>NC_081411.1:87419585-88645835 GCF_030272615.1 Cryptomeria japonica | reverse complement strand
TGAAGGTTTACACAATAAATAGTACATGGAGTTCAATACAGTAGGAAAAACCCACTTCGCCAAACAAGCCCTCAGATGAGATGTACTAACTGACGATTCTCTGACTAGAGACATGACTAGTTATAATCAACCACATGAGAATATCCAACACTTCAAATTAAGGACTTGCCATTTTTAAATCAAATGAGAATACAAAAATTAAACACATATTTTAATTAATCTATAGTGACAATCACTTTTCCATTTTAAAAAAAACACAAATCAATCAAAGTTCTCTCATAGATCTAAATTTAAAAAAAACAACATTTGAAAAATCACCATTTCTTAATAAATTAACTCCAAACTATAATTATATAATTTTGGCTATTTTCCAGTACATAGAAAAATATAAATTAATCAATTGATTTCTCTAAAATTAAGATATCATTACATTTCCAACTATATATATTTTCTTCATTTTCCATTTCCAAATTCCCCAAATAATATATTATTTAATTTTTAAATTTTCCAAATAAAAATATTATTTAATTTCAAAAATTTCAAAATAATATATATTATTTCATTTTACAATTTCCTAAATAATATATTATTTGATTTTCCAATTTCCTAAATAATACATTATTTCATTTTCCAATTTCTCAAATAATATATTATTTCACTTCCCCATTAATATATTTTCAGCAAGCAAATATAAAAAGAAATACAAAACATAATATATATAAATATGTATTTTGATTAAAATTTAATGTATAAAAAAATAACGTTAAATAAAAATAAAAAAAAAGTGTGGCCTCCACAACCCTAGTTACCATGGGTTGTGGTTCCACAATCGCCATTCCCACAGACTGTGGTTTCCACAACCGTGGTGTCCATAGTGGGATGTGGGTTGACCCATGGCTCTACATGCCCACAACAAAAATATATGCAATTTTTTTTTAAATTAAAACAATAAATTCCTCTCTTAGAAAAACTACAAACTCAAAAATTTTTGAGAAAATGAAATTTTCCAAAATCCTATAAAACACTTAAATATATATGCATATATATATTTTTTTTAATATGAAAGAAAGCCCCCAAACAAACAAGATAAACTCAAAAATGACAAAGAATTTCAAGGAGCATGCAAATTTGGTTTTGAAAATAACCAGTCCTAGAAGACTAAAACTAGGAAAGTTTTAATAGGTGCATAATCCCATATTTGGGCAAATTTAAACAAATTACACACATTATCCAACCAATTTTGCCAAACACAAACTAATTTTACCATTTTAAACTTGAATTTGAATGCATTCATATGAAATATTAAACCAAAAACTCATTGTGAACAGCCACACCCAATTTCAATTTAAAATCCATTCGAGCAAACAAGAATTTGATTTGAGAGTGAAATGAAATCAAGGAGGGTTTATACTCAAAATTTAATTTCTACTCTTCCTATTCCATAAATTTAAGAGATTTTTGAAGAAAAACACACCCAGAATTCTTACAAATCAAAATAGAATTTCTTTAGAACCCAAGAAATTAGACAAGAATCCTACCTCTATAAGCAATCCTAGAAGTGATTTGATGAAGAGCCCAACCTACAAGCTCAAGAATTTCTTCCACCAAAAATGTCCCAAAATTTTCCATCCAAAACAACTCTCCTCAAATTTCATGAAAACCTAGGTTTACAGGGAAATTTTGACCTAAAATCTATTTTTAGGTTAAAATTATTTTTAACCAAATTAAAAATCATTTCCATTATTCAAAAATGCTTTTCTCTCGAAAATTTAATTTTCTCCATTTTAGCAAAAAAACTAACATTTTTTGTCCAAGGGGTTGAGCTTAACTGGTTAAAACACTGGGTTCTCACTATGGAGACCCAAGTTCAATTCCCAATAGGGACATCCTGAAGTGGAATTCTAAGTTGTGACTCTTGGCCTTCCATAGGATGGGGAAGGTCTTGGGATCAATCTAATCAAACATAATAATAATAATAATTCAAAGATATGTTGGGGATGGGCCCCCCTACTGTGTCCCCACTGGTTCATAGCTCCAGTCAAAAGCTATTCAGGCTTCGGCCAATTACCGATCAAAAAAAAAAACTAACATTTCTTTTTCAACATGCCAAATGAGGATAAGATATTAATTTTCCAATTTCTAATTAATGTTTTTACAACAATGCATACAAATCATTTAATTCACAATTGAAAAATACAACAAATCAAATTTTCTAGTAATGTGCATTAAACAATTTGGTTTATTGATTAATCTCATAAATGGTTCCTATTTAAATTTAGTCCCTTTTATTTTTGAATGTGTAATAAACACATTTAATCTAATTAAATACTTAAGATTCAGTAATTAATTTTACCAAACGCACAACACGGAACTCAAGAAAACCAAACAAATACATGACCCACATACCCAACAAAGCGTAAATTGATGAACGAATGATGACACTCACTTGGGGATGACTACGGTAAAACCTACGGTCCAACGACTACCTAATCCACTTCCATCTGACCAATAAGGCACGCTCAGACCTACGAACCCACATGGAGATGATAACCCATACCTACACAGTACGTGTACCTACAATCTCTTGCAACAATGAACTACACATGCATATAGATACAAACACAGTAGACACACCGGTGAAGGGGAATCACAAAGTTCCCTGTCTCACCAAAATGAGTGAATGGAAATCATCTCCTTGCACCCCATACAGTTAGAATTATGAAACATTTATATAACGCATCACACGCATAAGATAAATGTGTCAGTCCATGTTAGTATTCCAATTTAACCGTCATAAGGAAGTAATGTGTAACAACATACACTAAAACATAAATCAAAGCATAGCACATCCTAGTTTATTAAATTTGAATAAAATATTTGTTGGCAAATGCACACTCCAATGAGAAATTGTAGGAGATTGAAAGTATTGTCATTGATGGCAACCTTTCAATCTTATGATACCGGTAGGCACCGCCACCGACAGACTCTACACTAGCACACAAAACACCGACACTGAAAAGGAAGACTGCTGGCACCTTGGCCGATAGGAATTTTGTGTATTCATATTTTGTAATTAATTGTAAAATCTTTGTAAGACAACATGGCGGATTGTAATATGACTCATATATGTATGAGATCATTGTAGATCATTTTGTAATAATGGAGAATGTAATAGGTGAAGGTAATAGCAGACCTAATATGTGAATTATAGGTTAAGGGTTTATATATGTAGCAGAGCTTAAACCGGTACTGAATCTGAAGTAGTACAAGACATTGGATTTGCATAATCCATTATTGTAAGTCAGTATGACTTCCTTTGTAATTGAGCAGTGAGCCCTAGACACCTGGCCTTCCTACATGTGCAGGCCCCTATTGTAAGAGTAATATTCCCTTATTGGCCAGTAAGAGAATATTGTGGGTCACAAATCCCACCAAGGTTTTTCCCACATCGGGTTTCCTTGTTAAAGTACTGTGTTATGGTGCACTTTTCATGTTGCGGTTATTGTTCTTATTTGCTGCATTATTTTTGGTTTACTGGTACATAGTTTTAATATGCTTTTGATGTAATAAGTGAAGAAAATTAATATACTTGTCAAATACTGATTCACCCCCCCCCCCACCTCTCAGTATCTTTGGGAATCCTAACAATTGGTATCAGAGCTTGGTCCTCTATTTTCAAAAGCCTAACAGATTGAGGAAGATCTTGACACCGGTAGAGATGGAAAACTTGAGAAAGAAATTGGAAACAACTCTTTCAGACTATGATGCAGAAAAGGTGAAGAATATCAAACTTGAAGATGATCTGAAGGCTGCATAGGATATTATTCAAGGACTTCAAGAAAATATTACTATTGCAAGGAACAGGAGAAGAGAACTTTGTGAAAAGATGCAGAACAATGATGATGAAAAGGAAACTCTTAATGATCTAGTAAACAAGCTAAGAAAAGAAAGTAGTACAACAAAGAATGAGATGCACAATATGACTATAAGGTTTTGTAAAGAAATTGAAGATAGAAAGAAGAATGAAGAAGACTTGGCTAGAAGACTGAATGATGCAGCTAATGAAAATCAAACACTAAATCATGAGAATGATATGCTAAAGACAGATCTAATTCACTTAGAACATGATAAAACTAAACTCATGAGACAAAAGGACTTCTTGGAAAATGAATTGGCTACAACAAATCAACACAAGGAGAAATTCAAAAAAAGTTCAGAGGAACTTGATGACATACTGAAGAATCAGAAACCTAATGGTGATACAAATGGCCTTGGCTTTGAAATTGGTGAAAGCTCCGGTACTGCAAACAATCATGATCATAGAAAACCGGTAAGGCAACCTACTGCTTACAAATTTAATGGGAAATGCTTTAACTGTAACAAGTATGGTCATATAGAAAATCAGTGTAGATCAAGAAATTATCAGAACACTAATACACCCATCGGTCAATATTCTTAATGCAACAAAGTTGGTCATAATTTAGAAAATTGTAGAATGAATGTAAGATGTTATGTTTATGGAAGATTTGGACACTTATCTAATCAATGGAGAACACATACCAGCATAAGATATGGGAAAGCTATTCAAAAGAACAATGTGACTTGTTATGCCTATAACAAGATTGGACATATTGCTAAATTTTGTAGAAGTAAGGCATCACCGACAAATAACAAAGGTCCTAGTTTGAAAGGTAAAGAAAAGGTTGGAGAGGTAAAGAAAGAATTCTTAAAAGAATGGATCAGAAAGTTAGATTAGAATGTTGATGGGAATACTCCTCCATCGGCAGAATAGAGTAACACTCCACCGACAAGGAGACTCTTCATCTAACTAAAGGAAAATCTTTTGGGGGTTTAGCAACAAAATGAAAAACATGCTATTATTTCCTCGGTTGATGGTAAGAAGTTGAAATTACTTATATACTGGCAGATGAGTTAAGTTGTGACTTAACTAGTCAGCATTAAATGTAGTAGTTGGAGAAAATAACATTATAAAGAAACTGTTTTGGCTCCTTTTTCATTCACCGAGCATTCAAATCTTTGAAAGCGCGAAAATCCTCAAGTGAAGGCATTCTTAGTGAAGAAGTGAAGCAATTCATCCAAGCATTCATCCTTAAGGAAGATTGAGGTATTTATAACGATGGCTTCTTCATCCACTCCAAAATTTATTGCATACCCTAATGTTGTTGAGGTTGTTAAGCTCCCTAGACCCATATTTAAACTGTTTCCTAAAACTGCAAAGAAAGATGATAGCATAGGTGCATTTTCTCAAATTCCTAAGGGAGTAGTATATGTTGAAGACCCTAGGATGTATATACATTGTCATATTGAGGAATTGGGTAATGATGAGATCAAGAACATGTACAAGACTATGATTTGTGATGTAGATGGAAATGTCAAGTCGGAACACAAGATAGTAGAAACCCTAGGTTTTGTGGACATCCTTAGCATCCCTAATTTTCCTAAGGATATTATAAGAATTGTTCTAACTAGAGTACATGGTGAATTATTCTAGTTAGATTCAATTCATAAAATCACAAAAGAAGTGGTAAAAGCAGTAATAGGGTTACCTTCCACTGGTAGTAGACCTGACAGAACAAAGAAGGTCTCAAATGACATAGTGATAAACCTAATCGGTGCAACATTTGACAAAAGGTCTCTAAGGGTAAACGATGTAAGACATAAATGTCAAATTTATCAATATGATCTTAGGTTATAAAGCTACACATGCAAATAGGTTGAACTCAGTTTCTAGCCTATGTATCAAAACTGCCTATGACATGGTTAATGATAATGCAAGAATAGATGTACGTGAATGGATCAAAGATGAGCTGGTAGATAATCTGAAGAAGATCAAAGGAGATAAGAAAGGAACATTTAGATTTGTAAATCTACTTGTTTTTCTAATGCTATACATGTTGGCGTTTCAGTAGAAAGAAAGATTGTTGATATTCATTGAGGATATTGAGAAGATTGTTGAAGATTATTTGATATAATTGAAAAAGGATGATAACTATCTGTATAACATTGTTTTGTCATTGATGTCAAGAAATTGATTTTCTGATTCAATATAATGTTGCCATATCTTGAGAAGATTGATTTGAAGAGAATTAAGATGTCTGTAAAAGACACAGAAAGAATGTGATGAATAAGGGGAGAAATTAGTTATTCAATAGGCAACTATTATTGAGTTAGACAATGATGAGATCATGATGTTTAGATTGTTTTGATATCCTACATATGTTGTTGATTGTAAGGTTAATACTATACTATGTCACCAAGCAAAGAACCTAGTTGGTAAACCCTAAGGTTATCGATATCTATTAATGAAGGCAGAATATCTATCGAGTAAAGTTTAGTTTTTACCAAGTTGCAACTAAGTTATGACAAATCACATTGCATGAATACAAGCATTATTTAATGAAGGACAATGATGAGCTGGAGATGTATAAATGATTGGTATGCCACGCATCAAGTTTGTTAAGGATCTACGACAATGGAAGATCGGCAGGAAGATCTACAACGCGGATTGAACCATAATAACCTTGTGCAAGTTCCAAGAAAGGAATGCAAGTCCTAGGTGAGGTAAAATGTTTTCAGATCGAAAGATGCATTGAACCTTGTCAAGATTTAAGATCTCACGACTAAGATTGATCATGGGAAATGTGATCAAGGAGATTAAGCGGTGAGCAAATTGTTTATAAATAAGAAATTGTTGATGAACAATGTATGCGGGCAAGTGTAAGCATAGGGATGCTACATAGTGATTTACCGAGCACAAAAGCTTGAAGACCTATTTGAATAATAGAGTAGAGAGCCAAGCAGAGGGACAAGATAAGTCCTATGACAAGATTGTTTTGAGAAAATAAGAATCTACTTTAGCATTTTAGATGTGAAGTTGCAGATATATATTATTGTTGTTTATTCTATAAGTGACTGGAAATCTCTTAACCGAGTGGACCTAATAGTCTTATTTGTAAACCCTCTAGCAAGGTAACATTCTAAATGAGTGTTTGAAATCCTTTGACAAGGTCACTTCTTACAAAGTGAATATCCTAACAGATCTGAGGGAAATGCCTTAACCGGATCACATCTAGCAATGTGTTTGTAATCTTTAACAACATTTGCTTTTAACCGAGCATACTCTAGAAGAGCATATTTCTTAGTGGGTTTGAAATCTCACAGTTCTTTTTCCCTATTTGGGTTTCCACGTTAAATCTGGTGTTATATGTGTTATAATGATTATGTGTTTATGAGTTAGCATGTTTAGCTTTTTTTGGTTATATTGCTGAAGTATAAGTTACCAAGGTTGAATCTGTTGATTTTATGGAAGATTAAGTTTGGATGATTCACCCCCCCCTCTCATATTGTTAGCTATTGGCATCAGTACTTTACATTTAGTATCAGAGCTTTGGACTTTGGAAGAAATGTTCAAATGGTACAAGGCAAGAGTTGAAAATGAAACAGGAAGACAACTGAAATGTCTTAGATCTAATAGAGGATGAGAGTTCACTTTTGATGAATTTAACTTATTCTGCAATGATCATGGTATAAAAAGGCAAATATCTGCACCAAGAACACCTCAACAAAATGGGATAGTCGAGAGAAGAAACAAATCAATTGTAGATTGTGCCAAAACCTTGATGATAGAAAAGAGGGTACCTCAAACATTTTGGAGAGAAGCAATCAACACTGCAGTTTACACCTTGAACCAAGTTCAACTGAAGAAAGGAAATATGAAGACACCATATGAGATCTAGTATGACAAGAAACCTAATGTAAGTTATTCTAAAATCTTTGGAAGTAGATGCTATGTTCACAAAGATGATAGAAATGGAAAGTTTGATCAGAAAAGTGAAGAAGGAACATTTCTTGGTTATTCTTCTAGAAGTAAAGCATTTAAATGTCTGATCAAATCATCTAACAAAATAGTAGAAAGTGCAAATGTGAAAATTGATGAATTTGCAGAAAGAAATTCTAAAGAACTAGAAGATTATGAAGAATTTATTTATGTTCAACCGAGAAGTTCTATCAAGAAAGCTGTTGAAGAAAATGTTGATAATGTCCAATTATCGAGTGATGAAGAAGATCATACAGAACCTACGAAGCCTATATTAGCCAAATATGTTAGAAGACATCATGCATCAAGTCAAATTATAGGAGATAAGGATGATCCAGTAATGACAAGGAACAAACTAAGACATAACACATGTCTGATATCTGAATTTGAATGAAGAATAGTAAAAGAGGCATTTAACAATGAAGATTCCGTAAATGCTATGATAGAAGAGATTGATCAAATCAAGAAGAATGACACATGGACATTGATCCCAAGACCGAAGGACAAAAATGTAATCCATACAAAGTGGATTTTAAGAAACAAGCTAAATGAAAAAGGTGATGTCATTCGAAACAAAGCAAGACTAGTTTGCAAAGGTTATGCTTAAGAAGAAGGAATAGATTATGGTGAGACTTTTGCACCTGTGGCTAGACTTGAGGGAGTAAGAACATTGTTGGCATATGTTGCTTTCAAAAATTTCAAGGTATATCAAATGGATGTTAAATCTATATTTTTGAATTGTATACTAGAAGAAGAAGTTTATATTGAACAACCTGAAGGTATGTAAATTAAACAAAGCTTTATATGGTCTGAAACAAGCACCTAGAGCATGGTATGAGAGACTGCACTCTTACTTGATCAAGATTGGTTTTATAAGGACAAGTGAAAACAACAATATGTAGATGAAGAATGATGAGGACAATGGAATGCTGATCTCAACCATATTTGTTGATGATATTATTTTTTGTGGTAATGACTCTTTATGCAAGAACTTTGGAAATGAAATGTGCAAAGAATTTGAGATGTCATTAATTAGTGAGATAAAGTATTTTATAGGTTTACAGATACTGCAAATGAAAGATGAGATTTTCATTACACAATCCAAGTACATAAAGGAAATCTTGAAGAAATTTGGAATGGAGGATTTTAAACCTGTAAGTACTCCTATGACTACTAACTATAAATTATCAAAGAATGATGAATCTGCATCTGTTGATGAGACACTTTACTAATCTATCATTGGAAAGTTGCAATATGTTGTGCATAGTAGACCAGATATAGCACATGCAGTAGGTATTGTTGCAAGATTCTCTGTAGATCCCAAGGAAACTCATATGACAGCAATCAAGAGAATTTTTAGATACCTGAGAGGCACTAAAGATTATGGCTTAGTATATGAAAAGATGAATGATTTTTATTTAAAAGTTTATACTGATGCTGATTGGGCAGGCAACATTGATGACAGGAAAAGCACAAGTGGTGGAGCTTTCTTATTGGGAGAAAGACTAGTAAGTTGGCTTAGCAAGAAACAAGGATGTACTTCACAGTCAACAACAGAAGCTGAATATGTTGTTGCAGCATTGAATTGTACCAATATAGCATGCATCAAACAACTATTGGAAGGTATAAATGAGAAAGTTACCGAGCCAGTAACTATATTCTGTGATAATAGTAGTGCCATTAACATTTTAAAGAATCCGATAATACACTCTAAGACAAAACATATCTCTATAAAGTATCATTATCTCAGAGAAGAAGTTCAAGAAAAGAAAGTTGTGCTGGAATATATCAGTTCAAAGGAGCAATTAGTAGAAATCTTCACAAAGCCACTACCAAGGGACACTTTTGAGTATCTCAGAAGCAAGTTAGGGGTCTGTTAGTGAACATATTTTCTCTTTGTTTTTAAATGATTAATTTTAAACTCTATTACCTTCTTCCAAGAACAAATGATTCACTAAACAGTTGGGTAAGTGTTTGTTCGAATCACTTCCCTCTGAATTTTTGCCTAGGTACAGCTCCCTATCTAGGTTTTTCATGAAATGTGTTTTTGTTTTTATTTATATCTAAATGAAAAGCTTTTAACCAGAAAGCGTGTAAGGCTGCCTATTTCATTCTTAGATGAAAGGCCATAACTTTCCTCATGTCTCATAAATAATGGAAAACTATTTTCTTTAATTTTTCAATACATGTAACTACAGCAACTGAAACAAAGTTCCATATACTTTTTCCACCTAAACTAATTAAAGATGAAAAGATTCAAGGAAAATAAATCCGCCTTCAATCATCAATCTTTTCTAGAGTAAACAACACTTTCAAAGGAAAGAACATCAGAAGAATAATGAAATATTGCAATGAAATGATCAATTACTATTACTTGATCAGATAAACATATGCAAAGACATGTTATCTATTCGGATTCAAAATACATAGATCTTTCTTCTCATCAAAAACAATATGATCAGATTCCATATATAGCTCCTTATGCAACAAAGACACAAAAATATATCTGCTAATCTTTTTCACCACAAGTTCCAATCATCTGATTCCTTTTTTTATTAAGAACAGAAAATACCAAAAACCACACTTCAGACGAAGTTCACAAAATTAATTACCAAAATCTAACCCTTCTACCATCTATTTTACTTAATTTATAGTCTAAACGGGGGTAGTCCCCCTGAAAACTCAACCACTCTCTGATAAAACAGTTACGAAACCAATAGGAAGTATTTTGGGACATTTGTCTCGAAGTTTTTGCATAACTATAAAAAATGTTTTTGAAAATAAAGAAAACTAGCCCTAAGTGGATGCATTATATCATATTTCATCATCATCATCTTCTCCGTCTTCACGGGCGTCATGAGCAGTTGTGAGTTATTGGATCATTGATTGGCTTGGGACTTTCATTGCATTGAGTTTGGCCTTTGCCACTTCTTTATTCCACTTGGGTTGCACCATCTTCTTTGAGTGCTTCGGCAGTTGATCATTCCCAATGAAAACCATAGATTCGATCCTAGCCACCTTGGTTATATCCTCCGACGTGAAACTACTCCTAACTCTGATCTTCTCCATGTTCAACCGAAAAGACTTTACTACTTCCTGTGTGCTTGACCTACAGATTCCTAGCTCCCAATCATGATCGAGATTAACCACTTTATTATCCTTGACTATACTGATTTGCAAATCCTGGAGTTCATAGACGGAGGTTTTTGCATCCGTAATTACTAACT
Source organism: Cryptomeria japonica (assembly GCF_030272615.1). NCBI lineage: Eukaryota > Viridiplantae > Streptophyta > Pinopsida > Cupressales > Cupressaceae > Cryptomeria > Cryptomeria japonica. Next base: position 88,634,771 of record NC_081411.1, on the reverse strand, counting down.
AAAAGGTGAGCACCCGCCACATGATAGTTTTCTTTAGCATGAAAAGTTTGCATTCATCAACTACTAGCTTAATTGAATGTTCTGTTAGAAATCTAGTAGCCCCATACTCTTCGATTTTGGTAAATAGAGGCAGGACATTTTGCCATTTGTGCTCTTCTTTCTCCCACGGTACAAGCTAGTTTTGGATTTCAGAAATCAGGCTTTGTACTTCATCACACAACTTCCGAGAGTTGGTAATGTATTTTTCACCATCTTTGATTACCTGTTCAATCCACTTCTCAACCGCTTCAGTGATGCTCTTAGCCCATTGAACTTAGTTCATCAACTTCTTATTTTCCAGAGAAGTTGGGTCAAAATTCTCAGTGGCATGGGATATTGGAATTGGTCCAAGGCAACCAATGCTATCGATAAACTGAGCCAAAACACTTATGTGTCTTTTAAGTTCTGTTTTCTCCCGTCCATCCTTCTCTGACCGGATAAGCATTTTCTTCGCTGACACTTGGAAAAAATGGTTATTTGTATCCCTACTCATCTTTCCCAACTCTACTTTTGTTATTTCAAAATCATCAAAACCGACCTCTTTATTCTTATCTTTCGGTTTGTAAGAAGCAATTTTCGACATCCATTTACCAGTTTCTTCATCATTGTTCAAGTGAGCGGTAGTTTTGAACCTCTTTGGCTTTGGATTCTTCTTGGAGTACTTGGCAACCATCTCCTGAATTGGAATGGCTGTAGGAAGAAAGCTCCTTTTCTGTTTCACTAAGGTTGTTAACCATTTAGGGGTCACAGCGGAACAAGAAGTTCCTTCAATCATTTTCGGTGGTGGCATCATTGCCATAGTCACTATTTGGGAGTCTAGGGTGGAAGCAATCCCACCATCCAAATCTTCAATTTCAAAAATTTGAGCCTCAAGCACGACATCTTTTACTCCCATATCCTTGACCTGGTCCATCTTCCTCTGGGTGACACTACGTGATCGAGTATGTCGAGGGGTATTGAAATCCAGAGTTGGGCTAGACCTGCATCTAGGCTGAGCCGACTTGATTTCCTTACCTGCACAAATAGGAGCACTGTTAGAAGGACGTTTTGGTGAAGTTATATTTCTTGCAGAAAGGGACTTGGCGCCTGGCTTCATTGCTTTCTTTTTAGCCACCCATGCCACGGTTCTTTCCAGAACTCGTTCGGTTCTCAATTGTATATCATCATTTTCCTCCTCATCCCAATTAATTGGGGCATTTCAGTCTCTACATGGGCTAAATACCCTAGATCAAATAGTTCAAGATAATCTTCTTCAAGCCCTTTAATTTCTAACCTTATTTGCAAAGAGATAACTTCTTCCAGCACCAATCTCATGTTTTCCCTTTTGAAGACTTCAATTTCATCTGAACAGTCTTACTAGAAATCTTCTAACTCTGGTGTGGGAGGATAAGGCATTAAGCCAAGGCTCCGAGAAAATCCTTTATTGTCAAACCCTTTTCTTTCAGAATACAAAGAGAATTTAAAATTTCTAAGGTCTGCACCTATATTTATTGCATCAGACATTGAATTACAAGACAACACTCCCAATCGTATTGGAAAATGACATTCCCACTTGTCCTTAGGCTGTGCCTTCTTGACCATGGAAGTCAGTTGTTTGCATACTTCTGCTAGAACAAAACAATCAGAACAGAAGTGGGGAAGCTTGAAGGGTTGTTCTTCAAAGCCTCCTACTCGTATATAGAAAAATCATGGGAACTGGATGTAAAAGCTACCAAACTTCTTAACCAAGGCCTATGCATCATCTGAAATCCGTTTAGCCTTTGTACCCTTCCGTTCATGACACATATCACCCAGGAATGCGTTGTGTATCCTTCTAAAATCTTGTAGGGCATTGTCTTTCTACAGCATTGGATAGAACTCGTACACTAGAACAGCTTCCTTAGTGGGCTGCTTGGGTATACCCGTTAACTCTTTAACACAGGCCAGACAATACAAAAGATATGAGGACATGAAGAATTTTTATTGAAACTTCTTGGCTAGACTCAACTGCTCTCCCATTGAATCAGAAATTAACTCTGCCCAATCCAAATATTGTTTTCCTTCTAGAACTAATTGTACATAGCAATATATCCAATCATCAAAGCTATAAGCCTCGGCAAAACCTTTGGCTCGATGCAACAGAAGCATCACATCATGGATATGTGGCAACATGTGGTTCTTGTTAGGATTTTTTAGGTAGTCTAGAACCATCTTTCTAAGGGACCTTTAACCAGAACTTCGCCACATTAATCCTATGTTCAGCTCTATCTACATTAAACTCACTAATTGACTATGCATGAGAGAAATTAGAAAACTGGTAATCCAGTATCTTGAAAACTGAAGCAATTACCTCGCGGTTAATGGCAAGAAGGGTTTCGCCATTATATCTCTTAATAGTTTTCGATACAGGGTCATATCTAGCAATACACTCCTGAACCAACTTTGGACAAGGAATTGCTGGAGGAAAGGCTGTGGCTTCTAAAAGTCCACTACTCAAAATCTCTATATAGAAAGACTTATCAACACCCTTGAACACCATTTCTTTCAAATCTTCAAGGTTATCTCCCTTCAGGTCAGTATCACTAACTATGGCTTCTAGGGATGCCAAGCTAAAGACGTTTCCAAACAAGTGTAGGGTGGACTTCATGATTTCAAAACAAGAAACCTAAATTTGATTGCAGTGAAACCTTCTGTGTGAGAGAAAATGGAAGGGAAAACATTGGAGAGAATAAGAAAAAACTCACCTTCATAGTTGTATAATCGGATGATGGCTAGCAGTAAGAAAAACTCCTATCCAGGGATAACATAAACAAAACTCCAGCAGCAAGTAGCAAATGTAGAACACAAATGATTTTCATACCTTATTGAGAAAGGCAGTGATACAGACACATTAAATGCAATGATTTCGCAATTTCATTCCGAACGTGGCAAATTGGTAGATTAGACCCACGCACTCATGCATTGAATGCATGGCGGCATACTTTAAGAAACTGCTAGTTCTCGAAACATTCACTTATTTCAAAAAATCCAAAGAATAACATCACTTTACAATATGGTTTTGCCTCTCCGTATTTAGCAATAAATGCACTTCTCAAAACATTAGAAATCATGGGACCCACCAACATTCAACCTGTATGAATATCTTGAACCAACTTCTTGAGTGTTCAAGTAGTTCAAGATGTACGCCACGTCAAACTGTTGACCACTTGCCGTGTTGAACACATTGAACATATTTGAACCCTTTGAACTTAGTTCAATAAGTTCAACACAAATGTTATATTACCGAACAGGAAAAACCTTTTGGAAGAGCCGCTGCAAAAACTTAGAGAAAACGTTAGTACAAAAAACTTTTCCCTGAACACCTTGGAACCTATTGAGCCTAAATGAACCTATTGAACTCAGTTCAGAATGGTTCAACATGTTCAAGGAGTTCAATAAATTGTTTGAACTTGACTTAAATGACTAGAAAAAGGATTTGAGGATGCATTAAGCACTTGAACCAAGGTAATATGGCGTGAACTAGGACTCCAACATAAAAAAGGAAAAGATGACCCACTCTCGCCATGAAGAATAAATGACACGGTAACATTGGCTCTGACTGGGGATTGTATTTTTCAAAGGACAATGCAAAGAACTGATAGACTCTGGTTTCGCAGAATAGAAAACAAAGGGGAAAGGATTAAGGGCACAACCAAAAATACCTAGACTACTATGTACAAGTGACTCAAACACAGGATTTACAATTTATAGAGCTTGAGATCTTTCCCATTGTAGGTATAAGGCATGATCATTCCGTCAGCATAGTTGAGTCTAAATGTGTTTTGTCCTACTGCCTCACAAATTTTGAAAGGGCCCTTCCACAATGAATCAAACTTTTCGTGAGAACCTTTGGACTCTCTCCTTTTGTCCCATAGCAGCACCTCATCTCCTACTAGGAAACCTCTTGGTCGATTTCACATGTAAAAAATTCTCTTTACTCAGCTCTAATGTTCTAAAATCCTATCCACCAGCAATTCTCTCTCTTCTTCTAACTTTGTCAGATACATGATTCTTTTCTCCAAAGCATTTTGAAAGAAGGAATCCTCCACTACTATTTGCAGCTTGGTTGCTGATAACTCCATCAGCAAAGAAAGTTTCGCTCCTACGCTATACACAAGTTCAAAAGGTGCCATTCCAATGGCCCTCTTGGGTGTGGTTTTGTCTATCCACAAAGCCTCATATAACTTCTTATGCCAATTTTGAGCACTCTCGTCAACTAGCTTCTTCATGATGACTATCAAATTCTTGTTGCTAGATTCAGCCAAACCATTGCCCTATGGGAAATAATCAGAAGAATGTGAAAGGGAAATCTGATGATCATAGCAAAAAAAAGTCAACTCTTTGGAGGAAAAATATGATGCATTATCTGTCACAATTTTCTGGGGTACTCCAAAATGAACTAGGATGTAATCCTTGAGAAAACTACACACAATCTCTGAGTTCGCCTTTTTGGTGGGAATGGCCTCTACCCACTTAGTAAAGTAGTCAGTTGCTATCAAAATATACATGTGACCAGCACTGGAATGAGGGTTTATTGGGCCTATGAAATCAATGCCCCACTGTTTAAAAGGTTCATCCATCACTACAAACCTAAGAGGCAGAGCTGCCAAATGTGGCTTTCCAGAAAATAATTGACATTTCTAACATTCTTTCACATGAATATAGGCATCCTGAAACATGTCGGGCCAATAAAAACAATTGCTTAGAATTTTGAAAGCAGTAACAGATGATGAAAAGTGTCCCCCACAAACCTCTCCATGATAGGCTTCCAGGAGCTTTTGCTGTAGAGGTTTATCTACACACCTTAGATATGTTCCATCTAAACCCTTTTTGTATAAAACATCCTACCAAATTACATACTTTGCAGCTTTTAATTTTAAATTCCTTTATTCTTTAGCCGATGGATGATTTGGACAACTACCATAGGCTAAATACTAGGCCACATCAGAGAACCAAGTATCCTGCAATCCGACAAAAAGAGTTAATGGTAACTCCACTTCAGTTTCCACCTCATTTTCTGCTATCAACTTGCATAAGCCCTATCCTTTAATTATCTTCATAGGGCGAATATCTAAGTCATACTCCTGGATTTTCAGTACCCAAGTTGCTCTCTTATTTAGCCGAACCTCCTGCTAAGTCAAAATGCTTTTTACAGCTGAATCTGGAACAAAAACTACAGAGTGAGAATGCAGAATACAATATCGAAACTGTTTCATAGCTTTTACAATAGCATATGCATGCTTCTCCATAGGTGAATACTTGAGCTCATGCTTCTTGAGCGGAGTACTCATGAACGCTATGGGCATTTCAGCCCCATTTTCATCCAACTGTAACAGAATCCCAGACATAGTATGATCTGATGCATAACAATACAAAATGAAGTCCTTCGTGAAATCTGGATTAACAAGAGTGGGTGTATTTGCAACTGATCCCTTAATTTTCTCAAAAGAATTTTTGGCCTCTTCAGTCCACTTAAAAGGATGTTGCTCACTTAGCAAGCCAACAATGCGTTTTGTGGTCTTAGCAAACTCTGGAACAAATCTTCTTAAGAAGTTCACTTGACCAAAAAATGATCTTACTTGAGTCCAGCTAGAGGGTAAACTGAGACGTTGAATTGCATTAACCCTCTCGGGATCAATCTTGACTCCCTCTTTTGAGACAATATGTCCTAACAATTTTCCCTCTATGACACAAAAATCTAATTTCTTAGGATTTAAAGAAATCCCATGCTCACGACAATGCTGCAACACTGCACTCAAATCCCGAAAATGATTTGTCCTTTTTTTTTAAAACACCGTGAGATCATCCAAATAAACTACAATTATTCTATCTCAAAAATCCTTGAAAGAAGAATCCATAGCCCTTTGAAAAGTGGCTCCAACATTTATGAAACCAAAAGGCATGCAGTTGTATGCGAATGTTCCCCATGGAGTGATGAACATTGTCTTGTGCTACTCATGCTCTGCTACAGTAATCTGGTTGTAACCAAAAAAACCATCCAACATCGACATCATATCTGATCCGGACACTGTCTGTAAAATGTGATCCATATTTGGTAAGGCGTAGTTGTCCTTTAGGCTTGCTTGATTCAAATTCTGAAAATCAACACAATTCAAATCTCCCCATTTTTCTTTCTTACGGGCACAATGTTAGCTACCCAGGTGGAATGGTGGATTAGATATATGATTTGGGCTTTAAGCATTTTTTCAACTTCCTTAGAAATGGCATCCGCTATAATGGGGTTAAAATTCCTCAATTTTTGCCTAAAAGGAGAGATGCCTGGCTTCAGCGAAATCTGATGTTGAAAATGTCCATTTCTAAACTCCTTCAGGTTGTCATAAGACCAAGCAAAAACATCAATGTATTCCTTAAGCAGTGTACTAAGTGCTCTCTTTTCCTCTGTAGAACAGCACTTGCCAATTGTCACTTCTTTTGGATTAGCTTCATCGCCCAAATTTATTTTCTCACAATTTCCTTTCCCGTCATCCTTGGGAACTTTGTTACCTATGAATGCATCATCTCTGGTGAAAAATCTCTCTAGTGTCACTAACCCCTTTGGAATTTTATTACCTTTGAGCTGAATAAAGCTATTTGTAGGATCTACCTTTGGGTCTGGACTGAACTCTTTGCAAACATTCTGAGAGCCTCCAAAATATGACTGAGAAAATGATTGAGCACATTCTAAGAAATCTTTGATCTATGCATCTGCATCAAAAACTTGCCAATGATCTACATTATCGGGAACACTGGGCCTATAGATCATTTCAATCCTATATGCATTATCTTTAAAATCTGGATGTGGTAATAAAAGTGAATCTGACACGGCCAATGAATCTGCTCTGCTATTTTGCTCCCTCAGAATTGCTTCAATCAAGAAGGCATCAAAGAATTCTAACTCATCCCAAACTTTATTCCTGTGATGCTTCAACCTGTCATTCTTAACCGTATAGACATTCTTCACCTCCCTAATGATTAACTCTGCATCACCTTTGACTCTAAGCAACTTAATTCCTTTACATTTAGCCTCACTTAATCCCAATAATAGTGCCTCATATTCAGTAGTATTATTAGTGTTCTTAAAATCTAACTTGAAAGAAAAGGGAAAAATATTACCAATTGGTGACAGCAAAACCACCCCTGCCCCTGAACTGGAGTTGGCGCAACTTCCATTAATCTCCATCTGCCATAGCCCATCACGTTCATCAACTGCCTCATTTGTTTTCTTTTCACCAGGTGTAAGAACAAGATAGTTTCCAAACTCACACTCTTGAAAAACAATCTGGGCTTTGGGGTTATTTGAGGGAAAAATAGTATACTTATTTTTGGGCTCAGGTTCAAGCTTGATTTTCTGATTTCCAAGGGGAATAACGGCTTCAGACCAGTCCATTTTAATTTCGCCTCCAAGATCTTTGCAAAACATCCTACTCAGAAGCATTCTGTAACTTGTCGGAATATCAACAACCAATATAGTTAATCTTACTCTTTTGTTAGGGCACACTGCCAACACTGTCTGGATGTCCTTTACCTAACCAATAAGAGGAACCTGTTTTCCATCCATTGAAAAGCATCTTCCAAATGTTTTAGTGAGGGTCAAACCTAAAGATTTAGCGATAGGAGAAGGCATTATATTGTTTGAAGCCCCTAAATCAATTATGCAATTACTTAACTTTTGGCCATCCAGGAGAAGGGAAATATAGAAAGGCTCAGGTTTCAGAATCTCAACCTCATGCCCAGACTTTGTATCATGAAAAGCGTAGGGATCTGCCAGATTAGCTGATGAGCAAGGAATAGATGAAGACCCTTCTGCAGCAACTAAATCACCGTTTTCCATACATCCATGTACTTGAGACTCTCAAAAGGAATCTCCTTTAATGTATTTGACCAGTTTATCCAACTCTTTTGGGTTAAGCTTTAAATACTCAGTAGTAGGAAGTTGAACGGTAGAGGCCTTGCTTAATTCTATGATATCAAAGGAGGAAGAAGAGGAAGAGCTCTTATAATCTTCATGGTTCCTTTGTAAAATCCTAACCTCGGGAACCTTTGGAAAACTATTACCTGGGAGATCTTTGCCTTTGAAATTGTTTCCAGAAGGATTTACAAAAGAAGAAGAAGGGGTAGTTCGTTTATTCCTTTTTAGAATTGCACATGAAGAACCTTCAAGAGTTGCCAAAATGTTACTACCCTTTTTTGAATCTGACTCATATTCAAGGTAGAATGTTCCAGAGTCGCTAGGTTCCTCTTGAATTCTTTCTGCTTCAGTGAACTCTCCTAATTCATCCTTTGTGTTTTGCATCTGAACGTGCCTTATCATATCAAGACATGAAACCCCATCATGATCACTGGTAAGATGAAATGAACACATGACACCTTTGTCAGGAGGTGCCTCTATCTGTAATCTTTGTGGAGCTGCAGGAAGATGCAACGGTCATCCATAATTATATTGATTTGAAGCTCTCCTACTTATATCCTGATAAGGTTCTGGATAAGAGTTTCCAGGTTTAGGTATCTGTCTCTTTAAAGAAATCATATCATTGACAAGCCACTAAACAACTGGATCGGTAGATGACGTAGAGGTCTGAGATTGTCCCTGAGGAGTTTGTACATCTTTCCTCCATTTGCCAGCTGTTATCAGATCATCCTCAAGCTCTATAGCCTCATTTTGTGCAATCTCTAAGTCTGTTGGTCTACTTCTTTTGAGGTGAAATCCTATGTTAGGTGGCATAGAATTTACGAAGAAACATTGCTGATTATCTACAGTTGGTCTCTTGGCTTGAGGAATTTTGTGAATAATCATGTTATATCTTGCTACATAATCCCTCATCGGCTCATGAATTTCCTTCTTCATCTGTGTGAGTTGAACCAATAACGTGTGTTCATCATCAACACTTTGGAATCTTTTTTCAAAAGCGGTTTTCATCATTTGCCAGTCAATTATGGATCCTGCTTGCAGCTGACTAAACCATTCTGCTACCCTTTCAATGAGAGTTTGGACAAAGAGCCTAACAGCCACATCCTCATATTGGACTACTAGGATTCCAGTTGCTACATTAAAAGAATTCAAATTCTCTTCAACTAAAACTTTCCCGTCACCTTTATATTTTGGTAAAACATCATTTGCTCCTTTTGGTAGTGGATTATGGGCTGTGAGAGCAAGAGGTCCAATAGCCGCACCACAGGGTTGAGCCATAATGAACACTGGATGAATGGTTACAAGAAGTGGAGCTTGAATTCCAGTAAGTGTTAGTGCTTTCCAAGGGGAAGAAGAAGAAATAGGGGTAACTCTAATAGGAGATGAAGGTCCTCTTTTGGCCCTCCTTCTAGGAGTAAAACTTGGGGCAAATGATAGATTTTGCAATTCTTCAAAATAGTTATCAACCAATCCTTCTCTTCTTTGTGCTCTAGTATATGGACGAGAATCCAGGGTGATTACTCATAGGAAAACTAAACTACTTCAAACGAGACTCAATCTCAACAGTCTTCCTGAACTCAGAGCAATTTTGCCAATTTGAGTTCACTTTGTTATGTCTATGGTATACCAGTCTACTGAAAAAAATAGTTTCTTCTTTGTTTCGCTCCCCAGCAGTGTCGCCAAAAATCTGTTAGTGAATAGATTTTCTCTTTGTTTTTAAATGATTAATTTTAAACTCAGTTACCTTCTTCTAAGAACAAATGATTCACTGAACAGTTGGGTAAGTGTTTGTTCGAATCACTTCCCTCTAAATTTTTGCCTAGGTACAACTCCCTATCTAGGTTTTTCATGAAATGTGTTTTTGTTTTTATTTATATCTAAATGAAAAGCTTTTAACCAGAAAGCACGTAAGGCTGCCTATTTCATTCTTAGATGAAAGGCCATAACTTTCCTCATGTCTCATAAATAATGGAAAACTATTTTCTTTAATTTTTCAATACATGTAACTACAGCAACTGAAACAAAGTTCAATATACTTTTTCCACCTAAACTAATTAAAGATGAAAAGATTCAAGGAAAATAAATCCGCCTTCAATCATCAATCTTTTCTAGAGTAAACAACACTTTCAAAGGAAAGAACATCAGAAGAATAATTAAATACTACAATGAAATGATCAATTACTGTTACTTGATCAGACGGACATATGCAAAGACATATTATCTATTCGGATTCAAAATACACAGATCTTTCTTCTCAACAAAAACAATATGATCAGATTTCATATATATCTCCTTATGCAAAAAAGACACAAAAATATATCTGCTAATCTTTTTCACCATAGGTTCCAATCATCTGATTCCTTCTTTTATTAAGAATAGAAAATACCAAAAACCACACTTCGGACAAAGTTCACAAAATTAGTTACCAAAACCTAACCCTTCTACCATCTATTTTACTTAATTTATAGTCTAAAAGGGGGCGGTCTCCCTGAAAACTCAACCACTCCTCGATAAAACGGTTACGAAACCAACAGGAAGTATTTTGGGATAGTTGTCCCAATGTTTTTGCATAACTATAAGAAATGTTTTTGAAAATAAAGAAAACTAGCCCTAAGTGGATGCATTATATCATATTTCATCATCATCATCTTCTTTGTCTTCGAGGGCGTCATCAGTAGCTGTGAGTTGTTGGATCATTGATTGGCTTGGGACTTTCATTACATTGAGTTTTTCCTTTGCCACTTCTTTATTCCACTTGTGTTGCACCATCTTCTCTAAGTCCTTCAGCAACTGATCATTCCCAATGAAAACCATAGATTCGATCCTAGCCACCTTGGTTATATCCTCCGATGTGAAACTACTCCTAACTCTGATCTTTTCCATGTTCAACTGAAAAGACTTGACTGCTTCTTGTGTGATTGACCCACAGATTCCAAGCTCCCAATCATGATCAGGATTAACCACTTTATTATCCTTGACTATACTGCTTTTAAAATCCTGGAGTTCATAGCTGGAGGTTTTTGCATCCGTAATTACCGACTGAAAGGTGAGCACCTACCACATGATAGTTTTCTTTAGCATGAAAAGTAGGCATTCATCAGCTACCAGCTTAATTGAATGTTCTGTCAGAAATCTAGTAGCCCCATACTCTTCGATTTTGGTAAATAGAGGTAGGGCATTTTGCCATTTGTGCTCTTCTTTCTCCCATGGTACAAGCTTGTTTTGGATTTCAAAAATCAGGCTCTGTACTTCATCACACAACTTCTGAGAGTTAGTAATGTATTTTTCACCATATTTGATTACCTGTTCAATCCACTTCTCAACCACTTCAGTGATGCTCTTAGCCCGTTGAACTTGGTTCATCAACTTCTTGTTTTCCGAAGAAGTTGGGTCAAAATTCTCAGTGGCATGGGATATTGGAATTGCTCCAAGGCAACTGATGCTATCGATGAACTAAGCCAAAACACTTATGTGTCTTTTAAGTTCTCTTTTCTCCCATCCATCCTTCTCTAACCGGTTAAGCATTTTCTTCGCTGACACTTGGAAAAAATGGTTATTTGTATCCCTGCTCATCTTTCCCAACTCTAATTTTGTGATTTCAAAATCATCAGAACCGGCCTCTTTGTTCTCATCTTTCGATTTGTAAGAAGCAATTTCCACCATCCATTTACCAATTTCTTCATCATTGTTCAGGTGAGCGGTGATTTTGAACCTCTTTGGCTTTGGATTCTTCTTGGAGTACTTGGCAACCATCTCCTGAATTGGAATGGTCATAGGAAGAAAGCTCCTTTTCATGTTCACTGAGGTTGTTAACCATTTAGGGGTCACAGTGGAACAAGAAGTTCCTTCAATCATTTTCGGTGGTGGTGTCATTGCCACAGTCACTGTTTGGGAGTCTAGAGCGGAAGCAACCTCACCATCCAAATCTTCAATTTCAAAAATTTGAGCCTCAAGCATGGCATCTTTTACTCCCATATCCTTGACCTGGTCCATCTTCCTTTGGGTGACACTACGTTATCGAGTATGCCGAGGGGTACTGAAATCTAGAGCTGGGCTAAACCTGCATCTAGGCTAAGCTAACTTGATTTCCTTACCTACACGAACAGGAGCACTGTAAGAAGGACATTTTGGTGAAGATATATTTCTTGTAGAAAGGGACTTGGCACCTGGCTTCATTGCTTTCTTTTCAGCCACCCATGCCATGGTTCTTTCCAGAACTCGTTCGGTTCTCAATTGTATGTCATTATTTTCCTCCTCATCCCTATTAATTGGGGGCATTTCAGTCTCTGCATGGGCTAAATACCCTGGTTCAAATAGTTCAAGATAATCTTCTTTAAGCCTTTTAATGTCTAACCTTATTTGCAAAGAGATAACTTGTTCCAGCACCAATCTCATGTTTTCCCTTTTGAAGACTTCAAGTTCATATGAACAATCTTCCCAGAAATTTTCTAACTGTGGCATGGGAAGATAAGGCATTAAGCCAAGGCTCTGAGAAAATCCTTTATTGGCAAACCCTTTTCTTTTAGAATACAAAGAGAAATTAAGATTTCTAAGGTTTGCCCCTATACTTATTGCATCGGACATTGAATTACAAGACAACACTCCCAATTGTATTGGAAAATGACCTTCCCACTTGTCCTTAGGCTGTGCCTCCTTGACCATGGAAGTCAGTTGTCTGCATACTTCTACTAGACCAAAACAATCAAAATAGAAGTGGGGAAGCTTGAAGGGTTCCTCTTCAAAGCCTCCTACTCATATATAGAAAAATCATGGGAACAGGATGTAAACCTACCGAACTTCTTAACCAAGGCATGTGCATCATCTAAAATCCGTTTAGCCTTTGTACCCTTCAGTTCATGACACATATCACCTAGGAATGCATTGTGTATCCTTCTGAAATCTTGTAGGGCACTGTCTTTCTACAGCATTGGATAGAACTCGTACATCGGAACATCTTCCTCAGTGGGCTACTTGGGTATACCCATTAACTCTTTAACACAAGCCAGACAATACAAAAGATACAAAGACATGAAGAAGTTTTGTTGAAACTACTTGGCTAGACTCAACTGCTCTCTCATTGAATCAGCAATTAACTCTGCCCAATCCAAATATTGTTTTCCTTCCAGAACTAATTGTACATAGCAATATATCCAATCATCAAAGCTATAAGCCTCGGTAGAACCTCTGGCTTGATGCAACAGAAGCATCACATCATGGATATGTGGCAACATGTGGTTCTTGTTAGGATTTTTAGGTAGTCTAGAACCACCTCTCTGAAGGACCTTCAACCAGAACCTTGCCACATTATTCTTGTGTCCGGCTCTATCTACATTGAACTCAGTAATTGGCTGCATAGGAGAGAAATTAGAAAACTGGTAATCCGGTATCATGAAAACTAAAGCAATTACCTCACAGTTAATGGCAAGATGGGTTTCGCCATTATCTCTCTTAATAGTTTCAAATACAGGGTCATATCTAGCAATAAACTCCCAAACCAACTCTGGACAAGGAATTGTTGGAGGAAAGGCTGCGGCTTCTAAAAGTCCACTACTCAAAATCTTTATACAAAAAGACTTATCAACACCCTTGAACACCCTTTCTTTCAAATCTTCAAGGTTCTCTCCCTTCAGGTCAGTATCACTAACTATGGCTTCTGGAGATGCCAAGCTAAAGACGTTTCCAAACAATTGTAGGGTGGACTTCATGATTTCAAAACAAGAAACCTAAATTTGAATGCAGTGAAACCTTCTGTGTGAGAGAAAATGCAAGGGAAAACACTGGAGAGAATAAGAAAAAGCTCACCTTCGTAGTTGTATAATCGGACGACGGATAGCAGTAAGAAAAACTCCTATCCAGGGATAACATAAACAAAAATCCAACAGCAAGTAGCAAATGCAGAACACAAATGATTTTCATACCTTATTGAGAAAGGTAGTGATACAGACACATTAAATGCAATGATTTCACAATTTCATTCCGAAGATGAGAAATTGGTAGATTAGACCCCCGCACGCATGCATTGAATGCATGGCGGTGTACTTTAAGAAACTGCCAGTTCCCGAAACCTTCACTTATTTCAAAAAAGCCAAAGAATAACATCACTTTACAATATGGTTCTGCCTCTCCATATTTAGCAATAAATGCACTTCTCAAAACATTAGAAACCATGGGACCCACCAACATTGAACCTGTATGAACATCTTGAACCAACTTCTTGAGTGTTCAAGTAGTTTAAGATGTATGCTACGTCAAATTGTTGACCACTTGCCGTGTTGAACATGTTAAACATATTTGAACCCTTTGAACTCAGTTCAATAAGTTCAACACAAATGTTATATTACTGAATAGGAAAAACCTTTTGGAAGAGCTGCTGCAAAAACTTAGAGAAAATGTTAGTACAAAAAACTTTTCCCTGAACACCTTGGAACCTATTGAGCCTAAATGAACCTGTTGAACCTAGTTCAGAATGGTTCAACATGTTCAAGGAGTTCAATCAATTGTTTGAACTTGACTTAAACGACTAGAAAAAGGATTTGAGGATGCATTAAGGACTTGAACTAAGGTAATATGGTGTGAACTAGGACTCCAACATAAAAAGGGAAAAGATGACCCACTCTCACCATGAAGAATAAATGACATGATAACAAGGTCCTACCCCTCTTCTACTCACTGACAGAGTTCGGTGAAAGAATCAATTCGATGAATCTATAGAAAATTGTGTGGATTGATGTTGATTTACGCACTTTAGAAGGTTTTCTAAAGGTGTACAGGAAATAGTGAATAGAGACAAGTTTCTCTAACCGAGACTGAGATGATACACAACAAGGCAAATAACCTCACAAATGAAGAGTTCATGATTTAGTTCTTTTACTTTTTGGCATTGTTGTCAAAGGGGGAGAAGACTAAATGGTTGACTGAATGGTAAAGCCCTAAATGAAGAAGTTAATGAAAGACTAATGATAGGGGGAAAAGACTACAAAGGGGAGAAGACTTCAGAAGATTATAATGGCTCAAGGATAACAGGAGAAGTCTAACAACAATCTGAATCTAAATCAATTTGAATATCTTATTGGTATTACCATTTAAAAGTTGGTTTTGCCACCAATGCTAAAGGAAGAGATTGTTGGTGTTTCAGTAGAAAGAAAGATTGTTGATATTCATTGAGGATATTAAGAAGGTTGTTGAAGATTATTTGATATAACTGAAAAAGGATGATAACTATCTGTATAACATTATTTTGTCATTGATATCAAGAAATTGATTTTCTGATTTAGTATTATGTTGCCATATCTTGAGAAGATTCATTTGAAGAGAATTAAGATGTTAGTAAAAGACATAGAAAGAATGTGATGAATAAGGGAAGAAATTAGTTATTCAATGAGGAACTATTACCAAGTTAGACAATGATGAGATAATGATGTTTAGGTTGTTTTGATATCCTTCATATGTTGTTGATTGTAAGGTTAATACTATACTATGTCACTGGGCAAAGAACCTAGTCGGTAAACCCTAAGGTAATCGATATCGGTTAATGAAGGCAGAATGTCTACGAGTAAAGTTTAGTATTTACCGAGTTGCAACCGAGTTATGAGATATTGCATTGGATGAATACAAGAATTATTTAATGAAGGACAATGATGAGCTGGAGATGTATAAATGATTGGTATGCCACGCATGAAGTTTTTTAAGGATCTACGGCAATGGAAGATCGGTAGGAAGATCTACAGCGCAGATTAAACCACAATAACCTTGTACAAGTTCCAAGAAAGGAATGCAAGCCCCTAGGTGAGGTAAAACATTTTCAGATCGAAAGATGCATTGAACCTAGTCAAGATTGAAGATCTGATGACTAAGATTGATCATGGGAAATGTGATCAAGGAGATTAAGCGGTTAGCAAATTGTTTATAAATAAGAAGTTGTTGATGAACAATGTATGCGAGCAAGTGTAAGCACAAAGATGCTACATAGTGATTACCGAGCACAGAAGCTTGAAAACCTGTTTGAATAACAGAGTAGAGAGCCCAGTAGAGGGACAAGATAAGTCCTATGACAAGATTGTTTTGAGCAAATAAGAATCTGCTTTAGCATTTTAGATGTGAAGTTGCAGATATATATTACTATTGTTTATTTTGTAAGTGACAGGAAATCTCTTAACTAAGTGGACCTAATAGTCTTATTTGTAAACCTTCTAGTAAGGTAGCATTCTAAATGAGTGTTTGAAATCCTTTGACAAGGTCACTTCTAACAAAGTGAAGATCCTAACAGATCTAAGGGAAATCCCTTCACTGGGTCACATATAGCAATGTGTTTGTAATCTTTAATAGGATTTCCTTTTAACCAAGCATACTCTAGAAGAGTATATTTCTTAGTGGGTCCAAAATCCCATAGTGGTTTTTCCCTATTTGGGTTTCCATGTTAAATCTAGTGTTATATGTGTTAGGATGATTATGTATTTATGAGTTAGCATGTTTAGCAGTTTTTGGGTATATTGCTGAAGTATAAGTTACCGAGGTTGAATTTGTTGATTTTATGGAAGATTAAGTTTGTATGATTCACCCCCCCCCTCTCATCTTGTTAGCTATTGGAATTGGTTCTTTACATTTATTATCAAAACTTACAATACATAACTAAACAGGTACCCGGTATTGGTGCAAGAGATTTTGGTTTTTATATACCGGTAGGAAAGCAACTGTTGGATCTATTGAGCAATATGGGAGAAAACTAGGAGAAAAACTTAAATGAACATTTTCAAGCATCCAAGGCTTGAATTAAAGCTAGAGTAAGACTATCACAAGCTATTGTCGACAAATATCATAAAGAAATTTGTTTTGTATTCAAGAAAGATGAAATCTGGATGGAGGCAGTTATCCCTAGAACTATCTTGGTAACTAAAATGGGCTATGAAATAGATGACAATATTATTGAAACTTATGCAAAAGCCCTCCTTGAAGCACCCAAGGAACCCACTAAGAAAGTCTTTGGAAATGAATAAATAATTGAAAGTGGAATTTAGTCAAGGAAAAGGGTTAAGAAAGTTGAAGCAATAGTAAGGAAAGGAACTCGACTGGAAAAGGTAATTAAGGAAGATGTTTTGAAACGAACTGGTATAAGTGAAAGTGAGTTGGAAACACTTCAACCGGAAACTCATCTTTCAACGGTTGGAACTTCCTCTGAGAGTGATATACTGGTGGTATTTAAAAGGGTAGAAAGGAAAAGGAAACCCACACTGGTACCCTCACCTATAGCAAAGAGAAGTAGACAAAAACAACAGGCAGTAAGGCCTCTAGTAAAGAAAATGACTCCAAAGAAGAAGAAGATGAAATAAGATATTGCTCCAATAGACAAACTTCTTAGTGAAATTATAGAGGATGGTAAGCTGAAGACCATCAACAAAATATAAAACACACTATCTGTAGATGACAAGGAAAGCATAGAGAATAGTGTAATTTTACACTAAGATATATACAAGAAATTTTTTATGGAAGTTGTTGATGAAATACCAAATGATCTATATAGGAGATTAGAAGCTAGGAGGTTAGCTATCATTGAGCTCAACAAGAAAATTAAGATTGAAAAATTACTTGTAGTACATCCAGTCAACTCAACTGATGAAATAGATAAACTAATCAGTGAAGCGAACCAAACAGTATTCTCCACTACTCACCAACATGTAGCACTAATGGCTAGTAGAGTAAAGTAAGTCTCTGAGGAAACAACAAATGCATGGGATATATTCTTTGTGTAAAATGAAAAATAGGAAGAATTACTTAGACCAAAGATTATTAAAGTATATCAAAAGGATGGGGATAAGGGGAAAGGTAAGGTAGGTGGACCTCCAAGCCTTAAAATAAGTGATAATGTGCCCCCACCTCCTTCAAATACTCCACCGATAGATACTACTAATAGTAAACCGGCCATAGAGATTATGGAGACTCCACTATAGGATACTAGTCCTGAGTCTAAAATTTTGTATACTATAAATATAGACACACAGGAAGTAAATGTTGTGGTTGATAGAGAAACCACTGAGGATAAGAAGAAAGATGTGACCACTGAGTCACCAACTATAGATACTGAGGTTGAGGTAAATGAAAGTGAAAATATAAACACAGAAAAAACTACTCAGATAGAGCAACCGACAGAGGATACCACTAGCAAATCATTAGAGAAACGGGTAGATAAAACTAAAAAACCATCAGAATAACCGGCAAAGGAAAGTAAAGAGGTACAAACTAAGACTACATCTAAGAAACTGACAGTTGAAAGATCAGAGAAACCTTCTGAGACACAGATAGAGAAAATAGAACTAAAACAGGTTGAGGCATAGGTTCAGACCGAGACAGTACCACCAACACAAACTAAAAAGCCTAAACCCTTGTTAGTTGAAATACAAACATAGACTGACCTACTAGAGGTTGAAACCAGCAAGGTAATTACCGCCACTGAGAGCATGGCTATTGTGAAGATAGTTGGACAGACATCTGGTACTTCAATGCAGAATTCTGACCTACAAATGTAATAGAGGTCTTATTGGATTCAATAAAGAAGATCACATAATGTAATGCACAATCCTATAAGGCTATTGATGGTACAATTCCCATTCTTAAATTGATAGCACCAAAGTGCATTGTTGATAATAAGGATTCTTTAGGTCAACTAGACACATTGTCTAAGTTCATCACCAACAACATATTAACTATTGATCAAATAAATGAGGATACATTTAAGGAGAGAAAGATTAAAGAAAAAGAGAATTTATTTGAGGAAATTGTGAAGAAAAACAAAGAGAAAATTGATACCTTATTACTGTAACTTGGAGAGATAATTTTTTACTTCCAGAAACTGTACAGAGTTACTTGTAAAACAAATATCTTAACAAGAGATCTAAACAAAGAAATCAGAAAAACATAAGATGAGATTAATAATATCACTGACAATCTGATAGATACATCAGATTCATTTTTGGAGAGAGAAAAGAAGATTGCAGAGCTAGAAAAGAAAATCAATAAGTTAGAAAAAGACAAAGAGAGAATAAAGGATAAAGAAAAGGACTTGAAATGTAGACTTGGTCCAAAACTAGATTACCTCATTTCTTTGAGAAAAGAAATTTTTGAGGCTCTAGTTCTCGGCTTCAAGACACCGGAAGAGAAAATGCACATACTCACCGGTACAGTTCAGAGAACACAAGAGGCAATACAGGACAACAAAAGATTCAATGACAACATAAACTTGATTTTGACAGATATTTTTTAGATTGTAACCCACCGGCTATAAGAATCTAAGTAGGACTCAACTGACAGTGAATGAAAACCTTTGTCATTGATGTCAAAGGGGGTACTGAGATGAGAAAAATGGTCAGAAGATAGGACATCATCTGCTCAGGGGGAGCACTCAATTTTGGGCACACGACATTTTTGGTAAGAATTTTGGCAAACCATTTTGGTACAAATTTTTGGATTTTTCTCATGAGTGTTTCCATCAATGCCAAAGGGGGAGAGTGTTGGAAAATACACACTCCAATGAGAAATTGTAGGTGATTGAAGGTATTTTCATTGATGGCAACTTTGCAATCTTATGATACCGGCAAGCACCAACATCGGTAGACTCTACACCAACACACAAAACACCAACACTGAAAAAGGAAGATTACTGACACACTGGCCAACAGGAATTTTGTGTATTCATATTTTGTAATTAATTGTAAAATATCTGTAATCTGACATAGTGGATTGTAATATGACTCATATATATATGAGATCATTGTAGATCATTTTGTCATAATGGAGAATATAATAGGAGAAGGTAATAGCAGACCTAATATGTGAATTATAGGTTAAGGGTTTATATATGTAGCAGAGCTTAAACCGGTACTGAATCTGGCATAGCAGATACTAATCTGAAGTAGTACAAGACATTGGATTTGCATAATCCATTTTTGTAAGTCAGTGTGACTTCCTTTGTAATTGAGCAGTGACTCTAGGCACTTGGCCTTCCTACATGTGCAGGCCCCTTTTGTAAGAGTAATATTCCCTTATTGGCCAGTAAGCGAATATTGTGGGTCAGAAATCCCACCGAGGTTTTTCCCACACTCGGTTTCCTCGTTAAAATATTGTGTTATGGTGTGCTTTTCATGTTGCGGTTATTGTTCTTATTTGCTGCATTATTTCTGATTTACCAGTACACAATTTTAATATTTTTTTCATGTTATAAGTTAAGAAAATTAATATACTGGTCAGATACTGATTCACCCCCCCTCTCAGTATCTTTGGGAATCCTAACAATATTCCAATATAGTGTATCAACTAAGAAGTCAACCATGGTCAAACTAGGTTTAAAAGGTCTGATTAGGGTAGGGGTACTACATCCTCCCCCCTAGGTTTTGACTTACTCCTAGAAGTCATAAGACTAGA
Organism: Cryptomeria japonica; assembly: GCF_030272615.1. NCBI lineage: Eukaryota > Viridiplantae > Streptophyta > Pinopsida > Cupressales > Cupressaceae > Cryptomeria > Cryptomeria japonica. The sequence goes on along the minus strand of NC_081411.1, from coordinate 88,614,394 downwards.
AGAAAAACATGCAGCACACATTAGCCTTCAAACTTATTTAACAAATATCAAGTTGCACATAAGTAGCTTTTCATAGATAAATGAAACATTATTGCTAAATCCTTTACAAATCCAATTATCCATTAGCAAGATACATCCTAATTCATGTATTTCTTATCATTCTAGGAGCTATCTATAATCATAGTAGTGAAACATGAATTTTCTTCCTTTAATAACACCAAATTTATGCATCAATTGAGGTAAACAAGAAATTATATCACTCCTCTACTAACTACGACAAGAAAAACATGCCATCAAGATCTATTTTGTTTACTGTTCCATGCTCTTCCTAATATATTATCTCATAGAAATAGCTTCAAATTTAAAATTCTATAACCATGTTAACATTTATGAAATAAGAAAACATATATAACACAATTCCTTACACTCGTCAAGCATATTAAAAACTATCCAATGTCTATGTACCATAACATAGTGACAAATTACACATTTCACTCCATGTTTAATACATAAATATCCATCCACATTACTGGAACATACAAGTCACAAGGCCATATGTAGGCATGTCTAATGCTCGGTCATACATAACATGCATGATCAACATCTCTATGTCTAATCTGATAATAAAATACATAATCATATATATGCCACATCACACTCAAGGGCTTGATGGTGCTAGGGCACACACATAGCAGTTATAGCTTCCATACAAGACCCTCATGACCATCCCTTGTTAAGTAAGGTGGTTAGCCTCTAGGAGATAGTCACCACACATAGGTAGGTAGTGGATCCTAGTTGCATCACAACCTCACATAACCCCATCCTCCAGGTTCCCTACATCTACTTCCTCCTATACATTGAACCAAAACTGCCTCATATGTCCTTGGAGAGGAATTCACATTTCAGCATAAGACCAACGTATGAAAACAATAAGGATAAACTAGTTTAGTGATGTAGCCAGTTAAAACATAACCAATATAACAAAGAATAATCACAAATAAACACAAGTCTAGATCAAATGTTCTTCATTATTATTCTACAACTCCAACCATTTTTCCATTACAATCAAAAAGTCTCTATTTTAAACAATCACCAAAAATTTCCTTTTTGGGCAGATTTTTACAAAATCTGAAAAATTGCCATTTAAGGAAAGTTTCAAATCTATCCCAAAAATCATGAAATCTTCTAGAAATCTAAAAAAAATTCCTACAACACAAAAAACCAACTTTCTAGTCTCAAAAAGATTACGAGCTCAAAATTAACCAAAACACCAACTTTCTAAAAAACTGAAAAAGAAAGTAAAAGCCAATTTTGAGGCCTTAGATGAAGGAATTCGGCCCTGAAAATTTTGAATTTTTGGTGGCCCTACCGAACTAGGTTCCATTGGAATTTCAATCAACTCCTCAAGATCTACATCAACGTAAAATTTCAGCCCAATCAGACAACCGAGTCAAAAGTTATGACCCCGCGAAGTCCTTGCATCATTTAGCCACCAAGATACAGATGAATAAAGATAATAAATAATTAATTTCAACATTAAGGCAATCAATATACATGGAATTGGAAGACCAAATCAAGTAAACAAAATATCACAAGATCATGGCTAACCTTCAAAGTTAAAATAGAATAAATTGTTGGTCCACATATCAAATAAATAAGAAAATCATAATTGCACATAACATCACTATGTGACTAGAATCTAGCCACCAACGAGGAAGGAGAGAACAATTATCTAGCTATTGCAAAATCTCCTCATGTGGTGCAGCCTAGTCACACATTTACATGGCATTGCAGTGTGCACCTTGACATCACCCCACATCACATCGTCACATGGCATGGCTCTACCCTAAACAGAACCGGTAGGCCGCATGGTATCTACTACATCCTGCATTGTGTCTCAGCACGACATGGCAATACTTCAAGAAGAGAAGGAATGCAATGGAATTATCCCACATGGTAGTGTACCTCACAGAAAATGGTAGGTGTAGGTCACACCCCACATAGTGATGTACCTCTCAGGATACTCATTGCAAGCTAGAGGTATACATGGCTAGGGTCCACCCACATGTCTACCAATGCCTGCCAAGTGGTAAGTCATGTGGAAATAACATACCTTTCATGAAGACAAGGTAAAAGATCCTCCAAGATACATCATCACTATGCTCAAGAACTACCATCGATATGCACAAGAACTACCATCAATATGCTCAATAATAGTGGGGAATAGGCTGGCACACATAAATCATATAAGTTGGTTCATCAAAAAGGGAAAGTATCAAGTACACCTTTAATATAATTTTTTTATATAACTATACTTTTCCTCAAATTAGAGAAGCTAAAGTCACTTCACAATGCCATTACTTGTACATTGATCCATACTATTCATGGAATGGTTACTTTTGATACTACCCCTTCACATATTGAATTATCAATAATGCGTGGGTTGGTACTTAGTAGGGTAACAATTATGCAACATCATATAAACATTATGGTTTTCCCATACTCATAAGTTAACATATCCTCCATGGTTGATTACTTCACTATCCCATGGACACACATAGCAAGCATTGGTTTCTCACAATGTACAACTATATCATTGGTACTAGTTTATTCATATTTACGGGGAGTACTTTTCAGTAACACTGTCATCTACTTAAGGAAGGTCTTTATTATGTTTCCCACATGAATATCTATATAGAATTTGTTTGTAGATACAAGTACTCTAATTACTTACAATTCAAATTAAATAAGGAAGTAACGTCATTCTTATATCTTTCACTAATTCTACTGAGCACTCATCTTCAAATTACTGACCATGCGATTTTTCTTCATGAAGCTTAAGACAACCATATTTCAACATGAAGCCAAAATACAAAAATACAATTTCATATACTTTATATAGATTATATTTAAATGAATGCATTCTTTAGTAGCATTTCTAATAATCTTATAACTATGTAGGGAGAAGGGGAAGAGACTTTGATAGTCAACCCATTTCATTTTATGGGTGCAACTAAACAACCTAATTTTCCAAAAATGAAATCAAGACAAACAATCTTTTCTTTTATGCAAGACCTCTTGTGAAACACTCACTACTCCTAATTAATATGAAATACATCATTATTTGCAACCTTTCATTGAAAATCATGGTGTGAAAAGGTGGAAGAGGAGTTATCCACTAAATAATAAATATTTATGCATGCACCTCAGACTTGGCTTTCATTTGCACCTTCTTGTTCATACTAAGTCAATTATATATATCCAAAAGCAAGTACATTATAGCATTGTTCAAATAGGTAATCATTTGAGTCGGTATTATGAAGCACATAATGAAATATTTCATGAAAAAACATCATTACACTCCCAACCACTATAACATGATCCCTTTTACACATCTGATTACAAATAGGTTAGTTTCACATATCAACTGTACGTACATTATTGCACAGTGCCTAAAATAGAAATTAAGTATGTTACTCTTATGATACACATGGTGAATTTCTTTATGAAAAACATATAATTTCCTCTCAATATCCATCATGATATTTGTAACCCATAGCCCTATTATTATCTAAATGTACAATAAAATCATTAAGCTCACACAAGGGTTCGAGAAGTCAACCATTCTCTCACAATTAGAAAACTTACACAAGTGATAAATAGACATGTAACAAACATTTTACTTTCTAGAGAGAAGGAGGAGGAAGGGTGATATAAATTAAATTCACTATTTCATATGCACTCAATATCTACCATAAAAGTCCTTCAAGATCATGACACTAAGACATATCATAGTCATAATACAAGCATATTTCATACTTTCAGATTCAAGACAAGCACTATCCAAACCAATGGGTTAGTCTAAAGAGTACAACGATCAATAAAGAAATTACATATGACTCTCTCTATAATAAGAGTAATCATAGACAAATATATCTAATAAATAATTAAAGCACATATAATCACTCAAAACACCAACATCAAGAAGGTGAAAGCAAGGTGTGAATACCCATGTTTCCCACAATTAAGGTTTCAAGAAAGAATATGCAAAAAGAACAGAGCACGAGTCCTTAAGATCTTCAAGATCATATGCCTCAATTACATGCATACAATAGGAGTACAAGCATACATCATAAGGTCTATACACCTCACACCAACTAAGGGCAGTGGCTACATGAGAGATCCCAGTGTTTTCAACCTGCCTCTGATACCAAATGTAAAGACCCGCTAGGACAACCCCGAATGAATAAAACTAGAACACTAGAAAGAGTGTAAACAATTTTTTTCTTAAAAATTTGATAAGTTTAATGAAAAATTAAGTTATCATTAAGTTAACCTTTCATAGAGGAAAACTAATCTAACACCTAAGCAGTTTCCCAATGTGGTTACTTGGTTCATGTAGTACCCCTACTTGTTTGAACTCATTAGACTCACATTTTATTATTGGTTGTTTTCAGTGGATACATTACCATGATATATTATTCAGATTTTTATGACATTATGTTTTACCTGGAGATGATATGTATAATTTATTTGTAGTATTTCAAAACTTGTGATCTATGGCATTTTATGGATTATTGCTATGTACTAACATTTTACTTTACCTATGCAATGTGAAATTATATGTTGTGTGTTTGCGAGTGTATTGGATGCAAGGAGACGATTTTCCTTCACTCATTTCAGTGAGACAGGGAACATCATGATTCTTCTTCATCGGTGTGTATGTTGTGTTTTCTATATTGTATATATATGCATGTGTGGTTCGGTGATGCAGATTATTGCAGGTACAAGTACTGGGTAGGTACAGGGTATCGTCTCCACCTGGCTTCACAGGTCTGAGCGTGCCTTATATTTTCTGATGGAAGTGGAGGAGATATTAGTTGACCCTATTTTACTCTATTACACTTGTATGAGTGTCGTCAGTTGGTCGTCTTGTTGGTTTGTTCGGCCTTCGTATTTTGTCGTTTGATCTTTTTATGAGTATTTGCTTGAGTTTTGTTTAATTTAAGTGTTTAGTGGATTAAATTAATTAATTAATTAAGTTTATGGAATTATCTCATAGTTGTATTGTTTATGCATTGAGATTATAAATTTAGTTAATTAAAAGAAATTATTAAATTAAGTTGCAAGCTCTATAATATTAGAAATATATTTTTATTTAAATGGAAAAAATAAATAAGATTAATTATTTTTATTATTTCCTAAAATTTTAATTAAATAAATGAATAAAAGGATTAATTAGAATTAAAATATTGTTTTAATTATTTATTTAGAAAATTAATTAATGTCATGAGAAAAGAAAAGAAAGAATAATGATTTTTAATTATTGCATGTTAGCTTATCTTTTGTGATAAATTTAGGAAAGAAAATAAAATTACTATTATTCTAAATTTAGGTTTTTTGTGAAAAAGCTATTGAACCTAGAATTTTAGTTTAAATAGGGGAATAGGTCTTTATTTTAGTTACACAGGAGCAGGTCAGGAATTTTAGGTGAAGGAATTTATTGGAAGCTTATTGAAAAAGTTAGGGCGCTTCTACAAATTTCTTCCAAGAAAGCTATACCAGGTTGGATGGATTATTCGTTGTGGGCTTTTAGTAAATATTTCTATTTTTCTCTGATTGTTGTGTGCGTGTAAAATTATTGTCAAATACAAACCCTCTTCTGGTGAATTCATGTTTTGTTTTAAATCCACGCCTGGCGTGTTTTTCTAGTTTTATGGGAAAAATGTGATTTTGAGAACATTGAGAAAATTATTATGGAAAAATTATTCTCTCTGGTTTGATTTGTTTTGATACTCCTTTAAATAAATCTTTGTGGTTTCTTAAAAATAAATTTAATTATGACTTAAATTTATTCGATTATAAAAATTTAAAAAAAAAAAAAAGTTTGAAATGAATTATGTGAAGGAGTTTCATTGTATAGGAAAAATTTTAATTCTATGGAAATTCTGTAAAATGATTTTGTAGGTATTTGGAAATTAATTTAAAAAAATATATATATAAAAAATGGTAGTGGCAAACTAACTACGGTAGCGTCCGCTACTGGCTATAGTACACAGTACTATCGACGATAGCAGTACTACTGGCAGTCGGTAGCAGTGCTACCGTATGGTAGTACTAGCTACCGGACGGTAGTACTAGCTACCGGCAGTAGCTTAGGCTATCGTGACAAGGGCCGAAAAAAAAATTATTATAATGTTTTTTCTTTTAATTTTAATTATTTCCTTATCCCCTTGTGCGTACTGTGATATGGTTATTTCGAGTTTTGTACCCAGCGGTTGGGTAAATAGAATAAATTAAGTGCTATTATATAAATATGTATATAAATATATATATATATATATATATCTATTTATATACATATTTAAATATATATATATATTAGATGTGTTTTCTTTATGGTTATTATATTATTTTAAGTGTTATTTAATTACTCGTTATGAGTTGATATATATATAAATATATATATATATATACGATGTATATATATATATAAGTATGCATAAAATTATATCTTAGTCATAAGATCAGCTTATAGTTTTGAATGTTTCAGAAAAAGCTTATAATTTTTATAATTGATAAATATGTTGAAAATACATTAGGAGAATTATTTCTATTTTAAATCTTTTTGGGCAAATGACAAGATGGATGTTTTTGTATTAAATAGTTGTATTTTCTTATTATTTGGAAAATCTTTATTTGCAAATAATATATGCTTTGGCTGTTTTAAGAAAAGATTGCCTGTATTAGGATCTTGTGTAAATGGTGTTTTCAGTCAAGCTTAAACTTCATTGGTATTAAGGTTGAATTGTCATTGTATCCTATGTTATTATTTCTCCTTGACCAGGTGTTGTTGTATAACCTTTTGATATGAGTCATTGTGTTTTTTTGTCCAACTGGTCAATCTTGGGTTAGTGATTATGTATCCTTCACCTATGCTTTGTCAGAATTGGTTATGGTTGTCTATTTCACCATAGAGTTCTCGTAGAGAGAGACATTTCCTGTTAGTGTTCTATGAGAGAGAGTGGCTTTCGAGCGGGGGTCGTGCCCGAAGTGGTTGACAGGATAACCCATCAAAAGTCAGTTAAAAAGTGATAACCTAATAATATATGGGGGGGACTGAGATAAATATTAATTAAGATAATGTACCTCATGCATAGGTGGGTGCTTGTACAGGGCTCATAATTTTACGAGAAGGCCTGGAATGAGAAACTTACCACCTTGTCTTCATGAAAGGTTTGGTAGGGTCCGCATGAGACTTAGATGGAACCGGAGGCTCGGGAGAGGTTACCAGGAGAAACCTAGGACGGGGGCCGGGACCTATGGAGGTTGTACCATGGTATCCACCGTAAGACATGTGATGACACTCTCTCCTTAGAGTCACTTGTGTTTGTGAGTTGAGTTACATGGATGTCTACAGAGTCATGTAGTCCTTTCGTACTTGTCTTACTTTCTGTAGCGTCCTAAAATTGCAACACTTGCAATTTCGACTGCATTTCGGTCTTCACGATGGCGACGCAACATGCAACCTGAATGGAGACCCTGAAACTTGCTCACGACACCAAAAACTGCATTTTCTTGCACCCTGGCCTGAATCTCCTTTGCACCCTACTGTCCTGGGAGGTGGGACCAGAGCGCCCAGCGCCCTAGTCCCCTAGGACCATGGCGCCCAACGCCCTGGTCCCTGGGCCTATTTTGGGCCCAGTCTCCTAAGGGGTCTCAGGTCTTTTTGTTTGCAAATTGGAAATTACATTCCCTGGTCGGCCTAAGGTCAGGAAAATCAGTCTATCAGCCCTAATTGACAAGTATATAAACTACATTTTCCTCTTTCATTCGATATGATGGAAAAGGCATGGAAACTATACTCAAGCATTCAAGCATTCAAGCATTCCTTCAAGTAATTGATCATTTCAAGTCTCCATTCATGGCTAACTGTTGCATTCAAGACAAGGATTCAACCATTGAAGAGGAGATCATTTACTACATACTACATACAACATACTACAACAACATACAACATCTATACCTTCGCACATAAGGATACAAACATCCTTAGAACAAGGTATTAGTACTTGTTTTACAATCATTTACATTTATAGCACTTGCTCATTTCTTGGTTAATTCCAAAACCGGGGTTTGACCTAATGGCAAACCCCTAATCCCTAACCCCCCAATCGTCTTCACTTTTCTGTGTGTAGGTTGCAAGTACGCGGCTGAAATTGAAGATCTGGAATCCTTGTGCAGAGATGAACAGATCCCCCTTCGTTTTGCAGATTTTTTGGAGGACCATGGCGCTAGGTGCCATCGTCCCGACAACTTTCCCTCAAATTTGCAGGACAGTGCCATATCAACATTTTACTGTTAATTCCAGGTCCGCAGCTTCATCCTATATCCCTATCTCAGTTTATAAGCGAATCTTTGTCACTTTCTATGCATTCCTAGCTTAATTCTTCTATGCACATTCTCTACAAAAGAGGGTAGCCTTGTTGTCATAACCCTTGAAACTCATTTAGCATCCAATCTTGCATTGTGTGGGATTGGATCTTGTGGGTTTCAACCCCTCTTTTGAATGTAAAGTCTCTCCCCTAAGTGAAAACCATCAACCCTAGAGTAATCTCCCTTCTCTCTCCTTGGAGTTGGAAAAGGGGAGAGCAACTAGGGTTCGATCGTGATTTTCTGCTTTACATTTTGGTGAACCCAACGTGAACATCCTTTCTAATTTTTCATGCCTAGATCTGAAAATTGGATTCCTTGATTACATTTCCATGTTTGATCTTTTGCAAAATTTTAGAGGTTAATTGCATAAAAAAAAACCCTAAATTTTCTTTTTAAGTAATTAAACTTGTGAAATGTTTAATTGTTAATGCTTGTTTCAGATCTTCCGTTCTATTACAAATTATCAATTCATATTTGTGCTTTAATTTTGAAAATTTAGTGGTTAAGTGTCAAAACCCTAATTTTTGAAACCCTCTTGCTTCAACCTTTGTCCGACAATTTCACTGATCAAAACATCTTCAAATCAGCTGTAACTTTGGATTCCGCAATAAAATCACAATATCTTTCATCCCTGAAAATTTGGAAAAAAGTTGCGAGGACCGTGTGCACCCCGAGCGCCATCGTCCCCGACATTTTTTCCGAAATTTCGGGAGCTAGATCTTACTGTATTTTCTTGCTAAAATCCAGAATTTTGGCTGATTTTATCAATTATAACACCTTCAAAATTATAGTCAAAGTTGGTCTAGCGATTGCTTGGATTGAGGCTTCTAATCATTTAAAAATTGTTGAAACTGAAATTCATGTCAAAATTGTGTTTCTTACAGTCCTAAATCTGAAAAGTGTGTTATCATTCATTCAAAATTTTAGTGATTTATTCAAATTTTTGCAATTTGTGACTTTTCAAACTAAGTGCTTAATTACAACAACTTTGATTTCCGCTTTCAGAATTGAATTTTGCGTGAAATTGAGTCAATTTTTAAATTTCAAAACTTGCATTGCTTTTGGTATTCCCTCTCAAATCATAAAATTCAAAATTTCAGTTTCCCTCTCTTTTTCAAAATTCAAATTTTGCATTTTTTGACAATCTTGGTAGGGTTCAATTTTGAAATTGCAACTTTAATTTGGCCTATCTACAGATCGTAAAATCACTCAATTTTTTTAGATTAGCTTCAAAATCATCATACCTTTCATCCCTGCAAATTTCAAAAAAAGTTGCAAGGACCGTGTTGCACTCCGAGCGCCACGGTCCCAAACATTTTTTCCGAAATTTCGGGAGACTGTCGTGATTGCATTTAACAGCTTAAATCCAGAAGATTGGCTGATTTTACTGAAAATTGCTACCTCTAAATTCAAAACTTTCTCTCTCTCTCTAGTGCATGAGTTTTACAACAATAAGCCCTACTTCCACTATTCCCGTTAGACGAAGCCGTAGAATTAAGTCTTTTCGAGGTTTAATTACCGAGGAGATGGAACCTAATTTGAATGGTCTTTTTAACGAGGACATGGGTAATTCCTCTAATCCTCTTAATGATGAAGAAGCTCTCCATGAGGTTTCTGTAGAACAACTTTCCAAATTGGATAACCAATTTGATGATTTTCGACAATGTATGTCTCATGAGTATCCCGATAGTCAAGCTCTTCCTTTAATTGAGTGTCTAAAACATATGCTTCAAAGTGATAAGAATGGAATTTATATTTTGCATGGTATTGCACACATTGTGGATTCGAATGTGATGCCTATGAAGAGTTGTGCTGAAACCTTAGGTTATACACAACCTCCTACTCAAGACAATCATTCTATTCCTTTGGCGACTCCTATTGCTAGTATACCTACTTTTACATCAAACATAATGACTACTTCAATACAAGACATTCCTCCTGTGATCACCAGTCAGGGGGGCAATCCTTCCTTTTCAATTAACCCTCTTCCTTCATTTAATCCAACTTCTTCATTCATTCCTTCAATGAGTGTCCCTATTATATCTCCACAAATGAACATGACACAAGGGGGCAATTCATTCAATCATTCCATTCCTCCTTGTAGTGTTCCTCCTGTCCAATCATCTCCTATGACTAATTATCATAGGGTCCCACCACCTTACTCTCTACCTTCTTTCAATAACATAACACCTACATCTCAATCTAACACATCTAATATGAACTCTTCGACTGAAGTGACCATTAACAATCTTGCACAAACTGTCTCTTCTTTACAGCAAGAAATTGCCTCTATGAATCAATCTAAGTTTAGTGTGCCCACATTTGATGTTGCGAGCCCACTTTCTCTTGACATTGTTCGAGCTATCCCTCCTAAACATGTTGAAATCCTGCATTTGGAACTGTATAATGGTAAAGGTGATCCTCTAACACATGTTAAGACTTTTCAAACAATTTGTACTGATTTTGCTTATGACCAAAGGTTGCTTGCAAAACTGTTTACTAGAACATTAAGAGACAAGGCCCTACAATGGTATTGCTCATTGCCTTCCTATTTTATTACTTCTTTCGAACAACTTGCAAATGCTTTCATTCAACAATTTCAAAACAATATAAGTCCTAAAGTTACTTTGATTGATTTAATGCATTGTAAACAAGGTGTTAAAGAAAAAGTGACTGATTTCATTGGTAGATATAAGCATTTGTATGCTCAAATTTCTTTTCCAGTGCCTGACAATGATATTCAAAGAATCTTTATTTCTAATTTACAAAAAGATATTCAAGACGAACTCCTATTTTCTGAGTTTACTTCTTTCCAACAGTTGTGTGCAACTCTTCACAATTATCAACTGACTGTGAGTCAAATGGAACAATCACATCCTATGACTCTGAGTGATAAGGGTGATAGTAGTCAACAACCATTTGGGAAGTTTAAACCGAAGAGAGAGTCCATTAAATTCAATGAAAACATCATCAACAACAATGTGAATGCAGCATCAGGTGTGTCTCCTATTTCTAAGTTTTTCAAGAAAGAAAGAAAGTATACTCCTTTGAATGAATCATTACATAGTATTATGAATAAGTTATTGGAACAAAATATGCTTACTCTTCCTCCTATAAGGCAAATTGATCCTGCAAAGATTACTTCACCTTATTTTGATAACAAATCTTTTTGTCAATTTCATCGTCAGCCTAGGCATGATACTGAAAAATGTTTTTCTTTAAAGGGTAAAATTCAAGATTTGATTGATAATAATACTATCTCTGTTTCTAGAGTGAATGATAAAGGCAACAAATCTGTAGCTCTTCCTAACCAAAATCTTCAGATCTTTACTGATCCATTGCCTTCTCATACCTCTAATGCGATTGATACTACTGATTCCTCTGTCTCACCTGATGATCTCGTGTCTATGACTCCGAATGTGATTAACTTTGTAGAGCAGCAAGAAATCCCTAAAGAACCTTCCATCACATTTGATTCTAGTGAAACCATTAGGGAACCTGATGGTCCTTTATACATAGTTGCAAAAGTCAAGAATACACCTTGCTGTGGAGTGCTTATTGATCCTTCGTGCATGGTTAATGTTATTACTGAAGAATTTCTTTTTACTTTGCAATTGAATCAAGTGATATATGAAAAAATAGATGTGATTGTGAAACTATTTGATGCATTTTCTTCTCCTGCAATTGGTTCTATTACATTGCCTATTGAGGTCCATAACAAATCCCTTGATGTGAACTTTGCTATTATTCCTTCATCCGAACAATTTCGTGTGAAGCTTGGCTATCCTTGGCTATCTTCCATGAAGGCTATTGCTTCTCCTATACATAAGTGTTTGAAATTTCCCCATAATGGTGAAGTTGTTACTGTCAATCATAGTCTCTTTAAACCAGCTGAAAGAACTTCTAGTGTTCCTATTGATTACTTTTGGCCTAGACAATTCCAATCTCTTCCTCCGCGAAGTGATCATCTTTTCAAATCTTATCAAAAGTGGAAAACAGATATGATCCTATCTCTAAGTGAACCTAGAACACCTAAACTTGATATTCCTATCATTCTTGAGAAGGAAGTTCTCCCTTTGAAAGATAAAACCAATATCTTTCCTCAAGAAGATTCCCAACCCATCCCTATGGATGTGACTATGTCTATGCCTAATAAACTTCCTAAAAGTAGACCTATACCTCCTCGTCATGATGGACTTGGTCTCCTTCCTAAACCAAAAATTCCTCCTTTATATGGAGCAGTTCCTCCTTCCTTCTATAGAGAGAAGAGACCTTCTTCTTCTCCTATTATTCAACCTAAGAGACCACAACCTAAACACCCAAGTGATAAGGATGAGAACATTCCTCCTCGTCAATCTTCTCAACTTCCTACTAAGACTAGACGAAATCATTCGGCATGTGAACGCCGATGAAAGCGTCATCTTAGAGCTCAGGCAGCTGTTTCTCAAACTTTGCAATCTCCAAAAACACCTTCAACAAGCATTATTCCATTTTCTCTGAAATCTCCTGAACATAAGATGCATGATGGTCTTGATCCTGTGTGAGTTAAAGATCCTATTTTTATAAATCTTGATGATGCTATAGATGAAAATGTTATTCAGGATGAAAATGTTACTTCTCTTGCTTCTGATAGTGAATATGAACTTGTTGATATTGATAACCATTTATCTAACAAATTTTCTAAAGCACTTATCCTAGCTCGTAGACAAGAACAACGTGGCTTGGAACATGAACATAGCCCTTGTTTGGATCTTGTGATAGCTCCATCTGCTGTGTTGGATGTTCCTCCTCTAGCGTGTTCCCTACCTTCCCGAAACATTGATCAGCAAGATCGGGGGGTAGATGACGTGCTAGACTAGTTTCATTAGCATAGCAGATTCTCTCCTCCTCTCTTTCGTTACTTCTTCTATATGTTATTCTGATTCTTCTATTTGTTGTCCTTAGTGTTGTCTACTTGAGGATGATGCAAAGCATAGAGATCTCTTTTGGTCTCTCTCATGTTGACTCAAAAGACACATGTGTTCCCTTCTTCTAGGTGGCCTTCCTTGATTGGGGAATGAAGAACAATTATGCATACATACATATGATATATATACATGAATTATCATACAGCATACTGACCCCGAGGAAAGTGAAGTCACCTCGTGCTTTGTGTTTTGTGTCTATTATCCTTGGGATTACCTCACACTTGGGGGCTAAATCCTTGTGATAACGTGCTCCTTTCTCATTTCTTATATGTATCACTACCTTAAAGAAATCACCCCCGTTGAGGCATGTGCGATCGCTTTAATGTAGGGGGGCATACATCCCATTCATATCTTTTCAAGATACTTGAAAATTTCCTGACAAATTTAGCTTTGCCTTGAAAATTTTTGATATCTTTCTTGCATGACTCATAGTGAGGGAACCTTACTACTAACAATCATGGTTCTCCCTCATGATCTTCCCTTTTACTTTGTCAATCGAATTCGTAAGATCCTTAGTCCACTGGGGGCTTGGTGTATCTTGCCTCCTTGACGTGATGAAAGTCTTTCAATGTTGTTTCCTTGTACTTTACCGGAAGTATGAGCATACGCTTATACTCCCGCTAAAGTGGGGGCTAAATGTAGCGTCCTAAAATTGTGACACTTGCAATTTCGACTGCATTTCGGTCTTCACGATGGCAATGCAACACGCAACTTGAATGGAGACCCTGAAACTTGCTCACGACACCAAAAACTGCATTTTCTTGCACCTTGGCCTGAACCTCCTTTGCACCCTGCTGTCCCGGGAGGTGGGACCAGAGCGCCCAGCGCCCTGGTCCTTCAGGACCAGGGCACCCAGCACCCTGGTCCCCCAGGACCATGGCGCCCAGCGCCCTGGTCCCTAGGCCTATTTTGGGCCCGGTCTCCTAAGGGGTCTCGGGTCTTTTTGTTTGCAAATTGGAAATTACATTCCCTGGCTGGCCTAAAGTCGGGAAAATCAGTCTATCAGCCCTAATTGACAAGTATATAAACTACATTTTCCTCTTTCATTCGATATGATGGAAAAGACGTGGAAACTATACTCAAGCATTCAAGTATTCAAGCATTCCTTCAAGTAATTGATCATTTCAAGTCTCCATTCACGGCTAAGTGTTGCATTCAAGACAAGGATTCAACCATTGAAGAGGAGATTACTTACTACATACTACATACAACATACTACAACAACATACAACATCTATACCTTCGTACATAAGGATACAAACATCCTTAGAACAAGGTATTAGTACTTGTTTTACAATCATTTACATTTACAGCACTTGCTCATTTCTTGGTTAATTCCAAAACCAGGGTTTGACCTAATGGCAAACTCCTAATCCCTAACCCCCCAATCATCTTCGCTTTTCTATGTGTAGGTTGCAGGTACGCGGCTGAAATTGAAGATCTGGAATCCTTGTGCAGAGACGAACAGATCCCCCTTCGTTTTGCGGATTTTTCGGAGGACCATGGCGTCGGGCACCATCATCCTGACAACTTTCGCTCAAATTTGCAGGACAGCACCGTATCGACATTTTACTGCTAAGTCCAGGTCTGTAGCTTCATCCTATATCCCTATCTCAGTTTATAAGCGAATCTTTGTCACTTTCTATGCATTCCTAGCTTAATTCTTCTATGCACATTCTTTACAAAAGAGGGTAGCCTTGTTGTCATAACCCTTGAAACTCATTTAGCATCCAATCTTGCATTGTGTGGGATTGGATCTTATGGGTTTCAACCCCTCTTTTGAATGTAAAGTCTCTCCCCTAAGTGAAAACCATCAACCCTAGAGTAATCTCCCTTCTCTCTCCTTGGAGTTGGAAGAGGGGAGAGCAACTAGGGTTCGATCGCAATTTTCCGCTTTACACTTTCCTTGCTTGAGGGTTTTCTACTATCTCTTAGCACGGTGAGGTGGTTCCATTTCAGGATCACATGCTCAAGTGGTAGTGCCACTTCCCATCAAATGTGCTGGATTGTATCTTCAGGTGAGGAAAGGCTTTGCTGGTGTTTCTTGGATCATGGTTTATGTACTAGCTCTTGTTCGAGATCATTGTTCAGTTGAGACCTTGTGGTCATTGTATCAGACTTTTATGTAACCTTGATATTGTAACCTTATAATCGGTGGCATTTTGGGAAGCCATATATTTGTGAAGATTGTAATATTATGTCAGTGAAATGAATGTTATAGCTTTGATATTATGTTTAAATGTTTTATGGAAATTGGATACATTGGAATACTTTTATTTCTTTATTATGAAATTTCGATGTATGTGTAGTTTTAAACTTAAGCATTCAATTTATCTAATTAAATGGATTAACTGTGGTGTTAATATAATCTATGAATTAATATCCATTGGTTACCCTTAGGAAAACATATGTTAGACTTCCGCTGTGTTATTAAACGTGCAATGGTTTTAGGTAGTGCACTTAGTCTTTAACAAACAAAAAAATTATTTCACCCTTTAGTTGCCTAGTTGTGTTGTTTTTCTTTAGGGTTCCTGGCGGGGCATTACATTTGGTATCAGAGCCCAAGTTTCAACATTGGGTACTCTGGGTTTGTAGTGTGCCTTTCAGTTGACCGTCTTGCTTAGGTCATAATGTTTGTATCTCTCTTGTCTTATCCTTGCTATAGATCTGAACCGTTTTCTCTTTTATGGTACCAGGTCATGGCTAGGAAAGCTAGAGGAGGTGGTCATACGGGTGGTCACAAAGGAGTCAGAGGTGGAGGATGGGGTCATGGTTTTGACCATCACAGTCCTTCACCACCACCCACTCATGTGAGTGTTGAGCCGGAAAAGTCAGTTCATCAGGAGCAGGAACAATCTATTCATCAGAGCTCTCAGCATGCAGGAGAACATGTTTCTAAAAGGGAAGAGCTGAGATAGATGTTTCAAGAGGTTTTGGCTAGGTTAGGCTAAAGGCCTGAGTTTGAGAAGCCTATACATGACTAGGTTGAGGAGCCGCTTCAACGGGTTCTAAAGGAGAGAGAGAGAGAGAGAGAGATATCACCCAAGAGAGGGGAGATTCCAGCTGTCCGAGATCCACCTTCCTTGGGTCACATAAAGAACTTGATGAGGTCCAATCCTCCTTACTTTGATGGCATGGGTACTGGTCTTGAGGCAAAGACCTAGCTTATCAGCTTGGACCGGTCTTTCTCTATGTTTCCTTACAACAACAACACCAAGGAAAGATGTGCTATTATGCATCTCAATAAATTTGCTTCAATCTGGTGGAGACTAGAAGAGGAGAAGATTGGTGTATGGATTAACACCATTACATGGGAACTATTTCTTGAGAGATTTAGGGCATGGCTTCTCTCACCCTAGTGGAGGCAGACTTGAGCAGATGAGTTTTATGCCTTGCATCAATATGGGATGGCAGTAGACCAGTATGAGCACAAGTTCTATGAGCTCAAACAATACGTCAAAATTGGTAATGATGAAGCTATGATTGTTCAACATTTCCTGAGAGGTTTGAACGACCGTATCAGTGGAGGTGTGAGGGTATTCGAGCCAGCTTCAATGGAGATAGCTATGGTGAAGGCTAGATTAGTTGAGATGAACCTTAGCCATGCACTTGGTGGTCAGATAGGTGTGTAGATAGGTAGTGCATCTACCAGTGGAAATAAAGCTTGGGGAAATCAGTCCCAGTTAGCTGCACCATTTAGAACTACTCAAGCACATGCTAAGGGTGGGCAACAACAATAGCAATAGTCAAAACCAAAATAGTTCCAGGGCCAACAAGGGGGCAATTTTCAGAATAAGAAGAGCAGGAACTGGTAGAGGGGAAAACAAGGCCCTATAGGGCAGACCTCACAGAGTGCATCTCATGCCCCTTTCCAAGGAAGTTTCCAGCAGTCTAGTGGACCAACAGGTAATAGAGGAGCTTGCTTCTCATGTGGGCAGTTTGGTCACAGAGCTGCGCAGTACCCTTAAAATTTCCACAACACTGGTAGGCAGAGGACAATAGCATCTGAATTTACAGTGGGAGATGCAAGGAGATCCCATAGAGTATTTGCAGTGGTAGATGACCGCCAAGCTAATCATGAATGTGCAATCATTGAGGTAGTAGGTATGTTGCATGGAACCCCTATCTCTTTACTTTTTGATTCTAGTGCTTTAGATTCTTTTATTTCTTCATCCATTGTGGAGCGGTGCAGACTTACATCTGCTAAGCAGGTGGATAGGTGGCAAGTAGAGTTGGCTACAAGTGTCCGTGTTTCTATAGATGCCTTTCTTCCTAGTTGGGAATTGAGACTAGGAACCATAGTTACTTCAGTTGGCCTTCAAGTTATTCCTTTGGGTTCTTATGGAGTTGTATTGGGGATGGATTGGCTATCATCTCATAGCGCTCAGGTTGATTTTCGCAAGAAGATAGTAGTGTGTTTAGATGACCTTGGCAGAGAAGTGGAGATTGTTGGAGTATAGAGGCCGATATCCCTACGTATGATCTTCGCTATGCAACTTAAGCGGTGTATGCGTAGAGGATGTCAGCTTTTTGTAGTCACTCTTGAGGAATTGGATGAGTCAGAGAGGCGAGAAATCACTCTTGATAGTCACCCTATTCTTAGAGAGTATGCTGACGTGTTTCCATTAGATATTCTTGGTATGCCTCTAAAGTGAGACATAGACTTTCATGTCAACTTGGTTCCTGGTGTAGAACCTATTTCAAGAGCTCCATATCAGATGACTACTTGGGAGTTAAGTGAGTTGAATTGCAGATAGAAGAATTATTGGCCAGGGGATTCATTTGTCCTAGTGTTTCCCCTTGGGGTGTGCCTATTATCTTTGTTAAGAAGAAAGATGGTTCTCTTTAGTTATGCATTGATTATTGACAGCTGAATAAGGTAACCATCCAAAATAGATATCCATTGCCTTGTATAGATGACCTTTTTGATCAGGTTAAGGGAGCCAAGGTGTTATCTAAGATTGATTTTAAGTCTAGATACCATCAGTTACACATTCAGGATGCAGACATTCATAAGACAGCATTTCATACTCATTATGGTCACTATGAGTTCACAATGGTGCCATTCGAGTTGTCAAATGCACCTTTAGTTTTCATGAGCTTAATGAATGGGGTTCTTCGCACCTACCTTGATCACTTCACCATTGTATTCTTGGATGACATTCTGATTTATTCTTGATCTATGGAGGAGCATGAGGGTCACTTGCATCAGGTTTTATAGTGCTTGAGGGAGAATCAACTTTATGCCAATTTGGCAAAGTGTGACTTCTTCTAGACTGAAGTGAACTATCTTGGTCATGTGGTTTCGAGAGAAGGCATATCTATGGATCCTTCAAAGATCCAAGCCATTGTTGATTGGCCAGCGCCGACCAACATTTTAGAAGTTAGGAGTTTTATGGGTTTGGCTGGATATTACCATCGCTTTGTTGAAGGATTTTCCCGGATAGGACACCTGATTACTTCTCTTTAGAGAAAAGGGAAGAAGTTTGTTTGGTCAGAATAGTTTGAAGCAGCTTTTAAGACCTTGAAGGAACTCCTTGTCAGTGCTCTGATTTTGGTACTTCCTGATCCATCTGGAGATTTTATGGTATGCACAGATGCCTCTTTGGAAGGTATAGGTGTAGTACTTATGCAGGATGGACGTGTGGTTTCTTATGAGTCTCACAAACTCAAGAACCACGAGTTGAACTATCCAGTTCATGATTTAGAGTTGGCAGTTGTAGTTCATGCTCTGGTTAGATGGTGGCATTTCCTATTAGGGTGTCGGTTTGAGCTGCATAGTGATCACCGTAGTTTATAGTATATATTCACACAACCAAATTTGAATGCTCGATAGCGGAGATGGATGGAATTCTTTTATGAATATGATTTTGAAGTTCATTATATTCAAGGGAAAGAGAACATAGTGGCAAATGCTTTGAGTCATAGGAGGCATGATGTTTCAGCAATGTCCCTTGGAGTAGACTTGAGAGAGAGGATTCTTGGAGTTCTTCCTCAGGATACTTGGTATTAGGATGTTAGAGCAGTAATAGATTCCAGAAGGCCTTTAGAGGGTAGATTCTCTCGGTATAACTTGAAGGCAGATGGACTTCTTCATCATCATGGATAGATCTATGTACCTCCTTTGGAGGGTCTTCCTATCTTGATCATGATTGAGGCCCATCGTGCACCTTATTCGGCACATCCACGTGTCAAGAAGATGCACACAGATCTTAGA
The DNA here is from genome assembly GCF_030272615.1 of Cryptomeria japonica. Taxonomy (NCBI): domain Eukaryota; kingdom Viridiplantae; phylum Streptophyta; class Pinopsida; order Cupressales; family Cupressaceae; genus Cryptomeria; species Cryptomeria japonica. Next base: position 88,594,774 of record NC_081411.1, on the reverse strand, counting down.
TAGATTTATCATTGGGCTAGAGTGAAATGAGACATTGTTGATTCTATGTCGAAGTGTCTAGAGTGTCAGCGAGTGAAGGCAAAGCATCAACACCCAGTAGGGCTTTTACAACCTAATCTAGTACCAGATTGGAAATGGGATATCCTTTCCATGGATTTCATTATTGGTTTGCCTGTCTCTTCATGTCATCATGAAGCCATCATGGTCATAGTTGACAGATGGACTAAGGTTGCTCATTTTGTTCCCATTTGAGCTTCCTACACAGCAGTAGTGGTGGCACGAGTCTTCTTAGAAGAAGTAGTGAGATTGCATGGGATTCCAAGGCAGAACATATCTGATAGAGATCTTGTCTTTACTTTAGCATTGTGGACCTCACTTCAGCATGCTTTGGGGACTCGGTTAAACTTTCGTTTAGCTTATCACCTAGAGACAAACGGTTAGATAGAGAGAGTGAATCAGGTATTAGAGGATATGCTCCACATGTATGTGATGGACCAACAGTCACGCTGGGAGGATTATATCTCTCTAGTGGATTTTTCTTATAACAATGGATATCATAGCTCCATAGGTATGTCCCCCTTTCAGGCATTGTATGGTGATCCTTGCCGCACTCCTCTGAGTTGGGATTGGCTAGAGGACAGGGTACTTATAGGACCAGATATTCTTCAGGAGATGGAGCAGCAGGTAGATCAGATCCATGAGCATTTAGTAGCAGCACAGGATAGACAGAAGAAGTATGCAAATGCTCATAGGGTAGATGGTCAGTTTTTTGTTGGCGATCGTGTGTTCTTGAGAGTGCATCCACAGAAGAGTCTGATCCGTTATGGAAAGGGTTCTAAGTTGGCACCTCAGTTTGTTGGACCTTTTGAGATCCTTAAGAGGATAGGACCTCTTGCCTACCATCATGCCTTGCCACCAAGACTATCCCGCATCCATGATGTCTTTCATATTTTAGTTCTTCGACCTTGTCATCCTGAGATGATACATGTTCTTGACTGGAACTCTTTGCAGGTCGAGGACGGGCAACTTTCCATGGATCCCATGCGCATTCTTCAACGTCGGGATTTGATCCTCAGGGGTCGTACCATCGATCAGGTAAGGGTCCTCTGGTGCCCAAATGATGAGACCTCAGTGACTTGGGAGGATGCAACAAAGATGAGAGAGTTGTATTCTTATTTATTTTAGGCTTTCAGGAGTAAGCCAAGTTTTGGGGGGGAGAATGTAGTATCCCTACTTGTTTGAACTCATTAGACTCACATTTTATTATTGGTTATTTTCAATGGATACATTACCATGATATATTACTTAGATTTTTATGACATTATGCTTTATCTGGAGATGAGATGTATAATTTATTTGCAGTATTTCAATACTTGTGATTTATGGCATTTTATGGTTTATTGCTATGTACTGACATTTTACTTTACCTATGCAATGTAAAATTATATGTTGTGTGTTTGTGAGTGTATTGGATACAAGGAGACGATTTTCCTTCACTCATTTTGGTGAGATAGGGAACGTCGTGATTCTTCTTCATTGGTGTGTATGTTGTGTTTTCTATATTGTATATATATGCATGTGTGGTTCGGTGATGCAGATTATTATAGGTACAAGTACCGGGTAGGTACGGGGTATCGTCTCCACTTGGCTTCATAGGTTTGAGCATGCCTTATATTTTTCGATGGAAATGGAGGAGATCGTAGTTGACCCTATTTTACTCTGTTACACTCGTATGAGTGTCGTCAGTTGGTCATCTTGTTGGTTTGTTCGGCCTTCGTATTTTGTCATTTGATCTTTTTATGAGTATTTGCTTGAGTATTGTTTAATTTAAGTGTTTAGTGGATTAAATTAATTAATTAATTAAGTTTATGGAATTATATCATAGTTGTATTGTTCATGCATTGAGATTATAAATTTAGTTAATTAAAATAAATTATTAAATTAAGTTGCAAGCTACATGATATTAGAAATATATTTTTATTTAAATGGAAAAAATAAATAAGATTAAATGTTTTTATTATTTCGTAAAATTTTAATTAAATAAATGAATAAAAGGACTAATTAGAATTAAAATATTGTTTTAATTCTTTATTTAGAAAATTAATTAATGTGCATGAGAAAAGAAAATAAAGAATAATGATTTTTAATTATTGCATGTTAGCTTATCTTTTGTGATAAATTTAGAAAAGAAAATAAAATTACTATTATTCTAAATTTAGGTTTTTTGTGACAAAGCTATTGAACCTAGAATTTTAGTTTAAATAGGGGAATAGGTCTTTATTTTAGTTACACAGGAATAGGTCAGGAATTTTAGGTGAAGGAATTTATTGGAAGCTTATTGAAAAAGTTAGGGTGCTTCTACAGATTTCTTCCAGGAAAGCTATACCAGGTTGGATGGACTCTTAGTTGTGGGTTTTTATTAAATATTTCTATTTTTCTTTGATTGTTGTGTGTGTGTAAAATTATTGTCGAATACAAACCCTCTTCTGGTGAATTCATGTTTTGTTTTAAATCCATCCCTGGCGTGTTTTTCTAGTTTTATGGGAAAAATGTAATTTTGAGAACATTGAGAAAATTATTATGGAAAAATTATTCTCTCTAGTTTGATTTGTTCTGATAGTCCTTTAAATAAATCTTTGTGGTTTCTAAGAAATAAATTTAATTATGAATTAAATATATTGGTTTATCAAAAAAAAATTTTAAAAAAGTTTGAAATGAATTCTGTGAAGGAGTTTCATTGTATAACAAAATATTAAATTCTATGGAAATTCTATAAAATTATGTTTTAGGTATTTGGAAATTAATTTTAAAAAAAAAATTTTAAAAAAAAAGTTAAAAAAAAAAATAATATAAAAAAAATATATATAAAAAAAAATTGTAGTGGCAAACCAACTACGGTAGAATACACTACCGGCGACCGTACCAGTGCTACCAGTGGTAGCTTAGGCTACCATGCCAAGGGCCAAAAAAAAATTTACTATAATGTTTTTTTTTAATTTTAATTATTTCCTTATCCCCTGTGCGTACTATGATATGGTTGTTTCGGGTTTCGTACCCAAGGGTTGGGTAAATAAAATAAATTATGTGCTATTATATATATGTATATGTATATAAATATATATATACATATATATATATACATATATATATACATATATATGTACATATATATGTATATATATATATATATGTATATATATATGTATATATATATCTATATATATATATATACATGATGTATATAAATATAAGTATGCATAAAATTATATCTTAGTCATAAGATCAGTTTATAGTTTTGAATGTATCAGAAAAAAGATTATAATTTTTATAGTTGATAAATATGTTGAAAATACATTAGGAGAATTATTAGTATTTTAAATCTTTTTGGACAAATGACAAGATGGATGTTTTTCTATTAAATAGTTGTATTTTCTTATTATTTGGAAAATCTTTATTTGCAAATAATTGATGCTTTGGCTGTTTTAAGAAAAGATTGCCTGTATTAGGATCTTGTGTAAATGGTGTTTTCAGTCAAGCTTAAACTTCATTGGTATTAAGGTTGAATTGTCATTGTGTCCTATGTTATTATTTCTCCTTGACCAGGTGTTGTTGTATAACCTTTTGATATGAGTCATTGTGTGGTTTTGTCCAAATGGTCAATCTTGGGTTAGTGATTATGTATCCTTCACCTATGCTTTGTCAGAATTGGTTATGGTTGTCTATTTCACCATAGAGTTCTCATAGAGAGAGAGACATTTCCTGTTAGTGTTCTATGAGAGAGAGTGGCTTTCGAGCGGGGGCTGTGCCCGAAGTGGTTGACAGGATAACCTGTCGAAAGTTGGTTAAAAAGTGATAACCTAAAAATATATGGGGGGGAGTGAGATAAATATTAATTAAGATAATGTACCTTGTGCATAGGTGAATCTTTGTACAGGGCTCATAATGTTATGAGAAGGCCTGCAATGACAAACTTACCACCTTGTCTTCATGAACGGATTGGTAGGGTCCACATGAGACTTAGATGGAACTAGAGGCTTGGGAGAGGTTACCAGGAGAAACCTAGGATGGGGCCGGGACCTATGGAGGTTGTACCATGGTATCCACCATAAGACATGTGATGACACTCTCTGCTTAGAGTCACTTGTGTTTGTGAGTTGAGTTACATGGATGTTTGCGGAGTCATGTAGTCCTTTCGTACTTGTCTTACTTTCCTTGCTTGAGGGTTTTCTACTATCTCCTAGCATAGTGGGGTGGTTCTATTTTGGGATCACATGGTCGAGTGGTAGTGCCACTTCCTATCGGATGTTCTAGATTGTATCTTCAGGTGAGGAAAGGCTTCGCTGGTGTTTCTTGGTTCATGGTTTATGTACCAGCTCTTGTTCGAGATCATTGTTCAGTTGAGACCTTGTGGTCATTCTATCAGACTTTTATGTAACCTTGATATTGTAACCTTATAATCGGTGGCATTTTTGGAAGCCATGTATTTGTGAAGATTGTAATATTATGTCAGTGAAATGAATGTTATAGCTTTGATCTTATTTTTTAAATGTTTTATGGAAATTGGATACATTGGAATACTTTTATTTCTTTATTATGAAATTTGGATGTATGTGTAGTTTTAAACTTGAGAATTCAATCTATCTAATTAAATGGATTAACTATGGTGTTAATATAATCTATGAATTAATCTTTGTTGGTTATCCTTAGGAAAACATATGTTAGACTTCCGTTGTGTTATTAAATGTGCAATGGTTTTAGTTAGTGCACTTAGTCTTTAACAAAAAAAAAAATTATTTCACCCTTTAGCTGCCTAGTTGTGTTGTTTTCCTTTAGGGTTCCTGGTAGGGCATTACAATTCACCACTAACTCAACTCACAGTAATTACTCCAATTAAGTTGATTAACTTGATGACATAATTATACTTAAACAATGGTGAAATTTATTAGATAGGTTAAAATATAGATAACATGATTAAGTTCATTCATTGCAACTTAACCATACATTATTGTTAGGATTCCCATAGATACTGAGAGGGGGGGTGAATGAGTATCTAACTAGTGATAAGATTTTCTTAACTTAAAACATATAGAGTATATCAATACCATGTACCGGTAAGCAAAAAGTAATTCAATAAACAAAGACAAAAGAAGCGACATGAAAAACACACCATAACATAATATTTTAACGAGGAAACCCAATGTGGGGAAAACCTCAGTGGGATTTGTGACCCACAATATTTGCTTACTAGCCAATAAGAGAATATTACTACTACAAGAGGAGCCTTCACATGCAGGAAGGCCAAGTTCCTCGAGCCCACTACTCAAATACAAAATAGGAAGTCTCACTGACTCACAAAATGGATTATATAAATCCAGTGTCTTGTACTGCTTCAAAATAGCATCTATAATGCCAGATCCAGTAACGGTTTCTGCTCTACTTTTTACATAAACCCTTAACCTATAATTTGCATAATAGGTTTTCCTTATTTCGCTTATTTACATTCCTCTATCCTTCGTTACAAAATGTTCTACAATGACCTTTCTTATATAAGAGTCATTTTACAACTTGCCAAGTCGGCTTACAATGATTTTACAATAATAAACAAAATATATTAACAACAAAATTCACGTCAGCTTCTGTGTCGATATGCTTGCTTTCACTTCTGGTGCCGGTGGTCTGAGCACTAGTGTAGAGTCTGATCTTGCTAGTGCCAGTGGAATACCTTGCCGGTGTCATAGGATTGTAAGGTTGCCATCAATGACAAAACCTTCAATCACCTACAATGTCTCATTGGAGTGTGCATATGCCAACAATATCCCCCTTTGGCATTGATGGCAACACTCATGAAAAAATTCCAAAACTTGTAATCCAAAAATTGTGTACCAAAAATATGTGAGCTCCCCCTGAGCAGATAAGTCTTTTGTTGATTATTTTCTCATACTACTAGTCCCCCTTTGGCATCAATGATAAAGGTTGTCAAAGTGTCAATAAAGTTGTAGTTTTCTGTCTCAACCTTGTAACTAGGTGGTTACAATTTGAAAAAGATCTGCCAAAACCAAATTTATGTTTTCCAAAAACTTCTTACTATCTTTTATTGCTGTCTCTATTCTTTGAACTGTACCAATGAGGTGCTACATATTCTCTATCGGTGGTTTCTGTCCTTGTACTAGTGCTTCAAATATTTCCTTCCTCAGGGATGCTAGATAGTCTAGTCTTGGACTTAGTCTTAATCTCATATTCTTAGCCTTGTTTATTATTCTCTCCTTTTCTCTTTCTAGCTTCAGTAACTCTTCCTCAAAACTTGTTATCTTTTGCTCAAAAATTGATAATGAATCTGATGAATTTAAAAAATTGTCAGCAAGTTTATTAATTTCCTCCTGTATCTTGCTCATTTTCTTGTCTATGTCAATTGTTAAAAAGTTTGTCTTACAAGTGTCTGTGTAGAAAGTTTTGAACTCCTTGAGTGTGCTGCACAATTCCGGTAGAAGTGTGTCAAACTTCCTTATACACTTCATTATTTGTGCCTCAAAGATTTTATGTTTTTCCTTTTCTAACCTCTCTTTGAATGCTTTCTCCTTTATTTGTTCAACTATCACTGTGTTGTCAGTAATATAATTAGACAAAGTCTCAAGTTGACTCAAAGAATCCTTATTATCTACATTGCATTTTGGAGCTATCATCTTCAAAATTGGAATTATGTCATCTATAGCTTTATATGCCTATGAACTGCAATCTATAATTTTCTTTATAGAATCTAAAAGAACTTCAGTTACATTTATTAATTTAAATCCTTCAGTTGAAGAGCTAACATTCTGAATTTCACTGGTGGGGGCAATATCCTTGCTTGCAGTGACCTCTAGTAGGTTAGTCTGTGTTTCCATTTCCTTAAGAAAATGTTTTTGTTGTTCTCTTGTTATCGGTGGCACTATTTCCACATGAACTTGATGTTGTTCTAAAGCTTGTTGCTCTGCTTGTCTCTCTATTTGATCTACTTGTTGTTCTATTTTCCCATCTATCAGTTTACCTTCAGTGTTATTAATTTTGTCAGCTACTAGTGGCTCACTAGCCATTTCTGTAATTCTAGTTGTGTCCTTGTCTATCATAATGTTGACCATTTTAGTATCAACATCAATTGTGTATAAGACTGCAGAATTAGGATTTGTATCCTCTATATCCATACTCTCATCTGTTCGTTGATCTTTAGTTGTTGTTACCGGTGGAGTAACTAGAGGTGGTGGGGATAAGTTATCTCTTATTTTGATGCTTGGAGGACCACCAAGCTTGCCTTTACCTTTATCCTTGTCTTTCTAATATACTTTTATGGGCTTAGGGTTTCTGTATTCTTCCTGTTTTTCCTTCTCAACAAGGAATATATCCCGTGCATTTTCAATTTCTTCTACAACCTCGTTTACTTTTCCAACCATTAGTGCAATATGCTGGTGTGTAGTAGAGCATACTGATTAGTTAGCCTCTACAATTAGATCATCTATTTCTTTTGGAGAGTTAACTAGGTAGACAACAAGTAATTTTTCAAATTTTATTTTCTTGTCAAGCTCTATAATAGATTGTCTTCTTGCTTCCAGTCTCTTGAATAGTTCATCTGGTACTTCATCTACAATTTGCATCAAGAACTTCTTGTAGATATCCAAGTGCAAGATAACACTATTTTCAACCTTTTCTTTATCATCAACTAATAGTGTGTCATATAGTTTGTTGATGTTTTTCAACTGTCCTTCCTGTGTGATTTCATCTAGCAGTTTGTTAATCGGAGAAATATTTTGTTGACTCCTTTTCTTTGGTGTCAGTTTTTTCTTCTTGACCAGGGGCCTCACTTCCTATTGTTTTTGCCTAGTTATTCTAGGTGAAGGTGTGGATATCGGTGAAGGTTGTCTTTTCCTTACAACTCTTTTGAATTTAGCTGACATGTCACTCTCTAAAGAAGTTCCTACCAGTGAAAGGTGAGTTTTTGGTTGTTGAGCCTGTAACTCATCTTCAATGATACCGGTTTGTTTTAGTACATCTTCTTTAATAGCCTTATCCTTCCTTGAACCTCTTCTCATAGTTGCTTCAACTTTCTTTACTCTCTTATTAGATTGAATTTGGCTTTCAATGGTTTCAGCACTACCAAATACCTCTTCCATAGGTTCATTTGGTGCTTCCAGAAGGGCTTTAGCATATGTTTCAATGATGTGATCATCTATCTCATAACCCATCTCAGTAACCCAAATTGTTCTTGGGATAACTGCTTCCATTCAGATCTCATCCTTTTTAATCACAAAACATATATCATCTTTGTATTTGTTAACAATTTCCTGTGACAGTCTGACTCTTTTGTTCATTCTAGCCTTTAGTGCTTGAAAATACTCATCAATATTCTTTTGTTTGCTTTCACCCATGTTGTTGAACAAGTCTAATAACTATTTCCCTACCGATATGTCAAATCCAAGGTTCTTGATACCTATATTGGGCACCTGTTTGGTTATGTGTAGCATTAAGCATACAAGTAAGTTGCCAAATCTAAATGTTCCTTTCTTATCCTTCTTGATCTTCCCTAAATTGTCAATCAATTCATCCTTTAACCATTCACATACATCAATTTTCACATTCTCATTTACCATATCATTTGCACTTTTTATGCATAAGCTGGAGACTGAGTTAAGTCTATTTGCATGTGTTGTTTTGTAACCTAGAATAATGCTAATGAATCTTACATTTATGTCGGTTACATCATTAACCCTTAAGGACCTTTTGTCGGATGTTGCACCTATTAAGTTCATTACCAGGTCATTTGAAACCTTCTTTGTTTTGTCTGGTCTATTACCGGTGGAAGGTAACCCTATTACAACTTTCATAGCTTCCTTGGTAAATTTATGAATTGAATCTAGCCAGAAAAATTCTCCATGTACCCTGCTCAATACTATCCTTATCACTTCCTTGGGGAATTCAAGAATGCAAAGGATCTCAGTGAATCCTAGGGTTTCAATAATTTTTTGTTCAAGTTTTACATTTATGGAGTCATCACATATGATAGTTTTGTACATGTTCTTGACTTCTTCATCTCCTAATTCTTCTATATGGCAATGGATATACATTCTAGGGTCTTCTGGAAAAATAACTCCTTTGGGAATTTGGGAAAATGCACCAATATTATCATCCCTTTTAGCTATCTCGGGAAATAACTGAAATACGGGCCTAGGGCATTTGATTACCTCGACTATAGTAGGGTTTTCTATGAATTAAGGAATAGAAGAGGATGCCATGATTATAAATACCTTTTTATGCCTTTGGAAGGATTGATAGCTTAAATGATTTGCCTCTTAGCTCGAAATGCCTTAGCTCTAGATATTTCGCACTCTTCGAATGTTTGAATGCTTGGTGAAGTGAAATGGAGCTAGAAACATTAATTTATAATGTCAAACTGCCAACTACCACATTTAATGCTCGTCGGTTGAGTAATCACTTAACATAAGTACCGGTATAGAAGTAATTTCAACTTCTTTCCATCAACCGAGGGAATAATAGCATATGTCTCATTGATTGCCAAACCCTCAAAGAAATCTTCTTCAATTAGATGAAGAGACTCCCGCTTGTGGAGTGCTACTCTATTCTACCGGTGGAGTGTTGCTTGGTTCTACTGGTGGAGGAGTATTCCCAACACCATTCAGTTCTGGTTTCCTAATCCATTGTTTTGAGAATTCCTGCTTAACTTCTTCAACTTTTTCTTTTCCTTTCAAACTAAGACCTTTTTTGTCTACCAATGAGGACTTGCTTCTACAAAATTTAGCAATATGCCTATTTTTTTTACATGCATAACAAGTCACATTATTTGTCTGAATAGCCTTTCCATAACCTATGCCGATTTGTGTTCTGCATTGATTAGATAAGTGTTCAAATCTTCCACAAACATAACATCTCACATTCATTATGCAATTCTCAAAGTTATGACCAACTTTGTTGTATTTTGAACATTGACCAGTGGGTGCATTGGTATTCTGATAGTTTATAGATCTACATTCATTTCCTCTATGACCATACTTGTTATAGTTAAAGTGTTTTCCATTGAACTTATAAGCAGTAGGTTGTCTTACCGGTTTTCTATGATCCTGTGTGTTTGTAGTACCAGAGCTTTCACCAACTTCAAAGCCAATTCCACAAGGGTTACATTTAGGTTTTTGATTCTTCAGCAAGTTACCAAGTTCTTCTGAGCTTTTCTTGAATTTCTCTTTATGTTGATTTGCAATATCTAATTCTCTTTCTAAGACTTCTTTCTGCCTCATTAGTTCATTTGACTCATTCTGTGTGTGCATCTGATCTGTCTTCAACAAGTCATTTCCATAGCTAAGTCTTGTGTTCTCATTTATAGTATCACTTAGTCTTCTAGTCAAATATTCTTTATTCTTCTTTCTATCTTCAATTTCTTTACAAAATCTCATAGTCATATCCTACATCTCATTCTTTGTTGTCATGTTCTCTTGCTTCAACTTGATTATCATATCATTAAGAGTTTCTTTTTCATCATTCTCATTTTGCATCTTTTCACAAAGTTCTCTTCTCTTGTTCCTTGAAATAGTAAGATTTTATTGAAGTGCTTGAATGATATCCTGAGCAGTGTTTAGATCATCTTCAAGTTTGATATTTTTCATTTTTTCTACATCATACTCTAAGAGAGCTCATTCAAGTTGCTTCATCAACTTTTCCATCTCTACCAGTGTCAAGATCTTCCTCAAGTTGTTAGGCTTCTAAAAATAGAGGACCAAGCTCTGATACCAATTTTTAGGATTCCCATAGATACTGAGAGGGTGGGTGAATTAGTATCTAACCAGTGATAAGATTTTCTTAACTTAAAAAATGTAGAGTATATTAATATTGTGTACCAGTAAGCAGAAAGTAATGCAATAAATAGAGACAAAAGCAACCATATGAAAAACACACCATGACACAATATTTTAATGAGGAAACCTGGTGTGGGAAAAACCTCAGTGGGATTTGTGACCTACAATATTCGCTTACTAGCGAATAAGAGAATATTACTGCTACAAGAGGGGCCTACACATGCAAAAAGGCCAAGTGCCTAGAGTTCACTGCTCAAATACAAAATAGGAAGTCTCACTGACTTACAAAATGGATTATATAAATCCAGTGTCTTTTACTACTTCAAAATAGCATCTATAATGCCAGATTGAGTACCGATTTCTGCTCTGCTTCTTACATAAACCCTTAACCTATAATTCACATAATAGGTCTGCCTTATTTTGCCTAATTACATTCCTCTATCCTTCATTACAAAATGTTCTACAATGATCTTTCTTATCTAAGAGTCATTTTACAACTTGCCAAGTTGGCTTACAATGATTTTATAATAATAAATAAAATATATTAACAACAAAATTCCTGTTGGCTTTTGTGTCGGTATGCTTCCTTTCACTACCGGTGTCAGTGGTCTTAGTGCTGGTGTAGAGTCTAATATTGCTAGTGCCAGTGGAATACCTTGCCAGTGTCATAGGATTGTAAGGTTTCCATCAATGACAAAACCTTCAATCACCTACAATGTCTCATTGGAGTGTGCATATGCCAACAATTACATCCAATCTTAAATTAAAACATATTCCATACATTGAATTTCCATAGGTAATTTACTTTCATTATAAGATTATAAATACTTTGCCTTACACTAAACCTACATTTTTCATGATCCATATTACTGCATCTAATTAGATAACTTCATATAGGCATTTAAGATTAATATCATTTAATCTAAATTATAAATTTTAACCATAATGACATTCATACATCCAAAATAAAATGGAACCAGATGAACACATACACCACACAACACCAAATTGATATCGGAGTTCACCCCTAATGGGTTACATCTCCGAGTCTGCTTCAACTGCAAGACCCCTCTAATAAATAACACGGTAAAGAATAAATAAGGTTCACATCAATTACATCCTCCCATTAAGGCGTACAGAAGGAAATATAATACACATGACCACATCGGTCCAAGAGATACAAGAATGCTCGAAGAAGAAGAAAGAGGATCCATCTGAAACACGAAATGGAGCAAATACAAAAGAACAATTGGAGCACCAATGAAAATAAATCCTCGCAACCCTTTATAAGCATCCCATGTTCTAACATGAATATCAAGTACTCTCAAAGGAAAAAGCAATCAAATATGACCCCCAACAAAGCGCTCTAAGCGAAAACAACAAAAACTACATAGTAGTAAACATAAGGGAAGAGTGTCATCACATAGCTTGGTATGGTTACCCTAGTAGGCCTCCATAGATCCCAACCCCCATCTACTGGGTTACCCAAGTCTCATGTGGACCCAACACATCCTTTTATGAATACAAGGTTGTTGGTTTGCCATTTCAAGCCTTCTCACTGCATCCTGAGTCTATACTAGCACTCATCCCATGCGTGAGGCACAATTATCTTACTTAGTGTTTTCATCAACCAAACTAACCAATAATCTACTAATTTATCACTTATTTAGACAAACTTTCGATGGGTTACCCTACTACCACTTTGGGCAGAGACCCCACTCAAAAGCAACTCTCCCATTAGACTTAACCATAAATTAGATGAACTCCCAAAACCAAGGTATACACCAGAAATAGTACACAGAGTTCAATACGATAGGAAAAACCCACTTCGCCAAACAATCCCTCACACGAGGTGTACTAACTGACAATTCTTTGACTAGAGACATGACTAGTTACAATCAGCCACATGACAACATCCAACACTCAAAATTAAGGACTTGCCATTTTCAAACTCTAAAGTGAATACAAAAATTAAACATGCATTTTCATTAATCTATAATGACAATCATTTTTCTATTTTGTTAAAAATTCAAATCAATCAATATTTTCTAATAGATCTAAAAATATGAAATACAATATTTGAAAAATCACCATTTCCTAATAAATTAACTCCAAATTATAAATATATAATTTTGCCTACTTTCCAATACATAGAAAAATATAAATTAATCAATTGGTTTCTCTAAAATGAAGATATCATTAAATTTCCAACTATATCTATTTTCTTCATTTTTGATTTCTGAATTCCCCAAATAATATATTATTTAATTTTCAAATTTTCCAAATAAAAATATTATTTAATTTTTGAATAATATATATTATTTCATTTTCGAATTTCCTAAATAATATATTACTTCATTTTCCAATTTCTTAAATAATATATTATTTAATTTCTAAAATTTGCAAATAATATATTATTTCACTTCCTAATTAATATATTTTCAGGAAGCAATAATAAAAAGAAATATAAAGGGGATGACCCTTTGGTGAGATGGTTGGGCTTCTTCCTTGTAGTGCCTACAACCTAGGTTCAATCTTCCACGAGTTCATCTCTACCGTGTTAAAAATGGAGTATTCTTACCTTGGGGAGAACCTTGGAGAAATAGTGGGGCTTCTTCCTTGTAGTGCTTACATCCTTGGTTCAAACCTTCAATTTTTGGTAAAAATATTGAAGAATTGGTACTGGGTCTGCAATTTTTTTGGGTTATGGGTGACAACCGGCATTTAGGGGCTTCGAAAAATGTTACATGGGAGGATCTGCCTCATGCCCTGCAATAGGTTTTTACTAGAGAAATATGGGAGGATAAGGCTCTTCAGGTTACGAAGCCAGATCGTAAGAGATGGTTTAGTCCAGTTTCTAGGTACTTTCAGGGGTTTTTTAAACATCAACATCACTTTCCTAGAAGGCAATTTCCTATAGTCAATTATGCTCGGCGGTCTGATTTTCATGGGAAGCAAGGGCAGAGGTAGGTGAATCCAAACTTGAAATGGGGGAATGCTTAGGGTGATAGTCATTCATTTGCACAGGTGGTTGATTCACGAAATATGGAGAAAGAAGTTAGGGTTTTGATAGGAGTACCTGTCAAAGCAGGAAACAAAGAAATGAAGTCTAGGGTTTTGGTTTTTTTGAATCAGGTGGATGGTCAGGTAAATTTAATTCCTAAGGAAGCTAGCCTCATAATGGAAAGGTTAAGTAATTCTAGTGATTCTTCATCACACGTTTGGGTACCGATTCCTTGCATTGATCTCCTAGGATCTTATGTTGACAAAAAATATTACTCCCTATATTCAAATGCTATTACTGGGGAATTCAAGGGGGATCAAATTTGTTTGTCTAAACTTTATAATAAGTTGCAGAAATGTTGGGCATATATACCTTATTTTCAGCTTCTTTCAGCCAATATTTTTATTATTGTTTTCGATTCTCCTTTGGTTCATGATAGCATTTTGGATTCTACTCATCACTGGTTTGGGAAGCACTTACTTTCGATTTTTGCTTGGAAGCCTTTCTATGTTCTTTCTAGGTCAAATAGAAAATTATCTCCCTTTTGGTTTGGACTGCCAAAACTTCCCTTTGAATTTATGGATCCCAATGTTCTACAACAAATTGGTAATTCATTTGGTACTCTTGTCACATCCAATTTGGATTTTGTGGAGGGGGAGGTTCTGGTAAAAATCTATGTATTATTTAATCCTGAGACTGTGCACCCCCATACTTGTAATTTGAAGTCCCATGATGGGATTTGAAGTCAAAATATAGAGAAACTAGACTCCGAGCTTCTGAAATCTCCCCTTATTTTAGATGCCCCATTATTTATGGATTTTAAGATGAATTGCCAGGTGAAGGGTCCAATAGGTGTTAATAATTCAAAATATTTTTCAAATCCTGCCATTTCTTAGCCGAACTCTAACACTATGTTACATTCTCAGAAGATTATTGATAGAAATGGGAAAGATTTGAATAAAGATAATTTTGGTTTTCAGTTGAATTCTAAACAGACTATTATTTCTCCTTCCATTAATAACTCAAAAGGAATTTAAAATCCAATTCAAAACTTTACTAGGGGGGATTCTGAGAATATTTTACATATTCAGGAAGCTATTAACAATAATGAGAAAGATGTTCATTCAGATCTATACAACGAGGATTCTAGGTCTCTTTTGAATTGTAAACAGGCTATTGCTTTTCCTTTTGAATCAATAGCCTTGGATACTTCTAAGAAAGATAATATTTGCAAGGCTTCTAAAGTAGAGATACCAATTGATTCTGCCTTAACTGCTCAAATCAAGCTCTTAGCTTCCAATACTTCTGATCATGGTCTAGAAAATCTAGATAAGGAGATAAATTTAGGTTTTAATGAGATACTCGAAGTAATTGTGCGTGATATAGAGTTAGTTCAACAAGTGAATGAGCTTCTAAATATTCATGCTCCCCAAGGTGAGGAGTTGGTGACAGATAGGGTTATTTTCTCTATTGATAGTGATTTAGGAGAAATTAATTCCTCTCTCCCTATTGTTTCAACATCAAATCCTTTTGAGATTTTGGCTACTAAAGATTTGGGATCAGTTGATAAGTTGACTATTTTTTCTCCACCACAAAATGTTAAATATTTGCCAATTGTCAAAACCACATTGGTATTGTCCCCTCGTTTTGGTTCTCCTAGGAGAGGTAGGCCTCCTAAAATGTTCAAACTCAATTGGAGATTGACGCTGGGATATAGAAGACTCTGTCCCTTTCTCCTGGGATTGGTCAGAGGAAAAAGTCACTCTCTTTAGGTAAATGAAAAAAGGGTAAACTACCTTTGACTAGTCCTCCTATGAATAGGTCTGGGACAGTTAAGAGGAATTTGCAAAATTACTTTGGAGATAGCAATAAATCTCTGGATATTGAGAAGAGGGGACTTTCAATCTCCCCTCAAAATCAATGAAACTTATATCTTGGAATGTTAGGGGCTTAAATTCCCCTAACAAGAGATGCTTGATTAAGTCCCAGTTGGATTTAGTCAAGTTTGATTTGGTTATGTTGTAGGAAAAGAAATTGTATAAAGAATCTACTAATGTGCTTTTCTCTTCTTGGAAAAGGTGGAATTCTCTTTCTTGATCCTCTTCTAGTGCTTATGGAGGTTTAGCATTATTATGCAATAATTATAATGTTGATGTACAATTAGTCTCTTCGGCGGTAAATTGGATGTTGTTCTTGGTTACCGGCAAAGTTTCTAGGGTTAAGGTCTGGTTGTTTAATATTTATGCTCCTTCAGGGATTCAGGGAAAAAATAAGTTATGGAGGGATTTGATTAGGGTGGCTTCTCCTCTGAGGCAGGGGTCACTTGTTGTTTTTGGAGGAGACTTTAATGCTATATTGGATCCAAGTGAAAAAAGTGGAGGGATCTTACCGAATAAAAGAATTATGGAGGACTTTGGGAATTTCATTCTTTATATGGGTCTTTTTTATTGTAAATGTCAAAATGGGATTTTTACTTGGAAAAATATTAGAAGGGATTTCTCACAAATAGCAGAAAGATTAGATCGGTTCTTGCATTTATAAAATTGGTTGGAATCAGATTTTGAGTTTTTTTCTCTATTTTGCCTATGCCAGGATCCGATCATTTTCTGATTTCTCTCTGTATTTTTGAAGATAAGGCTCCCTTTCGGTCTCCTTTCAAATTTGAGCCTATGTGGTTTAGGGATGCCTCCTTCTTGCCTCTCCTTAGAAAATGGTGGGAGTCTGCTCCCTTTGTTCAGGGTCTCGTATGTTTCAGCTTGTCAAGAAGTTAAAATTCTTAAAATTGAACATCAAAGAATGGAATATTTCACAGTTCAAAATAATTTTTCAAGAAAAACAAAGAATTTAGGATTTGATTGAAACTCTTAATAAGCATGTGCTTGATCACGGTATGGTTCCTCAAGTGTTTGATGAATTAAAGTCTTTAAGAATAGAACTTGAAGAGATTCTAGCAAGGGAAGAGATATATTGGAGACAAAAGTCTAGAGAAGTATGGTTGTCTGATGGGGATAGAAATACCAAGTTCTTTCACTCTTCTACTAAGCCGAGGAGGAGTAGAAACAAGATATCTTGCATTGAGGATTCTTCTGGGAAAATTCTTACAGAGCTAGAGGAGATTGCTTCAGAGGCAGTTAGATTTTTCAAGTCATTTCTATCTTCTAAAGGTAGCAATTTTAAATGATTTAATTTCTGATATACCACCTTTAGTATCTTCAGAGGAAAATAGGATGTTCATGTCTCCTTTTTCTCTAGAAGAAGTTAGAATTGTAGGTTTTACTATGAGTCCTGATAAGGCTCTGGGTCCGGATGGGTTTACTCCCTTATTTTTTTAGAAGTGTTGG
Source organism: Cryptomeria japonica (assembly GCF_030272615.1). Classification (NCBI taxonomy): domain Eukaryota; kingdom Viridiplantae; phylum Streptophyta; class Pinopsida; order Cupressales; family Cupressaceae; genus Cryptomeria; species Cryptomeria japonica. The sequence goes on along the minus strand of NC_081411.1, from coordinate 88,577,597 downwards.
GATTTTGTGGTTAAGGATCTGCTTCTAGCTCTTGAAGAAAGTAGGAGAAATAGGTCAATTTTGAAGGAACTTAATACCATGATGGTTTCTATTATTCCTAAAAAGTAGATTGCTAAATCTTTTGCTGACTTTTGTCCTATTGCTTTATTTAATACCTTATATAAAGTTCTTACTAAGGCAATTTCCCTTTTGTTATCCAAAATTCTTCCTAAACTCATTTTGGTGGAGCAAGGTGGTTTTGTACCTAGCAGCGAGACACCAAAGGGGGTTATTGTTGCTCATGAGGTATTGCATTCTATCTCCATTCAGAGAATCTCGTCCATGATTTTGAAATTAGACATGATGAAGGCTTATGATAGAGTTGAATGGAGGGCTTTAGGTCTTGTTTTGGAAAGATTACGATTTTCTAGGGCTTGGGTCAAATGGATTAATGCATGTATTTCTTCTACAAGGTTCTCGATTTTAATTAATGGATCCCCTTATGGCTTTTTTTCCTCCTCTCAAGGTTTAAGGCAGGGGGATCCATTATCCACATTTCTGTTTATACTTTTAGCTGAGTCTTTTAGCTGGGCTATTAAGGCTATGGAAATGAAAGGACTTTGGTTAGGGGTGAAAATCTCGAGAGTGCTAGGGTCTATATGGCATTGCCTATTTGCAAATTATACCTTGTTATTTGGTCAATCATCTATGTGGGAAGCCTTCATCATTAAAGAAATTATTCAAAATTATGTTGCTTTTTTAGGATAGAAAGTGAATACAGAGAAGTAAAAAATCTTCTTTTTTAATACCCCACAATTAATCCAGAATAGATTATTGAATTTTTGGGGTTTTGAGCCTAGTTCTCTTCCATGTACTTATCTGGGTATACCTTTCTTTATCAAACATGATAAATTAAGCTTTTGGGATAAAATCATTTATGTCATCTCAAAGAGAATTCTTTCTTGGAATCACAGATGGTTAAGTCTGGCTGGGAAAATTGTTCTCATTAAGTTTGTATTGAATGCAGTTTCTATTTATCTCATGTCAGTGTTAAAATCTCCAAAGGCTATGTTGGTAAGCTTGCAAGATACCCTTAGGTCCTTTCTCTGGAGTAGCAATAAAGATGGGAGGAATAAACTTCCTCTAGTGGCCTGGGATAAAGTTTGTTTTCCTAAGGACATAGGGGGTATAGGGATTAGAAATTTGGAAAACTAGAACTTGGTTTTAGGGGCTAAATTGATCTGGAATTTGTATGAGAAATCAGGATCTTTATGGGCACAAATTATGTTTGCCAAGTATCTTAATAATGGTCCTAGAGAGTATATCTTTCAAATTTTGAATTTACCTTCAGGTTTAGTTATGTGGAACTTCATATGGAAGATCTATTATTTTACCTAATCTCTCTTGGATTGTCCATAATGGCACAAAGATTAGATTTTGATAAGAAAGGTGGAATGGTCACCCTCCATTATGAAGCTTAAGGAAATGTTCTCCTCTGATATCTATTCTTTCTTCCCTTTGAGGAGTCTTTCTGGCAGATTATTTTGACATAATACATAGTGGAAATTTGAGGTTGGCTAAATGGAAATCTATTGAGTTTTTGGATATTGATCAAGAGTTGAAAAGGAAGTATACCAAGGTCCTGAGTGAATGGGTGGTTATTCTCTCTGATTCTAAGAATGAACTGGTTTGGACAAAGAATATTTTTGGTAAATACACGGTGAAGGATGGTTATAATTCTCTTATGAGCAAGATTGATCTTCCTTCTTGGCCTTATAAGCTTTTTTGGCATTCGGCTTGCTTGCCAAAAGTTCGTGCTTTTGCCTGGTTGGCAGTTCAAGATAGGGTACTTACAAGCATGAGATTGGATAGGCTTGGTATCACTGTTGCTTTCCCTTGTGTGTTATGTCATAAAAATTTGGAATCCTCTTCTCATCTATTTCTTCATTGTGACTTTACATATCAATGTTGGCAGTAGTTGTTTGATAAATTGAATTTGGCTTTTGTTATTGGAAAAGATCTGATTACCTTCTTTAGTTCTTGGCCATTTTTGTTTACTTCATCCTTTTATGCTTATCTCTAGATTATTTCTCCATCTATTTTAATCTGGAATATTTGGTTAGAACGAAATAATAGGATCTTTAGAAACACTAGCTCTTCTCTTCCAGAGGTCTTACTGAAAATTGAATCGTCCATTTCTAAGGTTGCTTTGTCTCATATAAGTAAGAATTTGGGAAACCTCACATCTTTCCCACATTGGGATAGTAGGGTGATTCAGGTTTGGAGGATGCTATCTGTCCTTCCCTCTCATGGATCACTTTTGAAAAAGGGTGACGCTCTAAACAAAAGAAATTTGGCCTCTTGGAAACCTCCTCCTCTTGGTTGTTAAATTCTGTGAGAAGCAAGAATTGAGCCAGGATCTGATGTCGGTCATAGATGACATGCAACTCCAAGCAACGGATGATCGAAGATCAAAATAGCTGAATGAAGATAAATCTGATATGAGAGAAAAATAGAGATAAAGAAGAGAATTTAGAGAAGACTCTCACTGAGCTATCACTTCTCTTGTGAAGGTGAGAGTATATTGCTTATTATATAGAAAAATAATAGCATATACAACCAAGAGGTGCATTAACTCCCACCTCCATAAAAAGTGGGAGGTTTTACCTACTACCCCATAAAAGGTGGGAGGTTTTTACCTACTTGGTAAATGCCAAAACATGTGGCATAACCTCCTTACATGAAAACAAAAAAGGAGTTATAAGAGGTGGCACATAATGCCAAAAGAGGGTGAGAAACCCAACTACCCCATAACCCACTTAGGAAATGACAAAAGAGTGGTTATGAGAGGTGGCACAACAAGCCAAAAGAGGGTGTGTAACTCAACTACCCATGTGAGGTGGAGAGTTACACATGTAGCTAATGTATTCCGCCATGTGTCCTCATATTAACCACACCTAATAACCTAAGCAAGCTTAATAATATATGTGTAGGAAAAATAAATACCCCCTAACATAAGGAAAATTAAAAAACCTACACTAAGACCCCCCCTTAAGCGTAGCTTAGGTGGGTGAAAAGATGGGTCCCGGCAAATGAGGCCATGTTAGGTACCCATGTACATAAATATCCCCCCCAAAAGAAGAAGACCCCCCATAAGAGGAATAGACCCCCCCTAAATAGAGAGAGAAAGAATGAAGGACTAAGAAGCCCCTCCTGAAGTAGACACCTTTTGCATCCCAAGAAAAGATCGCAAATGAAGGAACTTGCTTTCGGTGAAAGGTTTGGTGAAGATGTCCGCAGTTTGCTCCGATGTAGAACAATACTTAAGATAAATGATGCCTTCCTGAATGAGCTCCCGAATATAGTGCATATGTATCTCAATGTGTTTCGTCCTTTGATGATGAACTGGATTTCTTGAGATATGTATAGCACTCTGATTATCACAAAGGATGATGGTAGGCTTTCTAACTGGAATACCAAGCTCAGTAAGAATATTTTGAAGCCAAATAGCCTCAGTGGTGGCATTGACTACCCCTCGATACTCGGCCTCTGTTGATGAAAGAGCAATTGCAGACTGCTTCTTGCTCGACCAACAAACTGGACCAGAACCAAGTGAGAAGCAATACCCAGAAGTAGACTTGCGATCTTGAGAATCACCTTCCCAATCTGAATCCGTATATCCTACCAAGTCAATATCCACACCTGCTACATACTGAATTCCATAATTGTGAGTACCCTGAATGTAGTGGAGGATCCGCTTAGCTGTTTTCCAATGCAACTCATGTGGCTCCTGCATGAATCTAGAGACCATGCCCACAGCATAAGAAATGTCGGGTCTCGTATGAGTCAAATAAATGAGGCTTCCAACAAGCTGTCGATATAAAGTGCCATCAACCAAGGGTGAAGAACACTTAGCCTCAAGTTTGACTCCTGAAAAAAATGGAGTAGGTACAGGCTTACAATCAGCCATGTGAAATCTGGAGAGCATATCAAGTGCATACTTGGGTTGTCCAAGGAAGATTTCTTAAGATGATTGAGTGATCTCAATTCCCAAGAAGTAATGCAGAAGACCCAAGTCTAACATCAAAAATCTATCATGTAGAGCAATTTTCACTGCTTTGATGGTGGATGAGTGACTCCCTGTGAGTAACAAGTCATCAACATAGAGAACTAGAAATGTGAGAGTTTCATCCTATTGCAGAATGTATACGTTCGGATCAGAATGGCACCGAGTGAAACCAACTATCAGAAGGAATGAGTCCATCTTGGCATACCAAGATCGAGGAGCCCGTTTAAGGCCATAGAGAGACTTTCAAAGTCGACACACAAGTGAAAGATTCTGAACAAACCCCTGTGGTTGCTCCATGTAGATTTCCTCCTGAAGGTCACCATGAAGAAATGCACTCTTCACATCCATCTGATGAACTTCCCAATGATGGGCTGCAGCTATAGCAAGAACAAGTCAAATGGAATTCATCTTAGCAACTGGAGCAAAAGTCTCAGAGTAATCAACCCTTGGAACTTGGGAAAAACCTTTTGCTACCAAGCGAGCCTTATACTTATCAACCGACCCATTCGCTGTAAATTTTGTTCGATAGATCCACTTGCATCGAACAAGTTTCCTTCCCTTAGGAAGAGGAACTAAATCCCATGTGTGATTCCTTTCCAAGGAATTGAACCCTTCTTGCATTGTAGCATCCCACTCAGGAACACCTGAAGCTTCTCGAAAGGACTGTGGATCAGAAGCTGAAGCAATGAAGAGATGTGGAGCTTGCTGAAATTGTGACCTTGTTCTTCTAGTATCTAATGGATCACCAAGCCAATCTCCTGCTGACTCAAAAGTTTGTCGAGCCCAAAGAGGCACTGAGGCTAGAGAGTCTGGGGGAGAATCATCAACCTCTGAATGATGATTATGAGAGGAATGTGAATCCTCATCATCACTGTCACCATCTGAAGTAGAGGAAGAAGACTCCTCATCAAGATTAGGAGGATTAAGATCCTTTGAAGAACTGTCATCATAATGCAATTTCTCCAATGTGATAGTGGATGGAGAAGTGGTATGAGAAGAACTAGAAGAACTCTCCTCAAAATGAACACTCCTCTCAATGAACAACTCATGAGTAGTGGGATGGAGAAGCCTATACCCTTTGACATCATCTGGATATCCAACAAATATACAAGGCTTACTCTGCGGATCCATAGCCTTGCGTTTTTTAGCTGGAATGTGGGTCCATGCAAGAGAACCAAACACTCTAAAGTGTTTAACTGTGGGTTTTCAACCAGTCCAAGCTTGAAAGGGAGTTACCCCCTTCACAGCTTTATGAGGAACTTGATTCTAGATGTAACACGCACAGTTGATGGCCTCTGCCCAATACTGAGGTGCCAAAGACTTGGAGTGAATCATACAATTAGCCATCTCCTTCAAGGACCTATTTTTTCATTCTGCTACACCATTTTGTTGAGGACTGTATGGAACTGTGTGCTGCATGTTGATACCTTTTGAAGCACAAAACAGTTCAAACTGATTATTAACATATTCACCCCCATTATCTGTACGCAGAATCTTGATGAACTTCCTAGATTGTTTCTCTGCAAAAGCTTTGAAATCTAGAAAATTTTCAAAGACTTCAAACTTTTGTTTGAGAAAGTAAACCCATGTATATCTGGAAAAGTCATCAATAAATGTCAAGACATATCTAGCCTTGCTGAAAGATGGTTGTGGAAATGGTCCTGCCAAGTCACTATGTACCAACTCCAATAGTTGTGTAGCTCTCCAAGCTTTACCTTTATCATACTTCTCCTCTGGATGCTTACCAAGAATGCACCCCTGGCAAACTCCATCAGAAAATCAAATAGAAGGCAACCCTAAAACCATTTCTTATTGACTGAGTTGTTGCAAGTAATGGTAGTTCAAGTGGCCAAACCGTTGATGCCACAAACAACTCACCTCATCTGCATGAGTGAGTAAAACTGTCGAAGGAGAGTTAGGAACAAAGTGAGAAAACTGATATAATCTAGAATGATGATCTGCTTTTCCCACAGCAACAGTAGACCCATTATGCATTTCGCTGATTACCACTGCATCTGGTGTGAACTCAACTCGCTTGCCAGAACCAGTGTGAGTGATCTGATAAATGGATAGGAGATTAGTTGATAAAGATGGAACACAAAGGACATCTTGAAATGTTCCTTCACCCACATCAATAGACCCTCTCCCATGCACTTCAATAGGAGTGTCATCACCCATTAGGATGGAAGGCATAGAACATGGCTCTAAAGATGTGAAATCATCTTCAGAAGAAGCCATGTGGTGTGAAGCACCTGAGTCAATTATCCAAGAATTTGGTTGTGAAGCAATAGCAACTAGGGCCTTACCCTTTCCTTTCCCCTTACTCTTATCTATGTCCTTAGAAGATCCTTCTGATGAACTCTGTTTGACTGAATCAGGAACCTTGATATTATTCTTTTCAAGAAGATTTGAAAGGTGATCAATTTGTTTCTTTAAACACTTATGTTCATCATGACCAGGCCTCTTACAATAAGAACACTTGACCTTCTCCTTCTTAGGTTGTTCACCTTTTGATGAAGAGGTTTCATTGTCTACTTTTGAAGTAGTAGATTTATGATCTTTCTTCTTCTCTTCTTGGTTCTTTTGTTTCTTATCTTGCTTACTAGACCCTTTCTGTTCTTTTGTGCCTTGATTTACAACTAAGGCATGTGACTTAGAGGGCTTTATTGTACCCATTTGAACCAATTTGTCCTGCTCCCTAGTGAGTTCTGCAGCAAAATCATCTAAAGAAGGCATTTTGAATGTGGTACCTAGGGCACATTTGGTAGCATAGAATGTAGAAACAAACACTGAATAGTTAGGACCAAGCTTAGAAAGAATACTCAAGATCAGTTGCTTATCATCTTTCTTAGTTCCACACTATTCCAACTGCAATCTTATAGACTTAAGTTTAGTGAAGAAGTCTTGTATAGTATCAAAATTGGTTGGATTCAACCCTATGAGTTCATTCTCCAATTGATGACCTCTTAGTTCATCCTGCTTACCAAAGAGGTTTCCCAAAGTAGTCCATACTGCATTTGGTGTAGTAGCAGATTCAATGTGAAAAAGAAGGTCAGGAGAGACTGACATGCACAATGTACCAAAAGCTTCATCACATTTATTAAACCATTTAATCTTTTCTGCAGCATCTTGAGGTTCAGTTTCAAGTCCCATAGTAACACGATGATATCCATGTCTTTTCAGATATATTATCATCTTAGATTTCCATTCAAAGTAATTATATGGTGTTAAAAGTGGAACTGTAGATGCATCCATGATAGCAGAAAAGAAGATTGTAAAGAGTCAAGAAGAGTGCAAGAAAGAAGACACAAGAGACACCCCCCCCAAATATTACAAGGTTGGTACTTTATAATTAGTGCATTTACAAGGCTTTTATCAGATTACAATGCTTTCTAAGGCTTTAATGGCCAAAATAGAAAGTTTAAATACATATAAATTTAACACAAAATCTGAAAAAATTAGCCTTATTGCTGCTCAATGTATCTTAATACCTTTCCAACAACTATTCATTTTTGTAAAATAGAGTTGTGAGAAGAAAGATATGATCTATAGAAGAAAAAAAATGCAGCTGATTCAACCTGCAATATCTAAAAGAAGGGTAGAATATTTCAATAAGACCTGCAATTATGAAGAGTGCTCATTTCCAGCTTTCTGTCAAGTACTCTGATTTTTTTTTTACTATGTTCTCCAAACTCTGAATTTGGTGAAATAAAAGTCACTTATGATTTTCACAAGCCTTCTGGACACTCTGGAAATGCTAAAGAAGCCTCCAATATTACCAAAAATGTTGCAATCACCCAGATCTCAAAGAACACATATTTAAAACCAAATTTAACTAGAAGCTTATTTTCCTTAAACTATTCTGATTCTCCAGATCACACGAAAATGCAGGAGAAGAGCATACTTGGTTTTTAAAAAAAATATTAGCTATCTAACAATCTCAAATCTCTCAAATAAATCAGAAAAGCAATGAGCTATACAGACAACACGGCTCTGATACCATGTTAAATTCTGTGAGAAGCAAGAATTGAGCCAGGATCTGATGTCGGTCATAGATCACATGCAACTCCAAGCAACGGATGATCGAAGATCAAAATAGCTGAATGAAGATAAATCTGATATGAGAGAAAAATAGAGATAAAGAAGAGAATTTAGAGAAGACTCTCACCGAGCTATCACTTCTCTTGTGAAGGTGAGAGTATATTGCTTATTATATAGAAAAATAATAGCATATACAACCAAGAGGTGCATTAACTCCCACCTCCATAAAAAGTGGGAGGTTTTACCTACTACCCCATAAAAGGTGGGAGGTTTTTACCTACTTGGTAAATGCCAAAACATGTGGCATAACCTCCTTACATGAAAACAAAAAAGGAGTTATAAGAGGTGGCACATAATGCCAAAAGAGGGTGAGAAACCCAACTACCCCATAACCCACTTAGGAAATGACAAAATAGTGGTTATGAGAGGTGGCACAACAAGCCAAAATAGGGTGTGTAACTCAACTACCCATGTGAGGTGGAGAGTTACACATGTAGCTAATGTATTCCGCCACGTGTCCTCATATTAACCACACCTAATAACCTAAGCAAGCTTAATAATATATGTGTAGGAAAAATAAATACCCCCTAACATAAGGAAAATTAAAAAACTTACACTAACATTGGTAAGTTTAAATTAAGCTTTGATGGAGCCTCTCATGGAAATCCTGGCTTGGCTGGGGTAGATATGGTGATTTTTCACCATCATATTCACATTATTCATGCTAGGTGTCATGTAATTGGTAACCAGACTAACAATTTTGCTGAATTTAAGGCTTTGTCTTTGGGCTTGGAGTTGGCTATTTCCCTTGGAATTAAGGACCTCATTATTGAAGGGGATTCAATGGTGATCATTCAGAGTGTGTTAAAAAGGAACTCTCATTGTTGGTAGTTGCAGTATCTTCTAGATCATATTCTTCAGCAATTAGAATTCTTTGATTCTTTCTTCCTTACTCATTGTTACAGAGAGATAAATAGAGTTGAAGATTTTCTAGCTAATCTAACTATTAACAGTAATGCTAATTTACATGATGTAAGTTCCAAATAAATTCTTGTTTTAGCTTTGAAATACTTGCAGTGATATTTTTGGAGTCTACTCTCTTTTGCCAGTCAACGTAGTCATGTTTATTGTATATGTCTAGCTGGCAATGTGGCTCTGTATGTGGGAAATTGTTCTCATATATGTAGTTTGGTTACGAGCTGACATAGGCAGGAAGGGTGGCTATTTTTTTATTGGCTATTAGAGTGGCGGCTTGGTTTTGATCTCATTTATCTCTAAAGGATTTTTATTCAGTTCTTGCACGAGGGGCATTTATGTTTCCTTTGATTATGCTGCACGGTAAGTGTGATGTGCTCAACCCTTTCATATGAGGATTAATGGTGTACTAATTTTTGGCTTAGGTGGTGTTACTTCGTTACTTTTTGTAGAGGTAATGGTTTGGTATAATCATTATTTATTTTATTTTCTTGGCTTATTTTGGATTTTGTATTGGTCGGGATGCATCACTTGAAATGATTTTTTCGAAACTTGGCATTTTACATGAGCAAATCATTCATTATTGTGTAAGGTGGTTTAATTGATAAAGGTTTTAGTTTCTTTTTATTTTTCTTCAGCTATATATTTATTATTGGGGCAGAAGTTTGTTCTCATCTCTTACATGTGTCGAAGGAAGCTCAGTGAGTATTTTTCTTTGCGATGAAGGTAATTATCTCTCATGTCTATTACACTTCCAGTATATCATGTTTCATTAGATTCACTAGTGGTAGAGATTGTTGATAATTATGAGTATGATTCTAAGAAGCTTGGGAGAGTTTTTGTATTGCATAATTTGGAGTTAGAGTCTGAAATTCATAGGGTGGTGGGGAATTGTTGGTTCTGATTAATTAAAAAAGCAAGTTTTCAGGACCCTAAACCTTTAACATAGGTGATTAAAATAAGACACCAAAAACTCCAGTGCTTAAAAACCACATACAAAATGACTGGCGAAAATGGCAGCAAACCAAAAAGAGAGAAAAACAAACAACAACAAAGAAACAAAGAAGGCGCTACACAGTAATTTTCTTCAACAGGTCCTCCACCTTTATCACCAGCTCATCGTCAGTGGCCCCGACAACTTTAAGGTCTTCCAAATCCTTGTTAGGTTTCTTTTCCTTCTTTTTACCTTTGGAACAGGTTTTGGGACCTTGAACTTCCCCTGTTCCTTTAGTTTCTAGGTCAATGTCCAGGATTTCCTTTTCTTCATCTAGTTTGCCAATGAGAGTGTTGGTGTTGTTAGCTGAAATCTTTAGGATGCTTAAGCTCTATTCAGCAATGCTCTTCAGACACTCCTCACTTTTTTTGACTTTGCTAATAGTATTCGAGAGAGTTTGGTCATTAGTGATAGCAAGATTTTTCCTTTCCAGCAAATCCTTTTCTATTTTTTCAAACCTAGGGTTGAAGACATCTCTTATGTTTTCAGCTTTAGCATTGGTGCTTTTCAGGTCCCCTATGTAGTTGGCCATGGTCTTTCCTTCCCCGGTATTGATGGTTTCCAAGATTAAGATTCTATTGCAGAGTTTTTTGTTTTTGTCCACAACTTTCTTGTAACCATTAATAAGCCACTCCATAGTTTCCATGAAACCTTGCATACCCTAGGGGGGAGGGTTAAAGGGGGAGTCAACTTTTCCAGGGGTTTCTTATTCCTCTTTAGGGGTGTGTCAGGTGGTAGTTGTGTCTACAACCCTAAGAGCCTCTTCCATAGTCTCCTTTTCCAAATTTTGATCAGCTTCCAGGGCCCTTACCTACTTGTGGACTTCTAGTTCCTTAACAATCTCCTCTTTCTTCTTGTGCTTTTTGTTGGTCTGGGTGTGAGATTTTGTCTTCTTCTTTAGTAGCCCTTGAGGGTTCTCCTCCTCAGAGTCATCCAAGACCTCCTCTTCTGAAGAAATGCTAATCTGGGATCTACCTTTAGGCTTTTTGCCCTTAGAGGATGAAGGTCTAGTTTTGATGTATTTCATCTTCTTCCCACTTTCATAATCTGAGACATCCATGTTGTCCTTAGTATCAGTCGAAGGGTCACTATCAGACTCCTCTTCCTCTGAGAAGGCAAGGTCAGACCCCTCATCCTCATAATCCATAGAGGGCTGCATCTGAACAATTTGGTTGGCCTTGAGATGGTCATAAATTAGGACCATTAGGCCTTGATGCATGGCAGTATCACCCAATGGGTTCTCTTTGTAGGTCTTAATGGTAGCATTCATTGAACATAGCAAAAAATAAGGGAAGTTAACCTTTTCATTATGCCTAAAGTGATTCAGCAGTACAATGTGATAACCATAAGCTTTTGTGAACCTACCATCTAAAGTGATATAACGCATTAAAATTTGGCAAAAGCCCTAGGCGGGTAGTAGGTTTTGCTCAACTTTACTAGTCATTTTTTCTCCTTCTCGGTATCCGGGTATCTTTCAATAGCTTCCTTACTGACTTTCCTATCTCTATAGAATTTGCACCTTTCTCTTGTGAGGCCCATGGCTTGAGCAATTAAATCTTCATCAATTTCAACTATTTGGTCTCCCATTTTCAGCATACCCTTTCTCTAGCTTTTATAGAAAAAATTGGTGACCATGCCATCTCACCCATGGAGTCTCTCCATGAATTTTGAGAAACCGCCCTTATGCAGAATACCCCAAACCTACTCCTTTTGTTTCCATTCTTTGCGGCTACTTGGTTCATATCACCTCCTGTTACCACCCATGTTGTTACTATTCAAAGCCAAATTTTGAAACTTGCAAAGCAAATTGGTCGGAGAGCTTTTCAAAACTATCAAAGTTACCCAGAAAGCATGGGAACTAATGGCATTGGTATTATAATGAATGAGTCTCATTATTATAATGACTTGAAGTACTCAAATTAGTCCTTTTCATATTTATCCTATCCATCAAGAATATTTGGAGTGCTTCTATATCGATCATTACAAATGATTTGCCTGACATTTTCAGGGAGTCCTTGTTCTCCTGTCCACATAATCATTTCCTCTTTGTTAACCGCCGCATTGGCAGCCCAGTCAGCAGACCCATTGGCCTCCTAGTAAATGTGAAAAATGTAGCTTTTTTTAAAAGTGCTAATAAGGTCTATAGCAGAGATGATTATATTGTAGATCGGCCATGAAGGTTTTGAGACCCTTAAGGCAATTTATAATATTGTTTGAGTCCCCTTCAATCCATAGGTAGGGACAATTCCATTTTTTAGCTAGGAGGATACCTTGGAGAGTTGACATTGCTTCAACTTTATGGTTAGTTTGGGTTCCAATAGGGAGAACAACCATTTCCTTGCAAGTTCCTTTGTCATCTCTTAGAACACCTCCACAACTTGAAGGACCTGGGTTACCTTTGGCAGCACCATCAAAATTAACTTTGAACCAACCATAAGGGGGGGTTTTCCATTTAGCTTCTAGCTTTTTATTATGGTTGGGGTTAGGACTGTCGGTAATCTTCATATTACATGCACTTAAGATGTTTGATTCCAGAGAGTTGTTTGAGAAACAAGGACTCTCAATGATCCCTATATTTTCTTGAATCGCCCATTGAATTTTCTGGAACACAATATCCTAATTGAGGGAGACATCCCTGAAGCTTTGATTATTTCTTTCTTTTCATAGTCCCCACAGGATGTGAGGAAGAGAGAGCTACCACAAAGATCCCAAAAAGGAGTTAGTCCATTTTATATTCCAAAAGGAAAACAGATCACTAATGGTATTAGGAAACACCAAGACAATACTACAACTTTTAAGAAATCTTTCCTAGATTGAGGCTGAGAAGGAGCAGTGGATGGAAAGGTGGTCCACAGACTCTTCTTCCTGAAGGCACAAAGCACATCTATTAGGGAAAGCAAAGCCTCTACTTTTGAGGTTGTCACGGGTCAAGATTTTGTTATGGAGGATGATCCAGAAGAAGAAATTGATTTTGGGGGTAAGGCCTTTAATCTAGGATTTAGACCAATAAGGATTACCTGAAGGAGTGGGGTACAAGACATAATACATAGAGGAACTAGTTAAGGTACCTTTTGGATCATGTTTCCAAATCAGGGATTCTATCTCTTTGTTCAACCAAACTGCAGACAGATGGATCTTGAGCTTAGAAAGGCTTGGATGGATGCTTTCAATATTCTGCCATTTGTTACCAGCCCTGTACTCAGCATCTAAGGAGCCAAATGTTCTTATACAAGAGGGAGCATGGGGGGCCCATTCATTGATTTCTATCAAAGGTTTATCAAAAAGCCAAGAATCCACCCAGAACTTTAACTTTCCTACCATTTCCAACTTTTCAGATCACTCCTTTGGCTAAACTTTCTTTGCATTTAGAGGCATGATCCCATCCATTAATGCTAAGATCTGAATTGATAAAAGAAGAAAGAGAGGAGGACTGAAGAGAGTACTTACTTCACCAAATTTTACACCATTCGGTATCTAAATGAAACATTCTCTAGACTTGTTTGGACACGAGAGCTTCATTTAAGGTTTGAATTCTCCTTAGGCCCAGACCTCCATGGCTCTTCAGTCTACAAACCTGGTCCCAAGCCACCAAAGACATTCTTTTCTTGTCCTCAACCCCAGACCAAAGGAATCTTCTTTGAATTTTCTCGATTGCATCAACATACTTAACTTGAATTCTTAAAATAATAAAAGCATAGATTGGAATACTTTGAAGAGAAGCTATAAGAAGTTAGATCTTTCTTGCCTGACTTAGGAGGGCTCCTTTCCAACCAGCTAACTTTTTATGGAATTTGTCCACTAGAGAACTCCAAAAGGATTCAGGAGGTGCAGTGCCCATGGGGAGACCAAGGTAGGTAGTAGGAAGATCAGCAATCCTACACTCTAGGATTATACTGATTCTCTGTTGTCTTCTCTTAGGGGAATTAATGAAAAAAACTTCACTTTTTGTCTAGTTGATTAGCTGACCAGAAGCAGAGGCAAACTTACAAAGAGTACTCTTCAAAATTTTAGCTTCAGAGGTACTAGATTCCCCCATGATAATAGTATCATCAATAAATTGTTGATAAGAACAAACAAGATTTGTTGAGGAAGGGTGGAGACCCTTAAAGGAGCCTTGCAAAACCATATTTTCCATAGTCCTTCCAAAACATTCTACCATAATAATGAAGAGGATGGGGGAAATAGGATCCCCTTGCCTTAGACCTCTAGAAGCTTGGAAGAAGGGAGAAGGGGAACCATTGACAAGGACAACAAAAGGGGCAGAGGTGATAAGTTGGGTGATGAGATCCAAAACTCTGGAGGAGAAACCAAAAGACATGAGAACCTTCATGAGAAAAGACCAGTCAACCCTATCATAGGCTTTGGAGAGATCAAGCTTGAGGATGAGACCCTGATTTTTTGCTTTAACAAGAAAGTGGATGTTCTCATGGATAGTTATAATAGAGTCAATAATTTGACGTCTAGGGACAAAACCATTTTGCTGGTGATTAATAAGAGCAAGAAGGACAGACAATAATCTAGAAGTTAGAACCTTAGAGATAATCTTATAAAAGGAATTGGAAAGACTGATAGGTCTAAATTTGTCCATAGAGTCAGCATCTTAAGTTTTGAGAATGAGAGCAAGAAAAGTACCATTGATTTCTTTCAAAAAATTTCTAGCCCCAAAAAATTCGTTGACCCCATTGGAAACATCTTTCTCGACAATGTCCCAAAAATCTTGAAAAAAGAACATGAGAAAACCATCCGGGCTAGGTGCTTTGTTACCATCGAAGGAGAAGACATCATTTTTAATTTCCAGAATCAAAGGAATGGAAGAAAGGGAGGCATTCTTTTTTTCATCAATGAGACAAGAGATGTTATGAAGAAAACAAGATTGATCTTAAACATCCAACCTGTGATCCCTCTTTAGCAGTTCTGAGAAAAACCTTTTAGCTTCATTCCTAATTTCATCCTCCTTGATAATCTCCCCATTATCCACCACTCCCCATTATCCACCACAAGTTTGGTAACCCTATTAAATGCTTTATGCTTGATCGTCGACATATGGAAGAATCTTGTGTTCTTATCTCCTTCCTTAAGCCAAATGCATCTAGATCTCTGCTTCCAAAAGGTTTCCTCTTTGGCAATGATATCATGGTATTTTTTGAGAGTCTCATTTTCATCAGCAATGGACACAGTACTAAAACCATCTTTTTGAATTTGAGCTTGTATTTCTTTAAGGTCTTCCTCGACTTTACCTTTGGCCTCAAAAACGTTCCCAAAAATGGATTTATTCCAGAGTCTTATGTTATCCTTTACATTTTTAAGCTTCTTAACAACTCTATACATAACAGCTCCCTCAACTTGAATGTTCCACCATTTCTGGATATTACTTTTGATGTCTGGGTAAAGGGTCCACATTTTTTCAATTCTATTCCCAACATCAACTTGAGCTATTTTGCTAGATTTCCTTAGAAGAGAAGTCGAGGGAGTAGTTCCTTTCTTATTCCTAGGCTTTGGTATTTTCCACTCAGCATCTATCTCAGGAGTGACTTCCAGGTTGCTAAGGATTTTGGAAATTTATTCTTTGTTTCCCCAATTAGGGGTTGTGGAAGCATTTGAATCATTTAGATCACTGTTAGCTGATTTTGAACCCCAGTCTGAGTCCGAGAGGTTCAGACCCAAAATTGCACATTTTTGGGCTTCTTGTATTTCAAGACTAGGCATGTGTAGAGAGGAATCATTCTTTTCTTCTTGGGAGTAAGGGATCTCTCCTTCCTCTAGTTGATCATTTTTCTCTTGCAGTTCCTTTCCCTCAAAAGTATTAGATACCACTTCAGCTATATCATTTGGGTAATCAGTCTGATCTTTAAGCTCCACTGTTTGAGAAGTAACCTGAAAGTTGACTTTGGTTGAATCATTTCTTAGAGCTTCCTGGGTTGAGGGACTAGAGATAGAGGCTGAGGGAACTTCCTTCTTCACCCCCAAGGGATTAAAACAACTTGAGTTTTCTTCTTTATTCTCTAAGTTTTTAACTTGCCATACCATTTTTACTAGTGCCCTTTGGTTCTCAGTATGGGGCTTAGGCTGCCTAGATTCTGCCTTAGGTTTGATAGGACATGACTTTGCCTAGTGACCTGCTTTTTTACAATGGAAGCAGGCAAAGGGAATAGATTCATATTCAATATTTTGGTTCCATGTTCCCAGCTTTGATACTAAATCTATCTGTTTCGGCATATCTGCATCATGGGCTATCCCTACGCAGAACCTAGTATGAGTGAGTCTACTTTTTGAAGCTGTTACTGGGTCTATAGAAAGCAGTTCACCAAAGGAGTTTGTGATTCTAGAGAAGATGCTTTCTGCCCAATATTCAAGAGGCAAGCCTGGTATCTTTACCCAAACTAGAACTTGTGTCAATAGAGTGTCATTCATATTAAGATTCGGTTGCCATTTATGAAGAACCAAGCTGTCTTTCCTACCAACTAGGGACTCCCACAGAGAATCATAAGTTTTTCTTCTTCGCATGAAAAAGTTAAGAGACAGAAGGCCTTTAGGTAAGGCCAAAATTTCTACATTACCCTTAAGGGCCCATTTTCATTTAACATAGGCCCTAACAACTTCAATATTAGGATGCGGTCCCATAAATTTGCCTACCAAGGAGTTTGACATACTATTTATATTGTGATCCAAAACCAGATCAGGGATAGAGATAGTGAACTTTCCTCTAGAAGGATCAGAAATATTCTTAATAGGAGGAAATGAGGATTTACCAGTTGGTCTAGTTCCAAAGAGGGAAGAGTATTTTTTTGATTCTTTTCCGCTCTCCCTAGAGTCATCACATGGGATGGGCCCCCCACTGGACCCTTCCCCCAAGAGCCTAGAGGAACCCACTTTCTCCTCTGGCAGAGTACCACCAGTCTGCTAAATGGCAGCAACATCCGAAAAGCCTGAAGGCTTATCCTTCTCTTCTATGGGACCAGCTACATTTTGGCCACTCCCACCATTGGAACCAAAGTTCCCATCTTGCAGACAATTTGAAGTTTGAATTCTCCCATTGCCGCTCCTACTCTTTCTTCCATTGTCGCCTTCCCCAACTTGATGTTCACATTTGGGGAATCGTTGGTTGCTCTCTCCTTCTTTTATCCCTTTTTCAAAAGTTTTGTCTCATTTTTTTTTACTATATGCTATGATATGTTGTGGGATAATACTCTGGTCCAACTTATTGCATCTAAATTCGTGGCTCCTCCATTGCTTGATATGCATTATCTTGGGTCAACTTTGGATAGTTATAATTTTGATATGGGTACTCTTCCTTATGGTGGTTTCCTTTCTATTCAAGATCTCTTGGAAAATGGATACCATGGACAATTGATTTTTGAAATTCGAATGGGCCTAATTTGTGACACTATTGATGAAGCATTAAAAGCCTTGGAGAGGTTGCTTGATTTTGTCTCTCCCCAAATTGTGAGTAGGGCACGGGATGTGTTAATCGGTCTACATGCTTTGACTAAAAACTATTTTATTTCATCTGCTTATCATCTCCCTATTGCTCCTATACAGGCTCTTGTTCCTCATGAAGTTCGGCCTACTCTACCAATTGAGAGCTCTAGTAGTTGGTATATGGCTAATTGATCACATATTTTTGTATCTCTTACTCTTTTTTGCAGGCTGTCTTTGGAGAGGGTGGAATTGGAAGCCACACTGCACTTGTGGTGCAGGTTCTTTGGGCGGCTCCATTTGGCTCGGATTTCTTGGTTGGTTCTTAGTTTATGCATATGGCCTCCTTAAGTTCTTTTATTTGTAAAATTTCTTGTAAGGCAGTCATATGAGCCTAGTTATATAACTGACATTATGTAATCTGAATAGGTCCACTCTTAGTCATGTGGATTTTGGGGGGGCTAGTATTTTTTGGTGAACAAACTAGTTAGCAAGATTTTGGTTTTCTTTTTTGAGCCATGACTGGAGGTTTTCTTGTTAGGGTTCTTTCCTCCGGTATGCTCTTTGAATCCTATGTATAAAAAATATATATTAATAAAAGAAGTTTAGTGGAATATCCACTTTTATGGAAAAAAAATAAAAATATATATATATATATATATAACTTCATATATATAAATATATATTTTAATTAAAATTTAATATATAAATAAAAAACACCTTTAAATAAAAATAAAAATAAAGAGAGGGGGCCCCACAACCGTGGTTACCATGGGTTGTGGTTCCATAGCCATTGTTCCCAAGGACTATGGTTTACATAGTTGTGGTGCCATAGGCTAGAGTGTTCACAGTGGGTCGTCAGTTGAGAAATGGCTCCCCACGTCCACAACAAAAATATATTCTACTTTTTTTTTGTTAATTGTTTTTAAAATTAAAACAATAAATTTCCCTCTTAGAAAAATTATAGACTCTAAAATTTCTCAGTGAATTTCAGAGCAAATGAAATTTTCCAGAATCCTTTAAAACACATAAATATATATACACATATATTTTAATAAAAATATGAAAGAAAACCCTCAAAAAAACAAGATAAACTAAAAAATGACACAAAACTTGAAGGAGTAGGCAAATTTGGATTTGAAAATAACCACCCCTAGAAAACTAGAATTGGGAAAATTTCACCAGCATAATCCCATATTTGGGAAAATTAGAACATTTAGACACATTCATCCAACCAATTTTGCCAAACACAAACTAATTTTATAATATAAAACTCGAATTTGAATGCATTCATATTAAATTTTAAACCAAAAACTTATTGTGAATAGCCACACCCAATTTAAATTTGAAATCCATTTGAGCGAACAAGAATTTGATTTGGAAGTGGTAAATGAAATCAAGGAGGGTTTAAAGTCAAAATTTAATTTCTACTCTTCCTATTCCATAAATTTCAGAGATTTTTAAAGAAAAAGACACCCAAATTTCTTACAAATCAAAATAGAATTTCTTTAGAACCCAAGATATTAGACAAGAATCCTACCTCTATAAGAAATCCTGGAAGTGATTTAGTGAAGAACCCAACCTAAAAGCTCAAGAATTTCTTCCACAAAAAATTCCCTAAAATTTTCCATCCAAAACAACTCTCCTCAAATTTCATGAATACCTAGGTTCAGAGGAAATTTTGACCTAAAATCTAGTTTTAGGTTAAAATTATTTTTAACCAAATTAAAAATTTGATTTTCTCCATTTTAATAAAAGAAACTAACATTTCTATTTCAAAATGCCAAATGAGGGTAAGATATTAATTTTCCAATTTCTAATTAACCTTTTTAGAACAATTCATACAAATCATTTAATTCTCAATTTGAAAATACAATAAATCAAATTTGCTAGTAATATGCATTAAAAAATTTGATTTCTTGATTAATCACACAAAGGTCCTATTCAAATCTAGTATCTTTTATTTTTGAATACGTAATAAACACATTTAATCTAATGTTGGTTAACAAATTTGTCCTTCTGAAATACCTTTTAAAAATGACTTGCATATGTCCAAATTGAAAGACAAAAATAAGAACCAACAGTTGAGTCACTTGCAATGGAGAGTGCAAGTGATTTCTGAATTTTAATATGAAGGTACAACTCCCTTCATTGAATAAAATGTATATTTTCTGAATATTCTTATAATTGGAAAGCAATAAAGGAAACTAACATCTTCTCATAGCCATGACACAAATGCGAATAATGGATTTATAATGAAGTGAATGAAGATAAGTAAAACACAATTTAATTACCCAGACCCAAGAAAATGCCCTTTCTAATAGATCAAAATTCTCTAGACCCTGATCGAGTCTCTCTCATGCCTCAAAGGACAAGGGGGATTAGAATACCCAGACAAAGAGCTAACAACACATTTCTTTCCAACATACAAATTATTTCTGAAATCAAAGTTTCAGAATTAAATGCATACACAATTTAATGTAACAGAAAAGGCAATGAAAGGTAATCACAAGAGAAACAAAGCTCATTGTAATCAAAATAAAATATTAAGAAATCCAAAGATCAACAAAATCTTCTTCATTCCATCAATGCCAAAATGTGAGCTCATGGACTCAACTTTTCTGAAAAATAAAACTGTGGAGTCTAGAAAACAATGTTGCGCCTTATTTTTTACTACAGAAAGATAAAAAAAAAGAACCCCTACTCTTTTATTTTCTTACATATATATAGCCTCCTGCTTTTTTTAAGAGACTTTCAGTTATCAATAACTGATTCTTGAAAAGATTATTAATTAATCTTTTCTTTTATCTTTTATCTTCTCTTGACAACTCTTCTTTTTTTATTTTGTTTCAAAAATTTTATCTCAAAATTTTTAATAGAATCTTACTCAGAGAGTAATAACTTTTAAACACGATAATCTTTTTCGGATCGCTCCATTGAGGATTTAGAAAAGTAGGTTTTCTAAAACATATAAAAAATTTAGTGTGATCCAATGGATTAATTGATAGTTATTCCCCCTCACAGAGACTAATTTTTCTGTCTCAGGATAAAGACTCAAAAAATTTGTGGTTATAGGTTGCATTGAAAAACTATAAACAATATACATGCCAATGTTATTGGAATTTTGAACTTTCTAAATTTTGAACCCACAAACTCTGAACTTTCATCTGATGAATCTCTAAACTCTAAATTCAAACCTCTTAGAGTGAACTTGCGAACTCGAGCTTTGAGCTTTGAAACTTGAACCTTGAACCTTAAACCTTCAACCTTCAACCTGTGAGGTTCAATCAAAAGGTTCAAAAACACAAACTGCACCCACAATATGATTCATTGATTGCTTTGCCTTTCCATTTTCCTGCATGGTGAACCTTTGAACCTTGACCCTTGAACCGACGAGGCTCAATCTGAAGGTTCAAATACAGAAACTGCACCCACAATATGCTTAATTTATCACCTTGTCTTCATATTTTCCTGCACGTTGAACCTTTAAACCTTGACCCAGAGAAGGTTCAAAATTCAAATTTAATGACCAAAAATTATAAACATCTTACACTCATAAAACTAAAGTTATGATACAACCCTCTGTAGTTGAACTCGAACTTTGAACTTGAACCCAAACTTTGAACTTTTTGAAAAGGTTCAATAGTTCAAGTTCAATGACAATCGTTCCTTTGGGATGCCATAGAAAAACCTACATAATGTTTTATTAGGGAATCTATTTCTTGTGAATTTTTAACTGTAGCATAAATTAGGTACGTAGACAAAAACCCAAAAATCATTTTTGCATAGGACACCTAAGACTTGGGATTTAATTGTTTGGACATGTGGGTAACCCTAAAATAAAAGCATTAAAATATCCCATCTGACATGGAGTTTGGCCATAAAAACTGGTCATTTTGGAGAAAAGGGGGTCAGAATTATCTCTACAAAAATATTTTTTGTCATCTTTCACAGAATTTGAAAAATAATGTTTTCTTTGTGACTAGTAGGTAGGGGATGTCCAGGAGGGTCCTTGAAAGTTTGAACAAAGCTGACCAACACTTTTAACATTAAAACATCAGCAATATCTTGTTTTTATCTTATTATGAGGCTTTAGTTACGAGCAAAAATATAGAGGTAACATCTAAATGTTGGTATTTTGGTATGGTTTTGTCATTGATGTCAACACCTACTTTGAAAATCTAGTAACATTCACTGGCAAGCAAGTAAATTGTGCAACAGTTACTGGTGTATGGTTCACTGGCAGGATATATTGTTCATCGGTACCTGGAATGATATGGAAGACACTTGGTAATGTCAAAGACATCATGTGGACACTTTGTTTTGAAGAATTAATCATTGGTATATTCATATTTGCATATTTGCCTATACAGGCAAATAAGTCTAGCTTATCTAGGGTTACACTGGTAGGTTTATCTTTTCCAGGTCAGCATGGCACGCTATGGAGATGATTTATTATTGTTGTAAATGCATTAAGCCGACATGTTCAATCAGTTATTGCATTGGATATTATATTGTTTGTAAAATGTTTTTATTATAACATCTTGTAGAGCCGACCTACTAAAATTGGTCTTAGGGTATGGTATAAATGTAAGATTTTATTTGTAAGATCAAGTGTGGAATACGAAAAATAATTAAGTGAAGGTATATGCGAGATCAAGAAGGGATATACATGAAGACATCATTTGAAGCTGAAGTTAGGTTTTTGTAGAAGCATATCAGCATTACACTGGTACTGAATCCAGAATATGAAGATGATATTTTGTGCAGTACATTCTTATTGGATTTAACCATCCAACTGTAGTCAGTGTGACTCCCATTTTGTGATTAAGCAGTGAGCTCTAGGCTGTTGGCCTTTCTGCATGTGCAGACCCTATTTATATACACTTACTATCTACAGTAGTATCATCTGATTGTGGATAATGTTTTGAAAGGAAATACAAGAGCAAGGAAAGGAAAATAAAATCCAAGAAAGTTTATGATGAAGTAATTGTTACCAAGAGAAAAGCAAAACCTTGGAGCATCACCGAAATGTGAAGAAGGAGGCACAAGAACTTTTGAAAGGGGAAAAGCAAAGAAAAACCCCTTGTGATATTATGAATGAGGCAATGCCTAAAATGAGAGAGAGAGAGAGAGAGCAAGAAGCTCTTTACAATATTGTCATTAAGAAGAAATGAGAGAGGAGACATCTCTTAAATAGAGATGAGGAGAGGAGTTACAAAGTAACTCCCAAATCTATGAATGCCACCATTCATAAAATGTGTGTGCCATGTGTCCACATCCTCTTATGGAGGAAATCTAATATTCCTTAATAAAGGAAAATAAAAGAAATGACTTGTCCTCACACATGTACTAGAGGACAAATTACATGTAGGAATTCCAAAGGAATATCCTAAACTAAATACAAATAAACCTAAGCTAAGTAAAGATTAAATATTCTAACATGTTTCCCACCATGGTTTTTCCTTTTACAGGGTTTCCACATACAAATATTGGTGTCATGTGTTGTGGATGACTTTATGTTTACGTTTCATGCATTAATCCTTACCGGTATAGCAATTTACTATTAACACTGTCTACCGGCATACTTAACTGGTATACCAGTATTAAGCATTAAGTTGGTTAATAAGTTTTTGGTTTGAATTTATTTGACAACTGATTCACCCTCCCCCACTCTTAGTTGTCTCCAGGACCTAACAATTAGTATCAGAGCCTAGTCCTCTTTTGCAAAATTTTAACAACTTGAGGAGATCCAATGTCTACTAACTATTTCAGGAAGGACAGTCCTAAACTTGATGGAACCAACTATGGGATATGGAAGATCAGAATGGAGACACATCTGAATTGCATTGGTAAAGACATCTAGGAAGTTACTAAGAATGGTTATACTACTGTTGTAGCTGGTCAGACTTCTCCAACTACCTTAGCTAAAGATGAAGAGAATGATTGTAAAGCAAGAGAAGCACTTTTGAGCGCATTATCAGATCAACAAATCATGGGATTATCAGATAGGTCTACTGCTAAAGCTATTTGGGATCACCTTGAAATAGTCAAGATTGCAAAACTTGAAAGCTTCCAAGTCAGGTATGAACATCTGAAAATGGAAGAAGATGAAAGGATTTCTTCTTTTATGGAAAGAGTAAATGAAATTGTTTTGGGTATTAAATGTTGTGGAGGAACCTTGAGTGAGGATGAAATTGTTTCAAAAATCTTAAGAGGTTTGCCACCGACATATAAAATGAAGGTTACTGCTATAAATGAGTTAAGAACAATACCTAATACATCAGTAACTAGGGATACATTGATTGGAAAACTTTCAGCCTTTGAAATTGAGGAATTTGGTCCTATTACTACTAAGACTGATTTGGCCTTTAAAGCATCAACATCATCTGCTCCACCATTTGACAAATTAGACTGGAGAGCCTTTTATGCAAGAGAACTTGAAGAATCCAGAAAGGAGAATGAAGAGCTTGAAGAACTTGAAACACTATTTGCAAGGAAAATGCCAAAAGGTCCAATTGGAAGTAAGTATGAAGGTAAACCACCCTTTAAATGTTTTAACTGTAAT
Source organism: Cryptomeria japonica (assembly GCF_030272615.1). Taxonomy (NCBI): domain Eukaryota; kingdom Viridiplantae; phylum Streptophyta; class Pinopsida; order Cupressales; family Cupressaceae; genus Cryptomeria; species Cryptomeria japonica. Next base: position 88,553,555 of record NC_081411.1, on the reverse strand, counting down.
AAGATTGGTCATATGGCTTCAAGATGCTCTAATAGACATGCTAGACTAAGAGAAGAAGCTAGAAGAACATACAAGCCTAATCCTGAATATCTAAGATACAAATTTAAGAAGAACAAAGATAAATCTTGTTACATTGTTGATGAAGGTGTTACTAATGATTCTGATGAGGATACAATAGATAATGGATGGGTTTTTGTTGCTATAACAGAAGATCAATCAGTACCTACTGCTCAACCGATAGAATAAGCCCTAGCAACTAAAGTTGAAGCAAAGGATGAATGGATTATTGACTCAGGATGCTCACATCATATGACTGGAGACAAAGGTAAATTCTTGAACTTTCAAGAATACAATGGAGGTTTAGTAAGATTTGGAGATAACAAAGCCTGTTCAATCAAAGGTAAGGGTTCAATATCTCTTGATGGTAAGCATAACACTAACAATGTTTACTATGTTGAAGGATTAAAGAATAATCTTTTAAGTGTTGGTCAATAGGTTGAGAAGGGATTTCAGTTACAATTTAAAAATGGAAAATGCAAAATCATGAATAGAACTGGTTTAGAAATTACAACCGGTAATCAGACTAGAGGCAATATCTTTCATTTGATTAACAATGAAAAGGCATGCTTAATTGCATATATAGATGAAATTTGGTTATGGCATAAGAGACTATATCATTTAAACTTTCATTGCATGATAAAAATTAGTACTTCTAAGGTAGTTAGAGATCTACCTAAAATTGTGAAACCTCAGAATACAATTTCTAAGGAATGTCAATTTGGAAAACAAGTTAGAGCTAGTTTCAAAAGTATTCCAAAAAAATCCAATAATGCTCTTGATTTAATTCACACTAATTTATGTGGTCCAGCTAGAACTAGAAGCTTACAAGGTGATAGATATTTCATGCTAATTATTGATGATTATTCTAGAATGTGTTGGGTTACTTTTCTCAAAGAAAAATCAGAAGCACTTGGAAAGTTCAAACTATTCAAAGCAATGGTTGAAAATGAAACCGGTAAGAAAATCAAATGTTTAAGATCAGATCAAGGAGGACAATTCACATTTAAGGACTTTAATACATTCTGTGAAGTAAATGGAATTAGAAGACAGTTATCAGCACCTCAGACACCATAGCATAATGGAGTTGTTGAAAGGAAAAACAAAACTATCTTGGATGTAGCTAGAAGTATGTTATCTAAAGCAAATCTACCACGTGTATTGGAGAGAGGCAGTTAGCATTTTTGTCTATACATTCAACAAAGTTCACATCAAAGGTGAAACAGGTAAGACCCCTCATGAACTATGGTTTGGTAATACTCCTACTCTTAAGTATTTCAGAATTTTTGGAAGTAAATGTTATATTAGAAGAGATGAGTATATTGGCAAATTTGATCCTAGAAGTGATGAAGGAATATTTCTTGGTTATTCATCTAAGAGCAAGGCATATAGATGTTTTAATAAAAGATTGTAGAAAATTGTTGAGAGCACAAATGTAAAGATTGATGAACAATTCAGAGAAACTTCAAGGTATATAGACTCTGAACCAGCAACATAAATTGTGACAAATAAACCTAAACTAAATCCACCGGTACAGAATGAAGATCCAGTTACCCCGGTATCACCAGAAGATTCCACAATAATTGAAGAACAACAACAAACTAAGACACCCTGGTATGTAAGATTGAATCATTCTGAAGATCAGATAATTGGAAACAAAATTAAAGGAGTTATGACAAGAGGAAGATTGGCAAATGAAGAGGTATGTCTTCTTTCTCAAATTGAACCATCATCTATCAATGAGGCATGTGAAGATAAATTTTGGATTAAAGCTATGGAAGAAGAATTAGGACAAATTGAGAAAAATAATACTTGGACATTAGTTCCTCAGCCTAAAGATAAAAATGTAATTAGAGCTAAATGGGTATCTAGAAACAAACTTAATGAAGATGGTAAGGTTGTTAGAAATAAAGAAAGACCAGTGTGTAAGGGATATTCTCAAAAGGAAGGAGTTGATTACAATGAAACCTTTGCACCAGTAGCCAGAATTGAGGTAGTTAGATTATTCATGGCTTTTGCAGCTCACAAGGACTACAAAGTTTATCAAATGGATATTAAATGTGCATTTTTGAATGCAGATCTTGAAGAAGAAGTATATATTAAACAACCCGATGGATTTTCTTTGACAGATGACAATGATATAGTTCTTAACCTCTATATGGATTGAAACAAGCCCCAAGAGCTTGGTATGCAAGGTTGGATAAGTATCTTTTGAAGATTGGTTTTACTAAAGGGAATGCAGATAGCAATTTATATTACAAAATAACTAATGATGACATCTTGATTATTAAAGTATTTGTTGATGATATAATTTTTGGAGGAGAAGATAGATTATGTAAGAAATTTTCTCTTGAAATGTAGCAAGAATTTGAAATGTCTATGATTGAAGAAATAAAATTCTTTTTAGGGTTGCAAATTTCTCAGACTAATGAAAGTATATTTTTGAGTCAATCCAAGTACTTGAAAGAATTACTAAAGAAATTTGGGATGGAGAACTCTAAACCGGTAAGCACACCTATGACTACAAATGACAAATTATCTCAAAGGGATGAATCTACACCTATTAATCCAACTAGATACAAATCTATGATAGGAGGTTTGCCGTATTTGACACAAACTAGGCCTGATATTATGAATGCAGTATGTATTGTTTCTAGATTTCAGAGTAAACCTAGGGAAAATCATGAATCAATAGTAAAAAGGATTTTCCAGTACTTACAAGGCATAACAAATCTTGGATTATGGTATCCTAAAGATGAAAACTTTGATCTATGTGCATACACAGATGCAAGTTGGGCAGGAGATGTAGATGATAGAAAAAGCACCACTAGAGGAGAATTCTTTCTTGGAAAGAGATTAGTTTCTTGGTTAAGTAAGAAACAGAGTTGTACATCTTTATCAACAGTAGAATCAGGATATGTTGCAGCAGCAACAAACTGTACACAAGTATTATGGCTTAAGCAAATGTTGAAAGACATAAAGGTAAAATGCAAGGAACCTATTACTATATACTGTGATTACACTATAGCAATTGATATATCTAAGAATCTGGTATTACATTCTAAAACAAAACATGTTTCTATCAAACTAAATTTTCTAAAGGAAAAAGTTGAAGAAAAGGAGATAAAACTAGTTTATGTGAATACTAAAGAACAACTTGCAGATATTTTCAAAAAACCTTTGCCTAAGGAGACTTTTGAATATCTCAGAGATCATCTTGGAGTCATACCTCCACCAGTAGAGACTTAGACAACTGATAGAATTAAATGGACAAATCTTTTATTCTAGTATTTGATGAGGAAGCTACTTCTCAGGGGGTGTAGATGGTATATTGAATAGGTTGGTATTTTGTATGAACATGACTTTTTGTGACTTTGGCATTTGATGTCAAAGGGGGAGAGATATCTATGGAAAAACACATTATCTTTTTGGGGAGAGATTTTGAAAAACACATTTAAGGATAAATTGGTATGAGAGATTGGTATTAAATCCTTGGATAAACACATGTTACTCCTAGGGGGAGAAATGGAGATTGTTGGTTTTTGTATTTGGCATTTCTGTTTTGGCACTTTGATGGTTTTTCCATCTTGTGTTGCCATCAATGCCAAAGGGGGAGATTGTTGGTATTTTGGTATGGTTTTCTCATTGATGTCAACACCTACTCTGAAGATCCAACAACATTCACCGGCAAGCAAGTAAACTGTGCAATAGTTACTGGTATATGGTTCACCGCCAGGATATATTGTTCACCGGTACCTGGAATGATATGGAAGACACTTGGTAATGTCGAAGACATCATGTGGACACTTTGTGATAGTTCTAATACTTATAATAAGTACAGATCCAATAGCCAAAAAGATGAGAGGGGGGGTGAATCATACAAACTTAATCATCCATAAAAACATCAGATTCAACCTCAGTAACACATATATTAGTCATATAACCAAAAACTGTCAAACATGAAAACTCAAAAGCATATGAACAATATAAACCTCATAACACTAGATTTAACATGGAAACCTAAATAGAGAAAAACCACTATGAGATTTTGGACCCACTAAGAAATATAGTCTTCTAGAGTATGCTCGGTTAAAAGCAAATCCTGTTAAAGATTACAAACACATTGCTAGATGTGACCTGGTTAAGTGATTTCCCTCAGATCTGTTAGGATCTTCACTTTGTTAGAAGTGACCTTGTCAAAGGATTTCAAACACTCAATCAGAATGTCACCTTGTTAGAGGATTTACATATAAGACTGTTAAGTCCACTCGGTTAAGAGATTTCTTGTCACTTTCACAAAATTATAGTAATAAAATTTGTCTGCAACTGCACATCTAATATGCTAAAGCAGATTCCTATTTGTTCAATACAATCTAGACATAGAAATAATCTTGTCTATCTGTTGGGCATCAATACTCTGTTATTCTAACATGTCTTCAAGCTTCTATGCTCGGCAATCACTATGTAGCATCCATGTGCATACACTTTGCCTGCATACATTGTTTATCAACAGTTTCCTATTTATAAACAATCTTCTAACCACTTAATCTCCTTGATCACATTTTCCATGATCAATCATAGCCATCAGATCTTCAATCTTGTCCAGGTTCAATGTATTCTTCCAATCTGAAAATGTTTTACCCCACCTTGGAACTTGCAGATTCACCTTGGAACTTGTGTTAGGGTAATGCGGTTCAATCTGAGCTATAGATCTTCCTGCCGACTTTCCATTTCCTTAGATTCGTTTAACAAACTTCTTCCATGGCTTACCAATCATTGATCTGCTCCAGCTCATCAGCATCATTCATTAAATATCACATGTAAACATTTAATGCATTCTGTTATAGCTCGGTTACAACTCGATGAATACTAAACTTCACTTGGTAGACATTCTACCTTCATTAACCGATTGCGATAACCTTAGGGTTTACCGACTAGGTTCCTTGGGGTTTACCAACTAGGTTCTTTGCCTGATAACATAGTATAGTATTAACCTTTACATTTTACAACATATGTATGATGTTAAAACAATCTAAAACATCAAAATCTCATCATTGTCTAACTTGGTAGAGTTTCCCATTGAATAACTTATCCCCTTATTCATCATATTTTTTCCTGTGTCTTTACTGACTTCTTTATAATCTTCATATAATACTTCTCAAGATATGGCAACATCATACTGAATTAGAAAATCAATTTCTTAACATCAATGACAAAATAATAATATCAAGATAGTAAAACATCATTAATCAGTTATGTCCATAATCATCAACAACCTTCTCAATATCCTTATGGAAATGTCAACAATCTTTCATTGTCTGTAATAATGTAATATTGCCAACAATCTCCCCCTTTGGCATTGATGGCAAAACCAATTGATTTGACCTTTAAAAGATTCGAAAATTTTGTCCCCCATTTATTAGACTTCTCTTCTGTTTTCAGTCTTTATTTTAATCTATAGTCTTCTCTCAGTCTTCTCCCCCTTAGGTCTTCTCCCCCTTTGACAACAATGCCAAAAAGAAAAAGAACTAAAACATAATTTGTTTCTGTAAGAAGTTATTGCCTGTTGTTGTGTATCAACTGAGTCTCGGTCAGAGTATTTGTCTTCAATTCCTATTCCCTGTATCATTCTCTATATTATTCCAGTAATAATTTTAGTACACTTTCAGAAAAAACATTCTAAAATGTATCACTCCAGCATCAACTCCCCAAAAGATATTCAATAGAGTCATCGAAGTGATGCTTTCACTGAACTTGGTCAGTGAGTAGAAGATAGGGGTAGGACCCCTAACTTTCTTCTGAGATATTCAAAAGTGTCCTTTGGTAGTGGCTTGGTGAAGATATCAGCTATTTGCTCCTTTGTGTTAACACATTCCAACACCACTTTCTTCTCTTGAGCTTCTTCTCTAAGATAATGATATTTGATAGATATGTGCTTTGTCTTAGAGTGCATAACAAGATTCTTTTAAACATTAATGGCACTAGTATTGTCACAGAATATAGTTACTGGCTCAGTAACTTTCTCATTTATACCTTCCAATAGTTGTTTGATCCATGCAATGTTGGTACAATTCAGTGCTGCAGCAACATATTCAACTTCGGCTGTTGACAAAGAAACACATCCTTGTTTCTTGCTAAGCCAACTCACTAGTCTTTCTCCTAAGAAGAAAGCTCCTCCACTTGTGCTTTTCCTGTCATCAATGTTGCCTGCCCAATTAGCATCAGTATAAACTTTTAAATCAAAATCATTTGCTTTCTAATATGCTAAGCCATAATCTTCAGTGCCTTTTAAGTATCTGAAAATTCTTTTGATTGCTGTCATGTGTATTTCCTTAGGATCTACAAAGAATCTTGCAACAATACCTACTGCATGTGCTATATCTGACCTGCTATGAACAACATATTCTAGTTTTCCAATCATGAATTGGTATAGTGTCTCATCAATAGATGCAGATTCATCTTTCTTTGATAGTTTACAGTTGGTAGTCATAGGAGTACTTACTGGTTTTGAATCCTCCATTCCAAATTTCTTTAAGATTTCCTTTATGTACTTGGATTGAGTAATGAAAATCTCATTTTTCATTTGCAGTATCTGTAAACCTATAAAATACTTTATCTCATCGATTAATGACATCTCAAATTCTTTTCTCATTTCATTCCCAAAGTTCTTGCATAAAGTGTCATTTCCACAAAATATAATATCATCAACAAATATGGCTGAGATTAGTATTCCATTTTCATCATTCTTCATGTACATGTTGTTGTTCTCACTTGTCCTTATAAAACCAATCTTAATCAAATAAGAGTGTAATCTTTCATACCATGCTCTAGGTGCTTGTTTCAGACCATATAAAGCTTTGTTCAATTTACATACCTGATCCTTATTATTGTCTTCAACAAATCCTTCAGGTTGTTCAATGAAAACTTCTTCTTCTAATAGTCAATTCAGAAATGCAGATCTGACATCCATTTGATATACCTTGAAGTTCTTGAAAGCAGCATATGCCAACAATGTTCTTACTCCTTCAAGTCTAGCAACAGGTGCAAAAGTCTCACCATAATCAATTCCTTCTTCTTGGGCATAACCTTTGAAAACTAGTCTTGCTTTGTTCCGAATGACCTCACCTTTTTCATTTAGCTTATTTCTGAAGATCCACTTTGTACCAATTACATTTTTTGTTCTTCGGTCTTGGGACCAGTGTCCATGTGTCATTCTTCTTGATTTGATTAATCTCTTCTATCATAGCATTTATCCAATCTTCACTATTAAATGCCTCTTTCACTATTCTCAATTCAAATTCAAATATCAAACATGTGTTCTGTCTCAGTTTGTTCCTTGTCATCATTGGATTATCCTTATCTCCTATAATCTGACTTGGTGCATGGTGTCTTTTGACATACTTGGCTAATATAGGCTCGGTAGGCTCTGTATGATCTTCCTCATCACTCGGTAACTAGATATCTTCTTCATTTCCTTCAACAGTTATCTCGGTAGGACTTCTTGGTTGCACATAGACAAATTCATCATAGTCTTCTAATTCATTAGAATTTCCTTCATCATTTTTTTCTACAAATTCATCAATTTTCACATTTCCACTTTCTACTATTTTGTTAGATGATTTGATTAGACATTAAATTCTTTGCTTCTAGAAGAATATCCTAGAAATGTTCCTTCTTCACTTTTCTGATCAAACTTGCCATTTCTATCATCTTTATGAACATAGCATTTACTTCCAAAGATTTTAAAATAACTTATATTAGGTTTCTTGCCATGCCAGATTTCATAAGGTGTCTTCAAAGTACCTTTCTTCAATTGAACTCGGTTCAAGGTGTAAACAACTATGCTTATTGCTTCTCTCCAAAATGTTTGTGGAACCTTCTTCTCAATCATCAGTGTTCTAGCACAATGCACAATAGATCTATTTCTTCTTTCAGCTATTCCATTCTGCTGTGGAGTTCTCGGTGTAGAGACTTGTCTTTTTATACCATGATCATTGCAAAATAGGTTGAACTCATAAGATGTGAACTCTCCTCCTCTATCTGATCTAAGACATTTCAGTTGTCTTCCTATTTCATTTTCAACTCTAGCCTTGTACCATTTAAACATTTGAAAAGCTTTTGATTTTTCTTTTAAAAACATTACTGACATCATCCTTGAATAATCATCCACAAATAATATGAAATACTTATCACCATAATAACTTTGAAATTTCATAGGACCACAAAGATCAGTGTGCACAAGATCTAAAATTCCATTAGAAGTGTAGGACTTACTTGTAAAGCTTGATCTTTTCATATTACCCATCTGGCATCCTCGGCACATAGCATTCTCAGGTTTTTCAAGAATTGGTATACCTCTTACTCTGTGCTTCTTACTTATCTTGATTAGATTATCAAAATTAACATGACAAAACCTTTTATGCCATAACCAGGTATTATCAATCTTTTTATGCAAACACTTATTGTTAGTTGAGTCAAGGTGAAATGTATTACCTTTTGTTTGTGTCCCAGTAACATCTAACTTTCCATTCTTGTCATGAACTTTGAAAATTCCTTTCTGAAATTCTATTCGATAACCTATGTTGTTTAGCTGTGCTACACTCAACAAATATTATTTCAAACCTTCAACCCAATAAACATCATTGCATCTTGCATTATCAAGAAGTGTTATGGATCCTTTACCTCTTACCATACATGGTGCATCATTACCAAATCTAACATAGCCTCCATCATAATCTTCTAACATAATAAACTTGTGTTTATCACCTGTCATGTGATGTGAGCAACCACTATCTATGATCCAAGAATCATTAGTATTTATATGAGATATTAAAGCTTTTTCTTCATACCTTTCTGCATCTGATCCATCTTTGATAGCCACATAAACAAATTCCTCTATATCAGTTTCATCTGATTTATCATCGTTAGATTCCTCATCAGCTATTAGGCATGTCTTTTTATCTTTTCTCCTGAAGTCTCGGTGTCCTCTTTAATGATTATCTTTTTGTCTGTCATCTCGGTAATCTCTCTTTTCACTAGATTCTTTGTCAGGACAGCTAGAAGCCATATGTCCAATCTTATCACAATTGAAACATTTCAAAGGTAGTTTTCCTTTATACTTACCTTTGCCTCTCGGTAACCTTTTGGCCAATAGTGCTTCAAACTCTTCTTTCTTTCTAATTTCTTCATACAGTTTGTGTAGCTCCTCCATGTTCTTCCAAATCTTTCACTTGCTTCACTGTGATCTCCTTCAAAATAATTATACTTTCTTTCATTGTAATCATTAGATTCATTCAGATGAAAAGAACTAAATGCAGATTTAACTTTATTTACCGATGACCCACTGTTATAAAAATTACTTAACTCAAATGCATGTAGCTTACCAATAGTAGCATCCAAGGAAACTGGCATATTGGGTTCAGACGTCAATTCATTGATTGTAGAAACTCAGATTGCATAGGCAGGTAGAAGGGTTCTTAACAACTTACTTGTTACATCCTTTTCTTCAATAGTTCCTCCTGCTCCTTTGATTTGATTTACAATCTCCTTTAGTCTTGTACTATACTGGGTTATATTCTCACCTTCATTCATCCTCATAGATTCAAGTTGTCCTCTTAGAATATCTACTTTTGCTCTTTGAACATGTTCATCTCCTCCATATATATATATATGAGCTTAGTCCACATTGCCTTTGCATCATTGTAGCCTTCTAGATCATTAAACTCTGAATTGGTCAATGCAGATGTTATTTCAATCATTGCTTGAATATGTTCTTGCTTTGGCTTTATCTCTTCCATAGTCTTTAGAATGTATTGCTTTGAATAGTTTGAACTTCCCAAGTGCTTCTGATTTTTCTCTGAGAAAAGTAACCCAACACATTCTAGAATAATCATCAATAATTAGCATGAAATATCTATCACCTTGTAAGCTTTTAGTTCTAGCTAGACCACATAAATCAGTGTGAATTAAATCAAGAGCATTATTGGATTTTTCTGGAATACTTTTGAAACTAGCTCTAACTTGTTTTCCAAATTGACATTCCTTGCAAATTGTATTTTGAGGTTTCACAATTTTAGGTAGATCTCTAACTGCCTTAGAAGTACTGATTTTTACCATGCAATCAAAATTTACATGACATAGTCTTTTATGCCATAGCCAACTTTCATCTATATGTACAATTAAGCATGCCTTTTCACTATTATTCAAATGAAAGATATTACCTCTAGTCTGATTACCAGTTGCAATTTCCAAACCAGTTCTATTCATGAATTTGCATTTTCCATTTTTAAATTGTAACTGAAAACCTTTCTCAACTAATTGACCAACACTTAAAAGATTATGTTTTAATCCATCAACATAGTAGACATTGTCAGTGTTATGTTTACCATCAAGAGATATTGAACCCTTAACTTTGATTGAAATGGCTTTGTCATCTCCAAATCTTACTAAACCTCCATTGTATTCTTGAAAGTTCAAGAATTTACCTTTGTCTCCAATCATGTGATGTGAGCATCCTGAGTCAATAATCCATTCATCCTTTGATTCAACTTTAGCTGCTAGGGCTTGCTGTACTAGTTGAGTAATAGGTGCCAGTTGATCTTTGGTTATAGCAACAAAGACCCATCCATTGTCTGCTGGATCCTCATCAGAATCATCAGTCACACTTTCATCAGCAATGTAACAAGATTTATCTTTGTTTTTCTTAAATGTGTATCTCTGATATTTAGGATTAGGTTTGTATGTTCTTCTAGCTTCTTCTCTTAGTCTAGCATGTCTATCAGGGCATCTTGAAGCCATATGACCAATCTTATTGCAGTTAAAACATTTAAAGGGTGCTTTAGCTTCATACTCATTTCCAATTGGGCCTTCTGGCATTTTTCTTGCAAATAGTGCTTCAAGTTCTTCAAGCTCTTCATTCTCCTTCCTGGTTTCTTCAATTTCTCTTGCATAAAAGGCTCTCCAGTCTGATTTGTCAAAAGATGGAGCAAATGATGTTGACACTTTGAAGGCCAAATCAGTTTTTATAGTAGCAACAGGACCAAATTCCTCAATTTCAAAAGCTGAAAGTTTTCCAATCAATGTATCCCTAGTAACTAATGTATTAGGCATTGTTCTCAACTCATTTGTAGCAGTAACCTTCATTTTATATGTCAGTGGCAAACCTCTTAATATTTTTGAAACAATCTCATCCTCACTCAAGGTTCCTCCACAACATTTGATACCCAAAACAATTTCATTTACTCTTTCCATAAAAGCAGAAATCCTTTTATCTTCTTCCATTTTCAGATGTTCATACTTGACTCGGAAGCTTTCAAGTTTTGCAATTTTGACTATGGAATCTCCTTCATTTAGTGTTTCCAAATGATCCCAAATAGCTTTAGCAGTAGACCTATTTGATAATCCCATATTTGTTGATCTGATAATGCCCTCAAGAGTGCTTCTCTTGCTTTGCAATCATTTTCTTCATCTTTAGCTAAAGTAGTTGGAGCAGTCTGACCAGCTACAATAGTAGTATAACCATTCTTAGTAACTTCCCAGATGTCTTTACCAATGCAATTCAGATGTGTCTCCATTCTAATTTTCCATATCCCATAGTTGGTTCCATCAAGTTTAGGACTATCCTTTATGAAATAATTAGTAGACATTGGATCTCCTCAAGTTGTTAAACTTCTGAAAAAAGAGGACTAAGCTCTGATACCAATTGTTAGGTCCCGGAGACAACTAAGAGGGGGGGCTGAATCAGTTGTCTAATAAATTCAAGCCAAAAAATTATTAACCAACTTAATGCTTAATACCAGTAAACCAGTTAAGTATGCCGGTAGACAGTGTTAATAGTAAATTGCTATACTGGTAAGACTTAACGCATGAAACACAAACACAAAGTCATCCACAACACATGACACCAATATTTGTACATGGAAACCCTATAAGGGGAAAAACAATGATGGGAAACCTTACCCACAATCAAATGATACTACTGTAGATAGTAAGTGTACAAAGAGGGGTCTGCACATGCAGAAAGGCCAACAACCTAGAGCTCACTACTCAATCACAAATGGGAGTCACACTGACTACAGTTGGATGGTTAAATCCAATAAGAATGTATTGTACAAAATTGCATCTTCATATGCTGAATTCAGTACTGGTGTAATGCTGATATGCTTCTACAAAAACCTAACTTCACCTTCAGATGATGTCTTCGTGTATACCTCTACTTGATCTCGCATATATCTCCACTCAAATCTTTTTTGCATTCCACACTTGATCTTACAAATAAGATCTTACATTTATACCATACCCTAAGACCAATTTTAGTAGGTCGCCTCTACAAGATATTACAATAAAACATTTTACAAATAATATAATATCTGATGCAATAACTGATAAAACATGTCAGCTTAATGCATTTATAACAATAATAAATCATCTCCATAGCGTGCCATGCTGATCTGGAAAAGATAAACCTGCCGATGTAACCTTAGATAACCTAGACCTATTTGCCAGTAAAAGAAAATATGCAAATAAGAATATATTAGTGATTATTACTTCAAAATAAAGTGTCCACATGATGTCTTCGACATTACCAAATGTCTTCTATTTCATTCTAGGTACTGGTGAACATTATATCCTACCGATTGATCATATACTAGTAACTGTTGCACAGATTACTGCTTGCCGGTGAATGTTGCTGGATCTCCAAAGTAGGTGTATTTTGTAGGTATTGACATCAATGACAAAACCATACCAAAATACCAACAACAATCTCCCCTTTTGACATTAGTTGAGATGTTTGACAAAAACTTCTTTCAAAGTCATAACTCAAAAACTATATACTTGCAAAATGACTACACTTGAAAATATATACAATAGTCAATGAAATAGTATATGCAGATATACTCCCCTTATCATTATTCTATACATAACTCTGAATTTTGCTGCTCACTTTAGTTCTATGCTTGAGTGCTCTGAATGCTTTTTATAATCTGCTCGGTATACTCCCCTTGTATACAATACTCAAAACCGTGTTACCAAAACTATATCACTCTCAAAATATAGAATTGCTCCCCCTTTGTTAGGTATTAATTTCCTCTATGTAGTATCATAATATTACTCCCCCTTTTTGAAAAACATCAAAAACTTAATTTCCATCCGAAGGCGGTAATTGATCAAAAATAGACTTATACTTGGTCCGAGCATCGGTGAGGGCGACTGAGAGTGAATCCTTTACACTTTCCATTAATGAATTTTGTGCTTGAATATCATCTAAGAGTGATATTAAGCCATCAAGAGTGCTTCCCTCTTATGTAGTTGATAGGCATGTAGCTCTGTTGATCTGTTCCTGTACTGATGAGAGATGAGGAAGGAATAATGTTTGAAGGGTCATTATGTCCATCCTGATTTTATGCTTTTCATTCCTGAGCTCTAACTGTTGAGCCATGAGCTGTTGAAGCTTTGTATAAAAATGCTAAACTGAATTAGGCTTGGTGGTCAACTGAGTTGAGAGATCGGTGATCTCTTTCTCAATTGCATCAGTTTTATTTTTGACATCTTTAATGAATAAGGAAAATGTACACAGTTTCTGGAATAAAGAATATGCTTGAGTTGAGAGGACAACTCAGCAATGAATTTTACAAGTTTTACCTTGCCAACAGCAATGGATTTTTGTACTTCCTCTATCATTTTAGTAGTAAGCTCTTTATCATTAAGCTTTCTTAAGTACTTAGATGCATTAACTCCAGATGTTTCAATCTGATTTAGGAGTTCATCCAATTAAATATGGATGGCTACATCGGTTGACACTGTTGCTAAAGGTAGCATTTCTGTTAGTAGTGTCCTAACCTTCTGAAGTACTTTATTCTTCTTTTGTATGGCCAGTTGCTTCTCCTATTTGGCCTTTGCTTTGCATAGTTCACCAAATTTAGTGAGTTCTCGCCCTTTCAATTTGGAGATGTCTACATTGGGCAACACTATCGGTTTAGACAAGTCAAATTTGAAACTATGCTTTCTCACCTTCCTTTCTTTTCCTTTGGTCGGTGGCACTAAAACAAGTGCTTGAGAGGCTTTCTGACCCTTGGTAGGTTTCTCGATAGATGCAACACTTTGGTCAGTTCTTGTAGCCGTTGTAGTGTCCTTGGGTGGCTTGGTGCTAGGGGTCTCAGCTGTAACATTTGTAGTGCTTGTCTATGCTTGAGACATCTGATCTTTGGTTGTATCATCTATTGCTTCAGATTTGGTACCTTTGGTGCCTTGCTCTGTGTCCTTGGGAGCTTCAGTTGAGATAGGTGGCTTCATCGATGGATAAGGTTGAACTTGTTCTAAGACAAATTCACTAGAGACAAGTTTTGCATAGGTAGTGCCTTCAATCATTTCCTGCTCCGGTGCTGCTTCTTCCATTACATCTTCATCAATTTGAATAGTGTCAACCGGGTCTGGACCTTGCTCAGTGACATCTAGATCTTGCTTGGTGACATCAATAATTTCAATTTGAGATTGTTCATCAACATCCTTTTGTTTGAAGATCTCCTGCCACTTGGCTTTTTTCTTATTCTCCACATCAATGTATAGCCCATTCATCAATTTTAAGGCTCTTTGTTTGACAAGAAATTTTGAATTGTATGTGGTCAAATGCTCCTTGATTTCTACTATGGACATATTAGGAAATAGATGGACTAGACTTCTTTCTCTTATTTGTCTCTCTGAGTCCATTGCATATTTCCATCTGTTATCAATATGTAAGTATAGTTCACTCGGAAGTGACTTTGCTAGTTCTAATGGAGCTAGCCGAAACTTCAGAAGTGTATAGATGACACCTTCTTCAATCTATCACTTCTCATCATTATCCTGAGTCTCATACTTAACATATCTAAATCTTGCAAATCCACTGTATTCTTTAAGATTGGCACAAAAAATTTCAACACTGTGAATATTTACCTTTTTGCTTTTCACAATCTAGAATTTATTTGCATCATCAGACTCTAAATCACTCGACTCTTTTGCCAAAATGAGTCTTCGAGTAGATTTCTCATAGGTCTTGGTTACCTTTGGTGCAGTAGCACTCTTTTGCTTCTTACTCGGTGATGCAGCTGATGCTCTAGTCTTGGGTCTCTTTGTTGGTGGGGTCGGTAGGGCCTTTGAGATGTCATGTTTCTTTCTTTTCAGAACTTTACCCTTAGGTAACTCTGTGCTTAATGTTATTGCTGCCTCTTGAGCTTCTAATTCCTCTTCAGTAATGGCAAGATTTCCTTTGACAGGTGTAGAGGAGGATTCTTCTTTGAATTTCTTAGATAAAACCTTTATCATTCTTTTAGCTTTTCTTGTAGCCTTAGGTACTACAATGCTCATTTTTACTTTCTCCTTCACCTCTTCATAGGTTCCATACCTTAGTTCAGTTGCATGCCTTGGCAATGATAAATAGGCATCAATTTGTTGCTGTGTAATATCATAATCAATCTCATAACCCATTGGTTAAAATGATTGACTCCTCGGTTCAACAACATTTACATAACAATAATCAATGTCGACCTCAAAACATATATTGTCCTTGTATTTTTCTACCAGCTGTGGTGGAATCCTGTACCTATTGTGCATTTTCTCTTGGAACTTGCTGAAGTAATCATCCATGATATCATTAAAGTTATCACCTAACTTCTTGATGAAGTCATTGATCTGGTGGGTGATAGGCCGGTGTAGCTCCCATACTACTTTACCGACTGAGGGAAAGAACTTCTCAAAGTAGAAAAACATATATACAAGTAGTGAACTGAGCTTTAGTGTATTTGTCGAGTTCTTCTTCTTCGACTTCCTTATTGTGTTCAGGTTCTCAAACAAGTTCTTTAGTAGCACTTCACACAAGTCTACTTTCATTCCCTTCTTCACTATTTTGTAGGCCAAGTCAACTGCAGCACATGGTACACTATTTTCCCTTGCAGATTGGAATAAATAGTAACCAATTACTCTAATTGCAAACTTGAGTTTTGCATCAGTGACATTATTCAATTTCAGTCCTCAGTAATCAGATTCTACTCCAGTTAGACTGATTAGCTCTTTTTGTGATATCATTTTCTGTGTTCGTGCATGATCATAGATGGGATATCCGGTGATCAAGTGAATGACTTCCTTAGTGATCTTAAATGGTTACTCCTATAGCCACATTAAATCATCATGTACTCTGCTCAAGACAAACTTAACCCACTGGGGTTTGAACGCATGGGGATAGACTAGGGCTTTAGTTAATCCCTTGATTTTGATATGCTCAAATTTGCTATCCAGTTTGCCATCAGTGCAAATTTCATCATATGTGTCACTAATCTCGACATGATCGAGTTCCTCAACACGGCATTTGGTGAAGAATTTAACATCTTCTACTAACAAGACTTGATCTGGGATGAGTGAAAATGCAGTTTTGTCATCTGGTTCAGAGGCAACTTTGGGAGTTAAAGAACATTTCAGCGAGGGCTTCTCCACATTTTTGACAACTACGGGGTCTTGGATCTTGGGCGCCATGGTAGGTTTCGGGTAAGATTTGACAAATTATCCTTAGGGTTTACAAACGACTGACGCTTCACACTCGGTGGACAATAGCAATTTGACTAGATCGGAAACTAGCTAAATAGTGAATAGATTTGATGTAAATACCTCGAAATTTGCTCTGAATGAAGTTTGATGGCTTTGATTCACTCTGCTCTGCTTCTTGAAAACTTGGTGAATGAAAATGACCATGAAAACACTTTTAAGTACTCAAAAATACCTTAACGAGTTCCGTGCAAGTTAGGTTAAGACATTAAATGCACTCGGTTCACCTTTTACAGATTTACTCTTTTTTTGTTTTAAACAAGTAACCAACTTTCCTTTATTAATCGACTTGACAGGTTTCCTGCATACACCAACTTGACAGGTTTCCTGTATAGTATATAAACTGACTAATTACATCTTAAGTATGCAGATTTTGAATTTTGTACATAATAGAATAGGAACTGTTATGATTTAACCTTTAGAGAATGCAGTCCCTTCATACCTTTTTCTGACTAATTTGAAATAGGTGCACCTAACTCAGTAGGTAAGGTTCTTTCTTCATCTGACATAGTTTCCTTCTTTTTCCAAATCATCTTGAATTTTTCTTTTATCTCTTCAATGTCTCTTCTAGGTTGATCTCTGCAATCTCTAGCTAAATGTCCAACTTTGTGACAATGAAAACATGCCATACCAGGATTTCTCCATGATCTTCAGTTGTTCATTCCAAACCTTATAAAATAGTTGGCACTAATATGTCCATATCTTCCACAACATTCGCACAATATCCTTGTATTGTAATCCCATGGTACTGCTGCATATTGTTGGTAAGGATCTGTGTGAGATCGGTAATCTCTAGTGTTTGCTCAGTTTGGATACCACATGTAGTTCTTTTGCTTAGACCAGCACTTCTTGGTACTATGTCCATATCTATTGCAGTTTCTACAAAACCCTTTGAATTTCACCTTCTGATAGTTGTTAATAGACTTTGTCCTACATTGATTAGATGTGTGACCATATTTATTGCAATTGTAACAATATCCATTGGGCTTAGTGATATTCGGTTGCTTACCTTTCCTGATCTGGCATATGTTGGTAGTATGACCTTGATTTCCACAGTAGTAGAAAATAGACTTCTTCCTTTTGATGTTATTCCTCTTTCCAGCTTGCTTTGATGATTCTCCTCTCTCAGTAGTATGAATTCCTTTCTCGGTTGATTCTTTTCCTTTGTAACCAAGTCCTCCATCTTTGTAGGGTCTTCTTGTATTCAGTTGTTCATCCAACATATTTGATGCTTCATAACTTTTCTCCAATGTTTCTTTGGATTTCTTCTCTATTTCAAGTTCACCAGTCAACCTTGATACTTCAAGTTTTAATGATTGATTTTCATCATTCTTTAGAATTCCTTCATGATGTGCATAACCTAGTTGATCTGTCATATTTTGTTGAATACCAGTTAACATTATGATTTCATCATCCTTATCAAATACTAGATCTTCAAGTTTTTGTTTCTCCCTTTGTAGATCTCGTGCTTTATCCTCAGCTATCCTTAATGCATCTAGATTTTCAGTCATCTGTGTACTGAAATGTTCATGTTCTCTTTTCATTGCTTTTAGTTGATCAGCCAATGCTTTGTTCTTTTCTTTCAACATTCCAATCATTTCTTCAGTCTCTTCAGATATACTATTCTCAGATGATGTCTCAATTTGTTCAACTATCTCTTGAGAATCCTGCAAGTCATCAGATAATCTTCTCCTTACTTTCAGATATTTTTGCATTTGCCTCTGCATGTTTGCAATCACTTGATTTGCATTACCCAGCTCTTCTTGTAGATACACAATCCTCCGAGATTGTTTGTAGCCTTCCATTGATAAGATCTTTCTCTTTAGGTAGTTAAACCCTTTTCCAAGATTCAAGCTCTGATACCAATTGTTAGGCCCAATATGGAAAGCTAATGTATTGAGAGGGGAGGGGTGAACCAGTACTCCAAAACTTTTCTTTAATAATAACCTTACTGTTATGCATAAACATAATAGTGCAGTAACATAAAATAAAGTTAAAACAAACAGATAACAATCATACATGATTCACTCCATAACACATATATTTTGGTCATGTAGAAACTCTTGGTTAGAGAGAAAAACTGTGATGGGGATGGCACCCACAACTTCACTACTAAAATAGTAAAGATTGCTCGATTAGAGCTACATTTAGCTATTTTTGATAGCTTACCCTGTTAGGAGTAACAATATCTATTAGATCTACCTTACTAAAAGATTTCACAACACTATATAAATGTTGCACCTGGTTAGAGGATTTACAATTTATAGACTTGGTTAGAGTCTTTTACACTATTAAAGGTATCTCTTACAACTTCAAAATATTACAATAAGACTTTTATAAATATCTACAACTTTACATCTGAAATGCTATAGCAGATTCTATGTGCTCAGAATAAGATTACCTAGCTTGTAGCATACCTCGGTAACCCATATTGTAACTCGGTAAACCCTTTTGTTTACTCTATTCTTCGACTATTCACTGATAACCTTCTCGATGACCTCTTTGTGTCTCTGTAACAGTCTTCCTTCATGCATACACACACATACACTCATACACATTTATCCATACTCATTACTCTCTTCCCATGTTGTATAAATAGATCTCTTACAGTGGTGATCTAATCCATTGCTTCGATCTTACAAAAAGATTCCTCGAATGAATAACTAAACAAAATACTTCATTGGTTAGATTGACCTTGCAATCAAACATAATCTTCTAGTGCAATTTCCAATGTAAAAATGGTTAGATGTGCCTCTATCTTATAACACATTTTAATGTGCATGTCCAGGTTCAATGTATCTAGTAAAATGTTTCACTTGGTGAATATCAACTCGGTGAGTTATCTTTACTACTCGGTAGCTATGAAACAATACTCGGTAAATAGCTCAGTGAATACTGTATTCTGTGATTTCTTTCTTCTGTAACCGACTAGACTATTCATACCGACTTCTCTGTGTGTTCCAACTGCATGATTCGGTAATACTAACCGACTAGAATATATAGTATGACTTTGAATATAAAACTAATGGAAATTTGATAAGTAGTAACATTATGGATGTGTTGCTTTTGTTTTTTCATTGATGTCAACACTTGTCAACACTTGAGAACACTTGGAGATCTTTGGTTATGTTCACCAGCATGTTCAGTGACTTATGCATAGTCATAGGTATCTGATTCACTGGCAGGTTGTATTTTTCACTGAAACTGAGGATGATCTATTATTAGTTGGCTATGTCAAAGATATTGTTTGGACACTTGGTTCTGGTGATTTGATTATTGGTACAATCCAGTTTGCATATTTGTTGTTACCAGAAAATAGGTCTAGGTTATGGACCGGTAAGCATTATCTATTCCAGATCAGCATGACATGTTATGGAGATGATTTTTTATTTTTATAAATGCATTGAGCCGATATTATGCATCACATATTGATTCATTTGTAATTGATTTTATTGTAATATCTTAGTGGTCGACCTACACATTTGGTCTTAGGTTTTGGTATATATGTAAGATCTCATTTGTGAGATTAAGAAGAAGGAGAGGAGAGTGTGAAAAAGGATTGTAATAAGGCATATGCGAATATAATCAGAGATATACATGCAAACATCATTTGAAGATTCAAGGAAGGGTTGGATAAGGCCAATCAGAGCTTAACCGATACTGAATCCAGCATATGAAGATGTTATTTTGAGTAGTACATTATCATTGGATTTAACCATCCAATTGTAGTTAGTGTGACTCCCATTTTGTGATTGAGTAGTGAGCTCTAGGCAGTTGGCCTTTCTAAATGTGCAAATCCCATTTGTACACACATAGTATCTATAGTAGTATCATCTGATTGTGGTTAAGGTTTCCCACTATGGTTTTTCCCCTTACAGGGTTTCCACGTATAAATAATTGTGTTATGTTTTGTGTATGCTGTTTGCCTTTTTGTTTTATGCATTAAAATTTACCAGTACTGTTATTAACTGCTTAACTGTCTACCGACATTAAATTTTGGTTTACTGGTATTATGTACTAATTTTGGTTAAGTTAGTTTTGGTTTGAAATTAATATACAACCGTTACCCCCCCCCCCCCTTCTCAGTTGCCTCTGGGACCTAACAATTGGTATCAGAGCCTAGTTCTCTTTTTGCAGAAGTTTAACAACTTGAGGAGATCCTATGTCTACTAACTCTTTCATGAAGGACAGTCTAAAGCTTGATGGAACCAAACATGGTATATGGAAGATCATAATGGAGACACAACTAAATTGCATTGGAAAGGACATATGGGATGTTACAAAGAATGACTATGTTGCTCCTACTCAAGGGCAACCTAATCCACCAACCTTGGCTAAAGATGAGGAAAATGATTGCAAAGCAAGAGAAGCACTTTTGAGCGATCAACAAATCATGGGATTATCAGACTGATCTATTGCTAAAGCTATTTGGGATAAATTGGAAACATTGAATGAAGGTGATACCACTGTTAAAATTGCTAAAGTGGAATGCTTCTGGGTCAGGTATGAAAATCTGAAAATGGAAGAAGATGAAAGGATTTTTTCTTTTATGGAAAGATTTAATGAAATTGTTTTGGGTATACAATGTTGTGGAGGATCCTTAAGTGAAGATGAAATTGTTTCTAAAAATTTAAGAGCTTTTCCACCAAAATACAAAAATGAAAGTAACTTCTATTAATGAATTGAGAACAATACCTAATGTATCAGTATCTAGAGATACTTTGGTTGGAAAACTTTCATCTTTTGAACTTGAGGAATTTGGTCCTATTGCTTCAATTAAGACAAATTTGGCTTTCAAAGCTTCATCATCTGCAACATCATCATCATCATTTGAAAAATCTGATTGGAAAGAACTCTATGTTGGAGAACTTGAAGAAATCAGAAGAGAGAATGAAGAGCTTGAAGCACTATTTGCAGGGAAAATACCTAAAGGTCTAGTTGGAAGTAATTATGAAGGTAAAGCACCATTTAAATGTTTTAACAGCAATAAAATTGGTCATATGGCGTCTAGGTGTCCTGATAGACATGCAAGATTGAAAGAAGAAGCTAAAAGAACATATACACTTAACCCTAAATATCAAAGGTACAGATTTAAGAAGAATAGAGACAAATAATGTTACTATGTCGATGAAGGAGTTACTGATGATTCTAATGAGGAGCCAGAAGGCAATGGATTTCTTTTGTTGCTATAATAGAAGATCAACCGAAATCTATTGTTCAACCGGTAGTGCAGGCCTTGGCAGCTAAAATTGAAGAAAAGGATGAATGTATCATTGATTTCAGATGTTCACATTATATGACTGGTGATAAGAGTAAATTCTTAAACTTCTAGGAATACAATGGAGGTCTAGTAAGATTTAGAGATGACAAAGCTTTTTTGATAAGAGGAAACGGGACTATATCTTTTGATGGTAAGCACAATACTGATAATGTTTACTATGTTGAAGGTTTGAAGCATAATCTTTTGAGTGTTGGTCAATTAGTTGAAAAAGGATTTTAATTACAATTCAAGAATGGTAAATGCAAAATCATGAATAGAGCTAGTTTGGAAATTGCAAAATCATGAATAGAGCTAGTTTGGAAATTGCAACCGGTAATCAATTTAGAGGTAATATCTTTGGTGCAATTGAGCAGAAAACCATCAAGAGTACAAACATGCATGAAGTTGGGGCAGAAATTTCAACAAAGAAGGTGGATGAAGATGCCAAGGTTGAGGTAAGTTGTCCATTGGAAGGACAAGAGCACAAGGTGCAGCAGATAAGTGTTGAAGAGAATGGTGAACCTAAGGATAAAGAGGTTCAAAATGTTGAGAAAGAGATGGAAGACAAAGTTACTAGTGAAGAAACCAAAGAATCGAGTCTTGGAGGGCTTGAAGTTGAGGAAATGATTCTGATTGGGACTATTATATGTCCATTGAGAATGGGAGAGGGTATAGGGCAGCAAGATAGCCCTAATAAATCAAGGTGTGTGGCTAATGAAGTGGCAAGAGAGTTGAGTGATAGTTTGGTATGCCAAGGAGAATGGCATGAGGATGAGGTTGCAGAAGATGCAACAGTTGAACCTAATTTATGGCAAGAGTTTGAAGCCATATTTGAAGAATGGGAGAAGTTTGGTGGTGTTTGTAAGGCTCAAGAGGAAGAAGCCTTTGAAATGAAGATTGAGAGTGAGATAGAGGTCCAAGAAGAGGCTCAAATGGTGGAAATTTTTTCTCCAAGGATGGAGATATTGATGCATGATGTTGTTTCTATTTTTTCTAATCCCTTTGTTTCAAGTATGCAGGGATACTTTATTGACAACCATGTGGAAATGATCCACAATGATAGTGTAGGTGCTTAGCCAAAGTACAAAATGGAGGAGCTAAGGTGTAATGAGCCACCAAGGCATGGAATAATTTTGTTTGTAGGGTACAAGCAGATGGTATCAATGAATTGGAAGATCAGAAAGAGAAGGAAGCCATTCAAGGGGAGCTTGAATTCTTTTGTCCCCGGGAGTATGGTGCAAGAGCACCCTGAGCATAGTGAGTTCAAGGGATCATATGATGATACAGGGCATTGGAAGAAGCTAATGAGACCTATGAGGTCATTTTTAAATGTAAATGGGCCATTAGTGCCAATCAATTTAATGAAAAGATGAAAAGATGTCAAATTGTCAAAATTGGCAAAATAGCCTTAAAAAGGCTAAAATTGGGTTTTGAGGGTAGAATAGGTAATATGATGAATAAAATCATATAATAATTTTTAAAAGGTAATTTTATGATCATTTGGGTTGGGTAGGATGATTATTTTCCAAAGCATCAAATTGACAAATGAAATTGTCAATCTTGATAACTTTTGAGAGCAATTTTTTATTGTCAAAAATGCAAAAAATGACAAAAATAGGTGGTTAGAGGTAGTTGGGTCGTTATGGTTTGGTATTTAAGGTCACAAGTGCTATAAAAGGTTGAAAAACAATGACATTGGGGGATATTGTGAGTTTTTGGTTGAAGACAATCATTTGGAGCAATAAAAAACCATATTTTTTATGTGCATTTTCTGAGTTTTCAACGTGGATGGTCAGATCTTTTGTTAATTTTGATGTATTTTATTTTTGTATTTTGAAATATTATTGTTTGGGGATGATAAAGGAATGATATAAATTTGCTTTGGAGGTAGTTTCATTTGATTTGGTGTTCATTTGATAAAGATATCAAAGTTTTAGTGAAATCTGCCACAACCTTGAACTAGGGTAACCCGTGACCTTATAAATGTGATATCTTTTGTTTGGTTGATTAACGAATCCTCATTTTGGTCAGGGATGGGGGAAAGGATATATATTACCTATCCAAGTTGTGTCTAGGGTTCCATGAAGGATTTGGCATGTGCATGCAAGAGGTTTTAATGACTATTGCAATCCCAGTGGGGCAAATTGACTATTACAGTCAAATGGTGGAGGCTTTGTTTGATATGAAAAAGTGTATGATGGCCAAGAGGGATTAGGGGAGTGTTTGTGGGTGTTTTTAAAACCTTCCTAACTTGTTGGAGCAAGTGGAGTTCCCAAGGAAGGGCTTAAACCAGTGGGTTTCCAAAGATAGCAACAGACTGTCATAGTGTGACAGAATGACCGTCATAGAAAAATGTAGCCTGATACGGGGTTCATAGATCAGAGTTTAACCATTGGATGTGTCTAAATTTAGGATATGTTGTTCCAAATTAAGTTCTTCAGAATATCACTACAGGGATTGAGGATTGTTGAACTGATTCAAAATTTATATACCTCTATGTATAGGTGTATCTAAGAGGACAGCAAGAAGGTAACTTTGGTTTTATTTAATCAAAGTGTTAAGTATTTTTGTTTTGAGAACCTAGTTTGGAGTCTAGTGGATTGTAAGACTTCAAAATGAAATGTGGGAAGAGTATACCTTGGGGTTAGGGTATGGAGGAGGCTTAATAGTCAAGTATTGACCCTAGAGTAGGGTCTAAAGGTGTGAGTAGGTTACAAAATATTGAGAGTGCAGTCTTAGTCATATTGATGAGATGATAAATCATGATCAATAGAAGTTGGGATGGGAAGTTAGTTTTACCTAGCATGTAGAAGGATCCTCTTATGTGTATCCTTGAGTGACTAAACCCTTGAGAGGTCTAGAGTAGGGGATCCCTCTACATCAATCTTTCATTTGAATAACAATGAAAAGATATGCTTGATTGCACAAATTGATGAGAGTTGGTTATGGCATAAGAGACTATGTCATGTAAATTTTGATTGCATTGTGAAGATCAGTACAACTAAGGCAATAAGAGATTTACTTAAGATTACTAAACCTCACAATCTGGTATGTAAGGAATGTCAATTTGGAAAGTAAGTTAGAACAACTTTTAAGAGTATTCCAGAAAAATCCAATAATTTTCTTGACTTAATTCATACTGATTTATGTGGTCCAACAAGAACTAGAAGTTTACAAGGAGATACATATTTTATGCTAATCATTGATGATTATTCTAGAATGTGTTGGGTTACTTATCTCAGGGAGAAATCAAAATCTTTTGGGAGATTCAAACTATTCAAGGTGATGGTAGAAAATGAAACTGGTAAGAAAATCAAATGTTTGAGATCAGATCAAGGAGGTGAATTCACATCTAAAGAATTTAATATATTCTATGAAGTGAATGGAATTAGAAGATGATTATCAGCACCTTGGACGCCTCAGCAAAATGGAGTTGTGGAAAGGAAGAACAAAACTATTTTGGATGCAGCTAGAAGCATGATATCAGAAGAAAACCTACCTCATGTGTATTGGAGAGAAGTAGTTAATATAGGTGTGTATACATTCAACAGAGTTCACATCAAAGGTAAAACCGGTAAGACTCCTCATGAACTATGGTTTGGTAATACTCCTACTCTTAAATATTTTAGAATATTTGGAAGCAAATTTTATATTAGGAGAGATGATTATATTGGCAAATTTGATCCTAGAAGTGATGAAGGAATATTTTTTGCTTATTCATCTAAGAGCAAGGCATATAGATGTTTTAATAAGAGATTGCACAAAATCATTGAAAGTGCAAATGTAAGGATTAATGAACAGTTTAGAAGGTCTATAAACATTGAACCGACAGTTAAGATAGTCACAAATGAACCTACTATGAGCACACCGGTACAAATTGTTGATCCAGTCACACTAGTAGCATCTGAGAATTCTACAGTGACCGAAGAATAACGACAAGTGAACACACCCAGATATATAAGATTGAATCACCCTGAAAGTCAAATAATTGGGAATAAGTACCAAGGAGTTATGACTAGAGGAAGATTGGTAAATGAAGAGGTATGTCTAACTTCTCAAATTGAACCAGCAACTATTAATGAGGCATGTGAAGATAAAAATTAGATTAAGGCTATGGAAGATGAATTTGAACAAATTGAAAAGAATAACACATGGACATTGGTTCCTCGGCCTAAAAACAAAAATGTAATTGGAACTAAATGGGTATTCAGAAATAAAATTAATGAAGATGGTAAGGTAATCAAAAACAAAGAAAGATTAGTGTGTAAGGTATATTCACAGAAAGAAGGAATTGATTACAATGAAACCTTTGCATTGGTAGCTAGAATTGAGGTAGTCAAATTATTCTTTTCTTTTTCAGCACACAAGAACTATAAAGTATATCAAATGGATGTTAAATGTGCATTTTTCAATGGAGATCTTGGAGAGGAAGTTTACATTGAACAACTTGATGGATTTTATTTGACAGATGGCAAATATATGGTTTGCAGGTTAAGGAAAGCTTTATATGGATTAAAGCAAGCTCCTAGAGCTCGATATGCTAGATTAGACAAATATCTTTTGAAGCTTGGTTACACTAAAAGTAATGATGGAAACAACCTATATAACAAAGTGACTAATGATGACATCTTGGTTATTGAAGTTTTTGTTGATGATATAATTTTTGGAGGAGAAGATGGATTGTGTAAAGACTTTTCTAATAAGATGAAAGAATAATTTGAAATGTCTATGATTGGAGAGATAAAATTATTTTTAGGATTGCAGATTTCACAGACTGATAAAGGTATATTCATAAATCAATCAAAGTACTTGAAGGAATTACTTAAAAAAATTAATATGGAAAACTCTAAATCGGTAAGTACTATGACTACAACTGATAAACTATCATTGAAGGATGAATTAGCACCAGTTAATCCAACAAGATACAAGTCTATGATAGGAGGTGTATACGGTGAAAATGGATAACAACAATATTGAAAGGCTAAATGAATTCAACCATAAAACCCTAGCCTAACAACAGAAAAGATCCACCATAACATATGCAGATTACCTAACACAATCCAAATCAAATGAAATCACAAAGATTATACCATCACAGGTCCAATAGGGTTTGAATCTCCATTCTTCCTATCTCCATTGATCTTGCTTGATATATTTGCTCTCAGATTTCATGTGTGCACAAGAGTTCAAAAAGGAGCGAAAATGTGGTTGCAAGTAGGCTTGATCGCATATGAAAGTTCGAAAGCATAGTTGAGTAGTCAGTCGGTCAGGGTTGATAATGAAGGAAGCATCTCCTTATATAGAAGACACTATAAGAAATGGAGGGATAAGATTGAGAGGTGTAAAAGATAAATGGTCAGCAATGATTAAAGGGTAGGTAGAGAAAATAAGAAAATAATGAGAGGGTAGGTAGTGTATGAATTAAGAGATGAATGACATGTGTCATGGGTAGAAAAGGTTAATGAATTAATTAAATAAATAAATGTATTTATTTAAATGAGAAATAAGGTTAGAAGGGGATAAATGAATTAATTAAATAAATAGATTTATTTAATTAATAGAAGAATTAGGCTAAAGATAATTAAATAAATAAAGATATTTATTTAATTAGACTGGACAATTTTAGGTGTCTACATTTTGCCCCTCTTTGAGACAATGCAGCTTGCCGCATTGTTTAAAAGAATATAAGATGAACTGATACAAAGTTGCCCCAAGATGGGAGTGATATTCCCCCTTGAGAGATTGGATGAAAATGTCTGAAAAGATCGCAGACAATCTCTCAATAAGAAAGAAAGGCTAGAATGGGCTGACCCGATAGGATAGAGAGACAGAGTCACGGGATAAAGAAGAATGACTCGGGAGACTAGGGCTAGGGCTAGGGTAGTCTATAAGATAGACCACGAAGGGAAAAGATCCTCATTGTCATCAACACATCCAAGAGATTAGAGTGCATAGAGAGAATAGAGCAGCAACAGTCAGCAGTGATGGCATTGGTGCACATATTCAATCACGTTTGCCGATTTCAGAGGCTAGCAAATGCAAGAGAGTCAGTAAGTACCACAAAACCTCCTTGTACTTTGCTGCAATAAATGTTGTCATTAATGCATGTTAGGTAGCACAATAAATGCATTCTAGAATATGTCAAACAAGGTCAAAAAATATTGAGGCACGTCTATGTTGGTGCTAGGCGTGTCTAGGTTAGCTAGGCACGTATGTGTTTGTGCCAGGCGCGTCTATGAATGAAAAGGCATCTATGTCAAATGCGAGTGCATTTGCATTGTGTAGGTGCATTTGTTCTATGTGGGCACGTATGTGCAGAGTAGGCACGTCTGTGCAAAGCATAGGCATGTCTGTGTATTTCAGGTGCGTCTGTGCAGAGCAAGCGCATTTGTGCAATATGTAAGCATGTTTATGTCATGAAGGTGTGTTTATGTCTTCAAGGCCAAATTGGCAGTTCTGTGATGAACATACACTATTGATTGGATAAGCTGCTGAGAGGATACACTCAAGTAGGTCCTCTAAGGAAGACTAGAATAGCAGATAGGGCTAGGATTGACAATTCTATGATAGAACATACGTTGCCAATTAGGAAACTACTCAAGAGGATACACTCAAGTAGAAGCCCTAGGATAGGATAGATCGAGGCACTTTGTGATGAACAGTGAGTACCAAGACATAGTACTTTGTGCTGAGTAGGGAGTACTAAAAAGAGCAACACTTTGTGATGAACAGGGAGTGCAAAACACGTAGTACTTTGTGATGAACAAGGAGTACCACTAGGATAAATAGCAACACTTTGTGATAAACAGTGAGTGTCACTAGGATAGAGCACCATATGATAGATAGAAGCACTAGAATAATAAGCAGCATTTTGTGATGAACAGTGAATGCCATTTTGACTGATAGAGCTGATTTGTTTGATTGCAAGAGTACCTACCTATGCTGGAGTCATGGGAGAGATTCCCTTCAACTCAAAGTTTGCGAGCAGAGCTTACAGTCAAGGAGGGAGAAGCAATTCAGGCTATGGGCCCGCAACATATTCTATATGTGCCTGAGTTTCGAGTGAACATGGGATTGCTGACTGCTTTAGCTAAGAGATGGCACTCAGAGACTTGCACTTTCCATTTGCTAATGGGTGAGATGAAATTCACCTTAGAGGATGTATATAGGATACTGCGGATACCAATCGATGGAGAGTTGATACCCTATGATCGAGATGAAGACAAAGATGCCCTGAGACGAGTGTTTCAGGATCCCAGATTGGAGATGAGGGTAGGACACGTGGCATGGGATACCATGACACAGATAGGATTGGCACTACCATCAATCCTGGCAGGAGTGATATGTGGGTTCCTGTGTCTGGATAGGATGACACAAGGGTTGGCTGTGGGTTGGGGAAGCACATTGGAGACATTGGTGACACAACATACCAGATATGCCTGGGGACCATTTGTGCTGGTGCATTTGTATTATGAGCTCCATCAGTTTGTATACCATGGATCCATAGGATTGGGCTACGGAGTGACATTATTACAAGTATGGGCTTATGAGCATCATCTAGTTACCTGACCAATTCATTTCAGACATAGGAACCATGGGTGTAGTTTTGTTCACTTATATGACATGATTACCTTGTAGCCGTAGATTGGGAGACTGGAGAACTGGTGTAGGGTCATTGATGAGATTGACACTGTAGTATGGAGGCCATACCAAGAGTGCGAGGAGTGGGAGGATGACATAGTGGAGCTCCCATACACCTTCAAGAGCAGGTATCTAATTGGGCAGACGCCCTATGTACTGGAGAGGCAGTTGGTTGACATGATTTGCAGGTAGTTCAATAGGATTCAACGGATGCCACGGGGTTCCAGGATGTATGCTTAGACAGTGAGGGATCAGGCACACTTCATGCCATTATTGTCATATGATCAAGCAGTGATGTAGCTGGTAGAGATGATTCCCTTGCCTTGGGATATGTGGCCAAAGATAGAGGATGTAGGGATAGATGTAGAGTATACTGCATATTGCATTGAGCATCCATTTCCTTGACTTACAGATCCAGGGGAGCAGATAGATGGAGATGGCAGGGGGGATGAGGATGATGATGGAGATGGTGGGGGTAGAGGTTGGCAAAGGTGGCGGGGTGTGATAGGGGAGAGGAGACTAGCTCCATGAAGAGAGGGTGGAGAGGAGAGACAGGCTCAGGTGGTGAGAGGCCGAGGTGGATTACCTTTACAGGTGTCAGTAGCACAGGGTCCACCGTAGGTACAAGGATGAGGACAAGGGTAGAGGTAGCCACAGGAGCAGCCATAGGTACAGGGGGGAGAGGAGGAAGATGAGCTATTGGAGTTGAGGGAGATCTTCCAGGGATAGGTAGATGAGATCCAAGATCTCGTGTGAGAGAGGGATAGGCTTAGGAAATAGCTGACGGACATAAAGTAGGAGAGGGATCAAGCCATCCAATGCTATACAGAAGCTGAGACAACACTGAGGGTAGGGAGGTAGACAACAGAGGACATAGGAGCTGATTATGCTTATGTTCTGCGAGCAGGGGAGGAGATAGGCTACTAGAGAGACCTATACTATGGGGTTGTGCTACTAGAGCAATGGGTTAGGAACTTCAATAGACTATCGCAGACAATGATGACCACTAGAGGGAGGGGTAGGAGACAAGAATCCAATAGTGGGGTTATGGGTCCTCCACCACCACCAGATAGAGGGGGTAGGAGAGATAATCCTGGGGCGGGTCCTTCCAAGGCTCAGACTCCATTGAGGCCAAGTGGCTCTGAGGGAGGGAGTTCATCATAGCCTTAGAGGGCTCCCTATGTATTAGTTTTTGTACCATTCTATATTATGATGTAGACATCTTCGGGTGATTTTGTAGCCATATGATTTTGACATTATTGTATCATGACACTTATGATTTTGATATATATATGAGATGATTCATCCTTGTGGTAGCTATATGCATGTGTACCTATGTGATGCTTATGATATGTTTTATGAGAATGATTATGATATGGATGCAAATATGTACATAAGGAAATGCAATATTTTTGTTCTTTTATGTTTTTTTATATGTTTATACAAATGCAAATGTGAATGTACACTAATACATTTAGCCTAAAATTCCGACGGAGGTTTCCGACGAAGAAGGTATATTGTGATCAAACTTGATTTTTTTTGGAAAAAATGCCCGATTTCATTAGAATTCTGACGATAATACAATGACATTAGGTTTTTTTAGAAAAAGTGCCCATGTTCGTTGAAATTCCGATGACCGCGTGCATTACTTTAAAAAAAAAGAAAAGACCAAGTCATTTCATAAATCCCACCTCTTTACAAAATCCCGCCTCTCATTCGTCTTGCCTCTGTAGCGAACCTGTGGGTTTAATCATGGTGGGTAAGATCATTGGTGTGACAAGTTCATGGTCGCAGCAGGGAATGGGGGAAGAAAGTGCCACGGGCACAAAGTGCCAAGTGCTGGCACATAACCAGCGAGGATGACCGCAAGGGACCCCAAAATGGGCTATGATAAACGATGATGCCTGGGCCTCCATCAACAATAATAAGAGCTATGGACGGAGGAAGAAGTCATCGTGTCCTTCAATTTGTACATTTAGGTTCAAGGTGTTTAGGTTGCTTTTCTTGATTTCTTAAATGGAATCAGTTATGAATATGGGAAATTGCTTCTTCATCTTCCATTTCTTCAAAATTAAGAATGATGGTAGGATGGCTAGCTAGAAGAACACCCTTCTTCGAATCTTCCACAAAATTGTTCTTCAAAATCTTCTTCTTCACTTCTATAACCCATTTGCACAATTAAGATATTGGCCTTCTATATGAATCTCATGAAGGAGTTTTGGCTTCCTAGTTAACGTATTTATTAGCTAGTCTTCATTAGTTTACTAATTTGAAGGAAATTAGGAAAGGTCTAGTACCTTGTAGAGTCACTATAAAAGTTTTAAAAGAATATTGTGATTTACCTTCCTCTAAATGTGTTACTAGTATAGGGAGATCCTCTCTCCTCTACTTCCTTGATCTTCTTGAGACCTATTCATTCTTATAGTATGTAGTTCAATTAATTCATATATCATACTAAAAACCCCATCTTCATTATTTTTATCATTGATCTTTGAGAACAGATTCAAAAAAGTCATATTGTTTATAGAGATATATATCTTCTTCTACTACACCCCTCCATGATATTGCATTAGTCATGTAGACTAATTTAACAATTGTGTTCTTACAAGAGCAATTTGGAGTGATGTGGCAAAGCTTGTTGCAAATATAGTAGATTATAGTTTTGGATCGAGGCTTGGGATACTTGCACTTGCAAAGATAAGTGTGCTCAGAGCATGAAAATGATGATGATTAAAGGATCACTTACAAAAAAATGAGTTTGTATTTTTTTTGAGTAGTGCTTGTGAGTAAAGGGCTAGCAACCAAAGGGGCTAGTTTAAGGAAAGTAAGGATCACGAGACTTGTTTTATTGCTTAGTAAAATTTTGAATATATTTGTTCTAATTGATGAAATGAATTATTCCAATTTGAGCCATATCAATGAGATGAATCAAAGAACAAGTAGCAATAATTGTTAGTGTAATAGGGATATTACCTAGCTACTTCCACTATTAGGTCATTTTTATGCCTTATCATTTAAGTTTACTTAAGGTATACATAGGATACATATCACTTTATGTCTCATATCATAAGATTCAGATACTTTCATAATCTTATGATATCCTACATGTCTCATCTTGACCTATATAATCAAGGGGTTCTATTTATAATCTCATTCATTCATATTGTAAACTTGCATTCATTGATAGGAATATAGTTTATTCATGTCATATTGATCTTCTCATTTTGTTGTGCTTTCCATTAGACCTCTAGATCTTGGGTGGCTATCTCCATAGTCAAATCTTAAAATATTTACCTTTCTAGATTCTATAAAAGAAATGGTTTTATCAAGAATATCATATGGAATAGCTTCTAAATATTTGCATTTGATAACAATATTGTTAGAGCATTTTTATTTATAGGAAAATAATCTAAACTAGACATTTTTTTTCAAGCTAAGACAAAACAAAGTAAGGTAGTACAATAAT
Source organism: Cryptomeria japonica (assembly GCF_030272615.1). NCBI lineage: Eukaryota > Viridiplantae > Streptophyta > Pinopsida > Cupressales > Cupressaceae > Cryptomeria > Cryptomeria japonica. Next base: position 88,520,559 of record NC_081411.1, on the reverse strand, counting down.
CACTTTCTCTAAATTGAGAATTTTTGGAAAAATTTTCCAAAAAAATCTCTAAATTAGTCACATAAACATACTTTCTCACTATCTTCCCTTCCATATAACCCCTTGGATCAAATAAGGGTATAATTCTAAATGCTCTCAAGTTACAAATAGTAATATCTTTGTCACATGATATTATGTCCCTTCATTGTCTCAAGAAAATAGGATTTGGAGAGAAGGGTCCTTCCTTTGTGCTCAATCAAAGAGCTTTGGATCAATTTTTTAAACCACCATGATTTTAGGATGGTTCATTTTTGCTTTTGTTATTACACCTCTTGTTGTTTTGTTGTTTTGTTGGGATTAATGCTTCATCTTTCTCTTTGCACAAGGGATCAGGGCCCTTTCAAAATCCCTTCTTACCTAATTAAAAACACTCAATGATGATGGATCATTATAGTCCCCCCTCTATGGTTGGATTTACAAATAGAATGAACTCTAACTACTTGTTTAATTGTAATAGAATATGACATTAGGGTACCTAGGTAGCATAAGAGGTTGTTCACTAAATTCTTCCACCTTAATGATAGTTAATGTTAAGGATTAAATGAAACAAACTCTTGTTCATGGATCACCTTCTTACCCTCCTATGGAAGTCATTCTTTGTGTGGTCTACCAAGACCATAATCAGGGTCTTAATAAATGTATTAAATACTCTCTATTATCAATAAGAGAGTTATCATAATATAGTCATGGTGAGTGGTTACAAATAAGATTAGTGGGTCCATAGTTCCCACTTGGTTTGTACTTAGAAACATTATCATTTCTTAGTTGTATGGAAACTACAAATTCATGCATCTAGGCAACAATACACACTAGCTATTATATGATTCCACTAATGAGAAAAGCCTAGTCAATCTTATAGTTTGTGGAATTAGTCATGTCCCTCATATAGAATATCTATATATGGAGTATTCTTGCCTATAGATTACCTATTATTTTGCTTAATAATATGATTATTTCACATACATCATAAAAGTGCCCTTCTAATATGTTTGTGCATTAATCTTGAAACCATATTTTTATTAACCAACCAATGATAAGAATTATCTTAAACACGCCTCTATATTTGAATCCCACTAGCTTTGATAATCAACCATAATAACCTTAACAATGCATCGACGGCAACAATGCCTAATAAATCATCAATTGTCTTAGGTGAATCTAGCCAAAGCCAACCCATCAAATCCACTAATCTCCCTTGCATCCCAATCATAAAATTTTATGGTTGTTGGAACAAGCTTGGGAGATTGAAGAGATATAAGGAACATTTCAACTTCCAAAATACCAAAGGAACAAAAATAATTAGCTAACACATCTTCTTTTGGGAATTTTTGTATTTAGTTCTTCCTTTGCAAATCAACATACCCTATTTTGGTTTCCCAAATATTTACTAAATAACTTTGAAGATAAATTGGGAAGAGAATCCATCATATAGATATTTCTTTCCAACAACCTTAGAGGACATTGTTTTGTCTATCATTTATTATAATAGCTAATACCCAATTTTTTAATAAGATAACAAGTAAAACCTCCTCTTCAAAAACTATGTTTTCCTTAATAATCCAAGAATGAAAAAAGGAACCCACATAAAAATTACTTACTCCCTACCATGAAGGCAAAAGAACATCCAATTTAAAGATAGATGTACCAAAAGGAAAGAAATATCACCTCAAAATATGTCTTGAACTTATACATTGAATCTATACACACGAGAATCCCCTTAATAACTCTCTCAAAACTTTCAATGGTAGAAGAATGAGTGTTTTCACAAAACTTTCATACTATGATATTTATATCAAGATTCACTTGCATAGTTTTAGAGTCAAGCTGACCCATTCTCATGAGTAGTTTACATGAACCCCTCATAAGAATGGATCACTTAGTACTCATTTCATCAAAGTGATGCTCATAGTGGTGAAGAATTAAGGATTCCTAGGAGGTCACCCATACTAATACTGCTCTAAATCAAGCACGTTTAACCATGTAGATTGTCCCAAGATCAAACCCATTCAACTTGCCACCCCATTTGGAATACCTTCATCAAGTGGTGTGCCTTATAAACCATTCATTATAGAGCAACTTTAGCTTATCCATTGACAAGTGGGAGGTGTTGATGTGTTTTTTATGCACATGCAAATGTAGAATAAAATACCCAAAAGTATCTTATCCTCTCTTGAACAAAGTTACTCAAATGCTAGAGATTTGCTTAAGGATCACTTGAGACAACTCCAAGGTTCTAGTATGTTGGATAAACATAGCTGGTTGATGTGATTGCTGGTATCACAAGGGGAGTTACATTGAATTGTTGAATGCTTGAATAGCTAGAACTTGATCATCTGATATTTCGATCTCATGATGATTTTTGTCCTAAACTAACTTGAATTGAAAAAAGGGCAAAAGGTGAAGTGTTAATAAAATCTATTCTAAGGCCTAGATTGTAAGAAGATGGATGAATGATTAGATGGAATCCTACTGAGTGAGGTCTCAACATAGGGTTATATGAGATAGGGGTAAGTTCAATAGTGATTTATCCTCTACAACCTTAGCTAGTCTGTGCAAAAATGAGAGCTTGACAACATTCTTTCGCTTTTAGCTAGCTAAATTTTTCAAGAATTTTATCTCTAGATTTAATATTTCTTTTCTTGCATGAATCTATTAATTTTGAGATAATAGATCTTGCCTTCATGAATTGATCCTAGTTTATCCCTTTAACCTTGATTAATTTATTTATAGTGTTTAGTTCCATTTTAATCCTTTCTTTTACAATTAAATATTATTAAAAAATTATATTATTATTCCAAATTTTGTGGATATTTAGGAGACATAAATAAAATATAAATGTAATCATTCCATATTTTTGTAGGAGATATTGGAATGAGACTAATAGGAAGAGTAGTAAACATGAGTCACAATGAACACTTTAGAATAAATATAAACATTATAAGGAAGAGTAGCTTGGAAAAATAGAAGCGTAATTTATTTTCCAATATGCAAGATTATTACTTGGGAAAGAATCTTGAAAGAGGATTGAAAAGATTCCTTGAGCTAACATTGTCTCGCTTATCCAAAATTATGAGGAAGGATTCATTAATGAAATGGTCATTAACAAGATGGAGAGAATAATAATTAGGAAGATATAGATTTCACATGCTACTAGGTGAATAGATTGGAGAGAAACTAGATTTAGCTTGGCCATGACACAAAGTCTTAGAATAGATACCAAGCTTGGTGAATGGAATGAAAATCCCAAACAATTAATGAGTGGTGAGACAAGTAGAGGCATCTATAAATTTTTTTTTGAATAAAATAAAGAAAAAATGGGACTAAAACCAAGGGAAATGCACATGGAAAGGATATGATGAAAATCAAAATAAATAGTTTGAAGATAATATTAGTTACCTAAAGGATATTCCACTTGATTATTTGGTATATCATAACTATTTTGACAAATTTTGAAACCATTAGAGGTACCTTTTGCTTCTGTAGATGAGGCATTCATTCATGTTGAAGTTGTGATAGCTTATTTGCCTCTTTATAGACAACCAATTATCCATACGAATTATCATATATACTTGTAACCTCCATCCCAAACCACCTATTTCACTCTTCTTCCTTTGTGTACCTCTTTTATTCTTCCATTACCTCTTCGCTTACCTAAATTCAATCCAAAACATAGTGTATATAGCATCAAAAAAATTCCATATTTGATTAATATTATCAACAACATATCGAAAAGACAAATACCACACTTACTGTGTCATCAACCAAAAATAATTTACTTACATATTCAAAGAGTTCAATAATGGAGAAACATCCATGCCGTGCTCTACACATGTCCTTGAAGGTTCAAGAAATACTTATCCTCTATTGGTCCAAACTTTAAATCACTTTCCATGCATGAAAATAATTGCAACCATACACAATTTCCCACCCAATAGATTCTCTCAAACTAGTTTACTATCTTAACATAGGGTCAAGGAAAAGTGGGCCAAAATAGGAATCCAAGTGTCTTAAAAGCCTTCAAGACCATAGTGGTGAGGATTGAATTTCTTTATTTAGTGGTATCCTTCTCTAGATTAATTAGTTGGGGATTCTATTAGGACATTTTCCTAATTAAAAAAAATATATAAAGATTACATCCCTAAATATTGAATTTATAATAGAATAAATTTCTGCAATATTGAGACTAAATTCATATTAGATTTATAGTGATGAATAAAGAAATATTTAAGATTATCAAAAAAATGATGTTTTCTTTCTCCCAAACCGTCATTGGATATTGGGTGATCTTTGAGGCATTATGTCAAATAGTTCATGTGCTTTATCTAAGCTTACATATTTTGCATGCATGTGTACCTGGGCAGTTGCACTACAACATCTATACTCACTAATCACATTTGGTTGGAAGTTTCTAAATTAAAGTACTTTCTCTTCTATCTGGTATTGGTGGAGCAGAGGTTGCATTGGATCGTCCTAGGATACATATTTCTGTAGATACAACACAAGTTAAATGTATCCTAGGTCGATGCAAAGCAACCTCTGCTCCAGAGATCACCAAAAAATAGAGAAAGAACTTTAATTTAATGCCATTAGGATAAAAGTCTTTAATCAAGACTGATAAAATTTGAGTTTGATTGTCATCATTTAGTTTGCCAAATTCTTCACATGTAACTCCTGAATCAATTTCCTACTCACAAGAATTTTATTATGTCTCAAATATAGGGAAATAGAAGGCTTCAAATAGAAAACTTAAACATGCAACTTAATCCATTGACTAACCAGGAGAACAAAATTAAGAAATGGTTTCATCATCTAAGAGATGTTGTAGACTTGCAACTCACCAGCTAAGTTTTTGTGGGTAAGAATTTGTTTTGGTTATGGTTGTGGTGTTTATAGGGAGACATTTACAAATTTATATCTATTTTCACTATTTAATGGTTAATGGGTTTGTAATGGTAATTTAATGTTCTTTCATATTTTTGTATATATTCTTTATAATAGCCTATTATATTGATTTGTTCTATTATGCATAATGGTGTGGGTCAGACGACTTTGCCATCAGTGCATGAAAGCATTGAACGAGTTCTAGTTTTAAAAATTACATGAAACATTTTTAATTTATTTGATTTAGTGGTATTTGCAAAAAATGATTATCAATGATGTTTCCTTTCTCTAAGAATTGTCTAGGATCTTTCCATTAGATAATATGTAACATCGAATGACTAAATCTTTTCATTACAAATGCTTATTTTATTTAATTATTATCTAAGCGTGAATTAAAATTTATATCTATACAGAAGAAGAACATACAAGTTGAAGAGTCATGTGCAAGCAAATTTCTTAAAAGAAAGCAAGCAGGCATTATCTTGAATGACATGGAAACAAGCTCATCAGCTGCTTAGAAGAGAGCAATTGTAGAATGGCAGAGGAAAGTGTTTAAGGGTGATAAATAGATAGATAGTATGCAATACAAACAAACAATGTCTAGAGTGTCTGATGTGACGTCTCTAATTTATGTCCAAAGGGACTAACTAGTTTTGGAGTTCCTGCGAAACCTATTGGGCCATGCTCAGAGGAAATCAATGTGTTCATGCAAGGAGCACCTTTTTTCTATTATGAGAATGATACTTTTGCACCGAGGGATATTTGGAAGTCAATATCCAAATATTTCTATAGTGTGGAACAAGAGTTGGCGGACTCAAAGTATAATTGTTAGCTTTCAGAAGACCAAGAGGTTATGTACACAATATCCCAATAGAAGAGTGATTTCAAGAATTACCTCTCCCTCCCATGACTATTCAGGAAGCACTTCCTCAAACAAAGGACTATTGGCCTCCATGGGATCAAAGAAAAAAATTAAAGCATAGACTCTAGATGATGTGGTGGTGTCCTTCGTGAAGAACTCTACACTATAATTGAAAATTCATGAGGGAAACTACAAGATAATGAAGAGAAATACAATCTTGAAAAGTGGGAAGAATGGATCTTGGTTTGGGTGGGGCCAAGTCAGGTGGCTCCTCTAGAGGTTGATGAGATAGAAATCATATTAGGATTTGAAAAAGATCACACTCGTGGAACTTCATGTGTGAGTGATCGATTGCAGTGTTTGGGTAATGCATTCCAAATAGATACAGTTGCATTCCAAATGGGTAATGTCTTGATTAAAGACTTTTATCTAGACAATGAGAGATTGTTGGAATTTCAATAAGGATATTGAGAAGGTTGTTGATGACTATGGATATAACTGATTAAGGATGATTACTGTCTTAATATTATTATTTTGTCATTGATGTCAAGAAATTGATTTTCTAATTCAGTATGATGTTGCCACATCTTAAGAAGTATGATTTGATGAGTATAAAGATGTCGGTAAAAGGCACAGAAAGAATATGATGAATAAGGGGATAAGTTATTCAATGGGCAACTATTACCAAGTTAGACAATGATGAGATCATGATGTTTAGATTGTTTTGATATCCTACATATGCTATTGTTTGAAAGGTTAATACTATACTATGTTACCAAGCAAAGAACCTAGTTGGTAAACCCTAAGGTTATCACTATCAGTTAATGAAGGCAAAATGTCTACCGAGTGAAGTTTAGTATTTACCGAGTTACAATCGAGCTATAACAAAATGCACTAAATGTTTACATGTGATATTTAATGAAGGAAGCTGATGAGCTTGAGCGAATTAAATGATTGGTACATTGTGTATGAAGATTGTTAAAGAATCTATGGTAAAGAAAGATCGACAGGAAGATCTACAGCTCAGATTGAACTGCAATACCTTAACACAAGTTCCAAGGTGAAAATGCAAGTTCCATGGTGGGGTAAAACATTTTCAGATTGGAGGATACATTGAACCTGGACAAGATTGAAGATCTGATGGCTATGATTGATCATGGGAAATGTGATCAAGGAGATTAAGCAGTTAGAAGATTGTTTATAAATAGGAAACTATTGATAAACAATGTATGTGGGCAATTGTATGCACAGGGATGCTACATAGTGAATACCGAGCACAGAAGCTTGAAGACCTATTTTGATAAAAGAGTATAGAGCCCAATAGAGGCACAAGATAAGTCCTATGAATTGATTGTATTGAGAAAATAAGAATCTACTTTAGCATTTTTAGATGTGAAGTTGCAGACATATTTTTATTTCTGTTATTTTGAGAAGTAGCAGAAAATCTCTTAACTGAGTGGACTTAACAGTCTTATTTGTAAAATCCTCTAGCAAGGTGACATTCTTATTGAGTGTTTGAAATCCTTTAACAAAGTCACTTCTAACAAGGTGAAGATCCTAACAGATCTGAGGGAAATCCCTTAACCGGGTCACATCTAGCAATGTGTTTATAATCTTTAACAGGATTTGCTTTTAATCGAGCATACTCTAGAAGAGTATATTTCTTATTGGGTCCGAAATCCCACAGTGGTTTTTCCTTATTTGGGTTTCCATGTTAAATCTGGTGTTATGAGGTTTATATTGTTCATATGCTTTTGAGTTTGCATGTTTGATAGTTTTGGTTATATGAGTGATATATATGTTACCGAGGTTGAATCTGATGTTTTTATGGATGATTAAGTTTGTATGATTCACCCCCCCCCTTTGATCTTCTTGGCTATTGGATCTGTACTAACATTAAGTATTAGAACTATCAATTGGTATGAGAGCTTTGGACTCTGGAAGAAAAGTTTAAAGGCACTTGAGTTAAAGATCTAAAGATGTATAAGAGGGATGCACCGAAGCTGAATAAGTCAAGTTCCTCTACATGGCAGAAAAGGATGAAGCTGCATCTATCAGGAATTGGAGAATATGCTATCTATTATCTGGAGAATGATTTCATCACACCGAGCACCTATCCATTGACAATGAAAGAGATAAAGGCAAAGCAAGAACATATTCAACCAATGATTGAAATAACATCTGCATTGATCGACTCAGAGTTTAATGATCTAGAAGGATGTACTGATGCAAAGGCAATGTGGACTAAGCTCATATCTATATATGGAAGAGATGAACATGTTCAAAAAAGGTGAGAACATAAGCCAATATAGTACAAGACTAAAGGATATTGTAAATCAATCAAAGGAGTAGGAGGAACTATTGAAGAAAAGGATGTAACGAGTAAGTTGTTAAGAACCGTTCTACCTGCCTCTGCAATCTGAGTCTCTACAATCAATGAATTGAGGTTTGTACCCAATATGCCAGTTTCTTTAGATGCTACTATTGGTAAGATACATGCATTTGAGTTAAGTAACTTTGATAATAGTGGGTCATTGGTAAATAAAGTTGAATCTGCATTCAGTTCTTTTCATATTGATGAAAATGATGATTACAATGATAGAAAGTATAAGTACTTTGAAGGAAATCACAGTGGAGAAAGTGAAAGATTTTGCAAAAACATGGAGGTGGTACACAAACTGTATGAGGAAATTAGAAAGCAAGAAGAGTTTGAAGCACTATTAGCCAGAAGGCTACCGAGAGGAAAAGGTATATATAAAGGAAAGCTACCTTTAAAATGTTTCAATTGTGATAAGATAGGACATATGGCTTCTAACTGTCCTAACAAAGAATCTAGTGAAAAGAGAGATTACTGAGATGACAGACAGAAAGATAATCATTACAGAGGACACTGAGACTTCAGGACAAGAGATATAAGACATGCCTAATAGCTAATGAGGAATCTAATGATGATAAATCAGATGAAACTGATATAGAGGAAGTTGTTTATGTGGCTATTAAAGATGGATCAGATGAAGAAAGGTATGAAGAAAAAGCATTAATATCTCATATAAATACTAATGATTCTTGGATCATAGATAGTGGTTGCTCACATCACATGATAGGTGATAAACACTAGTTTATTAAACTAGATGATTATGATGGAGGCTATGTAAGATTTGGTAATGATGCACCATGTTCGGTAAGAGGTAAAGGATCCATAACACATCTTGACAATGCTAAATGTAATGATGTTTATTGGGTTGAAGGTTTGAAATACAATTTGTTGAGTGTAGCATAGCTAAACAACACAGGTTACTGGATAGAGTTTGAAAAAGGAATTGTCAAAGTTCATGACAAGCATGGAAAGTTAGCTGCTACTAGGACACAAACAAGAGGTAATACATTTCATCTTGACTCAACTCGAAATAAATGTCTATATGCAAGGATAGATGATACCTGGTTATGGCATAAAAGGTTTTCTCATGTTAATTTTGATAATCTAATCAAAATAAGTAAGAAGCACCGAGTAAGAGGTCTACCGAGTCTTGAAAAACCTGAGAATGCTATGTGTCGAGGATGTCAGATGGGTAAGATGACAAGATCAAGCTTTACAAGTAAGTCCTACACTTCTAAGGGAATTTTAGATCTTGTGCATACTGATCTTTGTGGTCCTATGAAAGTTCAGAGTTATTATGGTGATAAATATTTCATATTATTTGTGGATGACTACTCAAGGATGATGTCAGTAATGTTTTTAAAAGAAAAATTAGAAGCTTTTCAAATGTTTAAATGGTACAAGGCTAGAGTTGAAAATGAAACAAGAGGACAACTGAAATGTCCCAGATCAGATAGAGGAGAAGAGTTTCCATCTAATGAGTTCAACTTATTTTGCAATGATCATGGTATAAAAAGACAAGTCTCTACACCGAGAACTCCACAGCAGAATGGGATAGCTGAGAGAAGGAACAAATCTATTGTGGATTGTGCCAGAACCTTGATGATTGAAAAGAAAGTTCCACAAACATTTTGGAGAGAAGCAATAAGCATAGTTGTTTACACCTTGAACCGAGTTCAATTGAAGAAAGGTAACTTGAAGACACCTTATGAAATCTGGTATGACAAGAAACCTAATGTAATTTATTTTAAAATCTTTGGGAGTAGATGCTATGTTCACAGAGATGATAGAAATGGTAAGTTTGATCAGAAAAGTGAAGAAGGAATGTTTCTACGTTATTCTTCTAGAAGCAAAGCATTTAAATGTCTGATCAAATCATCTAACAAAATAGTAGAAAGTGAAAATGTGAAAATTGATGAATTTGTAGAAAGAAATGATGAAGGAAACTCCAAAGAACCAGAAGATTATGAAGGATTTGTCTTGGTGCAATCGAGAAGTCCTACTGAGATAACTGTTGAAGAAAATGAAGAAAATATCCAGTTACTGGGTATGAAGAAGAACATACAGAGCCTACCGAGCCTGTATTAGCCAAGTATGTCAGAAGACACCATGCACCAAGTCAGATTATAGGAGATAAGGATGATCTAGTGATGACAAGGAACAAACTGAGATAGAACACATGTTTGATATTTGAATTTGAATTGAGAATAGTGAAAGAGGAATTTAACAGTGAAGATTGGATAAATGCTATGACAGAAGAGATTGATCAAATCAAGAAGAATGACACATGGACACTGGTCCCAAGACCGAAGGACAAAAATGTAATCGGTACAAAGTGGATCTTTAGAAACAAGCTAAATGAAAAAGGTGGGGTCATTCGAAATAAAGCAAGACTAGTTTGCAAAGGTTATACCCAAGAAGAAGGAATTGATTATGGTGAGACTTTTGCACCTATGGCAAGACTTGAAGGAGTAAGAACATTGTTGGCATATGCTGCTTACAAGAATTTCAAGATATATCAAATGGATGTCAAATATGCATTTCTGAATGGTATATTAGAAGAAAAAGTTTTCATTGAACAACCTCAAGGATTTGCTGAAGGAGAAAATAATGATCAGGTATGTAAATTGAACAAAGCTTTATATGGTCTGAAACAAGCACCTAGAGCATGGTATGAGAGATTGCACTCATATTTGATCAAAATTGGTTTTATAAGAACAAGTGAAAACAACAATATGTACATGAAGAATGATGAAAATGGAATACTAATCTCAGCCATATTTGTTGATGACATTATCTTTAGTGGAAATGACTCTCTATGCAAGAACTTTGGAAATGAAATGAGTAAAGAATTTGAGATGTCATTAATCAGTGAGATAAAATATTTTATAGGTCTGCAGATACTGCAAATGAAAGATGAGATTTTCATTACCCAATCCAAGTACATAAAGGAAATCTTGAAGAAATTTGGAATGGAGGATTCAAAACCAGTAAGTACTCCTATGACTACCAACTGTAAACTATCAAAGAATGATGAATCTGCATCTGTTGATGAGACACTTTACCGATCTATGATTAGAAAGTTGCAATATGTTATTCATAGCATGTCAGATATAGCACATGCAGTAGGTATTGTTGCAAGATTTTCTGCAGATCCTAAGGAAATACACATGACGACAATCAAAAGAATTTTCAGATACTTAAAGGCACTGAAGATTATGGTTTAGTATATTAGAAAGGAAATGAGTTTGATTGAAAAGTTTATATTGATGCTGATTGGGCAGACAACATTGATGACAGGAAAAGAACAAGTGGAGGAGCTTTCTTTTAGGAGAAAGATTAGTGAGTTGGCTTAGCAAGAAACAAGGATGTGTTTCTCAGTCAACAACATAAGCTAAATATGTTGCTGCAGCATTGAATTGCACCAATATAGCATGGATCAAACAACTATTGGAAGGTATAAATGAGCAAGTTACCAAGCCAGTAACTATATTTTGTGATAACACTAGTGCCATTAACATTTCAAGGAATCCTGTTATGCACTCTAAGACAAAGCACATCTCTATCAAATATCATTATCTTAGAGAAGAAGTTCAAGAGAAGAAAGTGGTGTTGGAATATGTTAGTACAAAGGAGCAAATAGTAGATATCTTCACCAAGCCACTACCAAAGGACACTTTTGAATATCTTAGAAGTCAATTAGGGGTCCTACCCCTATCTTTCATTCACTGACCAACTTCGGTGAAAGCATCAATTTGATGACTCTACAGAATATCTTTTATGAGTTGATGATGATTTACACACTTTAGGAGGTTTTCTAAAGGTGTGTAGGAAACAATAAACAAAGAACAGGAATTGAAGACAAATGCTCTGACCGAGACTCAGTTGATACACAACTGCAGGAAATAACTTCTTACATGAAAGAAATTATGTTTTTAGTTCTTTTCTTTTTGGCATTGTTGTCAAAGGGGGAGAATACCTATGAAAGGGGGAGAATACATAAGAAGAGAAGACTACAGATTGGAAAGAAGACTGAAAAAATAGGAGAAGTCTAATGTATGGGGTAGAGCATATCAGCATTTTAGAATTTCACAACAATCTGAATTCAACTCAATAAGGTCAAATCAATTGGTTTTGCCATCAATGCCAAAGGGGGAGATTGTTGGCAATATTGCATTATAACAGACAATGAGAGATTGTTGGCATTTCAATAAGGATATTGAGAAGGTTGTTGATGACTATGGATATAAATGATTAAGGACGATTACTTTCTTAATATTATTATTTTGTCATTGATGTCAAGAAATTGATTTTCTAATTCAGTATGATGTTGCCATATCTTAAGAAGTATGATTTGATGAGTATAAAGATGTCGGTAAAAGACACATAAAGAATATGATTAACAAGGGGATAAGTTATTCAATGGGAAACTATTACCAAGTTAGACAATGATGAGATCATGATGTTTAGATTGTTTTGATATCCTACATATGCTATTGTTTGAAAGGTTAATACTATACTATGTTACCGAGCAAAGAACCTAGTCAGTAAACCCTAAGGAACCTAGTCAGTAAACCCTAAGGTTATCGCTATTGGTTAATGAAGGCAGAATGTCTACTGAGTGAAGTTTAGTATTTACTGAGTTACAACCGAGCTATAACAGAATGCATTAAATGTTTACATATGATATTTAATGAAGGAAGCTGATGAGCTGGAGAGAATTAAATGATTAAGCCATGTATGAAGATTTTTAAAGAATCTATGGTAAAGAAAGATTGGCAAGAGGATCTATAGCTCAGATTGAACCGCAATACCCTAACACAAGTTCCAAGGTGAAAATGCAAATTCCAAGGTAGGGTAAAATGTTTTTAGATCGAAGGATACATTAAACCTAGATAAGATTGAAGATCTGATGGCTATGATTGATCATGGGAAATGTGATCAAGGAGATTAAGTGGTTAGAAGATTGTTTATAAATAGGAAACTATTGATAAACAATGTATGCGGGCAATTATATGCATAGGGATGCTACATAGTGATTACCGAGCACAGAAGCTTGAAGACCTATTTTGATAATAGAGTATAGAGCCTAGCAGAGGGACAAGATAAGTCCTATGAATTGATTGTATTGAGCAAATAAGAATCTGCTTTAGCATTTTTAGATGTGAAGTTGCAGACATATTTTTATTACTGTTATTTTGAGAAGTAGTAGAAAATCTCTTAACCGAGTGGACTTAAAAGTCTTATTTGTAAAATCCTCTAGCAAGGTGAAATTCTTATTGAGTGTTTGAAATCCTTTAATAAGGTCACTTCTAACATGGTGAAAATCCTACAGATCTGAGGGAAATCCCTTAACCAGGTCACATCTAGCAATGTGTTTTTGTAATCTTTAACAGGATTTGCTTTTAACCGAGCATACTCTAGAAGAGTATATTTCTTGGTGGGTCCAAAATCCCATAGTGGTTTTTCCCTATTTCGGTTTCCACATTAAATCTGGTGTTATGAGGTTTATATTGTTCATATGCTTTTGAGTTTGCATGTTTGACAGTTTTGGTTATATGACTGATATATATGTTATCGAGGTTGAATCTGATGTTTTTATGGATGATTAAGTTTGTATGATTCACACCCCCCCTCCATCTTGTTGGCTATTGGATTTGTACTTACATTAAGTATCAGAACTATCATAGGCAAGATACCTTCAGCGTCGTAGACAAGTGAATAGGGTGTAGCTTTGGTAGGTGTACGGACGCTCGTGCGGTAAGCCCAAAGTGCGGGATTAAGTTGGATATGCCAATTGAGGCCAACATCGTTGACTGTCTTTTTTAGGATTTTAAGGATGGTTTTATTACACGCCTCAGCTTGATCATTACCTTGGGGGCAATAAGGTGTGGAAAAAAGATGGGTAATATGGAAGCAGTCATAGAGTTCACGAACATCTTGATTTTTGAAGGGATGCCATTATCGGTAATGATGGAAACGGGAATGCCATATCAATAAATGATATAGTTGAGAATGAATGTAGCAATTTGTTTTCCAATTACTTGTGTAAGAGGCACCGCTTCGATCCATTTTGTGAAATACTTTGTGGCAGTGGTGATGAATTTATGACCATTGGAGGAAGGAGGGTGAATCTTGCCTATGAGATCAAATTGGTTGAAGTTCTTGCACTGGCGCATGAATGAGGTCTCCATGAAGTTGACACTGCTTACATTTATTGACAAACTGATATGAGTCTTTTTTCCATATTGGGCCAGTAATATCTAGTCCTGATGAGTTTCTTGGCTAAGGTAGGACCACTAGAATGTGGACCACATATCCCTTCATGAACTTCACGTAACACAATCTGAGCTTTGTCTCCTTCTAAGCATCTAAGAAGAGTTTCATCTAGACCTCAACTATATAGGATATCGGCTAAAATGATGTATCGAGAAGATTGGCGAATGAAAGTGCAACGTTGGTTATTGGATAGGTCAGGAGGAAGGTTATTATCATGAAGGTATGTGAAAATGGAACCATATAACTGGGACTCAGGACTGACGACACATATAATCTTAGTAGGAGTGATCTCATACAAGGGAACCAAAAGGTTATCCACCAAGAACTCATAGCGAGTCTCATTCTGTGGTAGATCGATTAGTGAAGCAATTGTAGCCATGGCATCCGTGGCTCAATTCTGCTCTCTTGGTATCTGCTCAAAGTATAACTTCATGAAATGTTGTTTTAGGTCATCCACCATTCTTTTATAAGGCATTAATTTCTCATCCTTTGTTTGGTAGTCATCAATTTCTTGATGAATTACAAGATGAGAATCCCCAAAAATATGAAGTTCTTGGATCTTCCACTGAACTGTAATCTGTAATCCAGTTGCTAATGCTTCATATTCTGCTATGTTATTAGTGCAGGGAAATGATAATCGATATGATTTTGTTATGGAATCCCCTTGAGGAGTTACAAAGAGGATGCCAGCTCTTGCACCATGCTGTGTGTATGAGCCATCAAAGTATAGCTGCCAAGGCTTTGTGTGTGACACTATTAAGATGAATTCATCTAGAAATTCTAAAGTTAGAGGAACATCATCTATCATGGGAACATTTGCTAACTGATTTGTTATAGCTTGTCCTTTTATTTCCTTTTTGTCCATATACTCAATGTTGAATTCACTCAGGAGCATCACCCATTTGGCTAGTCGGCCAGTAAGTGTTGCTTTATTGAGAAGGTATTTCAATGGATCAATCCTTGTAACCAACTTATTTTTATGAGTTAGCATGTAATGTTGTAATTTCTGTGAAGCAAAGACCATAGCAAGACACACACGCTCAATTGGTGTGTAGTTTAGCTCATATCCCACCAATGTATGAATGATATAATATACTGCCTTTTCTTTGCCCTTAGCCACTTGTTGTGCTAAGAGTGCCCCCAGTGTTGTTGAAGTAGCTAATATGTATAGTAATAGAGCTTGATCAGGAACTGGTGGCATCAAAACTAGCGGATTCAGAAGATAATCTTTGAGTATTTGGAAAGCCTATTGATAGTTATCATCCCATTTGAATTTGATGTTTTTGTGTAGCAAGTGCTGAAAAGGATTACATTTATCTGTAAGTTGTGCTAGGAATCTTCGTATGGATTGGAGTCTCCCTTGCAAAGATTGAAGTTGACTGATATTTCTTGGTGGTTGCATCTCTAGGATGGCCTTGACTTTTGCTGGATTGGCTTCGATTCCTATTTTTGAGACAATGAATCCCAGGAGCTTCCCAGAGGTTACTCCAAAGAAACATTTCTTGGGATTTAATCTTACTTTATATTTTTCCAATTGATCAAAAATGATTGAAAGTATGTCCAAATGTGTATCTCTGTCTATTGATTTTCCCAAGAGGTCATCAACATAATATTCCACAGTAACGTGCATCAGATCATGGAAGATAGTAGTCATGGCTCTTTGATATGTAGCGCCTGCATTCTTTAGCCCAAAGGGCATGACATTCCAGTAGAAAGTTCCCTAAGGACAAGTGAATGCTATTTTGTGCTGATCCTCAGATGTGATTTTAATTTGATTATAACCAAAGAATCCATCCATCAAAGATTACATCGCATGACCTGCTAGGAGATCTACAATCAAGTCAATATTTACTAATGGAAAATCATCCTTCAAACAATCTTTGTTGATGTCTCTGAAGTCTGTACATATTTTGATGCTACGATTTGGTTTATTGATAGGCACTAAGTTGGAGATCCATTCAGGATAATCAATTGGGCATATGAATCTGACATCAAATAATTTTTCAAGCTCTGCTTTGACTAATAATGCCACTTGTGGATGCATCTTTCTTAATTTTTGTTTCACTGGTTTTTCCTCCGGTTTAACTGTCAAATGATGCATTACCAAATCTAGATCCAATCCAGGCATATCAGCATATGACCATGCAAAATTGATTTGTTGCTCTATGAAAAAACGTATAAACTTTGATCTTTCTGTCTTTGCCAGAGATTGAGCCAGGAATATGTTATGTCGACTTTCTTTTGTACCAATGTTTGTTTTGATGGTCTCCTCTACCAACATAGATGAGTTTTCCTCATATGATGCTAGGAGAATGTCGAGTCTTCCATCCTCATGTGCCTCAGAGAGGTTTTTTCCCTCAGATACGTTCTTTCTTTTTACTTTTTTGGGTTCAGACAGTGCCACAACATGGTTTTCAACATAAGACCCTTGATTTGTTTTTATTTTTATATTTTTGCGACTGGAAGGCCCAAAACCCTCACCAAAATATGCCACGCTATTGAGTTCTATAGTTTATCCTATTTTATGGTCCCCAGGGGGAAGATCATCTTGTATGCCTAGATAGTCAATAAAGTCCTCATCATTTTGGATGTGTCGAATTGTGCAGGTCCTTCATGGTCCCACTCAATAAGTTGGTGGTGAACAAGGGGAAGGCCTTTGATGTCTTCAAAGTTAGCAGGGATAAGGGTGAAGATGCAGTTATACTCAGGTATGTTGAGGTGGTTATCAAGGTCATCATTGGAACACTCCTCATCTATCTCAATTATAAATGAATCCAAATTGTCATCACTAGTAGCACATTTTGGGATAGGTGCTCTCATCGTTCATGATTTTGACCTAGAACCTAGAGGCAAGGACTGTGTGGGATCTTCAGGGATTGGTTCTTGACCAACTTTGAATTTTTTATAAAATTCCTCTTCTTCTGTGGGTTCACCTAGTTCTCTGAATGTCTTGGTGAGTTCATAGTCACTGGAGGGTTTGTCTGAATCCCATTCCCATTCATTGGAGTCTGTGGAATAGCGATTCTCTTGTTGAATTTTGGCAGCTTTGATTTGTAATGCTTCTCCTATCTTTTGAGTGTTTACCTTGGAAGTCATGAAACCAAGTCCTTTCAAGTGTTCCTTTTTGAATGTCAATTCAGGTTGTAAAGGTTCAATGATGCCTTCCTTTCTCAAGCCAAGAAGACTTTTTCCATCATACCCAAATTTTTGTAGGATCTTGAACCCTTTGCCATATTTCTCACATGGTATGCTGATGTGATCTTGTGTATCATTTTCAAGGCCTTTGCAAAGCATTTTGTATAAGTCTTCTTCTTCCATTTCACCCCACTTTTGGAAGATTGTAGGATCCCATTCGAGTGTAATGATAGAGACCCGCTTAGTAGGATGTGGTCGTCCATATTCTTTTGGTAAACTCATAACTTGTTGTAAACACATGGTTTGATTCAAAGTATATTCACCCATGCCCTTATCCTGGAATTTCCCTTTAAGCTCACCTTGTTTTGACGTTGAAGGTTTTAATGATTCAGGATCAATGTATGCAGCAGAAGGATTAATGTCTCAATTTTTGGTCTCAAGTTATTGCAGTGTATGAATGGATTAGGATCACCATTAACTGTTATTTCAACTCCATTGTGAGGAAACTTAATGCATTATTGATATGTAGATGGGACTGCCCTCATTTCATGAATCCAAGGATGTCCTAGTAATATATTGTATTTGGGATTCAGGTCTAGGACCTGACAAACCACATCCTTTGTAACTAGCCCAACTCTGAGAGGCAAGGTGACTATGCCTTTGGATGAACGCTCTTCATCATCATATGCCTTGATGGTAATTTTGTTTCTAGAATTCACAACTTTATTTGAATATCCCAATTGTTTAATAGTGCTCAATGTACAAATGTTTAGACCTGCTCCTCCATCTATCAGGACTCGTTTTATTCAATGTTTGTGTATGAAGGCTTCAATGTGTAATGGTGCATTATGTGGCTGACTTACAGACGCATCATCAACTTTTGTGAATGTAAGGGAGTGTGGAATGGAAAGGATCCCACCATGGCTTGAAACTGGTCCATGTTTAGATAAGTGGGGATGGAAGTATCTCTCAAATTTTTGTCAAGAATGGCTTTATGTGCAGGGGATATGGGTAAGAGCTCAGGGATTGAGATAAGCGCAAGTGTCTTTCCCAACTGTTCTATAAGGTCATACTCAGGTTTGGTTCATGAGGAAGCAGTGTTTTTAGCTGGACCACCTTGTAAAGTGAATTTACCTCAGCGAGTTGTAACATTACATTCAGAGGTAGGTTTGGAAGAAAATCCAATTCCTTTCAGGATGATCTTGGGTCTCTGGGTAGAATTCTCAAGCATTTTGTCCTTGATGGTAATGGTAGAGACATAATTGTCCACCAGAATGTGATTTATAGTTGAAACATAGTTATAAGATGCTCTGGCATAGTTGGTTTGGTCATTTGTGGCTTTCGCTTTTCCCTTGTCATGTTTTGGGAGTGGTTCTTTAAACATTTCATGTTCTTGGTTGGATGAATGCCCTTCAATCTCAATGTCACCTCTATCAATGAGATCATGTATGATATTCTTTAGTCGGTGACAATTTCCTATTTTATGTCCCTTTCTTTTATGAAATTCACAATATTCATCATCATTCCACCAATTTTGTTTGACCTTTGGCTCATATGGACATAGATCGGGAATTGTGATTATCTTGTTTGCCACTAGCTTTTTGAAAACGGACTCAAGTGGTTCTCCCAATGGAGTTTACTTCCTCCATGACTTGGAAGTTGTTTGAGTATTCACTTGATTGTTTGTAGAGCTTGATCCAGAAAAAATGATTTTGGGTCATATTGTATTGGCATCCACAACACCATCATTGACTGTGTTCTTGTTTTTATTCCAAAATCTTGGCTTATCTTTTCCTTTAAAGTCCTCTTTGTTTTCCTTGAATATCTTCATGATGTTTTGTTCAATTAGGACCTTCTCTACTGCTAAGCCTTTTTCAATGACATCCCTAAAAGTGGACAAACAATCTTTTCTCAAGTCATAACCAATGTCTTTGTTAACATTTTGGGTGAACATCTCTACCATTTGTTTTTGTGGAATTTCACAAGAGCATCTAGTGACTGATATGTCTATCTCTATGTTATATGATAAATATTGTATAAATGCCTCAGCTAGGTCACCCCATGACTTAATTCCAGGTGGGAGTTGGGAGAACCATTCCATAGCTTGATCACCTAAGCTTTGTGGGAATAATCTCATTAAATATGTCTCTTCTGCTGCTACCTCAATGCAAGTTATGAAAAATTGTCTTATGTGTTCCTTAGGATCCCCTTTTCCTCTATACTTATCAAACTTAGCCATCACAAAGTGTGTAGGAAATGGAGGCATTGAAATTCTTTTGTCAAATGGATAGAGACATATGTCTCTCATTGTGTAAGTTGGCTTTGGTGTATTTATGTCCTCCATTTTCTTTTGTAAATCCTTGATTTGTTGTTCCAAGTTGTTCTTGGGTGGAGACCGACTTCTTGGACCATACCCCATGCCTGAACAACTAGGTGGAGGAGGAGCATGTTGCATATAAGGAAGATATTGGCCATACCCATGTTCATATGGAGGAGGTCTATAATGATGTTGTGTATATGGACCACTTGGTATAGAGTCATTATGAGGAACCAAATATCTACTTTGTCCATGTATACCATACTCTATAGGAATGTCATGAGTTTGTTCTAGTCTGTTGCCCCCAGATTTGACATGGGGTTTCCTTGTGTCCAAATTTTGAACATGCCTTTGGATATCCAATTGCTTTGGTGGTTGGTCCTTAGCATTGGCATGTGATTGAGTATATTTTTTTGCATAAGACTTCCATAATTGTCTGTGAAGGTTAGTATCATATGCTTGACCATGTGTGTGTGGGACCTCTGGTTTTTGAAACAAAGATGATGCTAATTAGGAACTATATGTGGTCCTTTATTGCCTCCACTATTAGGCCTCCTTTGATCCATGTTGGGGTGAGGTTGTTGCAAAGGTTGATTTTCCATTATTTGAGACATGTCAAAATCATGAGGGATCTTGGCTCCACTTTGTGCCATCACTTGTAAGAAATATTATCTATCTCTCCTCATTATTTCCTCAACCAATCGATTGAAATGGGGATCCATAATGGAGTCTTCCACTTCTGCTGACTGTACTAAAATGTTGTCTATATTGTCATTGTGTGTATCATTGTTATTTGTAGTATCCATGTGCTCAACATTTGGAATGTTTCTATAGGCATCCATGTCAAGTAATGTAGTATGATTAGAATTGAAAAAGATATCATTGTCATACTCATAGGAACTCATGTTTGCAGGCTCTTGAGCCTCTTTAGTTTCTCTCCTAGATTTTTGGGAACAGGTTTCAACCATGAAATAGGTATTGACCAAGGTTTTTGAGACTAGATGAAAATGGAAAGAGTATGGAAGACCAAGAGTTGGATGAAATGTAAATGAATCTGAGGTGTACTTGCAATGTCCAAAGTGTAAGACCAAGTATGTATGTAGTAGAGTAGGTGTGACTTCCAAATAGATGACAATTTCTCTTGATGAGGTAATTTGACCTTGACTCTAAGTAAGACCAAATGAGACCCAAAGGTGATAGAACTTGATGAGGGACCACTAAGCAAAATGTTGTTGTATGTAGTGTGTTGACAAAGTATGATGAGGAGAATAAAGTGACCTTTTGACTCAAGTTTAAACAAATGTGAATGTAATGTAAGGTGTAAAGAAATGATAGACTTTGTGAGACTCAAAGACAGGTTGAATTCTAGATGAAAACCTAGAGAGATACCTAGGAAGCTCAATAATTCTAAAACTGACTGTTCTTGTTTGCTGGACTGTAAAAGTTTGTCAGACATAGACGTGTTTCTAAGATTTTGTAAATGAAATATTGCTCAAAATACACAGGCATATTTCTGCCCTTCACAAACATGTTTAAATGACACAAACACAGTTTTTTTAGACACAGACGCGTTTCAAAAAAAATTGTACAATTTTTCCAATTTGTGAAGTGACTTGTGGTGACCAAATCTGAAATTTTGACTATTTTTCATGACAAGAGGATACAATGATGATGAGGAATCAATGTTTGTAAGTGTTTAGACTCAAAATGACTCAAAGAAAGTGTTTTGTTTGATGTAAAAAATGTTTTGCATACACTTGAAGACACAAAAGACACAATTTTTTAATGTTTGGTCTTGAATGTTTGATTGTTCAAAATAAGAAAAGCACAATTCTTATGGTTGGCCAGGACAATAGTTGTTGATCCCACATGAGGCTACGCTATTCAGAGTGGATACTTAGATGCTTGACCCCACTGGCTCCACCCTCGGCACTCACTTCTCAGGGCAGCCAAGCATCAGTCTCCACGAAAACCCTTTGTATCTCTACTAAGAACCGTATGTGTGTGGGCCGCTCCAGAGGTCCGACCTCCTGCCCCAACAACTAGAAGGATTTTGGCTTCTAAAACAAAAAGGTGCTAGTAAAGGCATCCACTCATGTGGCCATACATGCGACACTTTTAGCTCTATAAATACAGAAGGCTCCCAGCTGGTAGGGGTTACGCCCTACAAATGATCAAATAAATTTGATCAAACGGGTTTATGGGGAGACAAAGTGTCGGTATGAACTAATCAGCACACGTTATCCATAGTTTTCACCATGAATACAGTTCTTTATAGTGGTTTGGAAGAGGTGGGTTTTCCTTGCTACCACTTGGGTCGTTCTCTCCTGACTAGTAGTCCTAATGACCACATGGAGAGATAGGCCCTCTAAAGATGAAACAAAAAGAGCCTATTGCCCAAGACACAAAAGACACTAGTTCAATTTTAGTGCACCAATTGAAGTGTTTGCTAATCTATGAAAACAAGGCACACAATGAAAGATCAAAAACCCTTGCCAAGGTCCTACAACAAAGATTTGTTAGTAGTTTGGATTGTTTAAAATGATCACCCCTTCCTACAAGAACACAAGCTAGGTAAATTTTTAGATCCAAAAGACTTTGTGAAATAGGGTCCTTCAACAAAACTATTTTGCTTTCAAAACAAGCTGCACCAATTTCATTAGATCTAAAGATATTACCTTAATATAAACCAAATCTGAAATTTGAATGTCGAAAAACCGAATCAAAGAAGTTAAAATGCAACAACTGAACACAGACATGGTCCTAAGTAACACAAACACTATATAAATGCATAGACGTGGCTGGATCTGACACAGATGCGGTTCCTGAACATAGACGCATCTGGCGACCTCACAGATGCGAATATGGAACATAGATGCATTTCCTGGAATCTGCAAAGGAAAAATAAAATACTGTCAAAGGCGCAAACGCGATTCTAGATGTCATAGACGCGACAGAAAATAAAAAATGTGATCCGAATGTTCGCAGATGCAAAAATATCAAAATATTATCGGAAATGTCAGATCTACAACTTAAAAACACAAAATCTGCAACAAAAGATGTTAAATGCAAAAGGGACAAGAGTCCCACCGGGCATTCCAAAATGTATATGGTGAAAATGGATAACAACAATATTGAAAGGCTAAATGAATTCAACCACAAAACCCTAGCCTAACAACAGCAAAGATCCACCATAACATATGAAGATTACCTAAGACAATTCAAATCAAATGAAATCACAAAGATTAAACCATCACATGTCCAATAGGGTTTGAATCTCCATTCTTCCTATCTCCATTGATCTTGCTTGATATATTTGCTCTCAGATTTTATGTGTGCACAAGAGCTCAACAAAGAACGGAAATGTGGTTGCAAGTAGGCTTGATCACATCTGAAAGTTCAAAAGCATAGTCGAGTAGTCAATCGGTCAGGGTTGATAATGAAGGAAGTATCTCCTTATATAGAAGACACTATAAGAAATGGAGGGATAAGATTGAGACGTGTAAAAAATAAATGGTCGGCTATGATTAAAGGGTAGGTAGAGAAAATAAGAAAATAATGAGAGGGTAGGTAGTGTATGAATTAAGAGATGAATGACATGTGTCATGGGTAGAAAAGGTTAATGAATTAATTAAATAAATAAAGATTCATTTAATTAATAGAAGAAGTGGGATCAATTAAATAAATAAGATATTTATTTAATTTAAGGAAAAGGATAATTTAAATAAATAAATGTATTTATTTAAATGAGAAATAAGGTTAGAAGAGGATGAATGAATTAATTAAATAAATAAAGATTTATTTAATTAATAGAAGAATTATGCTAAAGATAATTAAATAAATAAAGATATTTATTTAATTAGACTGGACAATTTTAGGTGTCTACAGGAGGTTTATTGTATTTGACACAAATAAGAATTGATATTATGAATGCAGTATGTATTGTTTCAAGATTTTAGAGTAATCCTAAGGAAAATGATGAATCAACAGTAAAAAGGATTTTTTGGTATCTACAAGGCACACCAAATCTTGGTTTATTGTATCCTAAAGATGAAAATTTTTGGTTTATGTGCATACATAGATGCAAATTAGGTAGGAGATGTAGATGACAGAAAAACACCACTGGTGGAGCATTCTTTCTTGGCAACAGACTAATTTCATGGTTGAGCAAGAAACAAAGTTGTACATCATTATCAACAGCAGAATCAGAATATGTTGCACCAACAACTAATTGTACACAAGTATTATGGATTAAGCAAATGTTGAAGGACATAAAGGTAAAATGCAAAGAACCTATAATCATTTACTGTGATAATATGGCAGCAATTGATATATCAAAGAATTTGGTATTTCACTCTAAAACTAAACATGTTTCTATCAAATTTATTTTTTTGGAAAGAGAATGTTGAAGTAAAAGTAGTGAAATTGGTTTATGTGAATACTAAAGAGTAGATTATAGATATCTTTACTAAGCCTTTGCCTAAAGAAACTTTTGAATATCTAAGAGAGAAGCTTGGAGTTATACCCTCACTGGTAGAAACTTAGATAGTTGGAGCATGGCATCAAACTGATAGAATTAATAGAGAAATATTTTTTCCGGCTTTGATGAAGGATAGCTACTTCTCAGGGGGAGTAGATTGAATAAATGTGGTTATAACAATTGGTATTTGTAACAAGCTCTATGAAATGATTTTATTTGGTTTTGTATTGCTTTGGCATTTGATGTCAAAGGGGGAGAGATATCTATGGAAAAACATTATCTTTTGGGGAGAGATTACTCATTGGGAGAGATTCTTACTCTTTGTATCTATATTTTAATGATCTCTTTAGGAGATTGTTGGTTTTTGGTTTTTGGCATTTATGCTTTGGCACTTAGATGGTTTTTCCATCTTTTGTTGCGATCAATGACAAAGGGGGAGATTGTTGGTATTATGGATGTGTTGTATTGGTTTTGTCATTGATGTCAACACTTGTCAACACTTGAGAACACTTGGAGATCTTTGGTTATGTTCACCGCCATGTTCAGTGACTTATGCACACTCACCGGTATCTGGCTCACCGACAGGTTATATTATTCACTGGAACTGATGATGATCTGTTATTACTTGGTTATGTCAAAGACATTGTTTGGACACTTGGTTTTGGTGATCTGATTATGGGTACAATCGAGTTTGCATATTTGTTGTTACCGACAAACAAGTCTAGGTTATGCACTGGCAAGCATTATCTATTCTAGATCAGCAAAGCACATTATGGAGATGATTTGTTATTATTGTAAATGCATTGATCCGATATTATGCATTGCATATTGATTCATTCGTAATTGATTTTATTGTAATATCTTAGTGAGCTAACCTACACATTTGGTCTTAGGTTTTGGTATTTATTGAAGATCTCATTTGTGATATTAAGAAGAAGGAGAGGAGAGTGTGAAAAAGGATTGTAATAATGTATATGCGAATATAATAATATCTATACATGTAGACATCATTTGAAGATTCAAGGAAGGTTTGGAGAAGGCAAATTAGAGCTTAACCGGTACCGAATCCAACATATGAAGATGCTATTTTGAGCAGTACATTATCATTGGATTTAACCATCCAATTGTAGTCAGTCTAACTTCCATTTTGTGATTGAGCAATGAGCTCTAGGTAGTTGGCCTTTTTGCATGTGTAGACCTCATTTGTACACACATACTATCTATAGTAGTATCATCTGATTGTGGGTAAGGTTTCCCATCATGGTTTTTCCCCTTAAAGGATTTCTATGGACAAATAATTGTGTTATGTGTTGTGTATGTTATTTGTCTTTTTGTTTCATGCATTAAGCTTTACCGGTACTATTAGTAACTACTAAACTATCTACTGGCATTAAATATTGGTTTACTGGTATTATATAATAAGTTTGGCTAAGTTAGTTTTGGTTTGAAATTAATAGACAACTGATTCACCCCCCCCCCCCTCTCAGTTAGCGTTGAGACCTAACAAAGGAAAATCATTTCCGCACACCCCATATACTTATAAATATGAAACATTTATATAACACATCGCACACATAATATAAATATGTCCATCAAAGTTAGTATTCCAATTAAACCATGATAAGGAAGTAATGCATAATAAGAGACACTAAAACTTAAATCAAAGAATAACAAATTCTAGCGTATTATCTGAATAGAATTTTTCAATATAGTGTATGCACTGAAAAGTCAACTGAAGTCATCCATGATCAAACTTGGTTTAAAAGGTCTTATTAGGGAAAGGGTACTACAATACACACACACATACATACATACATACATACATACATACATACATACATACATATATATATATATATAGAGAGAGAGAGAGAGAGAGAGAGAGAGAGAGAGAGAGAGAGATGGATGTGAATGGATGATAACATATGAGTATGTGAGTGAAAAAATAGTGGTATATGAAGGCATTCTAAGGAAAGATAGAGAAGCAAGTGTATGTGAGCATTTGTGTAGTGTGCATAGTGGACTGTGATGCGTACAAGAGTGAAGGTGTGTGTATTTGTGTGTGCAGTGTTGTAGTAAGCCCTTACTGGATTTGTTGCAATAATACCTTATTGGGTTTGTTTGAGTTGAATCATAGTTGTAGATAGATTTGTAGTAATGCATCAAGTGGTTAAGATAGCTAACAAGGGACCCATATTTGTTACCAACACTTGATAGAAACTACGACTACAAAAACAATGGATTCTAGAGCAAATGATCTTCCAAAAAATATTATGTAGATCATACATACCTCACTACTCAGTGTCACATACATACCCATTTGTTCAACATGACATACATATCTAATTTATACTATCTCTCAACATGCTACAACCTCTCCTTACTAGATCACAGAGTTTGAAATCAATGAAAATATTCACATAAATCTAGCAGACACCCTGAATCCCTCTTATATAGTAGAACATATGTCCCTTGCCACATAAAAATTCACTAGTACCATTTAAAAATATTTGGTTACTTTATTATGAACATTTAGCTCACCATACTACTAATTGGAGCAAAGTTACATCATGATTAGACCTCATAATATCAATTGAATGTAGATATCCAAACATTGTTAACTCCAATCAATTTGAAAATGAATTACTAGACTTCAAAGTGGCCTACATTGGATAAAGGCTTGGGTATATTGAGTCTCCAAACATGAAAAGATTAAATGATAAAATATGAATCCCCTTCAAACATCAAATTTCATAGGATATTGTGTTCTAACAAGTGGACCATAAAGATAAGAAATTAAATATTCTCCACTTGGGGCTTCTCTCAAGCTGTGTTATATAAAACCTTCTATATTCGCATGAAACATATGGTAATAAAGGGATTTCATGTTAAGGAATGAGATTTTCTAGAAAGATAAGAAATTTATAGAGAGAGAATTTTCTTTATAAGAGAAACAACTAAAAATTTTCTAGGAAGAAAAATTCTAGATTTAGAATTCTAGAAGTTACTAAGCTCAACAATAAATATGAAGTTGTTTGTTGCAAATAGTAATGCAATGTAATATGGTTTTATGTGCTCGATTGAATTTAATAAAAGATATATTATTCATTCATATCTCTCTAATCTAGTGCTCAATTTTCCCTATTTTTTGTTATTATTTTAGTTAATAGTTTTAGTTTTGGCCTATTTTTACATGGTATCGAACAAAGAGTAAATTTAGAATTTTTTTAATAGGCTTAAAGTATTTGTTTGATTGACATTTATTTCAAATCTAACTTTTCTAT
This sequence comes from Cryptomeria japonica, assembly GCF_030272615.1. NCBI lineage: Eukaryota > Viridiplantae > Streptophyta > Pinopsida > Cupressales > Cupressaceae > Cryptomeria > Cryptomeria japonica. Next base: position 88,492,905 of record NC_081411.1, on the reverse strand, counting down.
TAACATGGGCTCTTAAAATGAAGTTTAGCGGACTGGAAGATTGTAGTTAAGAATAATTTGAGACAATTGAAATGGAGTTACAACCAATTATGGAGATAAGTGCTCGACCCAAAATAGGATCTAGTTTTAAAACTAATAAAAAATGGATTTTAGATTCAAGAGCATCATTTCACATGATTGGAGATAGGTCTTTGTTTCATAATTTTTCATGATGGGAAGAATTTAGATCAAGAAATTACTATTGGAAATAAAATGAAACTTCTTGTATTAGGATCAGGATCTGTTAATGTGTCAAATGGTTTAAAAAAAAAAAATATATTGATTGAAGGATTAGGGGTGAATCTTATTTTAGTATGTAAAATTATGTAAGATAGATATAATATTTTTCTCACAACTAATCAAGTTTTTTTAGAGATAGAAAACACTGAAGAAATATAAATGCAATTGGACTAGATAATAGTAAAGATGGCCCTTTTAAATTTGTTGGATTTATTGTTGATGAACACACACTCTTCCATGCTTTTATTAATCAAATTTATTACATGTCAAAAATTTGGCATGCTATAGTTGGACATATAAATATTATAAATTTACAAGACATGGTTAGAAAGGATATGGTTAGAGGACTAGGAAGAATTTTAGCTTCAAAAGGTGAGTGTGAGGCCATTTTATTAGATAAACACCATCAAGATGCCCTTTAGCAAGTAAAATCATGGAGATATTTAATCATACACTACAACTCATCCATAGTGAATAATGTGAATTGAGATATCCATCATTTTTCAATGAAAGAGACCTTTTCACATTTGTTGATGATTATAGTATATGAGTATGGGTTTATTTTATTGAAAATAAAAATGAACAGTTTGAACTTGTAGCATCATAAATTATAACTGATGAAATTTACACCTCATTCTTCTGCTTCTAAATTAGCATGTGTCAAATTTTCATTGCCTTTATGACTGCGTTCGCCCCATTTTTCTCCAACCTTGATGTCACATTCTGACACCACCGAGTGCACCCCCATCTTGGGTTTTCCTTCTCCCATTTTCCATTTACTAGTCATTTTTTTGGAGGACCATGGTGTGGAGTACCTTGGTTATAGAGTAGGGTGCCCAAAAATGTCCTCGTCCCCCTTATAGTGGACCCCATTTGAATATGGGTCACCACTCCCCCTCCCTAATGGAATTTGTTCTTTATGGCTACAATTGACCATTAGAGGTTGGTTGAATGGTTAATTCATGTAAGGAATTCTCTATAAAGACAACTTATCAATTCATTTTAGATTACGTCTCCATCCATAATATTTGTGCCTTCATCAAGCATTCATCATCAAGTATTTTTAGACATTCAAGGCAGCATTTCATCCTTCAAGAATTATGGAGGAAAGTTACATGAAACTTCATGAAATTATTTGTGTTTGAAAAGGTTTTTTCATGTTAATATATTTGTCATGCCATTACATTCAACATTTACGATTAAATTATATTGGTTGATAGTGTTAAATAGTTCAAATAACTGAAAGACAATTGAAAGGGGGGGTGAATCAGTTGTCAGATATTACCAGAACAATTAGCAATAAAAAATAAAATACTGAAACCCAAAATATTAATACCAGAATAGTAGTTCAACCAATTAAGCATAAACAATAATCACATAATAGATACTATCGACATGACACCAATATTTATAAGTGGAAAACCCAGTAAAGGGAAAAACCACAGTGGGAATCCTACCCACAATCAGATAATACTTTTGTAGTAAGTATGTGAATTACAATTAATGGGTCTACACTTGCAAGAAGGCCAACAACCTATAACACACTACTCAAAAAAAAATGAGTCTCACTAACTACATAGAAAAGTAGACTACAATCCAGAGAAGTGTTGAACTGCAAAAGATAGGATCTCCTATGCAAGAGTGTAGTTCTAGTTAAGCTCAATACCAGAGGATAAAATCCTCTTACATAAACCCACTTCAATCTTCAATGATCGACAAAATTGTTGGTATTATGGATGACTTTGTCATGTGTTGCATTGGTTTTGCCATTGATGTCAACACTTATCTTTCTAGAGGTCTACATTGTTGATTTGGCTCTCTAGTTATATTAGTTTGTTGATGAACCAACACATTGTGGTTGCGATATGGATATTGGCTAATGCATAGTTACCGATATATGTTTCACCGGTAGCTCAGGAAGTTGATGATGACTTTTTATCATTTGGAGATCATTTGGTTATGTCGAAGACATGAATTGGATGTTTGCATTCAAAGTTTTACCTATTGGACTGATCTAGTTCACATATTTTCCTTATTCGGCATAAGAAAACATGTTCCATATCAGCACAACATATTTTGAAAATGATTTATTGATTGGATAATGTGTAAATGTATTGAGGCTGACATACTGTATTGCACCAAGACTTATTTTGTAAATGATTAAAATGTAATTGTTGAACACAAAATACCACTGAGCGGGGGGTCAATCAGTGGTTCCTAATCTCTTCTTTTGTTTGATCTAACTTCAGAATATTAGTTATTCACTTAACTACTAAACAATCATACTATTAATACAAGAGAGAAATACAAAGAGATCATTCACAAACAAGTAACTAACTACTACTCCAATCCAGCCTCAAAAGTAAAACACTGACTTACAAATATTTTTGGGCACCAACCCAAGGAGCACCAACCCCTACACCAAGCTTCAACTTAGCTATGTATATTGAAATACTATTAGATTATAATTAAGGCTTCTCGTTGCAAATGAATTCTGCAACACTTTGATCAAATAACTCTCTGCTGATTGACAGTCTTTTCTCGTCCACTAAAACTTACACTATCGATTGTGAGATTGTTGTCTTTGTTTCTTGACCTCTGTTATCTTTCTCCCCCTCTCACACATAGTCTCTCACCACACTGGATCACACCAGGATGTTGCCTGCTCTGCCACACCTTAACGATTAGGCTCAACTACAAGACTATAGACCTGCCGGTAGAATCCTCTCACCGGTATGCTTGCTCATACACACTAAAAATTTCTTAAATTATTTTATAAGGCTCAAAACCCTTTTCTTTACTTACTCTCTCTACGCTTCTCCTCGTTCGTAGCATCAACACTTTCTTTCTTGAGCTCTCATTTCTTATATGGTGATTTCCTGCTAGAACGCAATTCAAAAACCTGAGCGGTTAGGGTTTCCTCTTTCTGACACAATCTTCATGAGATCCAATCCCACCTATCTTGGATCAATCACCCATCCTTGAAGAATGCAACTGCACATGGTTTCCATTATCCTATGCATGTTTTTCTAGAAATGGCAATCACGAATTTGATCTTCTGTCATAAATTCACTTGACACATAAAGCGCTTCAAAAGTTTTATTTTTGAGAACTTCCTGAATTGGATTTCCTTTGCAAAGATTTGGGTGTCATCTACTCTTTGATCTTCCTCTATCATTCCTTCTTCCTTGAACTGCAATTAGTTAGATACAATCCCATGATTTATGGCTTGTTCATTAATGGTGATTATTAGTTTCATAGACCCTGTTGATGAGGCTTCACCAACCACAACACACTTGCCACCTAGCTCCACATGGCATCACAATGATTAAGACATGTCCCACCAACACACAGTCAGTCTGACAAACACATATCGGTACATCTCTTTGCCGATAGAGTTTTCTCCTTCTGTTAACCGATAGAGAACCCTATACCGATAGCACATCTTCACCTCCGATGGTGTGAGACAACTTTAACATTATACCTCTTCATCATAAACAAGAAACCATCCTTCAGACCGGTTTGTATTTTACTGGTAGACCTTTATTCTTTATGCTCACCCTTATGTGAATCTCCATCATTCTAGTTGACATCAATGCTAGCTTGGTGCCAAAATGGCAACGATCTCCCCCTTTGGCATTGATGTCAACTTCTCAGGATTCACTTCATATTGGTACATTTCTCCCCCTTTGTTTCATACCAAACTCCCTCTTTGACCATGATTAGATCCCCCTAAGTGACATAAAACTTGCCTAGGCAGATGATACAACTCCCAACTTGGGTTAGAGGTACTCAAAAGTGCTTATGGGTAATGTTTTGGTGAAAATGTTGGCTACTTGTTCACTAGTAGGAACATAATCCATCCTTACCTTCTATCCTTCAACCTTATCTCTAAGAAAATGATATTTGATAGTAATGTGCTTCATTCTAGAATGCATGACCGGATTCTTTGCTATGTTGATTGCACTCAAATTGTCACACTGAATGAGGATAGGATTAGTAATGTCCACCTGTATATCTTTAAGAGTCTGCTTCATCCAAATCACCTATGAGAAGCATGTAGTAGCAGCAATGTACTCAACTTTAGCAGTAGATAGAGAGACTGAGTCCTGCTTCTTGCTATGCCAAGAGACCAATCGGTCACCAAGAAAGAATGCACCACCACTTGTGTTCTTTCTATCATCAATGCATCTTGCCCAATCAACATCAGTGTATGCTTCCAAGATAAAATCTCCTTGTTTAGTATACCACAAACCATAGCTGAGTGTTCCTTGTAGGTATCTAAAAATTCTCCTTAGAACATTCATGTGTGACTACTTTGGGGTAGCTTGGAATCTGGCCACCATGCACACTGCTTGAACTATATTTGGTCTTCAATTGCTTACATACAGTAGACTGCCTATCATGGATTTGTATAGAGTTTGATCCACCACCAGTGATTCATTATTCTTGCTCAATTTGTTGTCGGTCACCATGGGGTTATTTACCAGTTTACAATATTCCATTTGAAATTTCTTCAACATCTCCTTTGCATACTTGATTTGACAAATAAAGATTCCTTTATCTTGCTGTAATATCTAAAAACCAAGGAAGTAAGTCAATTCACCAAGCATTGACATCTCAAATTCTAACTGCATCTGATCAGCAAACTCTTTGCAGAGGGTATCCTTATTGCCTCCAAAGATGATGTCATCTACACAAACAACCACAATAATAATGTGATTCCCATCTTTCTTTATGTAAAAATGGTTTTCAGCACTTCCCTTTTTGAATCCCTGATCCTTTAGATACTGATCTAATCTTGAGTACCATGCTCTAGGAGCTTTCTTTATGCCATACAGAGCCTTCTTTAAATGACATACAAATATCTCATCATCATGTAGTAGAAACCCTTCCGGTTGTTCCATGTATACTTCTTCTTCCAAATTTTCATTTAGAAAAGAAAATTTTACATCCATTTGATATACTTTATAGCCCTTGTAGGCAGAGTAAGCCAAAAACATTATAATTGCTTCTAATCTAGCCACTGGTGCAAATGTTCCTTCAAAGTTAATCCCCTCTACTTGAGAGTATCCTTTGCATACTAGTCTAGCCTTGTGCCTTAATATATTACCTTCTTCATTCATCTTGTTCTGGTAAACCCATTTTGTGCCAATGATATTCTTCTCTTCTGGTCTAGGAACTAATTCTGAAGTCTTGTTCTTCTCATTCTTGTGCAGTTCTTCTTCCATAGCGTCCATCTATTCTTGTCTCTTACTAGCCTCAATGAAATTTTTGGGTTCAACTTTAGTCATGAGGCATAGGTTGACTTGTTCATCATTTCAGGCAAGTCTTCTTCTAGTTTGTACACCATCACTCACATTTCCCAAAATTTTCTCTTTTGGATGATTCAGCTATACATACCGGTTGGGGACCTTCTTGGATGCTACCTCTGGTTTAGTATCTGATTGAACTTCATCATGTTCATCATCAGATTCATCATATCGGTTAACTTGTGGTTGACATCCTTTGTACATATCTTCATCAACTTTTATATGCACACTCTCAATGATTCTTCTTAGTCTTTTATTGTAGCATTTGTAGGTTTTTCTGTTAGATGAGTAACCAAGGAAGATTCCTTCATCACTCCTGGAGTCAAAGCTTCCTAGACCATCCATATCTTTCTTGATAAATAACTTGCTTCCAAATACTTTGAAGTATTGGACTCATGGCTTCCAGTCATACCATAGCTCATAAGGTGTCATTTTGTTGTTTGTTCTTAATTGAATCTGGTTCAAAGTGTATGCAACAGTATGAACAACTTCTTTTTAATAAGTGTTCGACAGACTGGCCTCATTTAACATGGTTCTGGCCCATCTCCTTCACTGTCATGTTGTTCCTTTCTACCACACCATTTTGTTGTGGTGTTCAAGGAGCAGAGTATTGCCTTTTAATTCCATGTTTTTCATAATAATCTTTAAATTCATTTGATGTGAACTTTCCACCCCTGTCTGATCTTAGGCATTTTAATCTGTACTCACTTTCCTTTTCCACCATCTTCCGAAAGATCTTGAATCTTTCAAATGGTTGTGATTTATCTTGCAGAAAGGTGACCCATGTCATCCTTGAGTAGTCATCAATGAAGAGCATAAAGTATCTTTCACTGAAAAGTTCTCTTGTTTGAGTTGGACCACATAGATCTTTATGGACAATTTCAAGTGGTCCTGAGGTGTTGTGCTCCTTTTACCTGAAGCTCACTTTTTTTTTCTTACCTTTTACACATTCATCACAAAATATGTTTACTGGTTTGATGATAGGTGAAATATTCCTTACACACCCCTTTTTGCTTACTGTGACTAAGTTGTCAAAATTTATGACCTAACATTCTATGCCACAACAAACTTTAATCTATTTTTCCTAACATACATTGGGACTCATAGCATTCCTTCAAATTATAAACATTTCCATAAGTTCTCTTTCCTTCTGCCAAAAATTTACTGGTATTGTCTTTCTTTATCTGGCAACCGGTTGAGTCAAAGGTAAATTTGTAACCTTTATCACACATCTGACTCACACTCAATAGATTATGCTTGAGGCCTTCCACATAATATACATCATGTGCCTTCAGTTTTCCATCAATGTTTAGAGTTCCTTTTCCCTTTATTTTGATGGAGGAATTGTCTCCAAACCTTACTAATCCACCATTCCAGTCATCAAGTTTAATGAATCTTTTTTTGTCACCAGTCATATGGTTTGAACAACCACTATCTACCACCCATAGATTTTTCATTTCAGCATGCAAAATAGTCTCCACTATGAGACTTGGTTCTACCTTTTCCTTTTCTTTCTCAACCCAAACTGGTTTGATTTCCTTGTTCTTGTCAGTTTCTATATTTAGCTCAAGTTCAGTTACTGGCTCTTGATCTGTATTTGCCTTCATTTGCTTGATCTTCTTGTTTTTGCATAATTTTTCTCTGTGTCCAAATTCTTGATAGTTATAACATTTTACATTTTCATTAAAGGGGACATCCTTAAAATTATTGTTGGGTACTAGTTTGTTGTTCCTATAATCAAAACTCTTATGACCATATCCATTGCACCAATAGCAGACAACATTCATATCTCGGAGTGCATTAAATGAATTTCTACTTTCATAAGTCATAGAGGGCTTATTGTTTAACCTATAGTTGGCTATTATGTGCCCAAATTTATTACACCGGTAACAATAACTATGAAAGTTTGAAACATACCGGTTAGGTTGTCTTGGTCCTTTATGGAACTACCTCATTGGGGGTCTTCCCTTCATGTTGTTAAATCTAATGAATCCTTCATGATCAATTATGGCATTCCTCCTTGGGTCTACATATTGGTGTAAGAAATGTGGCCTCTGGTTCATTTCTGCATATCAGTTTGAGTGATGATTTCCAATAGCATCAACATATTTCTTTTTGTCAGTATCCTTGCTTGCAATGAATTTCTTCTTTCCTTCACCTTCAATTGAAGAGGTGAACATTATATCTTTGCTTCACCTTCACTTTTACCTTCTTCAAAACCTAAGCCACTAGTGTCTTTGGATTGCTTTTGTTTTCTCAACATCTTATCTAAGGCCTCAGTGCTGCCTTCGTACTTTCTCCTTATTTTTATTTCTTCCTTGCTTTCTTCAAGCTCCTTTCCGAGCTTTATTATTTCTGCTTCCATCTCTTGATGCTCATTTTCTTTCTTTGTCAAATCAAAGGTTGTAGCTTCACTAATCCTCTTAGTCTCTTCCAGCTGCAGTTTCAAGTCAGATATGACTTGACTGGACTCTTCTAGAGACTGCTTCAAAAGATCTTGTTCATTTACTGTAGCAAGATTAACCCTCTTTAGTTATCTTCTTGTTTTACTCAATTCTTCAAGTGCACTGATAAGTTCGCTCTTCAAGTCCACTTCAGACTCAATATCCTCTTCTTCCCCATCTTCTTTAGCTGGTCTATCAAGTGCCATAAAAAGATTGAATTTTCTGTCATTCTCATGGTCATCATCTTCGGATGCATTTTCACCATCTGTTGTGTCATCCTCAATGATATATAGGTTGTTCTGGTTCCAGTAGCCTCTCCTTCCCTATTGGTAGTCACTCCTTTTTGTGTCTTTGCCGACAGATCTTCTGAACTCTCTTGACTCATCTCCACCGGTTTCTTTGTGAGGATAATTTGCAGTGAAGTGTCCTCCTTTCCCATAGTTGAAGCATTTAAGTGGTAGCTTTCCTTTGTACCTGTCAGATCCTATTTTGAGCTTCTTGACAAAGTTGGCTACTTCTGCATCAGATTCTTCACTAGATTCTTTATGAGTAACCACTTATTTGCCCTTTTTAGTGATGTTGAATGCTGCTTCTTTCCTTGAGGAAGTATCACCAGTTGTTCTGATCTCATAGGCTATCAGAGAGACAAATAGGTCATCCATTGTAAAAGTCTTCAGATCCTTGGCTTCTTTTATGGCTGACACCTTAGTATCATATCTAGGATTGTGATATCTAAGTACCTTCTTGACAAGAACCTCATCTGCAATCTCTTCTCGAAATCCTCTAATGGTATTCATAGTTTCATCAAATTTGTGAAGATAGTTTGCAATCTTTTCATCATCTTTCATTTTGATGCTTTCAAGTTGGCCCCTTAGAGTTTGTAGCTTGGCTTCTTTGACTTTTGCATCTCCCTCAAACAACCTCTATAATTTTTCCCATGTATCCTTTGCTGAAATACAGTGCATGACTTTGACAAATTCATTATCAGAGAACCCACTCAAGATTGCATGTTTTGCCTTTGCTTTATTCTCATACTTCTTTTTTCTATCCGGATCAGAGGGAGGAGCATTAGGAATGACATACCCATTCCTGACTAAAATCCACAAATCAAAACCAAGAGATGAAATATAGGTCTCCATTCTTCTACTCCAGAAGGCATAGTTGGATCCATAAAACATGGGGGCTTTTGAGGAAGCAGACTCACTTCTTTCCATTGTGCTCAAGGTGTAGAATCTACTCAAGGTTTAAAGATAATTGGGAACCTATGCTCTGATACCAATTATTGAACATAGAATACCATAGAGAGGGGGATGAATCAGTGGTTCCTAAGCTTTTCTTTTGTCTGATCTAAGTTCAAAATATTAGTTATTCACTTAACTACTAAATAGTCATATCGTTAATACAAGAGACAAAGCCAAAGAGATCATTCACACACAAGTAACTCGCAACACCATATTTATGAGAAAAACCCAATATGGGAAAAACCTCGGTGAGAAAAGATGCTGGAGACTACTACTCCAATCTAGCCTCACAAGTAAAATATTGAATTACAAAGATTTTTGGGCACCAACCCCTGCACCAAGCTTCAACTTGGTGATGTATACATTGAAATACTATTAGATTACAATTAACGCTTCTTGTTGCAAATTAATTTTGCAACACTTTGATCAAATAACTCTGTCAATTGACAGTATTTTCTCCTCCACTAAAAATTACACTACTAGTTGTGAGATTGTTGTCTCTATTTCTTGACCTCTATTATCTTTCTCTCCCTCTCATACACAGTCTCTCACTGCATTGGATCACACTAGGATGCTACCTACTTTGCCACACCTTAACGGTTAAGCTCAACTGCGAGACTATAGACCTGCCGGTAGAATCCTCTCACCGATATGCTTGCTTGCACACACTGCAAATTTGTTATAATTACTTTCTAAGGCTCACAATCCTTTATTTTCTTACTCTCTCTATTCTTCTCCTCTTTTGTAGCATCAACACTTTCTTTCTTGAGCTCTCATTTCTTATGTGGTGATTTACCACCATAACACAATTCAAAAACCTAAGCAGAACTAGGGTTTCCTCTTTCCGACACAATCTTCATGAGATCCAATCCAACCTATCTTGGATCAAACACCCATCCTTGAAGAATTCACTTGCAGACGGTTTCCATTATCCAATGCACATTTTTTGGGAAATGGCAATCACGAATCTGATCTTCTGTCACAAATTTGGTTGACACATAAAGCGCTTTAGAAGTTTTCTTTTTGAGGACTTCATGAATTAGATTTCATTTTCATAAATTCAGGTACCACCTACTCTCTGATCTTCCTCTATCATTCCTTCTTCCTTGAGCCGCAATCAGTCAGATACAATGCCGTGATTTGTGGCTTCTTCATTAATGATGATTATCAGTTTCATCAACCCTATCGGCGAGGCTTCACCAACCACAACACACTTGCCACCTAGCTCCACATGGCATCACAATGATTAAGACATGGCACACCAACACACAGTCGATCTAACAAACACATACCGATATATCTTTTTGTCGGTAGAGTATTCTCCTTTTGTTAACTAGTAGATCACCCTATACTGGTAGCACATCTTTAGCTACGGTGGTGAGACAACTTTAACATTGTGGCTCTTCATCATAAATAAGAAATCATCCTTCAGACTAGTTTGTATTTTACCGGTTGACATCAATGACAACTTAGTGCCAAAATTACAATAGTAATATCTTTTGGGAGCTGACCTAATGGTCAGGTCTTAGGTTTGGTATAAATAATTATAAGATCTTATTTTGAAGAGGTGTATGTATGTTGAGATTATTGTGAAGAGAGAAAACCAGAAGATCCTTGTGTGAATCATGCAGATATCATCTAAAGGTTTAAGGAAGGGATATTAAAGGTCATGAAGGTGTTTAGTACTCATGCGTAGAACTTAAACTAGTACGAAATCCGATATTGAAGATGCTAAGTTAAAGCAATACATTGATTATTGGATTCAACCATCCAACTATATAGTCAGTGAGAGTCCTAATTTTGTGATTGAGTAGTGAGATCTAGGTGGTTGGCCTTTCTGCATGTGCAAAGCCCATTATTGTATTCACATACTATTTGTAGTAGTATCATCTGATTGTTAGTAAGGTTTCCCACCATGGTTTTTCCCCTTACAGGGTTTCCACGTCAAAATCTATGTGTCATGTGTTGTGGATGTTGTTTTTCTTTGTGTTTCATGCATTAAGTTGTATCAGTATTACTATAACTTTTAATCTGTTTTACCGGCATTGAGTTTTAACTTGGAGTAATTTGTTTTGGGTTGCAATTTATTGATAACTGATTCACCCTCCCCCCATCTTAGCTGTCCTTCCCTATTCCTAACAATTGGTATCAGAGTCAAGTTCTCTTTTTTTTAAGCCTAACAACTTGAGGAGATCTTATGGCAGCAAGTATCTTCAGGATGGACAGTCCCAAAGTTGATGAAACTAACTATGGTATATGGGAGATCGGAATGGAGACACATCTAAACTGCATTGGAAGAGAGATATGGGATGTTACAAAGAATGGTTGTGTTGCTCCTAATCAGAATAACCCTAATCCACCAACCTTGGCTAATGACTTGGAGAATGATTACAAAGAAAGATAAGGACTTCTCAACACATTATTAGATCAACAAATCATGTGCTTATTAGATAGGTCTATAGAAAAAGCTATTTGGGATAAACTAAAAATATTGAATGAAGGAGATTCCATTGTCAAAATTGCAAAACTGGAATGTTGCCGAGTCAGGTATGAAAATTAAAAAATGGAAGAGGATGAAAGAATTTTTGCATTTATGGAAAGAGAATAAAATTGTTTTAGGAATACAATGTTGTGGAGGATCTTTAAGTGAAGATGAAATTATTTCTAAAGTTTTAAGATTTTTGCCACCGGCTTACAGAATGAAAGTGATAACTATTAATGAGTTGAGAACAATGCCTAATACATCATTATCTAGAGATACATTGGTTGGAAAACTTTCAGGATTTGAGCTTGAAGAATTTAGTCCTGTTGCTACAATCAAGACTGATATAACCTTCAAAACATCATCATCATCATCTGACAAATCTGATTGGAAAGCACTTTACACAAAAGAACTTGAATAACTTGAAGCACTATTTGCAAGGAAGATGCCTAAAGGTTTAGTGGGAAGTAAGTATGAAGGTAAGGAACCTTTCAAATGTTTTAATTTCAATAAAATTGGTCATATGGCATCTAGGTGTCCTAATAGACATTCAAGACTAAGAGATGAGGCAAAGAGAACATATAAGCCTAACCCTGAATATCAGAGATACAAATCTAAGAAAAATAGAGATAAGTCATGTTACTCTGCAGATAAAGGTGTTACAAATGATTCTGATGAAGATCTAGCAGATAGTGGATGGGCATTTGTTGCAATAAAAGAAGATCAACTGACACCTGTTGTCAAACCAGTAGAGTAGGCATTAACAACAAAAATTGAAGAAAATGATGAATGATCACTGATAGTGGATGCTCGAATCATATGACTAGTGATAAAATCAAATTATTATCATTAGAGGAATATCATGGAGGTCAAGTAAGATTTGGAGATGACAAAGAATGTTTGATCAAAGGAAGAGGCACTATATCTTTGAATGGTAAGAACAATACTAACAATTTTTATTTATTTGACTGTTTAAAGCATAATTTTTTGAGTGTTGGCTAGCTAGTGGAAAAAGGATTTCAATTACAACTCGAGAATGGAAAATGCAAAATCATAAACCGAACTGTATTGGAGATTGCAACCGGTAATCAGACTAAAGATAATATCTTTCATTTGAATACCAGCAATAAGACATGTTTGATTGCTCAAATTGATGAAAGTTGGTTATGGCATAAAAGACTTTCTCATGTGAATTTTCATTGCATTTTAAAGATCAATTCAACCAGGCCAATGAGGGATTTACCTAATATTGTGAAACCTCGTAATCTAGTATGTAAGGAATGTCAAATGGGAAAGCAAGTTAAAACAACATTTAAGAGAATTTATGAGAAATTCAATAATATTCTTGATTTAATTCATACTGATTTATGTGGTTTAGCAAGAACAAGAAGTCATCAGGGTGATAGATACTTTATGCTAATAATTGATTATTTTTCTAGAATATGTTGGGTTACTTTTCTCAGCGAGAAATCAAAAGCTTTTGGGAGATTAAAGGTATACAAGGCAATGGTAGAGAATGAAACCAGCAACAAAATCAAATGTTTGACATCTAATCAAGGAGGAAAATTCACATCTAGGAAATTCAATGCATACTGTGAAGAGAATGGAATCAAAAGACAACTATCAGTACCCCTACACCCCAGTAGAATGAAGTTGTCGAAAGGAAGAACAAAACTATAGTGGATGTAGCAAGAACCATGATGATGGAAGCAAATCTACCTCATATGTACTCGACAGAAGCAATAAATACAATAGTTTATACTTTCAACATAGTTCACATCAAAGGTGAAACCAGTAAGACCCCTTATGAACTATGGTTCAGTCATATTCCTACTCTTAAATATTTCAGAAAATTTGGAAGCAAATGCTATATCAGGAGAGATGAGTCTATTGGAAAATTTGATCCTAGAAGTGATGAAGAAATATTTCTTGGTTATTCAACTAGAAGCAAGACATGTAGATGTTATCATAAAAGATTGCAGAAAATAATTGAAAGTACAAATGTGAAGATAGATGAACATTTAAGAGCATAATAAACATCTATAGGTTCTAAACCTGCAATAGAATTGATAATAAACAAACCGGTATGGATTGTAGCAAAAAATAAATGAAGAACCAGTCAAACCAGCATCATCAAAGAACTCAACTGTGACTAAAGAACAATAGCCTATGAATGGAAATCAGAAAAAAATCCTAGGTATGTAAGATTAAATCATTTAGAAATTTAGATAATTGAAAATAAAAAACAGGGTGTTATGACAAGAGGAAGATTGGAAAATGAAGAGGTATGTTTAATCTATCAAGTTGAACCAACATCAGTTGTTGAAGCATGTAAAGATAAACATTGGATAAAAGAAATGGAAGAAGAATTAAAATAGATTGAAAAGAATAATACTTGGATATTAGTTCCCCGGCCTAAAGACAAAAATGTAATTGGAACTAAATGGGTATTTAGAAATAAACTGAATGAATATGGTGAATTAATCAGAAACAAAGAAAGTTTAGTTTGTAAAGGTTATTATCAAATAAAAGGAATTGATTATAATGAAAGCTTTGCACTAGTAGCCAGAATTGATGCAGTAAGACTATTTCTTGCATTTGCAGCTCACAAGAACTACAAGGTTTATCTGATGGATGTAAAATGTGCATTTTTGAAGGAGATCTTGAAGATGAAGTTTACATTGAGAAGCCTAATGTATTTTCATTAACAGATGATAAGGATATGGTTTGTGGATTAAGAAAATCTTTATACGGATTGAAGCAAGCTCTCAGAGAATGGTATGCTAGAGTGGATAAATATATTTTAAATATAGGATACAAAAAAGGTAATGTTGACCGTAATTTGTATTACAAAATTACCAATGATGAAATTTTGGTTATTGAAGTATTTGTGGATGATATTATTTTTTTAGGAGAAGAAGAGCTATGCAAAGATTTTGCTAACAAGATGAAGGAAGAATTTGAAATGTGTATGATTGGAGAGATAAAAACATTTCTAGGTTTGAAGATTTCTCAAATAGATAAAGGTATATTCATTTATCAAAAAAAATACTTGAAGTAACTTTTGAAGAAATTTGGAATGGAAAACTCAAAACCGGTAAGCACTCTTATGACTACAACTAATAAATTGACATCAAAGGATGATTTAGCACCTATAAATCTGACAAGGTACAAATCTATGATTGGAGGGTTATTGTATTTGACACAAACCAGACCTAATATAATGAATGTAGTATGTATTGTTTCAATATTTCAAAGCAATCCTAAAGAAAATCATGAAACTGCAGTAAAAAGGATTTTCTGGAACCTACAAGAAACAACAAATCTTGGTTTATGGTATCTTAAGGATGACAATTTTGAGTTATGTGCATATACAAATGCTAATTCGGTAGGAGATGTGGATGAAAAAAAGAGTACCACTCGTGGTGCATTCTTTCTTGGTAGAAGATTAGTTTCATGGATCAACAAGAAGTAGACTTGCACATCATTATCTACAACAGAAGCATAAAATGTTGCAACAACAACTAATTGCACTAAGGTATTATGGATCAAGCAAGTGTTGAAGGATATCAAAGTAAAATGCAATGAACCGGTAGTTATTTACTATGATAACTCTGTGGGTCCCGGAGACAATTAAGATGGGGGGGGTGAATCAGTTGTCTAATAAATTCAAACCAAAAATTTATTAACCAACTTAATGCTTAATATTGGTAAGACAGTTAAGTATGCTGGTAAACAGTGTTAACAGAAATTTGTTGTACCGGTAAGAATTAATGCATGAAACATAAGCACAAAGTCATCCACAGCACATGACACCAATATTTGTATGTGGAAACCCTGTAAGGGGAAAAACCACGGTGAGAAACCTTACCCACAATCAGATGATACTACTGAAAATAGTAAGTGTACAAAGAGGGGTCTGCACATGCAGAAAGGACAACAGCCTAGAGCTCACTACTCAATCACAAATGGGAGTCACACTGACTATAGTTGGATGGTTAAATCCAATGAGAATGTAATGAACGAAATAGCATCTTCATATACTGGATTCAGTACTGGTGTAATGCTGATATGCTTCTACAAAAACCTAACTTCACCTTCAAATAATGTCTTCGTGTATATCCCTGCTTGATCTCACATATATCCTTCCTTAAATCTTTTTCACATTCCACATTTGGTCTTACAAATAAGATCTTACATTTATACCATACCTTAAGACCAATTTTAGTAGGTCGGCTCTACAAGATATTACAATAAAACATTTTACAAATAATACAATATCTGATTCAATAACCGATTGAACATGTCATCTTAATGCATTTACAACAATAATAAATCATCTACATAGCGTGCCATGCTGATCTGGAAAAGATAAGCCTATCGGTGTAACCCTAGATAACCTGGACCTATTTGTCGGTAAAAGCAAATATGCAAATGAGAATATACCAGTGATTATTACTTCAAAGTAAAGTGTCCATATGATGTCTTCGACATTACCAAGTGTCTTCCATGTTAATGCAGGTACCGGTGAACATTATATCCTGTCGGTTGACCATATATCGGTAACTGTTTGCATAGTTTACTATTTGTCGGTGAATGTTGCTGGATCTCCAAGGTAGGTGAGTTTAGCAGGTGTTGACATCAATGACAAAACCATACCAAAATACCAACAATCTCCCCCTTTGGCATTGATGGCAACACAAGATGGAAAAACCATCAAAGTGCCAAAACAGAAATGCCAAGTACAAAAATTAACAATCTCCATTTCTCCCCCTGAGAGTAACATGTGTTTATTCAAAGATTTATTTTCAATACCAATCTCTCATACCAGTCTCTCCTCAAAAAGATAATACATTTTTCATATATCTTTCCTTAATATTTTTCCATATATCTCTCCCCCTTTGACATCAAATGCCAAAGTCACAAAAAGTCAAGTTCATACAAAATACCAACCATGTCAATATACCAACTACTCCCCCTGGGAGGTAGCTTCCTCATCAAATACCAGAATAAAAGATTTGTCCATTTAATTCTATTGGTTGATGACAATCATCAACTGTCTAAGTCTCTACCAGTGGAGGTAAGACTCCAAGCTGATCTCTGAGATACTCAAAAGTTTCCTTAGGCAAAGGTTTTGTGAAAATATCTGCAAGTTGTTCTTTAGTATTCACATAAACCAATTTTATCTCCTTCTCTTCAACTTTTTCCCTTAGAAAATTTAGTTTGATAGAAACATGTTTTGTTTTAGAATGTAATACTGGATTCTTAGATATATCAATTGCTGCAGTGTTATCACAATATATAGTAATAGGTTCCTTGCATTTTACCTTTATGTCTTTCAACATTTGCTTAAGCCAAAGTACCTATGTATAGTTTGTTGCTGCTGCAACATATTCTGATTCTACTGTTGATAAAGATGTACAACTCTATTTCTTACTTAACCAAGAAACAAATCTCTTTCCAAGAAAGAATGCTCCTCCAATGGTGCTTTTTCTATCATCCACATCTCCTGCCCAATTTGCATTTGTGTATGCATATAGATCAAAATTTTCATCTTTAGGATACCATAATCCAAGATTTGTTGTGCCTTGTAAGTACCAGAAAATCCTTTTGACTATTGATTCATGATTTTACTTAGGATTACTCTAAAATCTAGAAAATATACATACTGCATTCATAATGCCAGGTCTGGTTTGTGTCAAATATAGTAAACCTCCTATCATAGATTTGTATCTAGTTGGATTAATAGGTGTAGATTCATCCCTTTGAGATAATTTGTCATTTGTAGTCACAGGTGTGCTTACTGGTTTAGAGTTTTCCATCCCAAATTTCTTAAGTAGTTCTTTCAAGTACTTAGATTGACTCAAAAATATGCCTTTATCAGTCTGTAAAATCTGTAATCCTAAAAAGAATTTTATTTCTCCAATCATAGACATTTCAAATTCATGCTACATTTTAAGAGAAAATTCTTTGCATAATCCATCTTCTCCTCCAAAGATTATATCATCAACAAATACTTCCATAATCAAGATGTCATCATTAGTTACTTTGTAATATAAATTGCTATCTGCATTTCCTTTAGTAAAACCAATCTTTAAAAGATACTTATCCAATCTTGCATACCAAGCTCTTGGGGCTTGTTTTAATCCACACAGAGCTTTTCTTAATCTGCAAACCATATCATTGTCATCTGTCAAAGAAAATCCATCAGGTTGTTCAATATAGACTTCCTCTTCAAGATCTCCATTCAAAAATGCACATTTAATATCCATTTGATAAACTTTGTAATCCTTGTGAGCTGCAAAGGCCAAAAATAATCTAACTGCCTCAATTCAGGCTACTGGTGCAAAGGTTTCATTGTAATCAACTCCTTCTTTCTGAGAATATCCCTTACACACTAGTCTTGCTTTATTTCTGACAACCTTACCATCTTCATTGAGTTTTTTTCTAAATACCCGTTTGGTTCCAATTACATTTTTATTTTCAGGCCAGGGAACTAATGTCCAAGTATTATTTTTCTCAATTTGTCCTAATTCTTCTTCCATAGCTTTAATCCAAAATTTATCTTCACATGCCTCATTGATAGATAATGGTTCAATTTGAGAAATAAGACATACCTCTTCATTTGCCAATCTTCTTCTTGTCATGACTCCTTTAAATTTGCTTTCAATTATCTAATCTTCAGAATGATTCAGTCTTACATACCGGGGTGTCTTAGTCTGTTGTTGTTCTTCAATTACTGTGGAATCCTCTGATGATACCGGAGTAATTGGATCATCATTCTGTACCAGTGGATTTACTGTTGGTTCATTTGTCATAATTTCTGTTATCGGTCCAGGGTCTATATACCTTGAAGTTCCTCTGAATTGTTCATCAATCTTTACATTTGTACTGTCAACAATTTTTTGTAACCTTTTATTGAAACATCTATAAGCTTTACTCTTAGATGAATAATCAAGAAATATTCCTTCATCACTTCTAGGATCAAACTTGCCAATATACTCATCTCTTCTAATATAACATTTACTTCCAAAAATTCTAAAATACTTAAGAGTAGGAGTATTACCAAACCATAGTTCATGAGGGGTCTTACTAGTTTCATCTTTGATGTGAACTTTGTTGAATGTATAGACAGCAGTGCTTACTACCTCTCTCTAGTACACATGTGGTAGATTTGCTTCTGATAACATACTTCTTGCTGCATCCAAAATAGTTCTATTTTTCATTTCAACAACTCCAATTTGTTGTGGTGTCCGAGGTGCTGATAATTGTCTTTTTATTCCATTTACTTCACAGAATGTATTAAAATCTCTAGATGTGAATTCTCCTCCTTGATCTGATCTTAAACATTTAATTTTCTTACCAGTTTCATTTTCAACCATTGCTTTGAATAGCTTGAACTTCCCAAGTGCTTCTAATTTTTCTCTGAGAAAAGTAACCCAACACATTCTAGAATAATCATCAATAATTAGCATGAAATATCTATCACCTTGTAAGCTTTTAGTTCTAGCTAGACCACATAAATCAGTGTGAATTAAATCAAGAGCATTATTGGATTTTTCTAGAATACTTTTGAAACTAGCTCTAACCTATTTTCCAAATTGACATTCCTTGCAAATTGTATTCTGAGGTTTCACAATTTTAGGTAGATCTCTAACTGCCTTAGAAGTACTGATTTTTACCATGCAATCAAAATTTACATGACATAGTCTTTTATGCCATAGCCAACTTTCATCTATATGAGCAATTAAACATGCCTTTTCACTGTTATTCAAATGAAAGATATTACCTCTAGTATGATTACTGGTTGCAATTTCCAAACCAGTTCTATTCATGATTTTGCATTTTCCATTTTTAAATTGTAACTAAAAACCTTTCTCAACTAATTGACCAACACTTAAAAGATTATGTTTTAATCCTTCAACATAGTAGACATTGTCAGTTTTATGTTTACCATCAAGAGATATTGAACCCTTACCTTTGATTGAACAGGCTTTGTCATCTCCAAATCTTACTAAACCTCCATTGTATTCTTGAAAGTTCAAGAATTTACCTTTGTCTCCAGTCATGTGATGTGAGCATCCTGAGTCAATAATCCATCCATCCTTTGATTCAACTTTAGCTGCTAGGGCTTGTTCTACTGGTTGAGCAATAGGTACTGGTTGATCTTCTATTATAGCAACAAAGACCCATCCATTGTCTGCTAGATCCTCATCAGAATCATCAGTCACACCTTCATCAGCAATGTAACAAGATTTATCTTTGTTTTTCTTAAATCTGTATCTCTGATATTCAGGATTAGGTTTGTATGTCCTTCTAGCTTCTTCTCTTAGTCTAGCATGTCTATCAGGGCATCTTGAAGCCATATGACCAATCTTATTGCAGTTGAAACATTTAAAGGGTGCTTTACCTTCATACTTACTTTCAATTGGACCTTTTGGCATTTTTCTTGCAAATAGTGCTTCAAGTTCTTCAAGCTCTTCATTCTCCTTCCTGGTTTCTTCAAGTTCTCTTGCATAAAAGCCTCTCTAGTCTAATTTGTTGAAAGATGGAGTAGATGATGTTGATGCTTTGAAGGGCAAATCAGTTTTTATAGTAGCAACAAGACCAAATTCCTCAATTTCAAAAGCTGAAAGTTTTCCATTGAATGTATCCCTAGTTACTGATGTATTAGGCATTGTTCTTAACTCATTTATAGCAGTAACCTTCATTTTATATGTTGGTGGCAAACCTCTTAATATTTTTGAAACAATCTCATCTTCACTCAAGGTTCCTCCACAACATTTGATACCTAAAACAATTTCATTTACTCTTTCCATAAAAGCAGAAATCCTTTCATCTTCTTCCATTTTCAGATGTTCATACCTGACTCGAAAGCTTTCAAGTTTTACAATTTTGACTATGGAATCCCCTTCATTCAGTGTTTCCAAATGATCCCAAATCGCTTTTGCAGTGGATCTATCTGATAATCCCATGATTTGTTGATCTGATAATGCGCTCAAAAGTGCTTCTCTTGCTTTGCAATCATTTTCTTCATCTTTAGCTAAAGTAATGCGAGTAGTTTGACCAGCTACAGCAGCAGTATAACAATTCTTAGTAACTTCCTAGATGTCTTTACCAATGCAATTCAGATGTGTCTCCATTCTGATTTTCCATATCCCATAGTTGGTTCCATCAAGTTTAGGACTATCCTTTCTGAAATAATTAGTAGACATTGGATCTCCTCAAGTTGTTAAACTTCTGCAAAAAGATGACTAGACTCTGATACCAATTGTGGGTCCTGGAGACAATTGAGAAGGGGGGGTGAATCAGTTGTCTAATAAATTCAAACCAAAAACTTATTAACTAACTTAATGCTTAATACTGGTAAGACAGTTAAGTATGTCGATAAATAGTGTTAACCGAAATTTGTTGTACTGGTAAGAATTAATGCATGAAACATAAGCACAAAGTCATCCACAACACATGACACCAATATTTGTACATGGAAACCCTGTAAGGGGAAAAACCACAGTGGGAAACATTACCCACAATCAGATGATACTACTGCAAATAGTAAGTGTATAAAGAGGGGTCTACACATGCACAAAGGCCAACAGCCTAGAGCTCACTACTCCACAAATGGGAGTCACACTAACTACAGTTGGATGGTTAAATCCAATGAGAATATACTGCACAAAATAACATCTTCATATGCTGGATTCAGTATGGGTGTAATGGTAATATGCCTCTACAAAAACCTAACTTCACCTTCAAATCGCGTCTTCGTGTATATCCCTGCTTGATCTCGCATATATCCTTCCTTAAATTTTTTTCGCATTCCACATTTTATCTTACAAATAAGATCTTACATTTATACCATACACTAAGACCAATTTTAGTAGGTCGGCTCTACAAGATATTACAATAAAACATTTTATAAATAATACAATATCCAATGCAATAACTAATTGAACATGTCAGCTTAATGCATTTACAACAACAATAAATCATCTCCATAGCGTGCCATGCTAATCTGGAAAAGATAAGCCTGTCGGTGTAACCCTAGAGAACCTGGACCTATTTGCCGGTAAAAGCAAATATGCAAATGAGAATATACCAATGATTATTACTTCAAAGTAAAGTGTCCATATGATGTCTTCGACATTACCAAGTGTCTTCCATGTTAATGCAGGTACCGGTGAACATTATATCCTACCGGTTGACCATATATCGATAACTATTTGCACAGTTTACTGTTTGTCGGTGAATGTTGCTGGATCTCCAAGGTAGGTGAATTTAGCAGGTGTTGACATCAATGACAAAACCATACCAAAATACCAACAAACTCAATAGCAATAGATATATCAAATAATCTAGTATTTCACTCTAAAACAAAGCATGTTTTTATTAAGTATAGTTTTCTGAAAGAAAACATTGAATCAAATGAAGTGATTGGTTTATGTGAACACTAAAGAGAAAATTGCAAATATTTTTACAAAGCCTTTTCCTAAGGAAATATTTGAATATCTCAGAGAGAAGCTTGGGGTAATTACCCCACCAGTAGAAACCTAAACGATGCAGATTGGAATCAAACTGACAAGGTGTAACAGAAAAATCTTTTTTCGGCTTGATGAAGGAGAGCTACTACTCAGGGGGAGTAGTTAGTTGTACGTTATGTTCTGATTTTGATTTTTTACTACTTTGGTATTTGATGTCAAAGGGGGAGAGATGTCTATGAAAAAACACTTTGAAGATTGGGGAAAGATGTATTTTGGTACAGAACTTTGTGTTCATCTATTTAGGGGAGATTGCTGGCATTTTGTTTTTGCCACTTAGATATTTTTACATCTAGTGTTGCCATCAATGCCAAATGCAGAGATTGTTGGTATTATGGATGACTTTGTCATCTGTTGCATTGGTTTTGTCATTGATGTCAACACTTATCTTTATGGAGGTCTACATTGTTGATTTGGCACTCTAGTTATATTGGTTTATTGATAAACTGACACATTATGATCCTGGTATGGATATTGGCGTATGCACAGTTACCGGTATATGTTTCACCATCAACTCAGGAAGTTGATGATGAATTGTTATAATCCGGAGATCATTTTGTTAATTTGAAGACATGGATTGGCTATTTGCATTCAATGTTTTAAATACTGGACTGATCGGGTTCACATATCTACCTTAACCGACAGATAGGTCCAGCTTATGAACTGGCATAAGGAAACATGTTCCAAATCAGCACGACACATTTTGGAAATTATTTATTGAATGGATAAGTGTAAATGTATTGAGGCCAACATATTGTATTGCACCAAGTCTTATTTTGTAATTGATTTAAATATAATATCTTTTGGGAGCTGACCTAATGGTTGGGTCTTAGGTTTTGTATGAATAATTGTAAGATCTTATTTGGAAGAGGTGTGTGTGTGTTCAGATTATTGTGAAGAGAGAAAACAAGCAAATCTTTGTGCAAATCACATAGATATCATCCGAAGGTTAAAGGAAGGAATGTTAAAGGTCATGAAGGTATTTATTCCTCATGCGTAGAACTTAAACTAGTACTGAATTCGGCATTGAAGATTCTAAATTTAAGCAGTACATTGATTATTAAAATTTAACCATCCAACTATGTAGTCAATGAGACTCCTAATTTTGTGATTGAGAAGTGAGCTCTAAGTAGTTGGCCTTTCTTCATGTGCATTATTCTATTCACATACTATCTATAGTAGTATCATCTGATTGTGGGCAAGGTTTCCCACCCTGGGTTTTCCCCTTACATGGTTTCTAGGTCAAAATATCTATGTCATGTGTTGTGGATGTTGTTTTGCTTTCTGTTTCATGCATTAAGTTGTACCGATATTACTATAACTATTAATCTTTTTTACCCACATAGAGTTTTAAGTTGGAGTAATTTTTTTTAGGTTTCAATTTATTGATAACTGATTCACCCCCCTCTCAGTTGTCCTTCCCAGTTTCTAACACAACTCCTTTCTTGAATTATATTACATTATTTGCACATTACATCCCTTGACCATGACCTCTAACATAACCATGATGATCTACAAAGAGATCTTACATCTATATATACAAACCCTCAACTGTAAACAGTTAGATCGGCCACCAGATAATCAATCAATAACATAATTAAAAACCATGTTGGACTTACACCAAATAAATAATATCCAACACATAAGATATGCCAAAGAACACATTGAGAGGTTCACTCCACACGTTACATTAAGCCAGTCCATAACCTAGATCAACAGAGACCTAGTATAGGTCCACACTACAACAATGATCTCTAGCCACCAAGTCTTGAATATGATCACCAACAACATCCTGAAACTCCATCAAAAGATGCACCAACACCCCTTATGCAATTTATCAAAGATCTTCATAAAAACCTCTTCCGGTGAAACCCTCATTGGAACTAGAAACCATGCTTCTAAGAAAATAGTATAGAATCCAATCAGCAGACCAAGACCAACTGACTGAATATGAGCATGAGTATCATGAACAATCCATTCCATAACCAAACTATACTAGAGCCTACTGCATCATGCTAGATCCAAATCAACCAAAAAACACTCAACCTACCAGGATGAGAAGGGTGTCAGTAAAGCATCAATAACAAAACATCAATGCAACACATAATCAATTCTACCAAATGGCCAACAATATCTTTCTTTGGTATTGATGGCAACACTAAATTTGAAAAAATATCTAAGCACCATGAAATCCCAAACAAAGCTCCCCCAATGGAAGACACAAAACAATCTCCCACATATAGATGTAGCAATGAGGTTTTAAAAAAAATATCAAACTCCCCCTAATGTATATAGCTCCTTAAGTTTTGTTTTTCACATCTATATCACTCCCTCTTTCACATCACCACTGAATCACATAGATAACTACTCCTCTTGATAAGTAGCATCCCCACATGAGTGCTGGAATGAATAGTATCTCTGATAATGCATACTAGACTAATGCCCATCTGCATTAATCAAGTCTCTACCAGAGGGGCAAAAACACCCAATTTGTCTCTCAAGTACTCAAATGATTCCTTGGGCAAAAGTCTAGTAAAAATATCTACAATCTGCTCTTTAATATTCGCATAAACCAATCTAACTTCATTTGCTTCCACCTTTTCCTTAAAAAATTTATGCTTGATAGATATGTGCTTTGGCTTAGAATGAAATATTGAATTCTTTGATATATCAATAACAACAAAGTTATCACAGTGAATAACTACTGATGCATCACAATCCAGCTTTATATCCTTCAACATTTCCTTCATCTATAAAATTTGTGTGCAATTAGTAGTACCAGCAACACTATTGGCATTTGGAGATTGTTGGCATTTGAATGAAAATTGCATTAATGATATGTTATATTGTCATTGATGTCACTTAACTGGTAATGATATTTATGATATTGCTCTTATTGTTGTCATTATTGATATTTTCTTGTAACTGGTAGGAAGAGTTTTGTGGAAGATATTGTAAATCGGTATGTAAGTATGCGAGTTGAACCGGTAACCAGTATAAGAGGATAAACCCTATCTAATTGGTAAACCCTACTAGTTTTTTTTTATTAAACCCTAACTGATTAAATTTGTTGAATTGGTTATGTTGGGTTATGATGGAATGATGAGTGTTAATGATGACGACATGTGTGATCATTGTATAAAGACAAGTTCAAATTGTTTTGGTGCATTTTTGTCTAGGGAATGAACAAAGTGTATTGCATCTAATGTGAAGTGCATGATGAGTTACAAAGTCCGATGAAGCACTGATCAAGGAGAGGTTGGATTGTCCTTGAATAATGTGTATAGATTTGTATGTAAATCCAATGGTCATATTTCAAGCGATTTATTTGTAATCTCTATGATAGAATTAGGTTTTTGTTGTGTTACCAACCTAATTTATTTGTTATAAGGTCAATGAAGTTGTTCTGAAAAAGGTGTTGGCAGAAATCAATTGAGTGTGTGGTTGTCAAACTGGTTAATGAATCTATAGTTTGAGTAAAGGCAAATTGAAGCTTAAAAGGATTTGATCAAGCAAGTGTAGTGCTATTGAGACAGATCAAGAAAATCTGGTTGTCTTCTAACAATTCCAACAGAATTGAAATCCCCTAACTAGGTAAGCTCTAACAAGCTTGGTTACTTCTTAAATCCTCTAACAAGGTGATCCATTAGCTTGGATTCTCAAATCCTCTATCGAGGTTACTCCTAACAGGGTAATTTCTTTTATCAATGCATTTGTTGTAAATCCCTTAACCGGGTGATTCCTAATAGGATCAGTTCTTAATAGGACTTTTGTACAAAAATTAACAACCTTGGCTCCTAACAGGGCAAACTTGAGAAGAGTACATATAGGTATCTTATGAGTCTCATCTCACTGTGGTTTTTCCCATTTGGGTTTCCACGTCAAAAATATTTGTCATGTGGTGAATGCTTTTATGGTTATGGTATTATGATTGTTTTAATTAACTACTTAACTATTTTGATAAATAATGATAACCAAAAGCATTGAGAAATAAATTATGTTGATATATGATAAAGAATTTGGATGTTTAAAAGTTTAGAGTTATTTACTCTTAAATTGCTATAACAGTCAACCGGTTTTTCCTATGAGACATTATCTTGATAGAGTTATTTCATTGATAAGTTTACATTGTGTGATTGATATTGAGATAGGGAAGTTTATATCAGTTTTTCAATTTACTGATTCACCCCCCTCTCAGTAATCTATCGAATACTTATTATTTCATCATACCATCAATTGGTATCAGAGCATCTTAGGTCCTTTAAGATCTAAGCCTAACAACTTGACTAAAATATCTTGTAGATCATGATGAAGAAGGAAGGTCCAAATTTTAATAGAGAAAACTATAGGATATGGAGCGATAGAATGAAATTTTACATGAAGAGTTTGGGAAGTCAGTATTGGGAACATGTCAATACTAAATATGTTGCACCTACTGGGATTTTAACTGATGATGAGAAGAAAGGACAATAACAAAATCATCAAGCATTAGAGGCCATTATCAGTTCCTTGTCTGATGTTAGATATGTAAATGTTCATGGTCTAGAGAATGCACATGTATGAAAAAAACATGAATATATTTATAGCAGTGATGAACATATTAAGATTGCTAAAGAGGAGAGTCTAAGAGGAAAGTTTGATGACATGCAGATAACTAAAGGTGAGAATATCTAGCAGGAATGGTCAAAGAATAAAAGAGATAGTCTATGAAATAAAGAGTGTAGGAGGGAATGTGGAAGATGCCACAGTGATCAGTAAGGTATTGAGAACCCTACTACTAGTCTATGCTATCCGAGTTACAGTTATGCAGGAATTGAAGTCGATAGACAAAACTAAGGTAACTCTTGAGTCTATCATTGTAAAACTTACTTCTTTTGAACTAAATGGTTATGATGGTATTGTATAGATATTAGAGTCTGCATTCAGACCTTCTGTCACTAACCCATCTATGAGAAAAAGTAGAGATACTAGTCATGGTTATGAACCCAGATCCAACAAAGATATTGATGATGAAGAAAACTTAGTGGAGCTTGAAGCATTGTTGGAAAACCGACTTCCTAGAGGCACTCGCAAATACAAAGGTAAACTACCTTTAAAGTATTTTTCATGCAACAAGATTGGCCACATAGCAGTAAATTGTCCTAATGGTGAAAATGAACACACGAAAGAAAAATTCAGGAAGTATAAGGATAAAGGCAATAGATATTGTCCTATTGTTGTTGATAGTGGTATCACTAATAAAGAATCTGATGGTGATGCTAGTGAAGATATTGTGTTTGTAGCTATTAAGGAAGAGATATCAAACTAGAAGGCACTGGTGTCCAGGATGGATAACTCTGATGATTGGATCATTGATAGTGGTTGTTCACATCATATGACTAGTGATTGGAGAAAATTTCTTTCCTTGAAGGAATTTGATGGCGGTATTGTAAGATTTGGCAATGACTCACCTTGCATGGTTAAAGGTAAGGTAGTTATTTCTCTTAATGGGAAGACCAGTGCTGACAATGTCTATTGGGTTTAAGGTCTAAAGTACAATCTTCTGAGTTTGGCACAACTTAATGATAGAGGATACCCACTGGAGTTTAAAAAAGGTATGTGCAAAATCTTTGACAACAAACTAAAGGTAGCCTATTTCACCTTAATTCTAAAATTAGCAACTATTTAATTGCAAAAATAGATGATAGCTAGCTTTGACATAGCAGATTTTTTCATATAGCCGATTAAAGCTCTTTGCAAAGAATGTTAGTTAGGGAAGATGACTTCTTCAACCTTCAAGAGCAAGTCCTTCTTAGTGGAGTATTTGTTAGATTTGGTTCATATATATCTATGTGGACCAATAAGAACAAGATGCATTCAAGGTGAGAGATATTTCATGATCCTTACTGAGGATTGCTCAAGGATGATGTGGGTCACATTCTTTAAGGATAAGACTAAAGATTTTATTAAGTTCAAGCCATTTAGGGCCTTAGATAAGAAAGAGAGCAGAAAGAAGATAAAATGTCTGAGAACAAATCAAGGTGGTGAATTTACTTCTGAGGTGTTCACTAAGTATTGTGATGAGAATGACATTAAATGACAACTTTCTGCACCAAGGACACCACAACAAAATGGTATCATAGAGTGAAACAACCGGTCAATGGTTGAAGCTACTAGGACAATGTTGATACAAGGAGGTGTAATGAAAACATTTTGGAGAGAAGTTGTCAGTACAATTGTCTACACAATCAACCGATTTATAGTGAAAAGATGTAAGGACAAGACCCCTAATGAATATTGGTATGGAAGATCACCTGATTTTAGCTATTTTATGATATTTGGAAGCAAAAGTTTTATTAAAAGAGGTGATTACATTATAAAATTTGAAGATAAGAGTGATGAAGGCATATTTCTTGGATATTCCACCAAGAGTAAGGCCTGCAAATATTTTAACAATTGAACACAAAGAATTGTTGAGAGTGCTGATGTTCGAGTGGATGAATATCCTGAAGTTTCAAAGGAAATCAATTTGGAGAAGAAGGATGAAGATCCTTGCATTTTTTTTTTGGAACCAAAAACTTTTAAATTTAAAACCGGTAAAGAAAACCCCAATGCACTTGCTCAATCAGAATATATAAATTCAGAAGAAGATGATGATAATGATGAAGTTGAACTTGAAGATAATGATCATGTTATTCCTAGATATGTGAGACTGAATCATAGTCCTGAACAAATTATTGGGCATAAGGATATTGGAGTACTAACCAGAAGGAGAATAAGTGAGAACTCTTTCATGATCTCCATCATTGAAACAAGAACTACTAAGGAGGCATTTGGTGATGATCATTGGGTTAAAGCTATGGAGGAGGAATTGGATCAAATTGATAAGAATAACACTTGGACCTAGGTACCCCGATCGATAAATAAGAATGTTATAGGTACTAAATGGGTATTCAGGAACAAGTTGAATGAAGATGGTGTTGTAATTCGCAATAAGGCTAGGCTGGTTTGTAAGGGTTAAGCATAAGAAGAAGGAGAAGATTATGGTGAAACATTTGCACTAGTAGCAAGGCTGGAGGTGTTAGAACTTTACTTGCATTTACATCCAATAAGAAGTTCAAGGTATGCCAAGTGGATGTTAAGTCTGCATTTTTGAATGGGATATTGGAAGAGGAAGTTTACATAGAGGAACCAAATGGTTATGCTTTGACTGATGCAAAAGACATGGTATGCAGATTATATAAGGCTTTATATAGATTAAAGCAGGCACCTAGAGCATGGTATGAAAGACTTCATACACATCTGATGAAGATAGGCTTTCTAAGAACCAGTGATGATAGTAACATTTATCTCAAGTCTAAAGGAGATGAAATACTAGTTAGTGAAGTATTTGTTCATGATATCATATTTGGAGGTAATGATGTCATGAGAAATAGTTTTGCAGATGAAATAAAAAATGAGTTTGAAATGTCTTTAGTAGGGGAAATCAAAATTTTCACAGGCTTGCAGATACAACAAATGAAGAATGGTATTTTCATTACACAGTCTAAGTATGTGAAAGAGGTCTTGATGATATTTGGCATGAGTGACTGTAAACCAATTGGAACACAAATAGTTGCAGGTTGTAAGTTGTCTAAGGAAGATGAATCTAAGTTTGTTGATGAAAATGAATATAGGTCAATGATTGGTAAATTACACTATGTTTTTCACAGCAGACTGGATATAGCCCATGTGGTTGGCATAGTTGCTAGATTCCAAAAGAATCTGAAGGAAATACCTCTGATAGAAACCAAGAGAATTTTTAGATACCTGAAAGGTACTGTTGACTATGGATTATGGTATCCATATGGTGGAAACTTTGATTTCAAGGTGTACACAGATGTTGATTGGCGGGAAATGTTGATGACTAGAAAAGCACAACAGGTGGAGCATTCTTTCTTAGAGGAAGGATTGTTTCATGGAGTAGTAAGAATAAGAGTTGCACTTCACAATCTACTACTTAAGATGAGTATGTTGTAGCTTATATGAATTGCACATGGGCTATTTAGTTGAGGCACATTTTGGAAGGTTTTAAGATGAAGACCTTAGAACCTATAAATGTTTTATGTGATAATACAAGTTCCATAAATATTTCTAAGAATCTTGGTTTGTACACATGAACCAAGCACATTGAATTGATGTATCATTTCTTGAGGGAAAAGGTGCAAAGAAAAGATGTTATCTTAGAGAATGTTTCTACCAAGCAGCAGCTTGCAGATATTTTTACCCAACCTCTACCTAAGACTACATTTGAGTTTCTTAGAAGTCAACTAGGGTTTGTACCCCTTCATGAGGTTAGTTAAGAATAATTTTGATTGCATCTTAATTGCTTGTAGAATTTTACAGAAGGATTGGTGTAGTAGTGGAAGCTATTCCACAGGGGGAGCATTTAGTTGCACTAAAATTTGCAATTACATGATTTACTTTTCATTTTGGCATTGATGTGAAAGGGGGAGAAGTATTATCTGATTCTGAGGAGGAGAAATAGTATCAAGATGAAGACATGAAGAGCATGGTGAATACTTGGTAATGTAAACCAGGATTTCTATTAAGTAATCACAACAATAATCATAGGCATTTATGATATTGTTGATATTATTGTTATTATTGATATTGTCTTGTAACCGGTAGGAAGAGCTTTGTGGAAGATATTGTAAACTGGTATGTAAGTATGTGAGTTGAATCGGTAACCGATATAAGAGGATAAACCCTATCTAACTAGTAAACCCTACCAGTTGTTTTTTAGTTAAACCCCAACCAATTAAGATTGTTGAATTGGTTATGTTGGTTTATGATCACATGATGAGCGATAATGATGATGACACATGTGATCACTGTATGCAGATAAGTTCAAATTGTTTTGGCAAATTTTTGTCTAGGGAATGAACAAAGTGTATTGCATCTAATGTGAAGCGCGTGATGAGTTACAAATTTTTATGAAGCGATGATCAAGAGTGGTTGGAGTTTTCTTTAATAATGTGTACATATTTCTATGCAAATCCAACAGTCATACTTGAACTGATTTATTTGTAATCTCTATGAGAGAATTAGGCTTTTTTTCTCTTACCAACCTAATTGATTTGTTATAAGGTTGATGAAGTTGTTTTGAAAAAGGTGTTGGCAGAAATCAGTTGAGTGTGTGGTTGCTGAACCGGTTAATGAATCTACAGTTTGAGTAAAGGTAGATTGAAGCTTAAAAGGATCTTATCAAGCAAGTGTAGTGCTATTCAGAAAGATCAAGCAAATCTTGTTGTCTTCTAACAATTACAACAAAATTGAAATCTCCTAACTAGGTAAGCTCTAATAAGCTTGGTTACTTCTTAAATCCTCTAACAAGGTGATCCATTAGCTTGGATTCTCAAATCCACTATCGAAGTTACTCCTAATAGGGTACTTTCTTTTATCAAGGCATTTGTTGTAAATCCCTTAACCAGGTGATTCCTAATAGGATCAATTCTTAACAAGACTTTTGTAAAAGCTTTAACAGGCTTGGCTTCTAATAGGGTGAACTTCAGAAGAGTTCAGATAGTTATTTTGTGAGTTTCACCTCACCTTGGTTTTTGCCATTTGGGTTTCCACGCTAAAAATATTTATGTCATGTGGTGAATGCTTTTGCGGTTATGATCTTATGATTATTCTGATTAACTACTTAACTATTCTGATAAGGCATGATAACTGGAAGTATTGAGAAATAAAGTCTGTTGACATATGATAAAGTATTTGTATGTTTTCAAGTTTATAGTTGTTTACTGTTAAGTTGCTATAACAGTCAACTAGTTTTTCTTGTGAGATATTATCTTGATAGATTTATTCATTGATAAGCTTACTTTGTGTGATTGAGATTGAGATTGGGAAGTTTGTATCAGTTTTTCAATTTACTGATTCACCCCTCCCCTCTCAGTAATCTACTAGATACTTATTCTTTCATTATACCATCAAACATACTCAGCTTCAACATATATAAAGAAGTACATGAATGTTTCTTGCTAATCCATGAAATAAACTTCTTTCATTAAATGAAAGCTCCACCAGAATTACTTTTTCTGTCATCAACATCTCTATCGCAATCGACATCTATATATGCACATAAAGTAAAGTTATCTTCCTTAGGGTACCACAAACCATATTCGGATGTACCTTGCAAGTATCTACAAATATTTTTCACCGCAATCTCACAATTTTCTTTAGGATCACTTTGAAATCTTGAAACAATACAAACACTATTCATTATGTTAGGCCTCATCTAAGTCAAATAAAGTTGACCTGCAATCATAGATTTGTATCTTGTAGGATTTACCAATGCAAAACATCTTTTCTTATCAATTTCTCAGTTGTAACCGTGGGAGTACTTATCGGTTTAGAATCTCCCATACCAAATTTCTTAAAAAATTCTTTAGCATATTTAGTTTGAAAGATAAAAATACCTTTGTCAATCTAAGTAATCTGCAAACGTAAGAAAAATTTCATCTTAGCAATCATAGACATGTCAAATTCATTATCCATGTTCTTAGAAAATTCTATGCATAACTTATCTTCACCTCCAAAGATAATATCATCAACAAATACTTCAATATCGAGTATGTCATCATTGGTGATTTTATAATATAAATTACTATTAGCATTACCCTGTATAAAACCAAGCTTCAAAAGATATTTATACAACCTTGCTTACCAAGCTCTAGGTGCTTGTTTCAATCCATATAAAGCTTTCCTTAACCTACAAACCATGTTTGTATCATCTAATAGTGAAAAACCATAAGGTTGCTCTATATAAACTTCATCATCAAGATCCCCCTTAAAAAATACACATTTAACATCCTGTTAGGAATCCCAAAGATATTGAGAGGGGGGTGAATCAGTATCTTGCCAGTTAACAAATTTTATGACCTTATTAAATAAATTGCATTCCAAAACAATGTACTATTAAACAAGAAATAATGTAGTAAATATAATTAATAACCACAATATAGAATGCACACAATAACACAAGATTTTTAACGAGGAAACCCAGCGTGGGAAAAACCTTGATGGGATTTGCGACCCACCATATTCATTCACTGGCCAAAGAATGTATATTACTTACAATAGGGGCCTGCACATGTGGGAAGGCCAACTACCTAAAGCTCACCGCTTAATTACAAAAGGAAGTCTCACTGACTTACAAAATTGATTATGCAAATCCAATATAATGTACTGCTTTAGTTAAGTCTTCTATGCCAGGTTCAGTACAAATTTAAGCTCATACAATAACCATAAACCTTACTTCAATATATGCCTTAATATTCACATATTACTTCTGCAATAATCTTTCCATGTCCGCATCTTGAGTGATCTACAAGATCTCATACTTATATATGAGTCTTATTACAATATGCCTTGTCGGCTTACAAAAAGATGTTACAATAAAATATAATGTATAATAACTAAAATCCTATTGGTTGGGGTGCCAGTAATCATCTTTGCCACTACTGGTGAACTATCTATTGGTGTAGAGTCTACCGGTGTAGAGTTTGTTGGTGCCATGGGATTGCAGGGTTTCCATCAATGACAATACATTCAATAACCTACAATTTCTCATTGGAGTGTGCAATGCCAACAATCTTCCCCTTTGGCATTGATGGCAACACCCATGAGAAAAATCCAAAATTGTATCCAAAATTTGAAGTCCAAAAATTTTACCAAAACTATGTGCTCCTCCTGAGCAGATGATCTCTTTTGTCCATAATTTTTCTCATCTCTACTACTCCCCGTTTGACATCAATGACAAAGGCTATCAAAAATGTCAACTGAGTGTAGTTCTCAGCCGGAACCTTGTAACCAGTTGGTTACAATCTGAAATAGATCTCCCAATACAAAATTCAGGCTCTCAATGAACCTGTCATTGTCCTTCAATGTTGCTTCAGTCCTTCGAATTGTACTGGTGAGGGTGTGCATTTTCTCTTCCTATGTATTTAGTCCTGGAACAAGTTGTTGGCATTATGTGAACCGGTATGAGGACATAATGATATTGTATGTTGTCATTGATAGCAATATGTGATATGAAGAGAGAACGGACATATGTGAGAACTAGTATATATATGCCAAAGTAAAGCGGTATATTTATTCAAGGTGAACTGACATGTCAAGATGAATCTGCATGTCAAGGTGAACCGGCATGTAGTCATGGGAACCGACACATGGAAGCATTGTATGACTACTGGTTGGTAGGTAGTTTCCACTTTAGGATTTCTGGTTGGAGTACCTCAAGCCTATGTGACTCAATTAGTGATCTTTACGTGATGAAGTTAGCATGATAATGAAGAACAGATAGTGTTGCCACGTAAGCCTTGTGCGCATGAAGGATCTTGCATAAAGAAGAGTGTTCCTATCTACCTCGAGAATGTGTGAAGTCTGTAAATGGTGATAACGTGTGATGGGTTATCAGCCACCATGAAATCAGTGGAAAACAAATGATGGAGAATGTCTTGAGATTGGATCAAGATTGTTGCATTCAATATAGTATGTTCAACGGTTAGGATTGAACAATTTGAATTCCTTAACCTAATAGGTCTAGGGTTTAGGGTTTATGCTACCAACCTATCTGTTGTCCTATAAGGTCGATGTTGTGATTCTTTCAGAGGTTGTTGGCAAAAGTTTTGTGTGTGTATCTAAGAGAAGAGATACGTGATTCTTGCCAAACCAGAGGAGAGAAGTCATATATGTAGAGTGTAAGTGCAGAAGGTGAAGAGGATCTTAAGCGGATTTGCATTGGCATTGAGTGCTATTATCAGGTCATTGATATACCTATTGATCTTTAACCACTTCAATAATTGTGAAATCCCCTAACAGGGTAGCCTTAACCGGCTTGTTGAAAATCCTTTAACAGGGTAACTCGAAGCTACTGAGTCATTGATATCCTTTAGCTATTGAGTTCTTGAAATCCTCTAACAAGGTACCCTTAACAGGCTTTAACCCTTAACCAGGTATTGTAGCCATCCCTTAACTGGGTGATCCCTAACAAGATCAGTTCCTAACAAAACCTATTGTATCTATCTTTAACTGGACAAGGCTTCTAACAGAGCGGACTTCAAAAATAGCTTGTGGGTTTTCATCCCCACCATGGTTTTTCCCAGTTGGTTTTCCACATGAAAAATGTGTGTGTCATGTGTGATACTTTCTTCATGTGATGTTATGATTGATTTCTAATTAAGTGGTGATGCATGTTGATCTTGCTGTAATATGTACATCTTTTGATGGTAGATTGCCTGTTCATGCGCTAGGGTGAAATGGGAATGAAGAGTTAGATTATATGAGAAGATAAGTGTCAACCGATCTTTGCTTGTCTTAGTTATATTGGGTTTTGCCGGTTGAACTCTGTTGAAGGACCGGTGTTGCTTTTTGTCTGTCAGTGCATAAGTGTTAGTTGAGAAACTAGTTTAAGGTTGTGTTTTTACCTGTACTGATTCACCCCCCTATCAGTACCAGTTTGGTACTATTTGTTCATCATTAAGTTATCACAAGTGCCTCTGAGATCTCTTTTCTTAAATAGATGAGGTTGTCAAGTTTAGGACCAAGTCTACATTTAAGCTCTTTTGCCTTGAACTTTATTCTTTCCTTCTCTTTTTCAAAATTTTCAATTTCTCCTCAAAACCTGCTATTTCCTTTTCTATAACCGATATGGGTTTTGATGAACCGATGAGATTATCAGCTATATCATTTATTTCTTTCAGCACTTTACTAATTTTCTTGTCTATATCCACTGTCAAAATATCAGTCTTGCATGTGTCCCTATACAATTCTTTAAATTCCATTATTGTTTTGCTAAGTGCCGCTAATAGGGTATCAATGTGTCTCACACACTTCTTTATTGACTCATCAAAGAATTTTTCTTTTTCTTTATTCATTTTCTCACTAAATGTCTCCTCATTTATCTGATCAACTATTAATAAGTTGTCGGTGATATACTTAGACATTTTGTCTAATCAGCTCAAAGAATCTTTATTGTCCACATTGCACTTGGGTGCAATCAATTTTAATAAAGGAATTATTGTTGGCATATGCACACTCCAATGAGACATTGTATGTGATTGAAGGTTTTGTCATTGATGGCAACCTTGCAATCCTATGGCATCGACAAAGGCATTATACTAGCATTAGCAGATCACACTCTACACTGGCACTCAAGACACTAGCACCGACACAAAAGAAAGGAAGTATACTGGCATAGAGGTCGACAGGATTTTGTTATATTATATTTTGTTTATTATTGTAAAAATGTGTAAGCCGACTTGGAAAATTGTAAAATGACTCTTATATATAAAAGAGATCATTGTAGACATTTGAGATGTGATGTAGAAGCATTAAGGAAAATATTAGGCAGACCTAATGTGCGAAATATAGGTCAAGAGGTATATGTAAAGAACAGAGCAGGAACCGGTACTGAATCTGTCATTGAAGATGCTATTGTAAAGTAGTACAAGATATTGGGTTTGTATAATCCTTATTGCAAGTCAGTGAGACTTCCCATTGAGCAGTGAGTTCTAGGCAGTTGGCCTTCCTGCATGTGCAGGCCCCTATTGTAAGTAATATTCTCTTATTGGCCAGTGAGTGAATATTGTGGGTCACAAATCCCACGGAGGTTTTTCCCACACCGGGTTTCCTCATTAACATCTTGTGTTATGGTGTTCTTTTCATGTGGATGTTCTTAATTCTATTTATTGCATTATTTCTTGCATACTGGTACACTGTTATATTATGTTCTGCATGTTTTAAGTTAAGAAATTCTAATTACTAGTTAGATACTGATTCACCCCCCCCCTCTCAGTATCTGTGGGATCCCTAACAATTGGTATCAGAGCCTAGTCCTCTATTTTCAAAATCCTAATAGCTTGAGGAAGATCTTGACACCAATAAAGATGGAAAATTAGAGTGATGCTTCACCAGAAGGATAGAGCAATGCTCCACTAATAGGAAGTTCTTCATCTAATTGAAGAAAACTTCCTTGAGGGTTTGGCAATCTATTGATACATGTTCTATTATTCCCTTGGTTAGAGATAAGAAGTTGGAAATTACTTATTACTGGCAAACAATGTTAAGTGAATACTTAACAGGCATGCAATCAATGTGGTAGATGGCAAAAAGACACTATAAAATTAAGGTTTTGGCTCCATTTCATTTCACTGAGATTTCAAATTTTTGAAGAGCACAAATAATCTAAGCTAAGGCATTTCAAGCAAGAAGGAAGAACATTCCAAGCAATAATCCATCCAAGGCAATAAACGGTATTTAATCATGGCAACCATCTCTACAATTGAATACATAGCAAACCCTACTGTTATTGAAGTAATAAAAAGACCTAGGCCTGTATTTCAGTTAGTTCCAGAGATAGAAAAGAAGGATGATACCTTAGGTGATTTTTCTCAAATTCCTAAGGGAGTTGTTTATGCTGAAGACCCCAGAATGTACATCCACTGCAACATTGAGGAATTAGGAGATGAGAAAATTAAAACCATGTATAAAACTGTGATATGTGATAATACCGAAAATGTAAAGGATGAACACAAGATCATTGAGACCCTAGGATTTACATAAATCCTTAGCATTCCTGAATTCCCCAAGGATGTGATTAGGATAGTTTTATGCAATCCACAAGATCACCAAGGAAGCTTTGAAAGTTGTCACAAGGTTATCGACCACCGGTAAAAGGCCAGATAAAACCAAGAAAGTTTCAAATGACCTAGTTATAAACCTAACTGGTGCAACATTCGACAAGAGGTCTCTAAGAGTAAGTAAATGATGTAGCAGATATCAATGTGACATTCATCAGTATGATATTAGGGTATAAAGCTACTCATGCTAATAGACTTAATTCAGTTTCAAGTTTATGCATTAAGAGCGCTTATGATATGGTCACAAACAATGCAAAAATTGACATATGTGAGTGGTTAAAGGATGAATTAATTGACAACCTTGGAAAGATCAAGAAGGACAAGAAAGGAACTTTTAGATTTGGAAATCTATTAGTATGCCTAATGCTACATATAACAAAATAGGTTCCTGGTATAGGTTACAAACAACTTGGATATGACATATCGGTAGGCAAACAATTGACTGAACTATTCAATAACATGGGTGAGAACAAGGAAAACCATATTAATGACTTCTTTCAAGCATTAAAAGCCAAAATGAAGAAAAAAGTAAGGTTATCTCAGAATATTGTAGACAAATACAAAGATGATATATGCTTTGTCATCAAGAAAGATGAAATCTGGATGGAAGCGGTCATCCCAAGGACAGTTTGGGTAACCGAGATGGGCTATGAAACAGATGATCACATAGTTGAAACATATGCTAAAGCACTTCTGGAAGCCCCCTGAGAACCTAAGGAAGAAATATTTGGTAGTGCAAAAAATATTGAAAGACAAATTCAATCAAAGAAAAGGGTAAAGGAAAGGGTGGTGGACCACCTAGTATCAAAGTTAGAGACAACTTACCCCCACCATCTTTGATTACTCCACTGGTAACAACTACTGAAGATCAACCGGCAGCCGAGAGTATGGATGTAGAATATAATAATCCTAATCTGAAAGTCCTATATACTGTGAATGTTGATACTCAGAAAATCAACATAGTAGTAGACAAAGATACAACAGAAAAGACAGATATGGCTAGTGAGCCTTTGATGACTAAGGAAACTGATAAACCGATAGAAGATAAAGAGCTAAAGGTAGAGACTGAGAAACAGACTAAGGAAATGAAACATATAGAGAAACAAACAGAGCTAAAGGGTCTAGAACAACAACAACTGGAACAGGTACATAAGGAAACAGTGCCACCGGCAACTAGTGAAGTTGGAAAACCATTGCTTAAAGAAATGTAGACACAAACTGACCTACCAGAGGTCAATACAAACTTGGTTACTTCCACCGGTACTCAAATTGTTGACTCATTATCAAGCTTCAAATCAACCAATGTGACTGAGGTACTACTTGATTCTATCAAGAAAATAACCGACTGCAGCTCACAGGCTTACAAAGTAATTGATGATACCCTACCAATTTTGAAGGTAATTGCTCCTAACTGTAATATAGATAACAAAGATTCTTTAGGAAAATTGGATACAATATGTAAATATATCTCAGAAAACATTGAGAAAATAAAAGATAGAGTAGAAGTTGAAAAAAAGAAATTCTTTGATGAGCAAATAAAGAAGTGTAATAGATATTTTTACACACTTCTACCGAAATTATGTAATTTGTTGAAAGAGTAAAAAAATCTGTACAAAGATACCTGTAAAACAAACTTTTTGACTGTAGATATTGACAAGAAAATGAGCAAGGTACAGGATGAGATCAATAAACTTGCAGATAGTTTTGTCAACTCACCTAATACACTATCAATTTTTGAGGAAAAGATAACAAATTTTGAGGAAGAACTACTCAAATTAGAAAGAGAGAAAGAAAGAATAGTAAGTAAGGCAAAACATTTGAGATCTAAACTAAGTCCAAGATTGGACTATCTAGCATCTTTGTGGAAGGAAATTTCTGAGGCACTAATATAGGGCAGCAAAACACTGGCAGAGCATTTGCAGCATCTCACCGGTACAGTGAAAAGAACAGAAACAACAATAAAGGATAGAAAGAAGTTTATGGATAGTATAAACTTGATTTTGGGAGATCTTTTTCAAATTATAACTACCCAGCTACAAGGCTGAAACCACAAACTCTACTGACATCTTGACAACCTTTGTCATTGATGCCAATGGGGGAGTAGTGGGATGAGAAAATTCAAATCATAGGACAAGAATCATATGCTCAGGGGGAGCTCTCACACTTTTGGTAACTCACATTTTTGGTAACATTTTTGGACTACACAT
Organism: Cryptomeria japonica; assembly: GCF_030272615.1. Lineage (NCBI taxonomy): Eukaryota > Viridiplantae > Streptophyta > Pinopsida > Cupressales > Cupressaceae > Cryptomeria > Cryptomeria japonica. The sequence goes on along the minus strand of NC_081411.1, from coordinate 88,452,737 downwards.
TTTTGGATATCTTTTGAATTTTCTCATGAGTGTTGCCATCAATGCCAAAGGGGGAGATTGTTGGCATATGCACACTCCAATGAGACATTGTATGTGATTGAAGGTTTTGTCATTGATGGAAACCTTGCAATCCTATGGCATCAGCAAAGGCATTATACCGACATCAGCAGATCACACTCTACACCGGCACTTAGGACACCGGCACTAGCACAGAAGAAAGGAAGTATACCAGCACAGAGGCCGACAGGATTTTGTTATATTATATTTTGTTTATTATTGTAAAAATGTGCAAGCCAACTTGGCAAATTGTAAAATGACTTATATATAAAAGAGATCATTATAGACATTTGAGATGTGATGTAGAAGCATTAAGGAAAATATTAGGCAGACCTAATGTGTGAAATATAGGTCAAGAGGTATATGTAAAGAACAGAGCAGGAACCGGTACTAAATCTGGCATTGAAGATGCTATTGTAAAGTAATACAAGATATTGGATTTGTATAATCCTTATTGTAAGTCAGTGAGACTTCCCATTGAGCAGTGAGCTCTAGGCAGTTGGCCTTCCTGCATGTGTAGGCCCCTATTGTAAGTAATATTCTCTTATTGGCGAGTGAGTGAATATTATGGGTCACAAATCCCATGGAGGTTTTTCCCACACCGGGTTTCCTCGTTAACATCTTGTGTTATGGTGTGCTTTTCATGTGGATGTTCTTGATTCTATTTATTGCATTATTTCTTGGATACCGGTACATTGTTATATTATGTTCTGCATGTTTTAAGTTAAGAAATTCTAATTACTAGTTAGATACTGATTCACCCCCCCTCTCAGTATCTGTGGGATCCGTAACAATTATATCATCAATAGCTTTGTATGCAAGTGCATTACAACCTGTTATTTTGTTGATGGAATCCAATAATACCTTTGTTAGATTAGTTGGTCTGAATTCTGTCATGAAAGATCTAGATCATTGTCCAACTACCTTAACAATCTGTATTCTGCTTGTGTGAGTAATCTCTTTTCTTGTATTGACCTTTGATAGGTCAGTTTATGTCTGCATCTCAACTAGCAAAGGCTTGGGTTTCTTAGTAGTTGTTGATGGCACTGTCTCAGTATGAACCTGTCCCTCAACCTTTTTCTCTTCATGTCTCTCAAGGTGTACCTCAGTTTGTTTCTCTGTTCTTTCTATTGTCGGATTCTCTGATGAAGTGTCATTATTCACTGTCAGTTTCTCAGTATGCATCTTTGAACTGTCCATTGTAGGTAACTCTAATTCTGTGGGTTTTTCAATGTGTGCACTAGTGGTATCAGTCACCATTCCAGAAGCCAGGGGATCAATTGATTGTTCAGTTTGTGTCTCAAGCCCAATTTTAATATTTCCAACTATATGCTCTACATGTGTTTCCACTGCAATATTCTCAGTCGATGGCTCAGTAGCCACATCTTTCTTTTCACTAGTGGTTTCCTTATCAACCATAATATTTACCTCTTGTGTATCAATATTCATTGTGTAGAAAACTCTTGAATCAAGATTGGTGTCCTCATCCATTGATTCCAACTTAACATTATCAGTAATAGTCTCAAGCGGTGAAGTATCAAAAGGAGGTGGGAGAAAATTGTCTATCACTTTTATGCTTGGAGGTCCACCTACCTTGCCTTTACCTTTGTCCTTTTCCTTTTGGTAAACTCTAAAAGTTTTGGGTCATTTGAGCTCTTGTTGGTTTTCCTTCTCCACAAAGAAGATATCTCATTTATCCACTCTCTTCAGAATTTCATTCACTCTTCCAACCATTAAACCTACATGCTGGTAAAGATATCCAAAAGTTGTTTGCCTACCAGTATGTCAGAACCAAATTCTTTCCTACCTATACCAGGAACTTCCTTAGTAATGTATAGCATTAGGCACACAAGTAAATTACCAAATATGAAGGTACCCTTCTTATCACCTTTAATTTTCTTCAGATTGTCAATTAATTCATCTTTTAGCCATTCACATATATCAATCTTAGTGTTATTATTCACCATGCCATAAGAACTCTTGATACATAAACTAGAAACAAAGTTCAATCTGTTAGCATGTGTAGTTTTGTATCCTAGTATCATGCTAATGAATCTAACATTTATATCTTTTACATCATTGACTCTCAAGGATCTATTGTCATGAATTGCACCGGTTAGGGTCATGACAGTGTTGTTTGGAACTTTCTTAGTTTTGTTAGGCCTGCTACTGGTGGAAGGTAAGCTAGTCACTACCCTAACTATTTCTTTTGTGATCTTGTGGATGGATTCAAGCCAAAAGAATTTCCCATGAACACTGCTTAGCACAATTCTCACAACTTCCTTAGGGAAATCAGAAATACTAAGTATTTCCACAAAACCTAGGGTTTCTATTATCTTATGTTTAGGTTTCACTATACCATTCTCATCACAAATTATAGTCCTATACATGTTCATGATTTCATCATTACCAAGTTCCTCAATATTACAATGTATGTATATCCTGGTGTCTTCTGCATATGCAACTCCTTTGGGTATTTTAGAGAATGCACCTAGGGTATCATCCTACTTTGCTACTTCGAGTATGATCTTAAATATGGGCCTAGGTCATTTAACCACTTCAACAATAGTAGGGTTTGAAATGAATTCAGGTGTAGAGGAGGAATCCATTTGATAAATACCTTAATTTGCCTTTAGATTTGAATGCTTGAAAGATTTTTCTTCACTTCTCGCTGTGGATGCCTTCGCTCAAGTTTTTCATGCTCTTAGGAAATTTGAATGCTCAGTGAGTGAAAAAGAGTGAAAAACACTTGCTTTATAATGTCATTTCCTCCAACTACCATAATAAATGCCTGTCGGTTAAGTGAAAACTTAACTCATCTGCTGGTAAAGAAGCATTTCATCTTCTTACCATCAATCGAGGGTAAACTAGCATGGTTTTCAATTAGTTTCCATACCCCCAAAAGATTTCTTTTCAGTTGGATGAAGACTCTCCTACCAGTGGAGTGATACTCTGTTCTACCAGTGAAGGAATAGCCGCATCAACATTATGATCTATCTTTGTAATCCATTGTTTTGAAAATTCTTGCTTTACCTCTTCAATCTTTTCTTTACCTTTCAAGCTGGGTCCTTTGTTTTTTGTCAATGATGCCTTACTTCTACAAAATTTTGCAATATGTCCAATCTTGTTACAAGCATGACAAGTCACATTATTTTTTTGAATAGCTTTTCCATATCCTATGCCGGTATGTGTTTTGCATTGATTAGATAAGTGTCCAAATCCTCCACAAATATAACATCTTACATTCATTCTGCAGTTTTCTGAATTATGACTGATTATGTTGCATTTAGAATATTGACCGGTGGGTGCACTAGTATTATGATAGTTTCTAGATCTACACTGATTTTCTTTATGACCATACTTGTTATAGTTAAAGCATTTCCCATTAAATTTGTAGGCATTAGGTTGTCTTACAAGTTTACTGTGATCATGTTTGTTTGTAGTACTAGAGCTTTCACCAACTTCAAAGCCAAGTCCATTAGTATCTCCATTAGGTTTCTAATTTTTTAGCATATCATCAAGTTCTTCTGAACTTTTCTTGAATTTCTCTTTATGTCGATTTGCAGTAGCCAACTCATTTTCCAAGAAATCCTTCTATCTCATGAGTTTAGTTTTATCATGTTCTAAGTGAATCAGATCTGTCTTCAACATATCATTTTCATGACTGAGTCTTAGATTTTCATTTCCAGCGTCATTGATTCTCATAGCCAAGTCATTTTCATTTTTCTTTTTGTCTTCAGTATCTTTACAAAATCTCATAGTCATATCTTGCATCTCATTCCTCAAGGTCATGTTTTCTTGCTTCATCTTGCCTACAAGATCATTAAGAGTTTCTTTTTCATCATCATCATTATGTATCTTCTCATGAAGTTCTCTTCTTTTGTTTCTTTCAATAGTAAGATTCTTCTGAAGTCCTTGAATGATTTCCTATGTAGTCTTTAGATCATCTTCAAGTTTTATATTCTTCAACTTTTCTGCATCATAATCTATAAGAGCTATTTCCAATTGCTTTCTCAAGTGTCAAAATATCACTCAAGTTGTTAGGCTTTTTAAAAAAGAGGACCAATCTCTGATACCAATTGTTAGGAATCCCAAAGATACTAAGAGGGGGGGGGGATCAGTATCTTATTGGTTAATAGATTTTCTGACCTTATTAAATAATTTGCATTCCAAAACAGTGTATCAGTAAACAAGAATTAATGCAGTAAATATCAACAATAAGCACAACATAGAAAGAACACCATAACATAATATTTTTAACGAGGAAACCCGGTGTGGGAAAATCCTCGGTGGGATTTGTGACCCACAATATTCATTCACTGGCCAATGAATGGATATTACTTACAATAGGGGCCTGCACATGCAAGAAGGCCAACTGCCTAAAGCTCGCTGCTTAATTACAAAAGGAAGTATCACTAACTTACAAAATGGATTATGCAAATCCAATATAATGTACTGCTTTAGTTTAGCATCTGTTATGCCAAGTTCAGTACCAATTTAAGCTCATATAATAACCATAAACCTTACTTCAATATCTGCCTTAATATTCACATATTACTTCTGCAATAATCTTCCCATATCCGCATCTTGAGTGATCTACAAGATCTCATACTTATATATGAGTCTTATTATAATATACCTTGTCGGCTTATAAAAAGATGTTACAATTAAATGCAATATGCAATAATTAAAATCTTGTCAACTGGGGTGCTAGTAATCATCTTTTTCGCTATCGGTGAACTATCTATCGGTGTAGAGTCTGTTGGTGTAGAGTCTATCGGTTCCATGGGATTGCAAGGTTTCCATCAATTACAATACCTTCAATCACCTACAATTTCTCATTGGAGTGTGCAACGCCAACACATCCATCTGATAAACCATGTAGTTTCTATAAGTAGCATAGGCAATAAATAATCTTATAGCTTCAATCCTAGATACAGGTGCAAAAGTCTCTCTATAATCAATTCCCTCCTTTTGAGAATATCCTTTACAAACCAATCTAGCCTTATTCCTTATAGCTTGACCATCCTCATCCAATTTATTCTTAAAAACAAATTTAGGTCCAATAATATTTTTTATTTTTAGGTCGGGAAACCAAACTCCATGTATTATTTTTCTCAATCTGATATAATTCTTCTTCCACAGATTTCAACCAATATTCATCTTTACATGACTTAATTACTGGTATCCGGTCAACTTGTGAAATTAAATATACATCATTAGTTGTCTGTATTCTTTTCTCATCACTCCATTGCTCTTATCCCCAATGATCTAATCTTCTGAATGATTCAATCTCACTTACCTAGGAGTCATATGACTCTTTGTTCCTCTTCCCTATTCTTTAGTTACTGTAGAATTTTTTGATACTATCAAAGTAACTAGTTCAACACTCTATTCCAATAAAGGTGCTACCAGTTAAAATATAATCATTTCCATTGTCGGTTCCTTCTCATTAACTCTGATTTGACTTATGTTTAACTCATATACTTTGACATTAGCACTCTCTACAATCCTCTGCAATATCTTGTTATAACATCTATATGACTTTCTTTCATTAGAATAACCAAGAAATATGCCTTCATCACATCTAAGATCAAATTTTCCAATGATATCATCTCTGCTGATATAAAATTTACCACCAAATATTCTAAAATACTTAATTGTAGGTGTATTGCGAAACCATAATTCATAAGGTCTCTTACCAGTTTCTCCTTTGATATGTACTCTATTGAATGTATAAACCATTGTTCTCACTACTTCTCTCCAGTAGGTATGAGGTAGACTAGTTTACATCATCATTGTTCTAGCAGTATCCAAGATAGTTTTATTCTTCCTTTCCACAACTCCATTCTGTTGAGGTGTCTGAGGAGCAGAAAATTGTCTTCTTATACCATGCTTCTCTCAAAAGTTATTAAACTCACCAGATGTGAATTCTTGACCATGATCTGATCTCAAACATTTAATCTTCAATTTTATCTCAGTTTCTACTTTATCCTTAAAGGTTTTAAAATTTTAAAATGCTTTAGATTTTTCTTTTAGAAAAGTAACCCAGATCATACTATAATAATCATCAATAATTAGGATGAAATATCTATCACCTTGAAAATTTTTAACTCTAATAGGGCCACACAAACCAGTAAGAATAAGATCAAGAACATCACTAGATTTATCTTGTATACTCCTAAAAGAGGTTATGACCGGTTTACCCATTTGGCATTCTCTACATACCGTATTATAGGACTTCACAATCTTAGGTATATCCCTAACTACCTCAGTTTAACTGATCTTTACAATGAATTCAAAATTTATATGACACAACCTTTTATGCCATAGCCAACTTTCATCAATCTGTGTAATCAAACATGTCTTCTCAACAGAGTTCAAATGAAATATGTTACCTTTTGTCTGTGTACCGGTTGCAATCTCCAAACCAGATCTATTAATGATTTTGCATTTTCCATCCTTGAAGTGTAATTGAAATCCCTTATTCACTAATTATCCTACACTCACAAGACTATGCATTAAACCTTCAACATAATAAACATTGTCAGTATTGTTCTTACTATCCAATGATATAGTTCATTCTCCTTTGATCATACATGCCTTGTCATCTTCATAAATTACTAGACCACCATCAAATTCTTGCAAAGACAGAAACTTCCCTTTATCTCCAGTCATATGATGTGAACAATCATTGTCAATTACCCATTCATCCTTGTCTTCAATTTTAGCACCAAGTGCCTTCTCTCCAAGTACATTCTCTTCTAGTGCTAGATCATGTTCCTCGATAGCTAGGAACACCCATTCCTTCCCATTTTCAGAACCACTAGCAGAGTCTTCTACCGATTCATCATCAGAATCAGTAGTGCCTTCCTCATCTGCTATGTATCATGATTTTTCTTTGTTTTGCTTGTACATATACTTGTTCTGATATCCAGGGTTAGGCTTAAAATATCTTCTAACTCTTTTTAAAAATATTGAATTTCTTTTAGGATATCTAGATGCAAAATGACCAATCTTTTTACATGCAAAACATTTAAAAGGCGCTTTTCCTTCATACTTACTTCCTACTAGTCCTTTAGGTACTCTTCTGGCAAATAGTGCTTCAAGTTGCTCAAACTCATCATCTTCTTTCTTCATATCTTCCAATTCCTTTGCATACAAAGCTTTCCAATCTTTCTTACCGATTGTAGATGTAGATGCATGAAAAGTAGGTTCAGTCTTCATATCTCCAGAAGGTCCAAATTATTCAAGCTAAAAATTAGATAGTTTCCCAACCTAAGTATCTATGTTGACATATGTATTAGCCATTTTTCTCAACTCATTAATAGTAGTAGCCTTCATTTTTGTAAGCCAGTGGTAGGGCTCTCAGAACTTTAGAAATAATTTTATCTTCACTCAGAGTTCCACCACAACATTAAAAACTCATAACAATCTCATTTACCCTTTCCATGAATGGAGTAATTCTTTCATCTTCTTCCATCTTCAAGTTTCCATATCTCACTTGGTAACCATCAAGTTTAGTAATCTTCACTATAGGGTCACCTTCATTAAGAGTCTCCAACTTATCTTATATAGCCTTTCCAAGTGATTTGTCTGTTAATCCCATTATTAGCTAATCAGAAAGTGTACACAAGAGGGCTTCTCTTTCTCTACAATCATTCTCAAGCTCCTTATCCAAGTTTTCCAGAGGAGGATTGTCAAATCCTGGATTATAAGGTGTGACACCATTTTGTATCATCTCCCAAATCTCCTTGCCAAGACATCTCAAATGAGTCTCCATCTGAATCTTCGATACTGTGTAATTTGTTCCATCAAGCATCAGAATATCCCTCCAAAAGATAGATCCAGAAGAACTAGATGAACTTGAATTGTTAGTCACCATTGGATCTTCCTCAAGGGGTTAAGATTTCTATAGAGAGGACCAATGCTCGTAAACTAATTGTTAGACAATTAAAATAACTAGAAGACAATTGAAAGTGGGGTTGAATCAGTTGTCACAGATTATCGGAATAATTAGCAATTAGAAATTTATTACCAGAACCAAAAATATTAATACCAGAATAACAATTAAACCAATTAAGCATAAACATAATCATAGAATAATTTTTATCAACATGACACCAAGATTTATATGTAGAAAACCCGGTAAAGGTAAAAACAATGGTCGGAAGCCTACCCACAATTAGATACTACTTATGCAGTAAGTATGTAAATTACAATTGAGGGGCCTGCACTTACAGGAAGGTGAACAACCTCGAGCACATTTCTCATCATGAAAGGAGTCTCACTAACTACATAGAAAACTAGACTACAATCTGGAGAAGTGTTTAACTCGAAAAGATACCATCTCCTATGCTAGAATATAGTTCCAGTTAAGCTCAATACCAAAAGACTAAATATTCTTATGTAAACCCAATTTGATCTTCAATGATTGACCAAATCCTCTACCTGAATGATATTAAATTATTTGCACATTACATCCCTTGACCATGACCTCTAACATAAACATGATGATCTACGATGAGATCTTACATCTATATATACAAACCCTCGACCATAAACAATTAGGTCGACTATGAGATAATAGATCAATTCCATAATTACAAAAAATGTGTGCCTTAGACAAAATAAATAATATCCAACACATAAGATATCCTGGAAACACATCAAGAGGTCCAATCCTCACGTTACATTAAGTCAGTACATAACCTAGATCAAACAGGACCCAGTATAGGTCCACACACTACAACAATTATCTCCATCCGCCAAGTCTCGAACATGATCACCAACAAAATCCTAAACCTCTATCACAAGTTGCACCAACACCACTTATGCAATTCATCAAAGATCTTGATAAAAATCTCCATTGGTGATATCCTCACTAGAACCAGAAACCAAGCTTCTAAGCAAATAGGATAGCATCCTATCACCAGACCAAGATCAATTGACTGAATATGAGCATGAGTATCATGAACAAGCCAATTCTATAACCAAACTATATTGGAGCGTACTGGATCATTCCGGATCCAAATCAACCAGAAACCACTCAACCTACTGGGATCAAAAGGGTGTCAGTAAAGCATCCAAACATCTAGTGTTGGCATCAATGACAAAATATCAATGCAACACATAATCAATTCCAACAAATGGCCAATAGATAGATTTGCCATTTAAATCTATATTCTTCCACTGATGGAAGTGGCAATTGAAAACTAACAGTTCAAACAAATGTAATAATGTTTTACACCTACTCTTTGCATATTTTACAAGGGACAATTACCTTCTAGTTTTATACAAAGATTAGATTCATAGTATGCTTTTAACTAGAAAACTTTGAAAGATGATAAATCGTAATAAAATTATAACATAATAGAATATAAAAATTTTGTTTGAAAATACTAAGATCTATAATATTCAAAACGTTAATTTTTTATTTGTTCAAAGTCACAACATTCATGATAATGTGCATATACTAGTTCTAATAAATCACATAATAAATATATAGAATAAATATTCTAAATGACATAACATTCAAAATAAGAACAATCAATTCAAATATATGATATTTGAACTAGCATTGAAATTTCTTTTCTTCGTATCTATTAAAAAATAATATAAGTATATAGAAAGTGTAAAATGATCAATTCTATGGGCACACATCTAACATATATATATAACCTTGTAATTGTATTGGAACTAATGATGTCTCCCAGATGACCGTTCTTAAAAGGAACTGAAAAGTCTAAACATAATTTAAACAAGATAATGACCCTGTAGAGCCAATATTTTTTTAGTATCCCCTGAAGGAGAAAATAAACAAAAACTATGAAACAAGACGTAAGAGATGATAATATCCTCTTCATCTTTAGAGCCTTCACATGTTGCTTCTACAATATAATTTGTAGATCTCGCTTGCATCACCTTGGCTTGCCCATTTTCTTTGTATGTGCTATATTTGGAAATGATTGGAGTAATTATTATGGTAATTGTGTTGGTTATAATATTCACCGTTAGCTTACCTTTTTTTACTTCTAATATGCCTCTACAACCTTTTTACATGCATCATCAATCTAATTCTTGAATCTTTAGAGGTTGGTTGCTAGGTTCTTAATGATCCCTATTGTCCTATCACTCATTCTTTCAGTAGTTAATTCTTCATTTCTTATTGCTATAAATCTTTAAATCACATATAAATTCCTTCACATTCTCTCCTCATCGCCCTTGAATATCTTAATCTTAAGAAGGGATAAATAGTTCATTACATCCCTAACCTCTAGCCGAAGCTATACTATGGTTGATCTTATTTGGGTATCAAATTCATCAATTTAGGAAATATTCTAGTCTAGCATATTTAACTATGAGTCTTATTCATTTTCACCTTGATTGTTAATTATCCCTTCACTAATCAAAAGAGCTAAGAGAAACTCTGAGACTTATCTCTGTTAGGATTCCCACAAATACTAAGAGGTGGGGGTGAATCAGTATCTAACTGGTTATAGAATTTTCTTAACTTAAAACATGTAGAGTATATTAATACTGAGTACCGGTAAGTAGAAAGTAATGTAATAAACAGAGATAAAAACAACCACATGAAAAACACACCCTAACACAAGGATTTAATGAGGAAACCCGGTGTGGGAAAAACCTCGGTGGGATTTGTGACCCACAATATTCACTTACTGGCCAATAAGAGAATATTACTACTACAAGAGGGGCCTACACATGCAGGAGGGCCAACTACCTAGAGCTCACTGCTCAATTATAAAATGGGAAGTCTCACTGACTTACAAAATGGATTATACAAATCCAGTATCTTGTACTGCTTCAAAATAGCATCTGTAATGCCAGATCCAATACCGGTTTCTGCTCTGCTTCTTACATAAACTCTTGACCTATAATTCACATAATAGGTCTGTCTTATTTCGCTTAATATATTCCTCTTACTTTCTTATAAATGTTCTATAATGATCTCTCTTATATAAGAGTCATTTTACAACTTGCCAAGTCATCTTCCAATGATTTTACAATAATAAAAAATATATTACAATAAAAATCCTGTCGGCCTTTGTGCCAGTATGCTTCCTTTCATTACCGATGCCGGTGTTGTGAGTGTCGATATAGAGTCTGATCTTGCTAGTGTCAGTGACTTGAGTGTCGGTGTAGAGTCTGATCTTGTTGGTGCCAGTGAAATGTCTTGCCTATGTCATAGGATTGTAAAGTTGCCATCAATGACAAAACCTTCAATCACCTACAATGTCTCATTGGAGTGTGCATATGCCAACAATCTCCCCCTTTGGCATTGATGGAAACACTCATGAGAAAATTCCAAAACTTGTAATCCAAAAATTGTGTACCAAAATATTACCAAAAATATGTGAGCTCCCTCTGATCAGATAAGTCTTTTGCTGATTATTTTCTCATACTAATACTCCCCCTTTGTCATCAATGACAAAGGTTGTCAAGGTGTCAATAGAGTTGTTGTCTTCTGTCTCAACCTTGTAGTTGGGTGGTTACAATTTGAAAGAGATCTGCCAAAACCAGATTTATGCTTTCCATAAACTTTTTATTGTCTTTTATTGTTGCCTATGTTCTTTGAACTGTATCGGTGAGTTGTTGCATGTGCTCTGCCGATGTTTTCTATCCTTGTACTAATGCCTCAGATATTTCCTTTCTCAAGGATCCTAGATAGTCCAGTCTTGGACTTAGTCTTAGTCTCAGATTCTTAGCCTTATTTATTACTCTTTCCTTTTCTCTCTCTAGCTTCAATGACTCTTCCTCAAAACTAGTTATCTTTTTCTTAAAAACTAGTAATGTATCAAGTGAATTAACAAAATTGTCAGCAAGTTTATTTATTTCTTCTTCTATCTTGCTCATTTTCTTATCTATGTCCACTGTCAAAAAGTTTGTCTTGCAAGTATCTTTGTATAGAGTTTTAAATTCCTTCAATATGTTACATAGTTCTGGTAGAAGTGTGTCAAACTCCCTGGTACGCTTCTTTATTTGATCTTCAAAGAATTTCTATTTTTCAATTTCCAACTTGTCTTTGAATGCCTGTTCCTTTATTTGATCAACTGTCACTGTGTTGTCAGTAATATACTTCGACAAAGTGTCAAGTTGACTCAAAGAATCCTTATTATCTATGTTGCATTTTGGAGCTATCATCCTCAAAATTGGGATTGTGTCATCTATAGCTTTATAAGCTTGTGAACTACAATCAGTTATTTTCTTCAAAGAATCTAAAAGAATTTTAGTTACATTGGTTGATTTGTAACCTGTTGAGGAGGAACCAACATTCTGAATTCCATTGGTGGAGGAAGTAACCATGCTTGTAGTGACCTCTGGTAGGTTAGTTTGTGTTTCCATTTCCTTAAGCAAGGGTTTATGTTTCTCTCCTGTTGCCGATGGCACTGTTTCCACATGGACCTATTTCTATTCCGAAGCCTGTTGCTCTACTTGTTTCTCTATTTGTGTCTATGTTTGTTTCCCTATGCTATCATCTATCGGTTTACCTTCAGTGTTAACAGTGTTGTCAGCTACCGGTGGCTCACTAGCCATGTCAGTTTTATCAGTTGTGTCTTTATCTATCACAATGTTGATCTTTTGAGTATCAACACTCATTGTGTATAGTACCTCAGGATTAGGATTAGTATCCTTTTGTGATACATCCATACTGTCATCTACCGATTGGTCTTTTGTTGTTGTTACCGGTGGAGTAACTAGAGGTGGTGGGGATAAGTTATCTTTTATTTTGATACTAGGAGTTCCACCAACCTTTCCTTTACCCTTATCTTTGTCCTTCTGATAGAATTTGATAGGCTTGGGGTTCCTATAATCTTCCTGCTTTTCCTTCTCCACAAGGAATATATCCCATCCATTTTTTGTTTCTTCGGTTACCTCTTTTACTCTTCCTGCCATTAGTGCAATATGTCGGTGTGTAGTAGAGAATACTTACCGGTTGGTCTTTGCAATCAGATCATCTATTTCTTTTGGAGAGTTGACTGGGTAGACAACAAGTAATTTTTCAATTTTGATGATCTTGTCCAGTTCTACAACAGATTGTCTTCTTGCTTCTAGTCTCTTGAATAATTCATCTGGTAGTTCATCTACAACTTCCATCAAAAAATTCTTGTAGATATCTAGGTGTAAAATGACACTGTTTTCAACTTGCTCTTTGTCATCTGCTAATAGTGCATCATACAATTTTTCTATGTTCTTGAGTTTTCCTTCTTCTATGATTTCATCCAATAGTCTATCAATCGGAGCAATGGTTTGTTTAGTCCTTTCCTCCTTAGGTGTTAGCTTTTTCTTTGGGGTTGTCTTCTTTACCAGAGACCTCACATCTTGTTGTTTTTGTCTAGTTCTTCTAGGTGAGGGTGTGGATACCGGTGAAGGTTGTCTTTTCCTTACAACTCTTTTAAATTCAGCTGGCTTGTCACTCTCTGAAGAATTTGCTACCGGTGATAGGTGAGTTTCTAGTTGTTGTGCCTATAACTCATCTTTAGTGATACCAATTTGTTTCAGTACATTTTATTTTATAGCATTAGCCTACCTTGAACCTTTTCTCACAGTTGCTTCCACTTTCTTTATTCTCTTCTTGGATTGAATTTGGCTTTCAATGGTCTCAGCACTACCAAATACTTCTTCCTTGGGTTCATTTGGTGCTTCCAAAAGTCCTTTAGCATATGTTTCAATGATGTGGTCATCAGCCTCATAGCCCATCTCAGTAACCTAGATTGTTCTTGGGATAACTGCTTCCATCCAGATCTCATCCATTTTAATTACAAAACATATATCATCCTTGTATTTGTTAACGATTTCCTGTGATAGTCTGATTATTTTGTTCATTCTATCCTTTAGTGCTTAAAAATACTCATTGATATTGTTTTCATTGTTTTCACCCATGTTGTTGAATAAGCCTGATAATTGTTTTCCTACCGGTATGTCAAATCCAAGATTCTTGTTGCCTATACCGGGCACCTGTTTGGTTATATGTAGCATTAAGCTTACAAGTAAATTACCAAATCTGAATGTTCCTTTCTTATCCTTCTTTATCTTCCCTAAATTGTCAATCAATTCATCCTTTAGCCATTCACATACATCAATTTTCACATTTTCTTTTACCATATCAGGTGCACTTTTTATGCATAAACTTGAAACTGAGTTAAGTCTATTTGCATGTGTTGCTTTGTATCCTAAGATCATGCTAACAAATCTAACATTTATATCGGTCACATCATTAACCCTTAGAGACCTTCTGTCATATGTTGCACCAGTTAAGTTCATTACCAGGTCATTTGAGACCTTCTTTGTTTTGTCTGGTCTACTATCGATGGAGGGTAACCCTGTTACAACTTTCACAACTTCCTTGGTAATTTTATGGATTGAATCTAGCCAAAAGAATGCACCATGTACTCTACTCAATACTATCCTAATAACTTCCTTGGGTAAATCAAGAATGCTAAGGATTTCTGTGAATCCTAGGGTTTCAATGACTTGGTGTTCAGGTTTTACTCTACCGAAATCATCACAGATAACAGATTTGTACATGTCCTTGATTTCTTCATCTCCTAATTCTTCTATATGGCAATGTATATAAATTCTAGGGTCTTCTGCATAAACAACTCCTTTGGGAATTTGGGAAAAAGCACCTACATTGTCATCCTTTTTAGCTATTTCAGGAACTAATTGAAATACGGGCCTAGGGTGTTTGATTACCTCGACCACAGTAGGGTTTGCTATGAATTCAGGTGTAGAGGAGGATGCCATGATTATAAATACCTTTTTCTACCTTTGGAAGGATTAATTGCTGAAATGTTTTGCCTCTTTGCTCGAAATGCCTTAGCTCTGGAAATTTCGTGCTCTTTGAATGTTTGAATGCTCAGTGAAGTGAAATGGAGCCAAAATCACTAATTTATAATGTCGAACTGCCAACTACCACATTTAATGCTTGCTGGTTCAGTAATCACTTAACATATCTGCTAGTATAGAAGTAAATTCAACTTCTTACCATCAACCAAGGGAATAATAGCATATGTCTCATTGATTGCCAAACCGTCAAAGAAATTTCTTCAATTTGATGAAGAGACATCTATCAGTGGATTGCTATTATGTCCTGCCGGTGGAGTGTTGCTTGGTTCTATCGGTGGTGGAGTATTCACAACACCATTTAGATCTGATTTCCTAATCCATTGTTTTGAAAATTCTTGCTTAACCTCTTCAACTTTTTCTTTACCTTTCAAACTAGGACCTTTGTTGTCTATCGGTGATCCTTTACTTCTAAAAAATTTAGCAATATGCCCAATCTTGTTACATGCATAACAAGTCACATTATTCTTCTGAATAGCTTTCCCATAACCTATGCTGGTTTGTGTTTTGCATTGATTAGATAGGTTTCCAAATCTTCCACAAACATAACATCTCACATTCATTATGCAATTCTCAGAGTTATGACCAATTTTGTTGCATTTAGAACATTGACTGATGGGTGCATTGGTGTTCTGATAATTTCTAGATCTACATTCATTTTCTCTCTGACCATAATTGTTACAGTTAAAGCATTTTCCATTAAATTTATAAGCAGTAGGTTGTCTTACTGGTTTGCTATGATCCTATGTGTTTGTAGTACCGAAGCTTTCACCAACTTCAAAGCTAGTTCTAGAAGTGTCACCTTTAGGTTTTTGATTCTTCAGCAAGTTACCAAGTTCCTCTGAGCTTTTCTTGAATTTCTCTTTATGTTGATTTGCAGTATATAGTTCTCTTTCTAAGACTTATTTCTATCTCATCAGTTCATTGGAGTCATTCTGAGTGTGCATCAGATCTATCTTCAACAAATCATTTTCATAGTTAAGTCTTGTGTTTTCATTTGCAAAATCACTTAGTCTTCTAGTCAAATCTTCTTCATTCTTCTTTCTATCTTCAATTTATTTACAAAATCTCATAGTCATATCCTCTATCTCATTCTTTGTTGTCACGTTCTCTTGTTTCAACTTGTTTATCATATCATTAAGAGTTTCTTTTTCATCATTCTCATTTTGCATCTTTTCACAAATTTCTCTTCTCTTGTTTCTTGAAATAGTAAGATTTTCTTGAAGTGCTTGAATAATATCCTAGGCAGCCTTTAGATCATCTTCAAGTTTGATATTTTTCAATTTTTCTGTATCATAGTCTAAGAGAGCTCCTTCAAGTTGCTTCATCAAGTTTTCCATCTCTACCAGTGTCAAGATCTTCCTCAAGCTATTAGGCTTCTGAAAATAGAGGACCAAGCTCTGATACCAATTTTTAGGATTCCCAAAGATACTGAGAGGGGGGGGGTGAATCAGTATCTAACCGGTTATAGAATTTTCTTAACTTAAAACATGTAGAGCATATTAATACTGTGTACTAGTAAGCAGAAAGTAATGTAATAAATAGAGATAAAAACAACCAGATGAAAAAAACACCATAACACAAGGATTTAATGAGGAAACCCAGTGTGGGAAAAACCTCAGTGCGATTTGTGACCCACAATATTCACTTACTAGCCAATAAGAGAATATTACTACTACAAGAGGGGCCTGCACATGAAGGAAGGCCAACTACCTAGAGCTCATTGCTCAATTACAAAATGGGAAGTCTCACTAACTTACAAAATGGATTATACAAATCCAGTATCTTGTACTGCTTCAAAATAGTATCTGTAATGCCAGATCCAGTACTGGTTTTTGCTCTGCTTCTTACATAAACCCTTAACCTATAATTCACATAATAGGTCTGCCTTATTTCGCTTAATATATTCCCCTTACTTTCTTACAAATGTTCTATAATGATCTCTCTTATATAAGAGTCATTTTACAACTTGCAATGATTTTACAATAATAAAAAATATATTACAACAAAAATCATGTCAGCCTTTGTGCTGGCATGCTTCCTTTCACTGTTGGTGTCGGTGATGTGAGTGCCGGTGTAGAGTATGATCTTTCTAGTGTCAGTGACTTGAGTGCCGGTGTATAGTTTGATCTTGCTAGTGCTGGTGGAATGTCTTGCTGGTGTCATAGGATTGTAAGGTTGCCATCAATGACAAAACCTTCAATCACCTACAATGTCTCATTGGAGTGTGCATATGCCAACACTCTCAACTCATGAAGGATCATGGACAATTTTTTTCTTCCATTTTCATATTTTATAGATCATTATTCCGAACCTTTAGTTTCTCAAGTACTAGAGTATAAGCCCTCATAGACTCTTCTATGCACACTATCCCAGGGAATATAATTTTTTTCCCAATTATCTACAACTAAAGTAATATACTAGTTCCTTTTAATTTTCTTTAACTTACTAGGGTCTAACCGCTCACTACGGATGTTTTCAATATACCTCATAGATTGATCATTTGTCTATAAAATGGATTGGATGAAGGAAGTCAAAGTATTTACCTCTTTTTGCAGCACCATATCTCCTTGGTGTTGAAGGTGTTTATCCTTGTTTAAAGCTTCCTTATGCCCTCAACATACCTTTATGTTGAAATCTTAAGGGGGGCATACACAATACCCTCTTTGTACTATATTGTGGATTTTTGGATGTCTTATAGGAAGCATACATTCTTCAAACTAGACCTAACTCTTATTCAAGATGTTTCCAAAACTAAGTTTTTTTCTTTTTAATTGCATTCCTTATATTGGGTATACATTCTTGAAATGAGACCTAACTCTTATGCAAGACATTCTCGAACCCATTCATGTTTGTTTTTCAATTGTAGGTCTTATAAATATTATTGCATGCTCAAAACCAGACCTAGAGTCTTATACAAAATGATTAACTCTTGAAAATAGACAATGACATATGCAACAGGGTGAGTGGACTAACATAACACAACATGATAGACCGTTTGAATCCTCCTTTTTCAAATGAATGGTACTAGTATAACACAGCTTGCTAGACTATTATGACTATCTTTCTTTACATGAATCAAATAACATAATACAACTTGTTATCATGTGCCTATTTACGTTCTCATATCTCATCCACCATAACATAAATTTATATCATGTCAATTCCATGACCTCTCTTCCTCTACCTCTCATGGATCACTTAACATAATGCAACTTCCTAGCTTGTGGTATCCATCTTCACTCCTTCCCTATGAGCTCATAGCATTTTTATTTATATATCACGATTCATTACCTGATCCATTCTCTTGCTCTTTTTATGTGACCACTTATGGTCTTGTGATAGCATTCTAAGAATGACATTAGTGGCTGAGACATTTTGATTATCGAGGTCTCTTAAACTAGTTTACTTGGATCCTTTTTGTTCTTAATACTAAACCCCTTGTGTTATGCATCTTTTGTATTTTGTTGTCTTTGTTTGGCTTTTTAACTTTGTCTTGTTTTGTATGTCCTTGCAAGTGATTGTATTGTGTAGGGAATTGACTCTGGATCTACACTCCTAAATTAAGACAAAGATGATGATGAATAATAGGGTCATCTTTCGATAAGTGAAAGTAGGAGGACTAGGGAAATTTTGTATTACCTAGCCCCGAAAAACTAGCTCAAACATCTAGGAATAGGTTTTGATTTTCTTTTTTGCCCAGATTCCAATTGGTATCTCTATTAGATATCTATAGCATTTTATTTTTTGTCAATTTGCATCAATTACACATTTTTTAACCCTAGTTTCACAACTTACATAAAAAATTTTGAACTAAAAGACCGTTGCAAACAAAACCAATGAATCTAAGCATAATTTTAGCCCTTTTCTTATTTGGATTGTGGCTAGATATATTGAATTCATCTTTGCTTTAATGATGTGGTCCTTAATGTAAAATTAGTGATCTTACTATCCTAATTGGTAAAAACCTAATTGTTACCATCAATATAGAAGTTTCTTAAAAGTTTAAGCAATTAGGCAAAAAGAAAAGTTGAAAAAGAATGGTGGCAAACAAAACCAATGAATCTAATTAGAATTTTAGCCTATTTCCTACTTGGATTGTGGCTAGATCTATTGGATTCATATTTTCTTTAATCAAGTGGTCCCTAATGTAAAATTAGTGATCTTACCATCCTAATTGGTAAAACCCTAATTCTTACCATCAATATAGAAGTTTCTTAAAATTTTAAGGAATTAAGTAAAAACCAAAATTTAAAAAGAATTAAATGTTTAAGGTTAGATAATGGGGGTGAATATTGCAATCTAGGAGTTCCTTATATCCCTCAAAATGTAGTATTAGGATGCAAAGAATAGTTTCTTATATCCCTCAATCTAGGAGTTTTTGAAAGAAGAAATAGTACTATTTTAGAAATGGCTTGTTGTATGTTGCATTCGAAAACTTTTGTTACTAAATTTTGGAGTTTCATTGTTTCTTTTGTTTCACATATTGTGAATAGAATCCCACCCAAAGCCCTCCCAAAATGACCACTAAAGAAGCATGCAGTGGAAGGAAACCTCACATTGGGTATTTTAAAGTATTTGGGTGTATTGCTTGGGCACACATTCCTAATGAAAAGAGGTAAAATTTAGAACCAAATATTCATAAGTGTTTATTTACCTACTATAGTGAATAATCAAAGGCTTACTGATCATATGGATTTGACAACAAAAGAATCTTTTTTAGTAGAGATGTTAAGTTTGATGAACATTCACAACTTCCAACGAATTCTTCCCTCATTAAAACAAATAATTATTCCTATATCAATGAGAATGAAGCATACACTAATGAAACAAATAATTCTTATGATCAACCATTTTTTGTAGGTAGTGATGATGAAGGACATCTAACATTTTAGCTAGATAAAAGATAAGGAGTATTGAAGAAATTTATAGTCAAGGCTCTAAGAACCAAGGAAAGAGTGGTAGTTCTCTCTTGCCTAAAGTATTATAGGTACATGATCCAATCTCATATGAATAAAATAGAGGGAATAAATAATGGTAACAAGCAATGAAAGAGGAATATGATGCATTTTTAAAGAATAACACTTGGGTACTTGTACCAAGCCCTTAATTTAAGAATCTTATTGGTTGCAAATGGGGTTATAAAACAAAATTTAATTACATGTGGTACTTTTAAAAAATGGAAAGATAGATTGGTTGCTAAAGGGTTTAACCAAAAGTAGGGTTTTGCTTATGAAGAAACCTTTGCCCTAGTCGTTAAATTGAATATAGTTAGAATTATTTCTTCTTTGGTTGCAAGTCTTGGGTGGCATATTCATCAAATGGATGTTAACAATTATTTCTTAAATTGAAATTTGTACGAGGAAATATATATGGATGAGCCACCAAGTTTTATAGACCATGTAAATCATAATCATGTTTGGTAACTAAAAAACTTTTATTGTCTAAAACAAGCACCACAAGTGTGGAATGAGAAGATTGACATGTAATTTCTACTTCATGAATTTAAAAAGTGTAAAATCTTATCCAAATATTTATGTAAAGAATGTCCAAGATGATATTATTGTTGTTGTATTTTATGTAGATGATTTACTTATTACTAGACCAAGTATTCGGTTAATCAATTATTTAAAATCTAATATTAAGAAGGTATTTCATACAAGTGATTTGAGAGAAATTTATTAGTTTCTTGGACTATAAGTTTGTAGACTCTATGATTTATTAATCATATCATAATCAAAGTATGCTTCGGATCTTTTAGAAAAATTTAACATGCTTGAATGCAAGCCAATTGGTACACCCTTTCATTTACGAGTCAAACTTACTAAAGAATGTACTTCTCAAAGTGTGGATGCCACTTTATATAGATAGATTGTTGGTAGCTTGGTTTATTAGACTTATTCTAGACCAAATATTTGTTTTGTAGTCAATCTAGTATGAATATTTATTCAGGCACCTCAAGAAAGTCATTGGTTGGTTGCTAAGAGATTTTTTCGATACATTTGTGGAATACTACACTTTGGAGATGACTATAGCTATAATTATTCAATTTTTGTGGTTGGATATATAGATTTAGATTGGGGAGTTTATAAGATAACATAAATTATATTGTTGGTCATATTTTTCAGTTTAGGTCAAGTCCAATTACTTGGAGGACAAAAAAGAAATGAATACATCATTGTCTTCATGTGAACCAAGATATAGAGCAGCAAAAGAAGCAATAAAGGAAGTAATTTCACTTTGATATATTTTATTCAAGGTTGGGTTTCCCCAGAGTGATGTACTACTTTGTATTATGACAATCAAAACATCATCCAAGTTGCTAACAATCCAAATTTTCATTGCAAAAAAAAGAATATTGAGCTTGATGTTCACTATATTCAAGATTTAGTTAAAGTAGCTACTATAAATCTACAATTTTGTTCAAGTGAAGAACAATTAACTAATATATTTAGTAAAAGTATCACTAAGGCCAAATTTTTAAAATTAAGAGGAATGCTTGGTATGCTAGAGGTGAACATTAGGGGGAGATAGTGGTATAATGTTCCCCTCTTCTTTGTATCTTCTCTAGAATATTCTAGCCAATCTTGAAGGGGTCTTCTAAGGAATAAGATTGTCTAAAAAGAGAAGAAATTTCTAGAGAGAAAGAATTTTCTAGAATAAGAGAAATAACTAGAAGTTGTCTAGAAAAAAGAACATTCCAATTTTATAATTCTCTAGAATTCTAAAAGTTTCTAAGGTCATCTATAAATTTGGAGTTGTTCATTGAAAACAATAATGCAATGTAATATGGTTGTATGTTGTTGAATTAAATACGATAAAAGCTACATTATTCAATCATTTCTCTTTGATCTAGTGCTCAATTTTTCCCTATTTTTTGTTGTTATTTCAATTAATAGTTATTTTTTAAGTTTGGTTTTATACTTCACACTCCTACCAAATATATGTAAAGTAGATCTAGTAGTGGCAATTGTAGGGCTTGGAGACCTGACATTCACTACAAGCCAATCAAGTGAAGTGATACAAGAGAATAGCTAACAAGGGGTGGGGAAGGGCAGTGTCTTTGGTGCTACTCACTGGCTAGCACACTATCATGTCATTGTTGCACGTAGGTCCTGCTCAACTAAGCACTACTTACTAAATACGATTGGATGGCTTCCATTGCTATAGGACTAAGCATTCTAAAATTTTAGGTGTCACAAAGGGTTAAATTTTATTTTTGACCTCGATATAGCGAACAAAATGGTTGCTACAGAGAGTAAATGACACCTTTAATAACAAAGAGAATGGACAATTTTGTTGGCTAGATAGCCATTTCGTAATTTTATAGGGATGTTTATACAAGGCAAGAAATATTATGTTGTTGGTTATGCATTTGATTTTAATTCATTAAAGGAAAAAATTTAGGGCAATGATTAATTGGTTGACTCTGATCAATATTTATAATAAATGATTATATGTTTTGATTTTGTATTTTTATGTGTCATTTCTTAGGTAATTTATGTCATGAGATTATATTAACATATAATTTTTTAATGTCATGTATTATTATATATCATATAGTTCACACTTGCAATTATGTTAGTCACGCTCTTCGTGTTACATTCTAATAGACATAATGCATTTTCATTCCATATATTGCTATATCCTTATATGAAGGAGTATTATGTTTTCTCATACATGTACATTCCTCTGTGATTCTATTAGTATCATGTATTAACATATCATACATCACATATTTCATACTTGCAATTATATTGTGACATTCTTTATATTTAATTATGATAGACATCAATCTATATATTGGTATATCCTACATCTAGAAGTATTATGTTCTCGGATACATGTGAACTCCTCTAGACATTATCTTCTTTTTGAACTTCATAACTTGCCTTATATGTTATGCTTTCATTGTGTTATTCTTTCATTCAAATATTTATGCTTTCATTGTGTTATTCTTTCATTCAAATATAATTATCTAAATAAATAAGGTGTGTGCCGATGACTGTTTAACCAATGTAAGGAGACAACTTTACAAGCTGCATATTTTTTTTCAACGTCCTAGGATCTGCATTGGATAGAGATGTGATTAAGTTTCGCGCTTTTGATAGAACCATTGTAAGAAGAAGTTTGACAAAGGTTGCTGAGCTGTTACGCTTACTAGATGCATTTGCTTGGAAGTTTCTAAAGCTATTTCCGTAACTTCATTTTATTCAAATCCTACAATCATGCCACGCCATAACTGATTATAGGCCTGAAAGAGTAATTTAATGGGCTCATGTGTGGCGACTCCAGGCATGCGTGGCGATCATTTTCTAGAGGCACAAAAAAAACTCTGAATCGATGGGCATAAGGCTCGATCTTTTTGTTGCGTGGAACATAGGTATAAGTCATGGAGTTTGGGTCAGATGAGCAACGGCGTGTGAAGGATTCAAAGGCTTTCTTTAAGGTATGAACCGACAATTGAAGGAGAGAATCGATTGCAGACACAGCTGTCTAAAATCATTCCTGGAACTCTTATCTGGGTAACACATATTAGTACATTTGTCAAACATTCCTTGTCCATTCATTCTACCGTTGATTAGACCTTCAAAGGTTTCGTTGGATCCTCAAACAATTATGATTTGAATTGATCTTTAAACATTTATGCTTGGACTTTTAGAGCCATCTTATTCACACATGATGAGACCTGTAAAGACTCACATTCTTGTGCTATCAGATAAATTAATGTGACAACGAACAGATAAACTATGAGTCTGGTGGCGTCAGAGGATGGAATATTTTCATCATCTCAATTTATCTTTTTTTTAAAGATGATGTTTTTCTTGGGAAACATTTTTGGCTTTAGTATTTTTTGCTTTCAGTTTTTCTTTTGATGCTGATAGATTTGAAGAATGTGTGTTGACATTATATAATCAGCAAGTATTGTTGTGTAAGCCTTAAAATAGGATCCCTAGAATAAGTCTTAGAAATAATGTAATAAAAAGGCAATGTTGGCGTAAACATCATAATGTAATATTATGTACATTATGTGTGATGTGGTTCGGTTGCAAAGATTCAGTTATAGAACTGTTTCCTCTTAACCATTTACTCTTTGTATAAAATCAGTGCACAACATCCAATATTATTAATAAAGTTCTTCTCCATTTTCTAACAACATTTTCATACATTGCAATTTTTCTCACTGGCCTTCTACTTTTGTCATATACACGGACTCCTCCGGACTCCTCCTTCTATAAGATGCTTGAGATTGAAAGTATTGAGTAGATTTGTGAACATTATTATGCCACCAAAATTACTTGACATCTCCTATTAATGATACTCTTTAAAATTACTTGAAATATATTGTAATTATGTTTTAATATAATTTTCATTTAAAAAAAAACTAAAACAGAACTCTATATTTTAAACCAGATGTGTTCTTTATCCTAAACGATATAATATATGTTACCACCAAAAGAACACCAAACTTCTGTACATATTATAAATTCAAAGCTACACGTTCTTAGTCTCATTATAATACTGAGACATATACTTACCAAAATTCCAGTACATGACTGCCAAATAATTTCAGTATAGCTTATTGAGGTAGAAACTGCAAGAAATCCTATATCTGCTTCGAAAATTTAAGTTACCAAGGCCACCATATGTAGGTGCACTCAAAAGGCACTATCGAGTAATTCTCTTCACCTCCAATTATTAATCCTTTACGAAGTTTTGGATCAAGTTCATTCATAGAAAATATTCTCACCAGTCTTCTACTTCCATCATATACATGAATTCCTTCTTGACCATACGTCAATATCCATCCGCTGTTGTTAACTGAAATAAGTCGGCAGCTTTTAGGCAAACAGATATCCACTCGACACCACCTCTTGGATCTTATGCTTTCTTCTCCGTTCTCTAATTTCCACACAGACCGCCACTCCTTGTCAATCAAAATTAGCTCACCGATATCACTCCCAACTAATTCCCAATACCCACTAGCAATGCTATCGTTAGTATCGATTATTGCAGCACGAAAATATCGATATGTATATTCCGAATATCTGTAAACAGCATCTTCTGGGGCTGAAATTTTAGTCCAGCATCTCTCGGAAACATTTAATTCCACAACCCCTCCACTGCATGATCCATGATCCAACCAGTAAAATCTTCCTCTATGGTAAACCCCCTTCCCTGAAGGCCAAAACTCATCTGAATCGCCCAGACTGAATTTACAATCATTCCAGGAGTTGGATGACGAATCATAGACATTAATAGAATCTTGGTAACAGCCTTTCACCATAACGAAATGCTCGGTGCAAAAATCAAACGCGTGTCCATAAAATCTTTCGTTTTCATGAGGAATGCGTGTCCATGTTACCCTGCTCTCTTCGTTGCAAATACAATAGGTATAATCACGAACAAGAAAACAGAACATGTTGTTGCATGCTATTTCTACTCTATAAGAATCATCACTAGCTAGATAAAACTCTCCACTTCCTTCCAATACCCATGTATGTATCCTACCTGTCTTCCTAACATAGCATTGAAATAAGAAGGCAGAGGGGGAGGAAAGATGTATTTTTGGATACATTGTCTGCATGGCATCATATGAGGATAGCATCTCATTCCATTCTTTCCACACACTTCTTAATCTCACTAGGCTTCTTCGTGGGAGCAGCCTTGCTATAACATTCAACGCGATTTCATCGGGGAGATTTCGCCAAACGCCAATTTCCATCTCCATGGTTGCAAGTTAGGTATCCAAAACAGCTAGTTCTGCGTTTTTTTGCTACTCAGCCCAAAGCTTGTTCTAATAAAGCTCAATCAGTATTCAGTGTGACGTTTCAATTAAGGATAGCGACCTCACGTTTCAATGTGGCACATTTGCTGCTTGCCCATTAAATGCATGGTACGACCTTTTTAAAAGGAGAAATAAAAAATCCCTAGTTTAAGAGTTATAGCTAATTAAGGTAATTAAGAAAATGCTCACACAAAAAATTATATCAGTCAGATACTAAATATTTTTATTTGTTGGAATGTTATATCATATATATATATACAATTATAATAATGAGAACAAGTGCAAGTGCTATTTATTTCAGTGATTGAAATTGCAATTACATTAATATAACAAGTGTCTATTTTAATATTGTAACAGATCAAATAAATTTATCTATTATTTAAGAATGATCATTTCAATTAGTTGATTATTAGTCTATATGGTAAGATTATAGTTATATGATTTATTGTAATAGAATTAATAAATGTATTATTATTTAAGAATGATCATTTGAATTAGTTGATTATTAGTCTATTTGATAAAATTATAGTTATTTGATTTAGAAATAGAACTAGTCAATGCTTTTTGAATTACCATTGTAATTTCATTGTAATATTATGTAATTGTATTGCACTTGTATCTGATAGAATATTAAATTAAATGAAAATATCAAAACTTAAATAAATGATTTTAATATTATAATAACAAAAAATTTGAATTTTTGAATATTATATATTATTATATTAATAATATTACTTTCTTATCAAATTTTTATATTATTAAATACTAAAATAATATTATTAATTTATATATTTTAGGATAATTGTTAAATTAGTGTTATGTTTAAAGTTGTGCTTGATTAGGCTTATGGTTATGGTAAGAATCAATTAATAGATAGATTCAAGATTAGATTAAAAGTAATGTCATATAAATAAACATTAGGTTTTTTATATTATTGTATTTTCATTATTACATTTTTTAAATTTTTTTAATAAATTTTATTATATTATAAATTTAAATATATTTATTATTATGTTGTTATTTATTTATTTTTGTATTAATAATAAGGATTTCAAAATATACAGTTAGACGTAATCAAGTCCGGGCCTCATAGAGACAGCAAAAAAAGGGTACGAGGCAGGGCCTCACATCGAGGAGATCAAAAGAGAGTATACAGTATAGACATGTTTACTACAAAAACAGCATCAAAAGAGACAGACTAAAGCAGGATGCCATCAATGGCATCAACCCAGGTCATTTGAATGGTATTATATTATTAATAACATTATTTTATTATCAAACTTTTATATTATTAAATTGTATTAAATTGCATGAGAATAACTAAAAATAATATTGTTAATTTATTAATTTTTATATTATATATATGTTTATTTATTTAAATAATATAAAACTTTAAAAAAATGGATTTTAAATAATTTGTTAAATATTTGTTTATTGGATGTGGAAAACAAATTTGAAAAGATAACAATAACTTTAATATTATTGATTTGGGAAAAAAATATAAGTGATGTTATTAGGGTTAGGTAATTAATAATGTACAAATATTCATACGCTATTTTTAGGGTTAAAAATTAATTGTTCCATTTAGCAAAAAAATTGTTAAGAGTATTGTGAATATTAAAATGTGAGTTATAGAATTGGTATCTCTAAGGTATTTAGGATTAAAAAGAGCATTAATTTTATTTTATAAATACCTCAACTTAAAAAATATAGTTGTATCCAAGAATAATGTGAATATTATTAAATAACATTAACACAATTAACTTTGAGGTGAGTAATAATAATTGGTGATTAACATAGGATTATTAAGTAAATAGGGTTATATTCAATGTATTGTTATTATCTTTTTTTTAAACACTACAAACTATATTTTATTAACATAGCTATTGTTAATTATATTGATGGAGAACTTGCTCAAATTTTATAAAAAAAGTTAAATGTATTGAAGATTATATTTGTCATGGTATAAATATTTTTTGTTTACATGAAATAGGTAATAAATATTATTATAACTCATGACCTAAAAATTTAATGACATAAATATTATTAGGTGATCTAAATATTATTTTAATGATGTAAAAAAATTCTTAAAAAACTCATGTAGAAAGTGGATCCAGGAAATCCCATCATAAGATGCAAATTATTTGAACCAATTAGATTGAAGAAAAACAATTTCTATAATTTGAAAACTTAAAAATCATGCACCTTAAGGATTGTAAAATTAGAAAAAATCATGGAAAGAAATGTGAAGTCTTCTCATGATTATCACCTTAACAAGATAGTTCACATTGATTTCAGTCAATTGGACAACCAAATAATTTATTTTCTTGTTTTATATATATTCGTATTCCATTCTTAACGGTCCTAGGTCATTATAATAAAAAATACTAAATGTTAGCATAGTATTATATTTAGTTAGAATCTTAATGTACTATTTTTCATAAATCTTTAACAATATTGAAATGGGTGTTTGGTTATCCATGTTACTCAGATATATTATTATACTATTATTTTAATTGTCTGTTTGGAGTATTGGCTGTAATGACACCCATAAAGGAGGTGGAGACAGTAGTACGAGTTACAAAGATATTATTTTAGTATTTTTTTAAAGTTCGGTACTATTATTGACTAGAAAGAATCTCCAATGTTTTTGGTGGGTCATATATGAGTTGAGTAATGGATTTTTTTTTTTCTACCCTGGGATATAAACTATTATATATAATTTAAAATTCAAATATCTCTATTAATATTAAAAGGATTGCTTTGTCAATTCAAGACTCACGAGGAGCTATTTTTACTATTTTTAACAGGTAATGTTCATTTTGACGAATGAATTTTCTTAACAGTTATCATGTTTCGCTAGGATATTTTTCCTAAATAATGAATCTAGTGTTCCTAACCCATTTTTTTATTATTTTGATGCATGAGTTATTAGTTTCATGATTTTATTTTTTTATCATCTTCTTTAGTAATCATGAATCACAGGTTGAGGCCCTTAAAAGGCACTACTGGACGGTTGGGAAAACATCCTTTCGTGCCTTTGCTTGGTCTCAGGATGCAATTAATGAAGAAATTCTTGCTTTAGCTTGCCCTAGATGGGTTATTGTGAAAGAAGTTCCGCTGTTCCTCTGGAAGTTCCTGCCTCATTTGATGGTCAATTTTGGGAAAATCATCCGTATAGACGAAACGGCTAGGCTGGTTGCTAATATGGATGCCCGCATGTTGATTTCTATTAAACCGGGTATTGACATTCCCCCCAATCTAAAGCTCAACATTGGCGGTGAAGTTTTTATCTGCCCTATTGAAGTTTTAGGTGGCCTAAACGCTTGCTTTCTGTGCAAAACAGAAGGGCATCAAAGGAAAAATTGCCCCATCATTACCAATAAAAAAAAACCGCTGCAAATGAAACCCTAATTGCTTCTAAAACTATTCATTCCACTGTGTCTATACCCAGTTCAGGTTCTCCTGTGGGTTCAATTGGTAACCCTATTAATTCCAATATGGTTATGCATAATGACAATAATGAGGGTGGTTCTTCTTCACCCTCTGCTGGTAATCAAAGCCATACCCAATTCTCTGAAGGAGTTAATTTTCAGTCTACCTCGGTTATGCTTGGTAACCCTAGTAGCTCTAAGATGGCTATGCACAAAGATTATAATTTGAGTGGTTCTTCTTCACCCTCTGCTACTACTCAAAACCATGCCCCAGCCTATAAAGGAGTCCACAACCAGTCTACCACAGGTGTGGTTGATAACCCTGCTAACTCTTTGGTGGCTATATTCAACAACACTAATATGGCTGCCTCTTCTTCCTCTCCTATTCTTACCCAAACCCAAACCCCAGAATCTGTCGGATTCAATAACCTGACTTCCAAAACTTTGGCTTTAACCCCAATTACCTTTTCCTCTCCTGAGCCGGCTGCCGTTGATGACTTCCAAACTGTCGGGAAGCACAAACGACAACGGGAAAATGCCCAACAATTAGCTTTAGACCGCATTCATGCTATTCAGCCCACTGCTAATAGGTTTGATGTTCTCAGCTCCTCTACTTCTCATTCTGTTGATACTCCTTTGCCCTCTCCTCTTGGCACGCTAGATTTAAATAATAATGCTTCACCCATGGAGGAAATTAGGGACTCTAACCCTGTCATTGACCCTTCCTCACCTCACATAGATTCCAGTCCAGATGGGATTCCACCCAATCCCCCTGCATCTTCCTTAAACGAACTTGATAATAATGTGATTATTGAGGTCATTTATGCCAAGCCTACTCCGGTCTCTGGTGGTTCTAAGTTGACTACGAAAGACCCAAGCTTAATCTCTGTTGACATCAGTGAAGATGAGGATGCCATGATTAAGGCTAGCTCAAAGAAAAAGGTTCGACCTCTCGGTTCCAAGAACAAGAAGAAAGGTGGGGATTCTGATCCCCTTACTAGTTCCACTAAAATACCTTCTCAATGAAAGTTGTCTCTTGGAATGTGAGAGGCCTCGAGTCTCCTGATCGCAAGACTATTGTCAAAAATTTCATGAGTTCTCATGCTAAATTTGATATCATGATGTTGCAAGAAATTAAGACGGTTGGCTTTAACCTTGATACTGCCCTTAACTTTATCTATAAAGATTCCTTTAAGATAGTTACTGAACATACCAAAGGCAAGGGCGGTGTTGCTCTCCTCATCAACCATAAATGGACCAATTCTATCACTAGTTTTGGAATATCCCCCTGCAACCGCGTTGCCTGGGCGATTTTTAATATCAATAATTCTCAATTTGGGATTTGTTCCCTATATGCCTCTAATGACTATAATGACATAATCCACTTTTGGGAGTGGCTAACTTCTCTTCCTAGCATCCCATGGTTCTTTGGTGGAGATTTTAACATGATTGAAAACTCTGGTGATAAAGTTGGTGGCTCACCTTTTGAGTGGAGGCCTGCTGAAAAACAACATTGGGACAAGTTCAAGCATCACTTTCATCTCTTCGATCCCCTTGAAGGAGATATACCTAGGAATAGGTCTCTGTGGTTCACCTGGTGTAACCTTCAACAGGGGGCTAACTGGATTTACTCCAGGCTTGATAGATTCTATGCTGACTGCAATTTTTTCTCCTTTTTTCCGAATCATTGCGGATCTCCTATCACTACCCTTCCTGCCACTTTATCTGATCATTATCCTATCATGGCTCAAATCAATTTCAGAACCCTCACCCTGCCGACCTATACCTCCCCCCATAAATTCATTCTTAATGTTTCTCTTCTTGAGGATCAAGATGTGAACATTGCTATTAAGATGATCAGACTCATAAATTTGCAAAATAAATCCCTCTCTCACATCAATAGATGGCTTCTTAATATATCTTCTTGGACCAAGATCTTTCAAACCTTTGGGCAAAAGAAAGCCAAAGACTACAGACGAATTGAGCAGGTGCTGACTAATCGGCTCTTTGTGGCTGAAAATAATATCCAATCCCAACCAGACTCTATCAGCCTTGCTGAGCAAGTGTCCATGGCCAGGAATTCTCTCAGAAAACATCAACATGTTAAAGCCAAAGGGGCCTTCATCAGAGCCCGGAATCATTGGCTTCAGTTTGGTGACAAAGGTACTAAATATTTTTTTAATCTGCTTAAGGAGAAACAAAGCAGAGAGAGGATTGATAGAATTTTTTATAATGACAAGGAGTTGCTTACGGACCAGGATATTTCTTTGGCCTTTGAAACTTTTTATAAGAATTTGTTTACCTCAGAAGATAATGACACTTCGAGGATGATGCGTCTTAGATGCTCTGAGCTTATCCCTAAGGTTCTTTCAGAGGATGATATATCTGCCCTCCAAAGCCCTATCTCTCAGCAAGAAATTGTTGATGCCATCCAAAAGCTAAAGGATAACAAAGCCCCGGGCCCCGATGGGATTCCTGCTGAATTCTACAAAGCCAATATTGAATGGGTTTCTAAAGACCTCCATGATTTATATCTTGAAGCCTTCTCACATGGCACCCTTGGATCTATTATTAACACTGGTATCATTAAGCTCATCCCTAAAGAAGGGGACAAAGCTTTGATTAAAAATTGGCGGCCTATCACTTTACTTAACGTCTCCTATAAAATTCTTGCGAAAGCGTTGGCCTCCCGGTTAGAAACTATTCTTCCTAAGTTTATCTGCTCCACTCAGACTGGCTTCATTAAAGGACGATTCATCTTGGAAAACCTCATTTCCAGCTGGGAAGCCATGGAATGGGCCAATTCCTCTCATCAAGAGGCTACTATGCTTCTCCTTGACTTCGAAAAAGCCTACGACAGAATTGAGTGGGACTTCATCTTGATGATGCTAAAAGCCTTTGGATTCCCTGATATCTTTTGGAAGTATATTCAAATTCTTTTAAAAGATGCTTCTGCCATGATTGATGTCAATGGATCCCTAACCAATCCCATTCCTTTGTCTCAGTCTATTCGTCAGGGTTGCCCTCTTGCTCCTGCTCTTTTTGTCATTGCTTCCGATGCTCTTCATTATATCCTTAAAGATGACACCATCTCCCCTAAGGTGCATGGTATTACTCTTCCTAATGACTCTGAGCTCCTCAATATTCAATTTGCCGATGACACTTCTCTCTTTCTTGAGCTCAGTTTTGACAACCTAATATTCCTTTGTAATAAACTTGATATGTTTGGTAGGGCTTCTGGAGCTCGTATTTCCAGCTCCAAATCCATTATGCTGGGATGGAGTGATCATCCTCCAGACTGGCTTTGCCAATTCGGTTATTCCTGGGGAGGACCTAACTAGATTGTTAGGTATCTTGGTATCCCCTTTTCTGTCAAGCCTTCCCTCAAAGATATGTGGTTATGGATAAAAGACAAGATTTTCAGAAAACTTAATAAATGGAATCATAGACTCTTATCCCTTGCTGGAAGAGTCCAGGTTTGCCAAAAGATTCTCTCCTCCTATAGTATATATTACTCTTCTGTCTGGATGTTTAGTAACTATCAGATCTTGGAAATTCAGAAAGCCATCAGGCACTTTCTTTGGTCAAATGGCAATGGTTCTAGGAAAGCCCATTCTGTTAAATGGGACTGGTGCCATCTAGAGAAAAGTCTCGGAGGGCTTGGTCTTAAAGATCTCAAACTTCAAGGAATGGCTCTTGCTTCTAAATGGATCCTTCAATCCCTTGTTGGTGACGAGCCCTGGAAAGTTCTTGTCAGAAATAACATTCAGAATGGAGTGCCTAAAACTGCTAAATCTTGGAAACATCTCCCCTTCAGTGATTTGGTTTTTGGCAATTTCCCCATATCTGTGAAGGGAACTTGGGTTTTCTGTTCCTTATGGAAAGCATGGGAGAACATTCGACACTATATTGATAACTCAGCCTTTGATTATCATTATACTCTTCAAGGTGAGCGATCAATATGGTGGAATCTTCTCCATCAAGGTAAACCCCTTGCTTTGACTAAAGGCTGTTCGGCTAAATTTTGGGCCAACAAGGGTGTTAAGTATATCATGGATATCCTTGATCACAATCAGCTCATCAATTGGGAAGACCTTGCTAATCAATTTGATATCCCTGCTTCTCATAAGTGAATGTATAACCTCATCAAAATGGCTTGTTCTCACCTTAATCTCCCCCGTAATACTGATGTGGACTCTCACCGATTTCTCTCTTTTAGGCGGCAGGATGGTACTCACCTCTCTTCTATCAAAGCTAAAGATATATACCGATTTCTTAACCATGATACCTCTGTTTCTCAACATCTTAATGTCATTTGGTACTCTTCCTTTTCCTCCTCTGATTGGCATAAAATGTTTGATAAGCTCTGGAAAGCTCCTATTCCTCCTAAAATTCAATGCTTTAAATGGCTGCTCCTGCTGGACAGGCTGCCCATTAGAAACCAGCATGCCACCCTTGATATTTGTTCTATCTGTAGAGTTCCTGAAACTATGAGACATATATTTTTCGATTGTTCCTTTGCCCGTGAAGTTTGGCTCATGTTTGGTATTTGCATCACTCGCTATGTTTATACTTTGGATATTATTACTGGTTTTATTGATGGCCTTAGAAAAGATACTAACTTATTTTGGTAGGTTCTCTCATCTTTCATCCTTTGGCATATATGGAAATTTAGAAATGATTCTAAGTTCCAAGGTTTTACCAGATCTCTTACTGGATTTCATAGAAATCTCATTTATTTTAAAATTGCCTCACAGGTCTGCTGCGTGCTCAACCTGGAAAAAAGGAAGTTGCTCAGATTTTTGCATGATGGCCGGGCTACAATGTTTATATATGAGATGCAGAATGGTTATGAGTTATCTAGTGTGCTGGACAACCAGATGGCGTTTGATGAAGCCCTTACCAAGCTCATGCAGGAGATCCAAAACAGCAAAAACCCCTCTGTTGATAACCTTCAGGTCTTTCATCAACTACTGGAACAGAAAAAGGCTATCTGGATGGAGGGACCCCTTGGTTGGACATCCTGGGTCAACAAATTTGAAGATGTTTACCTGTAGGACTAATCCTTTTTTGGTTGCTCTTCTGGTTCTCTTGTACTTTGTTGCTTCTCAGCTGTATATGTATCTCGGATAGTTCTTCTCTTTGGTGGTTCTCTTTCATTGCTCCTCTCCTTCTAGCTGGTTGAGGCTCTGCCTCCCTCCTTTTTGATGTACTCTTTTGAACTCTCGATTTATAATATAAAAAAATATCTTATAGAATTTAAGAGAATTCAAAAATCACTTAATGGAATGGCATGATATCATATTTAAAACTATAAGAAAGAGAACAAGGACAATTTATTTCAGTGGTTCAAATTGCAAATACAATAAAATAACAAATTTTCATTTATAGATAAAACCTTATTGTAATTTTCTTAGGTGGACACCACACATACATGTGGATTGATCTCATGTTTTCCATCTTAAGAGGGCATTTCAGATTTATTTTATTCAATTAGGGGTCAAAATATTGCATTTATATTATTTTTTGTGTAGTTGTATTGTATTCCTTTTGATGATTGATTTTTTTAATTATATTTTGTGCATTAGCCACAAGAAGACCATTAATATATTCTTCAACATTTTCTCTATAGTTTATCCTTATTTCCTACTAATTCTCTTTTGGATTTTGTAGCAGTAGTTATATTGTATTCAACTCTTCTTGTTAATTGTCGATATCCTTAAATGTGCTAGCAAGATGCAAGAGTAATTTAATAATCAAGTCCTCAATTTAGGTCCCAAATATTTCCACACTTTCCATTTTACCATTGTAGTCTTTATATAATCAATGACTTCCTTTAAGCAACTAATCATAGTCATCCTATTGTCTTCTAGACATTTCTTTTCTGAATTGAGAAATATGAATTCTTAAGGAAGCTACCTTGAGCACTAAAAAATATCTCATTTCATAAGAACTTAATCAACTAATCCAAATATGTCTTCATTTAATTGTTTCTTACTATGTTATAAAGAATAGAAAAACAAGATAAAAATTCAATATATAGATTGAATTTGAAACTTGAAAAGAATCTCATTGATTTCTTTATTTTTTTTTTGACACATTGCCTTAGTTTTATCCTTTTTAGGGTTTCTAAAGAAGTGTTATCCTATATCCCATCAAAGTAGTATTTAATGAAACCAAAAATTATCATTAATCATCTTTTCTATGTTAGAAACATGAGTTGTTTGTTATTGTTTGTTGATATTTGAGTAGTATTGTCACTGATGTCAAACTTGATGTTTCGAATAGAGCTTGTTCTAGATATGGTTGTGTACTATTGCATGTTTCTCTAACTGATGTTGTTGACTTTGATGAGTTTGTGGTGTTGTTGTTGAGTTTGAAGTATATGGAAAGTTTGATATGTAGGAAAGAGTACTCAATGCTCTACTAGTGGAATTATTTTATTGCCTCTGGATGGTGAAGGTTGAGTTTTGAGATTCTAAGTATGTTGTATCGTCATGTTGTCTAGTTTTCAGATTGCAAAATTTTTTTGTTGTTGTGAGAGAATCTATTAGATTGGTCGGAAAAGCCTTTGGTTTCCTCTTAATATGTGAAATCTTGTACAATGTTCTAGTCAACATGTTGAGTAGGTCAATGTAATATTTTAATTTACTTCTATAATGGTGTTCTTTTCTGAGAGTGAGTTGTCTCGTTCAATTTTCTAAGTATCCAGTTGGAGTATCTTATTTAGAGCACACTCTTTGGTCCGAATATATTTTGGGGGATATGTGAAATTATGTTTATGGGTCTCAACATGAAATATGGAGATCTAGATTAAGTAATTTGCAATGAATGATATCATTTGGCTCACTAGTTGCTAAGCCTAATTACTTATCTACACATTATGTTTAGCGCCAACTTTAAAATATGTGTTAGCATGTTTTATTCATTGCTTTCAACTTGGTAGAGTCTTGTGATGCTTTTAAGTCCCCTCTTTCTCTTGGAGTGGACCACATTTGATATTTTTTTACCTAGGTGGCTTAGTTCATATGATAATATTTATTTTGTTTTGGCAAACCCTCAATTAGGTTTTTGATGATCTAACTTGTATTTAAGATGTGTGGACGTATGAGTTGAGTGTTGTGGTATGAGACATTATTTAAAATACATTGGAATTGAGTGGATTAATGTGAAGTGGATGTGAATGATGTAAAAGAAAAAAAAAAGTTGTTAATGTGTGAAAGTTAGTTTGTTAGCTAGGATGATAATCTTTGAGTATTAATAGTATTGTATGATACTGGTTTATGATATATATGTTTCTATGATGTTAGTCACTCGACATAATTGTTTAAAGATAATTTCATGATCAAGAGATTATTGTCATATTAGTTCTGCTATTCTTTCTATTTCAATAAGATAATGGGTCTTTTCACAGACCCTTATTGTAACTTGTCCTGAAGCAGTACGCCTTAGTTGTGCAAGTCCATGTATCTTTACCTAAAGAAATGATCCTTGGATCTACAAGCTCATTAGTGCTTATTGTTCCTTGGTAGTGAGCATCAAAAATTGTAATCAATTATATTTATATGTTGAGTATGATTATCACCATGATATTTTACTAATTGGGTTTTTCCATTTACATATAGTGTTCATGTGTTGATGGTTCATGTTTGAGTGTTGTTTAATATTAGTTAGATCAGTTTATAACTATTTTAGATTGATTCACTCCCCCTCTTAATCTTGTCCTGGGTTAAACACTCTCCTCTAGTATTTTGTCTTTTCATTAACCTCAAATATATTCAAAGTTGTTTGAGTTGTATCTAGTTATTCAACTATTACCTCAATATGTTGTCATACACTTTTATATGTGCTTTTTGACCAAGTCTTGAATTTAAATATGAGAATGTCTAATTATTATATTTTAATAAACAAATAACTAACTTCAAATTCTTCTTACGATTTTATCCTTATACTTTATACCCGTTTATTTATTATTATGGGAGAACTAATATTCTTGGAGTATTAGGTTTAATAGTTGATGTCTTCTTTAAACAACATCCTAAGGACATAATAGTTTCTTTAAGTGGATTATTCTAGGAGGGAGCAAATAATCTAAATCTTTCATTTCATTATATCTACCCA
Organism: Cryptomeria japonica; assembly: GCF_030272615.1. NCBI lineage: Eukaryota > Viridiplantae > Streptophyta > Pinopsida > Cupressales > Cupressaceae > Cryptomeria > Cryptomeria japonica. Next base: position 88,415,468 of record NC_081411.1, on the reverse strand, counting down.
ATGTGTATGATGGTATTTTTACTAATTGTAAACTTTTTTTCTAGTATTTTTATGTGGCCTTACAGATTAGTTGACAATGGGATCCTTGTCTTTGGAATGCAATAGTTAGTAAGAATTTCTTATTTGAAAGTATGGTTGATTCAAAAATATGTAGTAAAACATAGGAAAAAAAATGCAATTGTTGAGGTAGGCCTGACAAATGGTCTCTCCTAAAATTTTCTTTTTAGTATATCAACCTTTTAAAAGTATACCATAGTGACAACACCCGAAAATGTTTTCCTAGTATATATTATAGCTTACATCCCTTGAGTGGGATATTTTAATTCTATAAAGGAACCCTTTTACTTATGACAAATCAACATGCTCCTCTTTAGATGTTTGTTCTTCTCATATATATATTTTAAAAGATCCTATCTATTTTACAAAAGTATGATTTATAATAAGGGCATCACTATCAAGGGACTAATATTCATAGATTAGTATTCTATCATCTCAGAACTCATATTGTAATTAAAATTTGTTGAACACACATTAGGACTGAGAGGAGGGTGAATTAGTTGGGAACTTTAAAAAATGTTCATTACAAACAACATTAAGCAAAATATGAATCAACACATGAACATCAACCATCAATACATGAAGACCATATTTACGTGGAAAACCCAAACATGGAAAAACCATGTTGAGAATCTAACACGTAATATATATAAAAATTATTACAATGTTTTAGGCTCACTACAGATGAACACCAACACTTTAATGAATTGCAAATATAAGGCACACTACCATAGGACAAGATACAAAGACCTACACAACTGACGTCCACTGCTTTAGGAAAAGATACAAAAATCTACAGAAGAACCCACTATCAATCAACAATGAATGAATTAGTAGAAGTAAAGTGAGAAGGATCTGGAGAAAATGAGATTTTCCTTAAACAACTAAATCAATTGACAAACATCATGGAAAACATATCTAATAACCACCACTATCAAAATAGACCATCTCACTAAATATGTCACCTTCACGGCTTTCTCTTTTGTATATCCACAATCTCAAATATTCTTAAAAAGTATTCATATACACTTATCATTAATTAACACACAATCTATACTTAACTTGTCCAGACACATTCCTTAAATATGAAGTAGATCATAGAAAATCTTAATAAGGGTCAACCAAGATAGAATAAGCATTATCTCACAAAATGAGCCACCTAAACGTAAAATAATCAAAGAAGTGCACTATAGGAGAAAGAGGGAACCCAAATACATCACGATACATCCTTTCAAGATGAATCCAATCGTTTTCACAAGCTGACACATCCGATAAAGTTATTACCAAATATAACATGCATACATAACAATAAATTGGCCAAAGAACATCTTCAGATGCCAAACATCTCCCACAGATCTCCACATGCTATTATCAGACCTAAAACAATATGTTTACAATTGTTCCAATCCATATCTAGACAAAAGAATATGATCAAACCAAAAAGATTCAATTGTACACATTAATGATAACTGGATATCAACATAACTCATTTATAGGAATAAAAAAATTCTAAGAGAAACAAAATTAGAATATTACATGAGTCAAAGAGTTACATCCATACATCTAAAACACCATCTACTATTGGCATTATGGATGCAATTTATTATGTGTTGTATTGATCTTTTTTCATTGATGTCAACACTAGTTGTTATGGAAGGTTACCGGCAAACAAATTTTGGTTAAGATCTAGTGTTACTGACATAAGAGATTATTTGTTGCACACTTCCGGCATGTTTGGATAAATGGAGTATGTTTGATTATATGTGTTACATGTTCCTACATCATGTTTTGGTCAGTTGGTATTGACTTGGTAATCAAATGTTATCATACATTCTTGTAAACCCTTACCAGTATTGGTTTAAGGTTTTACAGGAAAAGCTTTCACTAAGGAATCTTGACAGGATACATAAGTGGTACTGGTGCAGCTTCTAAATGGTTTTTTAGGATGCTGAAAATATGCTTTGATCATGATTCAATTGCTTGAAGACATTGCTTTAATGTGGTGGACCCAAAATAGGTCTAGTGCCTATCTAGGTTATGGACCGGTATCATGATAACGTGTACTCTACAAGTTACTGGGATGTTTAGGGATGATTTATCAATTTGTAATTGTTGTTTTGGTCTTAATCCAACATAACATATCATTGTAAAATGGATTTATGTAATGATCTTATTGTAATATCTTTTAGGTGGCCAACCTAGTTGGATTAGGTCTTAGGGTTGGTATAAAATGATGTAAGATCTCATTGTAGATCGTGGAAAAAGAATGTAATGTGAGAATATTGTAATATCATTCAAGAAGAGGTTTAGGTTGATCATTGAGGATCGAATTGGATTAAGCAAGAGGTCAAAGGCATCTAGTATTGATCTTAACTAGGATTGTAATCAGGCATGGTACATGCTATTTCTGGTAGTTCATTATTTTGGATTGTTGTCCAAATATCTTGAGGTGGTTTTAACCAATGTAGTCAGTGAGACTCTTTTGTAATGAGTAGTTTACTCTAGGGAGTGTGCCTTCTTGCATGTTCAGGCCCATCATTGTATCACATACTTTCTACAGAAGTATCATTTGACTATGTGTAGGCTTCACATCATGGTTTTTCCCTTTCTGGGATTTCCATGTACGAATCATGGTGTTATGTGCTATGGTTTCTTTATATTGATTGTTTGATTAAGTGTTGAGTTACATTGTTTACCAGTATCTATGTCTACCAGTATTTGTTTCTACTTTACCGGTATTTAAATATTTATGTGCTCTAGTTTAAGGTTGTATTGTGGATTAAATGTTATAATCTATTAACAATTGATTCAGCCCCCGCCCCTCTTAGTTGTTCACTAGTTATCCTAACAATTGGTATTAGAGCCTTGGTCCTCTTTTGGATAATCTTAACCGCATGGGGTAGATCCTATGGCAACTAACACTTCTAATCCACTAGCAACTATTTTTTGAAGAGAAATCCCTAAGCCCAATGGAACAAATTATGGGATATGGAAAATTCAAATGGAGAATTATCTTAGATGTCTTGGCAAGGATATTTTGGAGATCACTAAAAAAGGATACAAACCTTATGATCTGGCATCTGGCAATGTTGCTCTTGTAGAATTGGATAAGAATATTGAAAATGATTGCAGAGCTAGAGAAGCCCTCTTGTGTGCACTTACTGATCAACAGATCATGGGATTGACTGATAAATCATCGGCAAAGGTTATGTGGGAGAAATTTCAAACTCTGAATGAAGGTGACCCTACTATCAAAATTGCTAAACTTGACGATTAGGTAAGATATGAAAACTTGAAAATGGGAAAGAATTGCTATATTTATGGAAAGAGTAAATGAGATTGTTATGGGAATTCAATTTTGTGGAGGATTTCTAAGTGAAGATGAAATAGTTTCCAAAGTCTTGAGAGCCCTTCCACTCGCTTACAAGATGAAGGCAACTGTGATTAATGAGTTAAGAACAATGGAAAACACTTCAGTTAACAGAGACATTCTGATTGGGAAATTATCTGCTTTTGAGCTTGAAGAATTTGGATCGATCTTCTAGAGCTGTAAAGTCTGAACCTACTTTTCATGCATCATCATCATCATCATCATCATCATCTACCAAACAAAGTGATTGGAAAGTCCTATATGCAAAAGAATTGGTAGACATGACGAAAGAAGATGAAGAACTTGAGCAACTTGAAGCCTTATTTTCTAGAAGAGTACCTAAAGGACCGACTGGAAGTAAGTATGAAGGAAAAGAACCTTTTAAATGTTTTTCATGTAATAAGATTGGTCATTTTGCATCTAGATGTCTTGAAAGGAATGCAAGGTTTGAGGAAAGAGTTAAGAAATCTTTTAGGCCTAACCAAAATAGATATAGATTCAAGAAAAGTAAACAATGCTACATAGCAGATGAGGATGGAGTAACTGATGACTCTGGGGATGAATCAGGAGAAGACTCTGCTAGTGGATCCGACAATGGAAATGAATGGGTGTTCTATGCTTTGAAGGAAGATAAATCAGAACTAGATATCAAGAATGAAGAGAAGGCCCTGGTAGAAAAAGTTGAAGATAAGGATGAATGGGTAATTGATAGTGGATGCTCACATCATATTACTAGAGATAAAGGGATACTTTTATCCCTGGAAGAATATAATGGTGGTCAAGTCAGACTCGGAGTTGACAAAGCATGTATGATCAAAGGTAGAGGTATTATTTCTTTGGATGGCAAGCATAATACTGATAATGTCTATTATGTAAAAGGTTTAAAGCATAATATTTTGAATGTTTGTAAATTGGTGGACCAGGGTTTCCAACTTCAGTTTAAAGATAGAAAATGCAAAATCATTAGCAATACTAGTTTGGAGATTACAACCGGTTTTCAGACAGGAAGTAATATCTTCCACTTGAACACTGGTAATAAGATATGCTTAATTGCTCATATTGATGAGAGTTGGCTATGGCATAAGAGGTTGTGTCATGTTAATTTTGATTGTATTGATAATATTACTTCAACTAAGGCATTTACAGATATGCCTAAGATTATGAAGCCTCATAATCCGATATATAAGGAATGTCAATTGGGTAAGCAAGTTAGAAGTTATTTTAAGAGCATAGATGATAAATATAATGATGTACTTTATTTGACTCACACTGACTTATGTGGTCGATCAAGGACTAGAAGCTTTCAAGGTGATAGGTATTTCTTGTTAATTATTGATGACTATTCTATATTGATGTGGATGACTTTTCTAAGGGAGAAGTTTGAAGCTTTTGAGAAATTCAAAATCTTTAAAGCAAAGGTTGAAACTGAAACTTGATTGTAAATCAAATGTCTAAGATCAGATCAAGGAGGTGAGTTCACTTCTCATGAAGTTAACAGTTATTGTGATACAAATGGAATCAGGAGACAACTATCTGCACCTAGGACCCTCTGCAAAATGGAGTAGTAGAAAGAAAGAACATAACCATTTTGGATGCAGCAAGATCTATATGATGGAAGCCAAATTATCTCATATCTACTGGAGAGAAGCAGTGAGTACAACAGTCTACACATTCAACAGAGTTCACATCAAAAGTGAAACCGGTAAGACCCCTTATGAACTATGGTTTGGACATACACCTACTATTAAATATTTCAAATTTTTTTGAAGTAAATGCTATATCAAAAGAGATGATTCAATTGGAAAGTTTGATCCTAGATGTGGTGAAGGAAGATTTCTTGGTTACTCAATCCAAAGAAAAGCATATAGATGTTATAACAAAACATTACAAAAAATTGTGAAGATTGCTAATGTGAACATAGGTGAGAAGTACATAAATCATTCTATATCATATGATAGGGAACCGACATTGGAAATTATTATAATTGAACTGACAATGCCTCAACTGGTATAGGAAGTTGAGATAGTTACATCGACACAATCAGAAAATTCAACTATGACTAATGATCAGAGCAGTGAACTTATAGTTTAGAAAACACCAAGGTATGTAAGATTAAATTATTTTGAAGATCAAATCATTGGAGATAATAACAATGGAGTTATGACTAGAAGAAAACTAGCTAATGAAGAGGTATGTCTTATTTCTCAAGTTGAATTGGCAACTTCTATTCAAGCTTGTAAGGATAAACATTGGTTAAAGGCTATGGAAGATTAATTAAATTAGATAGAGAAGAATGAAACTTGGACATTAGTTCCCCGACCTAAAAACAATAATGTTATTGGAACTAAATGGGTTTTTAGAAATAAACTAAACAAGGATGGTCAAGTTGTAAGAAACAAGGCTAGATTGGTTTGTAAAGGATATTCTCAAATGGAAGGAATTGATTATGGTGAGACATTTACACCTATAGCTAGAACTGAAGTTGTTAGACTATTTCTTGCCTATGCAGCTTATAAGAACTATAAGGTTTATCAAATGGATGTTAAATGTGCTTTTTTAAATGGTGAACATGAGGAAAAAGTATACATTGAGTAGCCTGACAGATTTTCACTCACAAGATAATAAAGATATGGTTTTCAAATTGAAGAAAGATTTATATGGTTTGAAACAAGCTCCTAGAGCTTGGTATGCAAGGTTGGATAAATATCTTTTGAAGCTTGGTTTTACTAAAGCCAGTGCTGATAGTAATTTATATTATAAGATCACTGATGATGATATTCGGATTATTGAAGTATTTGTTGATGATATCATTAATAGAGGAGAAGATAAATTGTGCATGGAATTTGCTAACAATATGAAGAATGAATTTGAAATGTCCATGATTGGTGAGATGAAATTTTTCCTCAGGTTTGCAGATTACTCAAACTAACAAAGGCATTTTTATTTGTCAAACTAAGTATCTGAGGGAATTGTTGAAGAAGTTTGGTATGGAAAAATCCAAACCGGTAAGTACTCCTATGGTGACAAGAGACAAATTATCTATCAAGGATACTTCTACACCAATAAATCTGACAAGGTATAAGTCTATGATTGGTGGTATGTTATATCTAACTCAGACTAGACCTGATATTATGAATCCAGTAAGTATTGTTTCAAGATATCAAAGTAATCCTAAAGAAAATCATGAATGTGCAGTAAAGAGGATATTCCAGTATTTGCAAGGAACAACAGAATATGACTTATGGTATTCTAAAAATGACAATTTCATTTTATGTGCATATACTGACTCAGATGGGGCAGGAGATACTGATGATAGGAAGAGCACTTTTGGTGGAGCTTTCTTTCTTTGAAAGAAATTGGTTTCATGGATCAACAAAAAATAGTCATGCATTTCTTTATCTATTGTAGAAGCTGAGTATGTTGCAACAACAACTAATTGAACTCAAATCTTATGGATTAAGAAAATGGTGAAGGATGTCAGGGTAAATTGTAGTGAACTTGTAGTTATCTACTGCAATTACTTTGGAGCTATTAACATGTCTAAAAATATAGTATTTCTCTCCAAGACTAAGCATATATCAATAAAGTACAACTTTCTGAAGGACAAAGTAGAAGAAAAGGAAGTCAAATTGGTTTATATGAACACTAAAGAATAGATTGCACATATATTCACTAAACCACTATTTAAGGAATCATTTGAGTATTTGAGAGATAGGTTAGGGCTTTTTGCCCCTCCAGCAAAGACTTGATTGATGTGGTTTTGTCATTAGTTTGACATGCATTATCAAAGATATTATTCATTCTAGCACTGACGAGTGGTGCTACTACTCAGGGGGAGTAGTCAGTTTTGAGATTTACATTATTTCTTTGATATTTTTGTTAGATTTCTAGCATTGATGTCAAAGGGGGAGAGATATTGATGTGAAAATAAAGAAAAATGAGTTGTATACATTAGGGGGAGAGATTTATTCAGAACTTTATAAATATATCATTCACACAGATTGTTGGTTGTCTTCCATAGGGGGAGACTTGTTTCACACTTCTTGGTACCTAGATATTTTTCACATCTAGGGTTGTCATCAATGTCAAAGGGGGAGATCATTAGCATAATGGATTAATTGATTATGTGTTGCATTGATGTTTTTTCATTAATACCAACAATAGCTATTATGGAACGTTACCCGAAGATAGGTTTTGGTTACCAGTAGAAGATCTAGTGTTACCAGAATAAGAGATTATCTATTGGACACTTCTGGCATGTTTGGAACAATGCAGTATGTTTGATTTTATATGTTACATGTTCCTGCAGCATGTTTTGGTTAGTTGGTATTGACTTGGTAATTGGATGCAATCATACATTCTTGTAAACCCTTACTGGCAGAGCTTTCACTGAGGAATCTTGACATGATGCATAAGTGGTGTTGGTGTGGCTTCTCGGTGTAGGAGAACTTGAGTAATTTTGTTGTTTAGGTTCCAGGAGTTTGGAATCATGTGATTTGGGTTTGTAATAAGGTCAATAGGATTTTGTATTAGTTCTCAGATGATGCAAGGACCCTAAGAGTTATTGTTTAACCAATGGCCTATTGGCTCATAAGGGTGCCTGATAGAGCATTTGGTAGAATAAGTTGGTTTTGTGTTAGAACAGGTTGGTTTGATGAATTTTAGGAAGTCTTAAGGTCATTTTAACCTTTAGAAGTGATGTAGGTTTTATTTGGGCAAAAGTTGCTCAACTATGTAAGAGCTGTAAAAAGTTACAAAAGTTGCTCATAGCAACTTTGCAATATTTGCATTTTCCAAACACCAATGGCTAGTTGGTTGTCGTTTTTAGTTAAAGACATTTGTAACCAGCCCAAGGCCAATATAAGGTTTGGGGCAACCAATGATAATGTTGGTTGAAGATTTGAATGAAGAAAAGCAAGTTTAGCCTTTCAAAAATTATGTTTTCAACGAGTTGAGTTGAGTTTCATTGACATTGTATGGCTTGTATGAACTTCTAAGCCTAGACCAAGGAATGAATTATTATACCAGAGACATACCTTTCATTTCATGGTGATTTGATATTTTGAAGTGTTATATTTCGTCACTTTTGTCATTTTTGTTGCAGGCGGGTCCTAAAGACCTTAAAACTATGGTTTTGAAGACTCTATGGCTCATACCTAGCATTACAGGGTGGAAATCAATATTAAAACCTTGTGGAATGATAGGAGGCCTTGTAAAGTATGATTTTAATTTCTTTTTAATACAAGGGAGGCTAAACTTCAGATTTGCCACCATAACCTAGGCTTGCCACGTTGAGTTAGCAAGGAATGGGGATCATCGACAGTAGGCCCTAGATGTGTAAATCCATTGGATGTATTTGATTCTAGGTTAGAGTGGACATCCTCATGGGTGTACAGACCTAATAAAATCATCGTAATCCTTGGACATATGGATAGGTGAAGGTATTTGAGCAAAACCCTATTTTGTAGGCTTAAAAGGAGGGAATTAGGCCTAAAAAAGGTTATGTGGGTTACAAACCAAACCCATATCCAATTCTGTGATATTGTGTGAAGATTCCAAAAGGGTATCTGAAAAGATAAAGAGTTCATACTAGTGTTCAGGACTTCGGGTAGATAAGTGTGAAATACCTCACCGGTAGGGCTAATTGGACTAGGTCGCCTAGTAGGCTTAAAAGAGAAAATTGGTCCTTAAGCTTGGAAATGGTGATCTCCAAAGACCTAGATGAATGGATAGGGTTAGAAAAAAATAAAAAATCAAACCTATGTTAGTTGGGAATGTGTGAGAGAAGATCCTAAGGTAGATGGGGTTGGCTCTTGGTGAAGGTGTGAGAAGGTGTTGTGTAGGAGACTCTCAATTAAGGAGTGTTGGACACTCATAAGACAAGAGGTGGTCACCATAGTCTAAGGACCTTAAGAAGTTAATTAAGGGTTCATCCTACAACCTTTGGAAGGTAGGGATAGTGTGGAACCATTGGATGGTTCAAGAGACTTCCTAGGGAGACATCAAGAATAAGAAAACCCGGTAGGAGTGAGCATCTCCTCTCTACATCAAATTGTTATCAGAGCCACTTGATTAAACAAAGTGGTGTGTGTCATATCAAGAGGCAGAATCAGAAGCGAACAACATGACACCTAAGGTAATGAGTCAAGAAGCCATTAGGAAGTTGGTCTAAGACATGCTTAGTGAAGCCCGGGAGCAAGACACCAAGAAAGGTAAGGGAAAGATCACAGAGTGGGGTAATGAAAATGATGATGAAGATGTAGATGTGATATGAGTGGTGACAGAAAAGAAGGATTTGGAGAAAGATTATAAAAAATTCTTTGATGCTCTTAACAAAGATAGCCTAGATGGTTTACTGGTCTATAGTGGAAGCCTAAATGGGGAAGAGCTATTGGATTGGATAAAAGCTTTGAACAAACATTTTGAATACAAGGAGGTGACAGAAGAAAAGAGAGCCAATATGGCTAAGACAAAGTTTAAAGGATCAACTCTAGTGTGGTGGAACATGATGCAAAAAGAAAGGGAACAAACTAGGAGAAAGAATATCAACTCTAGGGAGAGAATGAAGATTAGAATAAAAACTCAATTCCTACCTATAGGTTATGAGGTGGAGATACACAAGAAGTTGATAGGTTTGAAGCAAAGGGGAATGGATATGAGTGCTTACACAAAGGAGTTCAACAAACTAACTCTAAGAGCAAGGAAACAAGAGGAAGAAGTGGAGATGGTAGCAAGATACCTAAATGGCATTAGACAAAATTTTCAAGATGAAATTAGAATGATGGCACCTAAGACAGTTCATAAGAGTTTTCAGTTGGCCTTGAGAGAAGAGGACAACATCAAGAGGAAAAGTGAATTCAATCAAAGAGGCAGAGGTGGTAGAGGATTTAGAGGAAGAGGCACCTTTGGAACGGGATATAACTTTGGAAAGAATGAAGAAGGCAGTCAATCTAAAAATAGTGGGGATAACTTCAACAAGAGTGGTCAGTTTAAAGGCAACTATAGGGGAAGGAAAAAATTTAGAGGTAGATTTGGTACACAAGGAAGAGGACCCACAGTCTTCACTAGTAAATGATTTCAGTGTCATCAAGTGGGCCACACAATGAACTGATGTCCTAAAAAGACTTCAAGTTCTTATGTAGTTGAAAGGAGAACTTAGTTGGTGCAGGAGGAAGATAATCAAATTGTTACCTCACCAATATGCAAAGCTAGACCAGTTCTAGATGGAGAGAACCTGATGTTAAGGAGGACCTTGTTGAAGGTACCACAAGCCAAAGAACCTACTCCAAGAAAGAAACCCTTTAAAACTACTTGTAGATCCTATGGCAAAATTTGTAGCATCATAGTGGATTTAGGGTCTACTGAGAATATTGTAGCAGTTGAAATGGTAGACAAACTCAAGTTGAAAAGGTTGCCACATACCAATCATTATAAGGTATCATGGTTGAGTAAAGGATAACATGTGTTAGCTGATGAGAAAGCTTGGGTAGATTTTGAAATTGGGGAGTATAATGATAGAATACTATGTGATATTCTACCCATGGATGCATGCCATTTGTTGCTTGGACATCCTTGGCAATATGATGTCAAAGCTATACATGATGGGGAGAAGAACTCTTATGTTATCACCAAGGAAGGGAGGAAGTTCCAAATGGATCCTTTCATTTTTTAGGGAGAAGGAAGACATGTAGGTTCAAGTGTTATGTTACATAGTGGGAAGGAGTTCCTAAAATAGTTGAAGCAAGAAGGGAACTAATGATATGCCATCATAGCAAAACCAAAAGAAGAGGCAAAGACTGAGCTCAAACCGGTAGTACCTCAAGAAGTGAAGACCTTGTTGGACTAGTACAAAGACATTGTTGTCAATGTGATACCAGATACTTTACCCCCACACAAAGATGTGAACTATTAGATAGACCTCATGCCTAGAGCTACCTTGCCAAACAAAACTGCTTAGAAAATGACACGTACTCAAAATGAAGAAATAGCAAGACAAGTGCAAGAATTGCTATATAAGGGGTTGATAAAGAAGAGTTTAACCCCATGTGCAGTACCTACTAGTTTGGTACCTAAGAAAGATGGAAAATAGAAAATGTGCACTGACTCAAGAGCCATCAACAAGATTACCATCAGATACCGGTTTCCAATGCCAAGAATTGAGGACCTAATGGACTACTTAGGAGGAGCTTGTTACTTTTCAAAGGTGGATTTAAAATCAGGCTATCATCAAATAAGGATCAGACCTGGAGATGAGTGGAAAATAGCCTTTAAGAGAAATGAGGGGCTCTATGAATGGTTGGTGATGCCCTTTGGGCTCACAAATGCACCTATCACCTTCATGAGACTCATGAATGGAGTGCTTGCAGAATTTATTGGTAAATTTGTGACTATTTATATTGATGACATTCTGATTTTTAGTAGGTTAAGGGAGGAGCATATCAGACATTTGGATCAGGTCTTGAGGAAGCTATATCAAGAACATTTGATGATCAACTTAGACAAGTCTGAGTTCTTCAAAACTGAACTAGTATATCTTGGTTTTGTAGTTTCTCAGGGTTGTTTGAAAATGGATCCAACAAAGGTAGATGCAATACTTAATTAGCCTACTCCTAAAACAATAGGAGATATGAGAAGTTTTCATGGGTTATCTTCATTCTATAGGAAGTTTATTATAGGGTTTAGCCATGTATGTGCACCCATATTAAAGACCATCAAAGGAGGAATGAAATGTCATTTAAAGTGGACTAGTGTAGCAGACAAGGGGTTTGAGTTGTTGAAACAAAAAGTAGGAGAACTACCTTATCTAAGGCTCCCTGATTTCAATCATCTCTTTATTGTGGAGTGTGATGCTAGAAAGTTGGCAATAGGAGCCATTTTGAGCCAAGAAGGTAATCCGGTAGCATTTTTCTCTGAGAATCTCAATGATGCAAAACAAAAGTATTCTACCTATGACCTAGAGTTGTATGCCATGGTACAAGCCCTTAAGAAATGGTGGCATTATCTACTTCCCAAGGAATTCATAGTTTGTACTGACAACCATGCACTTAGCTTCTTGAATGGACAGGAGAAGTTACATTAAAGACACATCAAATGGGTTGAGAACTTGCAAGCCTATACCTCTTCCATCAAACACAAGAAAGGAGTCACCAATAAGGTAGAAGATTCCTTAAGTAGAAGATTTCTTACCATCCAAGAGGTGCGGCTCCAAAGTGTGGGGTTAAGTGATCTTAAAGACCTATACCAAGGTGACAAGGATTTTGGTGAAGCATATGATGTTTGCACCAAGTTTACTAATGTTTTTCATGTTGCAGGGAGGCCTTTTGTTTAAAGGACACTTACTTTTCATACCTCAGTGCTCTACGAGAGACAATATCATCAAGAAGAAGCATCAAGACAACTTAGGAGGACATTTTGGTCTTGACAAGACCTTAGAGTAGGTTGGATAGTTTTATTATTGGCCTAAAATTTAGTCATAAGTTAGAAGGTTTGTAAAGAAATGTCCCATATGTCAAAGAGCTAAGGGAGCCTCCAACAATACAGGTTTATATCAGCCATTGGCCATACCAGCCAGACCTTGGGAATGTTTGAGCATGGAATTTGTTCTTGGTTTGCCTAGGACTCCAAGAGGGTATGACAGTGTTTTTATCATAGTCGATAGATTCAACAAGATGGCACACTTTGTGCCTTGAAAATGCACAAATGATGCCACTTACATATCAAGGCTGTTCTTCAAGGAAGTTGTGAGGATTCATGGCTTACCGCTTAGCATTGTGAGTGACAGAGACACTAAATTTTTAAGTCACTTTTGGAAAACCTTATGGAAGAAACTAGGCACAAAAATTTCCTTTTTATCAACATACCATCCACAATCATATTGTAAAATTGAAGTGGTTAACAGATCCTTAGGTAACTTGTTGAGATGTCTCACCAAACAAGATGGACAAGATTGGGATCTAGTATTGGGTCAAGAAGAGTATGCCTACAATGACATAGTTAATAGAAGAGCAGGTCAGAGTCCCTTTCAAATTGTTTATGGATGTCATCCTAAGGGAATATTGGAACTTAGATAACTCAGTCCTATGGACCATAGAAGTGCACAAGGGGAAAACTTTGCAGAGAATATTAAAGAGATACATGAGTAGGTCAAGAAGACATTGAAGCATCACAATGAGAATTACAAGGTAATAGTAGATAAGAAAAGAAGAGAAGTACACTATAAGGTTTGTGATCTAGCATTGGCCTATTTGAAGAAGGAGAGGCTACCCAAGGGACAACCTAGAAAACTATGCATGAAGAAGATTGGAACTCTTAAGGTGATGCATAAATTTGGCAATAATTAATATGAATTAGAGTTACCCCCAAACTTAGGCATATCCCTAATCTTCAATGTATGTGATTTGTATCCATACAAAGGGTCCCAGACAGCTACAAATCAAGAAGTATAGAAGATGTAGACTAGTTACAAGATTTACCTCCAAACTAGCCGGTCACATTGGAGTGCATTTTGGATTCTAAGGTTGTGAATAAGACTAGGAGAGGAGTCTATAAAGACTACCTGATCAAATGGGTAGGATTATTAGAGTCAGAAGCTACATGGATGTCAGATAGAGACATCATACAATATGGTACTATTGTCCAAGATTTATCCACTCAAGAGACTTGAGTTCTTCTTACCCCCGGAGCATGGTGCAGGAACACTTGAGAAATTTTGTTGTGTAGGTTCCAGGAGTTTGGAATCATGTGATTTTGGTTTGTAATTGATGAATAATGATGAAAAAAAAATACCCTAATCAGTACTAAGAGGGGGGGTGAATCAATACAGACAAAAACTTTCTCAACAACTTATCAAGTTAAAACAATACCAATCGGTTGTCTTCATCACTGAACTTAACCATGGCAAAACCGGTTAAACATAGTAAGACTTCAGACAACATAAATTGATAAGTTTGATCACTTCAAATACATTCAATACTTGATAATAAATTCACCCATAAACATATGCATGTGGTATACTAGTAATACCATAACCTATTAGCTTTGCATGCATAATCAGTAAAACTCAAAATACTTAATCATCACATGAAAAATGTACAACTCATGACACATAGATTTTTCACGTGGAAACCCAAATGGGAAAAACCACAGTGGGGATGAATACCCACAAGCTTGTTTTGAACACTTTTGAAGCTCGCTCTATTAGAAGCCTAGTCCGATTAAAGACTTTACAATAAGGTTCTATTAGGAACTGATCTTGTTAAAGATCACCCGGTTAAAGGATGGCTATATACCCTGTTAAAGGTTACCTCGCTAGAAGATTTGAAGAACTCAATGATCTTGAGTCACTTGGTTAAAGGATTTACAATTAGCCTATTAAAGCTACCTGGTAAAAGGATTTTCTAACTGATGAAATGGTTAGAAGACAATAGGTAAAACTCTGATCTGATAACAACACTACATGCCAAGGCAGATCCTTTTCATTTCCTCTACTCTACAATCACACTCTATAGTTTTCCTCTTACTGGTCTGGCAAGTATCTCATCACTTGGATACACACACAACATTTGTCAACAACAAACAATAACAAAAATCATCGACCTTATAGACAACAATTAGGTCGGTAGCATAAACCCTAAACCCTAAGCATTTAGGTTTACAATACAAGCGGTCCAATCCTGCCCATCCAAATGCTTTGCATAGAGCAATGCGATGTTACACAAATCACAAGACAATCTGCATCGTTCATTGTTCACCACATATGGTAATCAGTAACCCATCACACTTTCTTCTTATACTGTAAAGAAGAACGTTCATTCCCAAGGTAGACATTTAATGCAATCGATCTTCACATGCAAGATTCTCAACAAAATCCTTCACGAGCACAAAATTGACATGGCACCTCGATCTCATTGAAATCTCTTAGCTAAATCATCACATAATATCTTCAATTGCATCGCATAAGCTAGATTGCTAAATCAGAAACCCTAGAGCTGAGACTACCAACCAATAGTCACACTTAGTGAAACCCCGACACCGGTTCACTACATATCTTCATATCGGTTCACCGTCTTCTTCCAATCTGCATACCAGTTCATTTTCACTTATTGAAATCAATGACAACATAATTATCATCATATCATCATGCCAACAATATCCAATAGTAATAAGTTCAATATGATTTTGAATTAGTGCTCAGATGATGTAAGGACCCTACGAGTTATTGTTTGACCAATGTTGGCCTATTGGCTCTTAAGGGTGCCAGATAGAGCATTTGGTAGAATAAGTTGGTTTTGTGTTAGAATAGGTTATTTTGATGAATTTTAGGAGGTTTTAAGGTCATTTGAAACTTTAGAAGTGACCTAGGTTTGATTTGGGCAAAAGTTACTCAACTATGTAAAACTTGTAAAAAGTTGCAAAATTTGCTCATAGAAACTTTGCAACATTTGCATCATCCAAACACCAATGGCTAGTTGGTTGTCTTTTTTAGTTAAAGAAATTTGTAACCAACCCAAGGCCGATATAAGGCTTGGGACAGCTAAGGAGAATGTTGGTTCAAGATTTCAATGAAGAAAAGCAAGTTTAGTCTTTAAAAAATTATGTTTTCAGCAAGTTGAGTTGAGTTTCATTGACATTGTACGGTCTATATGGACTTCAAAACCCACACCAAGGCATGAATTGTTAGAGAAGAGACATACCTTTCATATCATGGTGATTTGAGGTTTTTAAGTGTTATAGTTTGTATTTTTTGTCATTTTTGTTGCAAGTGGGTCTTGAAGAACTTAAAACAATGGTTTTGAAGACTGTATGGCTCATACCTAGCATTCCAGGGTGGAACTTCATACTAAAACCTTGTGGAATGGTAGGAAACCCTATAAAGTATGCTTTCAATTATTTTTTAAGACAAGGGAGGCTAAACTCCATAGTTGTCACCATACCCTAGGTTTGGCACGTTGAGTTGGCAAGTAATAGGGATCATGGACATCAGGCCCTAGATGGGTAAATCCGTTGAATGGATTTGATTCCAGGTTGGATTGGACATCCTCATGGGTGTACAAACCTAAGACAAATATTAGAATCCTTGGTGATTTGGATTGGTGAAGGCATTTGAGCAAAAGCCTATTTTGTAGGCTTAAAAGGAGGGAATTAGGCCTAAAAAGGGTTAGGTGGGTTAGAAAACAAACCCATATCCAATTTTGTGATATTGTATGAAGATTCGAAAAGGGTATCTAAAAAGATAAAGATTTTATACTGGCATTTAGAAATTCAAGCAGATAAGTGCAAAATACCTTATCGGTAGGGCTAATTGGACTAGGTCTCCTAGTAGGCCTAAAAGAGAAAATTGGTCCTTAAGCTTGGAAACGGTAATCTCCAAAGACCTAGATGAAGGGATAGGGTTAGAAAAAAATTAAATCAACCCTATGTGAGTTGGGAATGTGTGAGAGAAGATCCTAAGGTAGAGGGGGCTCGCTCTTGGTGAAGGTGTGAGAAGGTGTTGAGTAGGAGAGTCTAAATTAAGGAGTGTTGGACACTCACAACATAAGAGGTGGTCACCATAGTCTAAGGAACTTGGGAAGGTCATTAAGGGTGTTGTTATCACTATTTAAGAAATGGGTTTTCTGTTCCCATAATTGGCTAAGTTTTTGAAATTTTGAGTCAGACACACTATCAACTGCTTCAAGTCTGTGTTAGGTCTTAAGGGTTTAGGGTTTTAATTTTAAATCGCTCAATGTCTGATAAAAAACCCTCTGGTTTCTATTCCTATGTTACTTTATCCACTTAAGTAATGGGTCTTGGGGTCATATGAGGTGTCCCCCCTTGTAATTTGCCTAGGCGGTTATTGAATTAATTGTAAAATTTTATGCCTTATGTCTTTTCTTCCTAATGTTGTCGGGCCCAGTAAGTTGAACGCAACTCTCAAATAGATCTATGGTTTTTTCTATTTCGTTAGGAAAAGTTGCGCATGTTTTAAGACTCACGAAATGGAAAAAGGGAAAAGTGTGTTCAATGGTGCGCATTTGGTCCAGTTTAAAAAGGCTCCATCTCGTTAAAGATCTAACAGCTGGCGTTAGTTCGCAGCTGAAACTAGCAAGTGAAATACCTTTCGTGAAATGGTGAAAGTGCTTGGTGGGACCCGATAGTGGAGACTTTTCAAATGGCTAAAAGGTGATCAAGTTCAAGAGAGATCGACAGTTCATGTTGTTTCGTGGCTGATAGATGCTCACGTTTTATGCCCTGCGAAATGGCGAAAAGGTTTTTTGGCCCATGAAAAGGGAGTTTTAATAAGAGCATAACAGATGTGCAAGTCTCATTTGATCTAACAATTAGCATAGCTTCGCAAGAGGAATATTCTCGATAGTTAGCTTTCGCAAAGTAGCAAAATGATGTGGTGCTCCAAGCAGGTAGTCCAGTTGGTCAAGATGGTGAGTAAGATGATGGCACGTGGCAGAAGGTCAAAATAGTCAGCAAGTCAGATCGAAGGATTAAAAGGTGCATCCTAGAGGTGAGTCATGCCATGGGATAAGAAGTGACCTAGCAAATACAGGTGGTAAGAATGAGGTGGAATCAGATGTGCCCTCTCAGCAAATGAAAGGTTGACATGTCGGTTCGGAAATGACTAGATGCCAGGCGAATGGAGTTGAGTCAGAGGGCCCACGTCTACCGAATTCAACTATGTTGTTAAGCATTGAGCAAGTTAGTTAAAATCAAGTGGTCCGCGTGAGTTTGCAAAGGTAAAATGCTCATATTTTAAAACCAGCGAAATAGCTAAAAGGTTTTGGGGCCCCAAGGATAGATAAAGCATGAAGTTAAAAAGGGATCAACTCCGATTCAATCTAAGGGCTCGCATTGTTTCATGGTTGCGAACCAATCGAGGGATATGCTTTGTGAAATAGTGAAAGGAAGAGAAGGTTCATCCACGTGTAATATTAGATGGTGACGTGTCGATTGACACGTGGTTTCAGAAGAAATTGAGGGCCTGCCAAGGTGTAACCAATGATTATAAAGGAAAGACACATGGCTGACTTTGAACTAAACTCAAAGAGTTTTCCAAAGCTAATGGTTGAGTGCCACGTGGTACTCGGTAACCAGTAAAAGAGTGGCATAAGTGAAGCAAGCATAAAGGTCTCGCTTAAAGGATGGTCATCTCCTATTTGATCCAACACTTCGCATTGTTTCGTGGCCGAAAGGTGAAAGCAATTTACGCTATGCAAAATAGTGAAAGACCATTAGCCATCAAGATAGAGGAACGGTTAATGAAGAAGCTGACGATCCCGATAAGATTTAAATGCCAAGTAGTTAAAGTTCCATCTAACACCTGGCGCAGCTTCGTGAAAGAAAAGTGCTCGAAGGATAAAGCCCGCGAAATGGCAAAAAGGAGGTGGGGCCCAGTGCTAAGGTAAAGTTGTTAAGTTAGTGTAAAGACCAATCAAGTTTCATTTGATCAAACGGTTAGCGTGATTTCGTTTGATGAAATTGCTTGAAGGTTATGCTCTATGAAATGGTGAAAGAGCGGAAGGAAAAAATGTGCAGACATGTTGTGACCCGTTGGAGCGAAAATTTCAAATTCTCTCATGAATTCAATTCTGAAGGGACGACCGAAGCATGCGGTATCAATGTCACAATTAAGAGCCTGAGTACCATATATGATCTCATATCAATCGAATGAAGGTATCATTCTAGAGAATTGTTGCACAGAAAGTGGTTGCACAACTATTTTCTTCAAATACAGAGCAAACTTATTAAGTTGCAGAGTAGATTTCTTCAAGCTAAAAACAGGTTTTGTTGTGCTCTTTTTTGACAATTTCTTAGCAGTGTGTTTTAATTGAGGTCTTGATTTGTCACAGAACCAGTTGGGGGTAATAGTTAAATTGCTTGCATATTTTAAGATGGCACCTAAGAGAGAATTCTTAGGAAAAGTTAATTACCAGGACAGGGCCATTTGTGATGATTTTCTTGAACAGTTGACATTGTCAACTAATCTGGCATCAAAGGTGAAAGAATTAGTGCCAAGAGCTCCATGCTTGAAATTAGGAGAGGGGTTATATGATAAGGGTAACTGGTTGAGAGACCCACAGGTTGGGTTGTCTAGGTTGGGGTTGTTCAAAGTTTGATTTGGCATGAAAAATTCCCTAGCCCCGCATAACAGTATCTAGGAGTTAGATGTGGGAAAACTGGTAGTTCCAGGAGTATTCATGGATATGGATCTCCTAACTCAGATTGCACATAATTATGATCTAGTCACAAGGAGCATTAGGGATATAAATGGGAAAGCCCTCATTGAAATAAATAATGAGGAATTCAGAAATGCTTTTGGGCTTAATGAGTTTACTAATTTTCTAGAACCCATTAATTTCAAATCATTAGCTCAGGTATATAGTGTGCAGAGGAACCACCTTAGAAATGGGCCTCTTAAAGAGTTCTTTGTGAAGATAGGTGGGTTAACAGTTGTAGGACCCAACACTGAAGAGGCCTTCTCATTGAATCTGTTCACCCTTAGGGCTAAGGGATTGTATTGGTCCATTTGCTAGATTTTAGGAGAGGATGCTGAGGCAAATATGCCCATTCATTACATGCTAATGATTGCTCAGATTTTGAATCCTTCTCTTGCAGTAACCTTTGATTATGCTTCCTTTATTACTGATGCTATCCATGAAGGATTGATAGGAATAAAGAATGGGAAAGTGGATAAGCCTTTTGAATTGTATTCCCTCCTCATGCATCTATTTTTTTTCAAGGGTGGTGATTATTTTGCAAATGGAATGGACCTTGTAAAAGAGAAAGATGGAGAAAAGATGCCAGTGCAATTATGGAGTACAGTGCTATCATGGGACAGAAATGATGCTAGTTTCTTAAAGTTTGATAAATGTTTTGCATCAAAGATTAGGACTCTCCTCTGTTTAGAAAATCCAAGAGTCCCCAAGGTTCTTTTGGAATTTATTAGACCAAAAGAATTTGCAGAAAATATAAAAATTATCCATATTTGGGGTGATATTTACTTATACCTTGTCTCCATAGTTTTTAGAGTATTTGGTTTCAAAGGTACTCCATTTTTATTTCCCTATCAGGTCCCTCTCAAAGTGGGAATTGCAGAAATCCTCAGACAAATTGGTAGTGTGCAAGAGGTAGAGCTAACAGGCAGGGGTAAAGGGACTATTTTCCCTACAGTTACTATAGCCTACCAATTTGTAATAGCCAAGAGACGTTGGAACTGTTTTGAAGATTTTCTTCAACCTTATCATTTGTCAACTGCATTATCCAGGTGTGCCAATCCTAAAGATTTCTTCAATGGCATGTTTAGAAAGAGGGCAATATGCAGAGGTAGACCCCATCAATTCCAGTTTTCTGAAGACCTCATTAGAAATGAGTTTGATCTAGATGAGCAGGAGGTGAGGAAGGAAAAGTGGGTGGCTTATAAAAAGGCCTTAGACTTTGTACATTAGTTTGATACCAGCTATGACCCATTGTCTAGCTTTCACCCTTTTGAGGAGAAAATAAAGTTCCTAATTCTTTGTTTTGTGGATGTAATGTAGACTTTAAAAGAAAAGAGGGAGGTTGTAATTAAAAACAACCTTGAAAAGGCAAGGCTAGTTCTAAGTAGGTCTGCATCCACTAGAGTAATCCCTCCTGGTGACTATACGTTGCATAAGAAGTCCAATTATAGTGTGTTGATGCCTACAATAGGGGAGCCTTCTACCTCTAAAGGAAAGAGGAAGATACAAGATGTCACTGACATCCAAGATAGCCCAAAGAAGCAGAGAGTGGGAAAAGAAATACAATCTAATACACCCTTGTACTCTCCATCTCAATCCCCTATTCATATAGGAGATGAACAGGCAATAGCTGAACAACTGATACAGTTAGATAGTCTGGGAGAAATAGCTTACACATATGATGAAGTAGAAGAGGGAATGCTAGAAGAGCCCCTTGCTATTGAAATGAACATCACTACCAATGAGTTCAAGGGTCAGGAGTGGGGTCCTGAGATCAAGTAGGCCAATGAAGACTTCTTGGCTAATGAATATAATGCAAGGTGTGAAAAGAGAAAAGGTGAGAAACGTCATAAAGATCCAACTATGGTTGAGGAGGAAATAAAGCAATAAATGATAGATGAGTTTAAGACCATCACTCCTGAGGAAGAAAGAGATATGTTGGCACAAGCTGGAGTACTCATCCTCCCTGAGTGGGACATAGCAAATGCCTTGGTATTGGAGGAAGTGAGAAAAGAAAAAAGAAACCAAACCCATGGAGGGAGTCACTTTTAGCAAAGACAATGCTGCACTGGTCATGTGATCTCTCAAAAGAGATGAGAATAAGAGAAATAAGGACACCCCAGGGTCAAGTTACCTTAGTGGGATGATAGTAAAGAGAGTGCAGAACACAGGGGTAGTGGAAGCTACGAGCACTGTGATAGAGACTGCAAAGTTTAGTGTTGTAGTAGCAGAAAGGGAGGCTAAGGAAAAGGTAGACCTCCAAGTAAAGCTGGAAACAGTTTTAAAGGCTTATATCAGTTCCAAAGAAGAGGTAAGGGGTAAAGATAGCATAATTGCTAAGCTGTAAAGCCAGTTGATAGGATAGTACCATCAAGGTGAGTCTTCAACACTGATGATCTCCTTTTCTCCTACAAGACCTCTACCTACCAGCCCCATTATTGAGTTCCCACCATCTCCAGTACCTTCTAGTTCTCAAATGGTTGAGATCACTCCCCAAGAATTGGAGAATTTAAAACAGGCTTAGGCCTTGTATGCAAAGAAGTATGAAGAAAGAGTAAGGGCTACAATTTCAAGTTTTGCAGACACCATGGGGGCCTCATTATTGTATAACAACATGAGCAATCTTCTAGATATGTGGAATGAGCTTAATGGGGATAAGGCCATTTTGATGCCTTTTTTTGACAAGTGGAAGCCTAGAGAGCAGGATTTGGAGCTTATTTGTGTATCTTATGATGAAGCAGGGGTTGATCCTATCATCAAATCCACTTGTGACACCACAAAGGATGTAGTAAAATTAGCAGAAGGAATGGACAATGCTGACAGGAAGATCAACTTGTACAAAAAGGAGTACACTGATCACGCTTTTGAATTGATTCCAGGAGTTTTTGTTGGCCCAAATCAATTGAAGGATAAACAAGTGTGGCTTAAGGAAGTAGAGGCCAAATTGTTAGTCACAATAAAAGGAATTGTTGACTTAAATGATGCTTCCTTTCTTGTTGTAACAATTCAGGAGATAGAGAGAATCAAATCTCATTACGGTTTTCTCAATTCAGAGGTTAACAAGATGAGGAATTCATGGAAAAGGTTAACCAAGGCAAAGGAAAAAGTGATTAATTTCATGTAGCCAACTGATGATGTGTACAATGATTGGACAAGAAAATATGCCATTCAAGATGCAAAACAATTAGAAGAGGTTGCAACGGGACAACAAATAGAAGAAGCTACGGAGGTTGAAAAGGACTTGTAACTGTATTTGTAAAAGATTTTGTAACTTCTTCTTGAGAAGAAATAATTGTAACAAACTCTCATAGGAAAGTCTGAAGCTATGTGCATCCATGTTATTATAAATGGATACCAGGACTAGTAGAGGAAGGATTGCAAAGAATTGTAAGAAAATGCTGCAGAAATTTATCTAAGATTTTCCAAGTTTTAATGGAGAATATTCGAAGTTTTCTTGTAATACTTTTTTGAAGAAAATATCAATATACAGACCATTGGATTTGAGTAAAAACTTTGTGTTGTCTTCAAATGTGTTTGCAAGTGTTTACTATTTCATTCTAAATAATCCAGGGTTATTTCGTTTGAATAGGGGTTGTAAGGCAATCTTCAGTAGATATGTTTCTTAGCTTTTCTCTTCAGGAGGGGAATTAAATATTCAGGAATCACTTCTACCACTAAGTTCTCTGTAGGATACTTTGAATCTTGATGAGCGTAGTTTGATGTGGTATGAATAAATTCCTATGTGTGTTAGGCATACATAGGGATCTATAGAAGCCAAACTAATGGGATATGTATTGATATTTGATTGTGAGAGTATTGTTTGAACTTAGATGACTCTGTGACCTCGGATAAGGCACTAGTATAGATCGAGGTTGTCTATTACATATTTTGTAGGTCAAATATTTAATATGAGTATAATTTTCATTCCTTTGTTTCAGTAAGTTTTAAGGTGATTAGATCCACTGGTTTTCTGGACTAGTTTGTTGTAGATTTATCTTTTAAAAGTGTGAATTTAGTTCACAAAGGTATACCTGCCTGGACTTAGAGTAGGTCCAAAGTGTAGAAGGTTAAATCAAACCTTGTCATATGTTGTCCTAGAAGTTTCCTTCTCTTTAATATCTCTTCTGCACAGAGTTATCATATTATTATAAGGATGTTGAAGTGAATCAAATTTTGAGAATAACAGGTGCATCCTAAAACCTTTGGAAGGTTGGGATAGTGTAGAACCATTGGATGGTTCAAGAGACTGCCTAGGTAGACATCAAGAATAAGAAAACCTAATAGGAGTGAGCATCTCCTCTCTACATCACTTCTAAATGGATTTCACGATGCTGAAAATGTTCTTTGATCATGCTTCAACTACTTGAAGACATTGTTTTAGTGTGGTGGACCCATAATAGGTCTAGTGCCTATCTAGGTTATGGACCGATATGATGATAACGTATACTCTACATGTTACTGAGATGTTTTGGGATGATTTATGGATTTCTAATTGTTGTTTTGTTCTTAAGATGACATAGTATATCATTGTAAAATGGATTTATGTAATAATCTTATTGTAAAATATTTTAGGTGGCCGACCTAGTTGGATTAGGTTGTAATGCCCCGCTAGGAAACCCCTAAAGGGTTTAGGTTAAAAACACTCGAATAGAGTGTAAATATTTTTTTTTATAATAATTAGGAGCGTTGATGAAAAGTTACAACATTAAGATAATTAGGAGTTATCTAAAACTTAGATACCACAGCGGAAGGCTTAAACAAACCTAAGGAGTTTCCCAACGCAATTACATAACCTTATACCTAGCTCAACTTGCGTTAATTGATCCATTAAATCTGGATATCTTAATTATGAGATAATGCATAAGACATGATTATATATATATGTTCAATGATAAGACCTCTTAGAATTTTAGGAAGCATCCATTGACTTTGGAAGGTTAGGAGGCCATCGTGAGGTTATCTACTCAATGCACATTAACACCTATTTAATTTAAGAGGCCTCCCTTAGGGTTCAATGCGGTAAATATAACAAAGTTCATTCATTGGTTTTAAGATAACCACCCACATTTGATATCTTTCTTAAATATTAAAAGTTTGGTTAATAAGATGAGATACATTCATTAAGGATTAAACTGCAATTAATAGAGTGAGGTCCCTTCATTTCATTTCATGCATAGCCAACTAATGAGTTGTAGTTCTTTTATGAAAGATAAATTGTGAGCAGCCATAGAATTCATTGAAGTTTTATTAATACTAATAGATGGCTAAATTCATTAAGGTGAAAATGTATTAGGACACATGAGAGCATCCCTTAAAATATAGTTAGCAAGATGATATTCATCATTACATGATTAAAACATGAGTACATAGTGACGTTCTTTCATTAGGATTAAAGTATAATTATCTTATTGCATGTCACTCCTTTTTAATAAAATAAGGTTAACATGAAGAGATACATTTACTAAGGTTGAGATAAAATCAACTATACCCATACTTCCCATTTTAGTTCCATTTTAGCAATTATAAGGGATTCTTTTATTAAGGATTACAATTATGGATAAATAGTTGAGTCCACCCAATTATCAAGTTAATTTTGGTAAGGATTATTGTTAAGATTAAAACGTGATATAACTAAACAAATTCATCCAATGTAGTGAAACATAATTAACATGGTGTTAATTCATTTAAGAAGATAAAAGTAAATACCTATATGATGTTTATCCTTTAGAATCCAACTTAGAAATTATAACGTTAATTCTATCTTTGTTTTCCCATACTCATTTGTTCAATTTACATGCTTAATAACAAGTTAATCCAATGATGTAACCTAGCAAGATTCTTTCCACTATTACTACTTTTAATTCACATTATCAAAATACTTTTTCCATAATCTTAATTACAAACTTCCATGAACTTGATTACTACGTTTGCCAAGATGAATAATTTTATGCACTTAGATTTAAATTCGTTAATTTCCATCGTACACTTTGCAAGATAACAACCATACATGATAACTTAAAGCATGAAACAAGGAAGCTAAAAACATCGCATAACACAGATATGATCTCAGAGTTCACCCCTAAAGGGCTACATCTCCGAGTCTGCTCAACTGCAAGACCCCTTTGGCATTAATATTGTTAGGAATACATAATTTATAAGTCTTGTACATCCTTGCCACTTAGGCGAATACAACCAATATACAACAGCCACCTCGGATGTTAATTACATAATGATCCCTTTTGAAATGGATCCTACCAAATACATCAAAGCAAAAAAAACAAGGATTTCTTAACTGGTGGTACCCTAAATGGAGACTTGACCGACGTTGGTCAGACGAAAGCAATCAGATGACGGGGACCCAACATACCTATCTAAGCCGTGCTATTATAACAGACGCATCAAATTTCCCAAAATAGTAAGCCATGCTCAAGCGTTAATGGGTAATTACAGCACTTTCTCAAGTTGACATAAACGTCTAAATAGATTAATTAACCCTTAGATAAACACTAATGATAAGTTGGTTTACAACAATAGTCTAGCCCCTTCTCTAACGACACAAAACAAAATTACCCTTTTTCTATAAGAACAGATACATTATGAGTGAATGAAGAAATGGAAAAGTCATTTCCGAGCTAAATTAAGCTTCTATTGCATACATTTAAGAATTAAAGACCATTACCTCCATTTAATTTAATCATTATCCTATAGTTAATTATCATTCGGTTTAAAAATACAATACAAGTCATTGCTATATTAAAGCCCAATAATCTATATATATAATTAATAATATATGCTAAATAGATGTCATCTATATTAGCATATATTTTAATATATACATTTATCCCTTTTTTTTTAAACATACTTGCTAGAATATAAACCACATCTCACATTTTAGTACAAGAATATTACTTATGATAAATTTATACTAATAAGTAAATTCCCTTTTTTTTCTTAAACATTATTTACTAAAATAAAATCTCAACTCATTTTTATAATACAAAATATTACCTAAAATAAATCTATTTTAATAAGCATCTCCCTTTTCTTTTTGTATAAAATGAAAACCCCCCAAAAAAATTCAAGTTTTAACTATAATAATAAAAATAAAAAAAACAACATTAAAAAAAAAAAGAGGGCGGCCAAACCCTAGCTGTGCCCTAGCCGATGGGAACTACGGCCACCATGACGGGCGCAGCCCCTCGGCCTCCACACAGTGGAGTCGGGGGTTACTGCGTCCGCCATGGGGGACGCAGTCCCTACGGCTCCCCCACACAGTGGCGCCGGAAGGAGCTGCGGCCTCCAAGGGAGACGCAGTCCCCTTCGGCCCCCACTGTGTGTGGGCGCCGATAGGAAGCTGTGAGCGGCACGCGGGGAGGGGTGGGTTGAGCTTCGGCTCCCCCCCCGAAACCCCAAAATCATATTTTTTTTTTTTATTATTTTTTTTTTCCTAGTTAATATATGATCTGATTTACAGTTCGGATTTAATCATTTAAAAATCTTCAAAATAAAATAAAATAAAATATGTATACAACAAAAATAACGAAATCTCCCATCATTTTATTTTTATTTCTTTTCATAGACCCATTCATTTTCCAGATTTTTACCAAAATCTTCATTATGGGAAAAATACTTTCTATCAAGTTTCAAATCACAAAATCCATTAAGAACAAAGATTTGATTCAAGAAACAACCAAGTTTGAAAGAAAACTGAAACTAAACCTCAAGGAAAACATTCATGGGTAATACCTCCTTTTTTCTTTTTTTATTCAACAAATAAATGAAAGAGTAGATTTGAATCCTACCTCATGACGCATTCCGGGCAAGAAATTTGATGAAGAGCTCCACCTGCAACTCCAAGCAAATCCTCCATTTTTCCAAAAATTTTCCCATCTCCATTTTTTTTCTTTTCCAAAAAAAATGACCAAAAGAAAGAACCCCCAAAAACATTTCCAAACTAGGTTAAAATGAGAAACCCTATTTTTGACCTAATTTTTCAATTTCGAATTTAGGCATTTATTTTTAAAATAAAATAAAATAAATGAAAATCAAAATGGAAGTCATTCCTTTCCATTATTTATTACATCTTATTTGTTTTCCTTATTAAAATTAAAATGCTTCTATTTCTTGTTGAGTTTTAAATTTTAATTTCTAAAAATCAATCTTTTATACTATATCAACTTTACAAGTAAAAAGGAAATAATTTCTTTTAAATAATAAAATTTACCCTTTTTCTTCCAAAATGCGAAAATGAGTAATTTATTTCTATCTCCCAAATGACTTTAAATCTTTCCTTTCTAAAATGCATAACTCATTAAATTTGTTATTATTAAAATAAACTATTAAATTAACTCGCTATAACATAATATGGCGACCTTTTTAATAAATGATTATTCTCATGAAGGAGATCTATATATTCTAATTTTCTCAACTACAAATGCGTAAATGAGCACATTAATCCAAGTTAAATACTTTAAGCTTGCTACAATAATGATTAAAGCAATCTCTTTAAATTAACGATTAATCGTATAAAAGAAAACCACCTATTTTAAATTTCTAATTTACAAATTCCTACATCCACACATTAAATTGAACTAAATACTTAGGATAAAAAACTTCACTTACCTCGCACAAGGCATGCAAATCGAGGAAGTCCACCAAATCATATGACATGCAACCCAATGCAAGGAAAGCCCCACGAATCCACACACGATGCTCACCTGACCATGGCTAAGGCAAGACGAGAGTTTAATGACCCCAAAATCTGAATTCTAAGGATGGAGGAGGTTTACTCAAACCTGCGAACCCTGAAGGAGATGAACCTCACCTTAGGCGGTGTCGTACCTGCAATCTCCTGCACTCATGAATCATGCAAGCATACATATACATATACATATACATATTCAATGAAGGCGTTAGCTCGAGATTTATCACAAGAGTTAGGAAACAATTACATATACACAAGAATCGATGCAAAAGCACAATAATAGGTATGCACGATTATTTATATTATCTAAACTACACATAGCACCACTGTTAACCTACCATTCAAGAATGCCACATAGGAAGTCAACCAAGGTCAAACGGGTTTTACAAGTCCAACTAGGGTAGGGGCATTACATAGGTCTTAGGGTTGGTATAAAATGAAGTAAGATCTCATATTAGATCATTGAAGTAGAATGTAATGTATGAAAACTATAATATCATTCAGGTAGACATTTAGGTCGATCATTGAGGATCAAATTTTCTTAAGGAAGAGGTCAAAGGCCTCCGGTATTGATATTAACCGGGACTATAATCAGGCATGGTAGATGCTATGTCTAGTAGTTAATTATTCTGGATTATTGTCTAAATATCTTGAGGTGGTTTTAACTTTTGTAGTCAATGAGACTCCTTTGTAATGAGCACTATGCTCTAGGCAGTGTGCTTTCCTATATGTGCAGGCCCCTCATTGTATCACATACTTTCTGCAAAAGTATCATTTGACTATGGGTAGGATTCCCACCATTTTTTTCCCTTTTCGAGTTTTTCATGTACAAATCATGGTGTTATGTGGTATGGTTTCTTTGCATTGATTGTCTATTTAACTGTTGAGTTACAATGTTTATATGTATTTGTGTCTACTGACATTTGTTTCTGCTTTATCAGTATTTAAATATTTATGTGCTCTGGTTTAAGGTTGTATTGGGGATTAAATGTTATAATCTATTAACAACTGATTCACCCCCCCTCTCAGTTGTTCACCGATTATCCTAATATCTAAAACATATTCAGAGGTCACCAATGGCATTCTAGATTATTCTAATAGACACTCTGACTACTAGAACATATTAACAACTGGATTTTATCTTAATATGAAAGGATTAACCTCAACTATAATAAAAAAAGAACATATCCAGCTTAGAATCCATTTGAACAACTAAGTTTGGCATTAATAAGAACCCGATAATCTCATATTTTAAATAATATCCCCCTTTGTTATTGGTGGCCACACTTGATAAACATCTTATTATTCGAACAAATATCAACTCACTCCAAAAATCTCACAACTCCCTCCGACAAGTACAATCTCACAACAACTCGCTACTCCTTTTACATCAAAGGCAAAGGGTGATAAAAAAACATATTGAGCACTACATGCTATTGTTCCACCTAATAGTAGTAAAAGCATCAATCCAAGAGATAATAGATAAGCACTTAATCTCCCCTAGAAGTATGCACCACTATAATGCATCTAGTTAGAGAAAGAAGAGGCAATAGCCCTTAGTTTCTAGCTAAGATACTCAAAGGTATACTTTGCTAATTCCATAGTGAAAATTTATGCTACTTGTTATTTTGTATAAATATATTCTATTCCAATTTATTTCTATGTAGCTATTTCTCTCAATAAATGATCTCACATTAAGATTGTGGAGGGGAAAAAAGCAAGACTGGGTGACTAGGACCTAATCCCACTTTTGCCAACACATTGGAAATACGAAAGAGCCTAGGGAGATAGCTCACTTTGGCTAATTATTGTGAGAAAGAGAGAGAGAGACAATTATTATCTCTCAAGGTTTCTATTCCTCTTGTTGTATATGAAAAGAAGATGTGAAAAATAGGTTGTGATTGATCAACTAGACTAGTAGATGAATAATGAAGCATATATGAATTGAAATTTTAGAAACACGAAGATATGAAACTAATATACTAAAAGAAGAGAAGGGGGGGAATGTTAATGTCTAAACGGTGTTGAAAAATGATCCAAATTGACTTGGATAATGGTGCCATGCCCTGGTCTTGTTTCTGCAAATAGGAAGCTACAATTGAAGGACTAAAATCTTGATGTTCTGAGCTTCCACCCTACCAAATTACACCTGAAAGAGGAGGGAATAGGGTGTCATGCCCCTATCCTGGGTAGGAATAGGGCACCACACCCCTGCCCCTAATGATTTTGGGATAGATTTGAGGCTTTGAGATAGTCCTTGTGCCTTTAGGTTGTCTTGATAGTATCTCAGGTACCTCTACCCATACCTGGAAGTAAAAGGAGGGTTTTAGGTGGCTATATATGGTTTTTCCTTAATCAAATCCATTTTTTGGTGATTTCCACCTCAACAAATAGTCGATTTGTATAGTAAAATAGTGTGTGCAGGAATCTTGTGTGTGTGCAAGACCCTAAAATGATGATTGCAAACAATCTAAAATAACCCTATTCTTTAAAGAGTAAACCCTCAATGCTTGTAATTGGCAAAGTAAATTCTCCAAATCAATGAGGCTAAGTGATATAAAGAATAAATACAAATCTATAAATTGATGTAATGGATCTCATACAAAGGCATGATAACAACATCAAATCGTACCCAACCCCAAGGGAGGGGTTCAATGCAAAAGGATTAACAAATTTAATCGATACAATGCAAAAGGATCTCAAATGCATTGACATCCAGCTTATGAAAGATGATGCCTAGAGAATCCAAGTTGTCATAGAGATGACAAAATTTTTCCAAGAAAGGATACAACTCATTCAAAAGAAAAATTCCTTGACTACAAAGGACTTCTCAAAAGTAGATAGGATTGAGTCAATGCTCGTGATCTATTTCGATCATCTAGAAGCACACAAGGCAAGGGTGACACAAGTGGATATGGACAATGAGGTTAGGAAGCAACAAATCCAGCACATTGGACTCCCCTATTTTCAAGTCATCCTGAACTTCTTGGTGACATATTTAGAATGGTGTGGCATGCGTAGTTCTTTGGCAAAGTAGGATAAACCAGTGGTTTCCTCTGCCATGGTGGAGTCATGATTAATTAAGGGATGAGTTGTCAGCCTTTCTATGGATGTTTATTTTAGTTTCTCTTGTTTGTATAAAATAGTTTCTTTAACCTCTGGTTAAAGTAAATTTTTAATGATTATGTAACAAACTATGAGCCTAGAGCCTATTTAAGCTAGGAGGTTAGTTTATGTTAAGGTCCAAAAAACTATGATTTTTCAAGGAACAAACAAAATATCTATTTTCAATAAATTTCTTGACAATGGAATGACTTGTTTAGTAATGAAATGTTATGGTATGCAATCTTTGAATCTATGTGTTTAAGGGTTGGTGATCTTTTTTAAAAAATTAGCTGATGTGCGTGATATCATTTTGTTATCTCTTATTTCCATGTTTTCTAAATTCATTGTTACCATTAGTTGCAAGTAAATTCATTGTGGATTGAGATGTGTTGATCCCCCTATTTTTGTGAGACATGAGAGAGACTCGATCAGAGTTCATACTGCTATGCATTTTCTTTTTTCTTTGAATTTATGAAATGAACATGTGTTAAAATTGGAGTCTTTGATCTCTTATTTGATCTTTAGAATATTCTTTATGTTTTATGTTAAAAGAATTCCTTTGTGTTGATGGATGAATGCTAAAGCCTTTCCACACTTTCTAGTTAAAAGTGTATTCATTTGAAGGTTTTTTGCATAAAATTCATTGCAAATCATAGGAGGAGATGCCCTCTAACATAGAGGATGGATTTTTACTTGATTCATCCAACTGTTGGTTTATTTGTTTCCTTTTATAAAGGAGTGAACAAGAGTGATATTATTATCCAAACAAAGTAAACATTACAATCTAAAGAAAGGGGCAAATCTATTAACCAAAAATGGCAAAATAGATTTGTAAGTCATATGCCATCATTTACCGGTTACTACTTTGCATGTAATGCTTATGGCCATAGGGCAGAGGAATGTAGAAAGAGATCTAGGAGGAATAATCTAGCATCTCATAGATAACATGCATATGAGCAAAATGTATCTAGGAGTAGATACATGCATGTCCCCTACCCTAGTTTTGAAAATGTTGTTTGTCATAACTACAATTGTTTTGGCCATAGAGAGTTTGAATGCAGGAAGAGGAATATACAGTCACATGGAGGATGGCATAACAACTATGCTCTGGAAAAAAGTGGATACAGAGGATACAGAAGTCAAAGACCTACATGGAACCAAAGGAGAAATGTCCCTGCAGGAGCAAGAGGTCCACCAATCCCACTTTCTAGGCACAACAACATGACCAGAAGAAGATGGCCAAACCGGTATGAAAAGAGATTCCCCAAACATGAAGTTGGGATGGATGTGGTGTGCTACTATAGCACTATTTCTGGCTGTGATGGAGGGTCGGGAAATGGAAGGACCCATCAGCAGAAGAAGGAAAGACCTACTCCCAAGACTAAAAATAGGAACATGAATGAGACCAAACAAGTATAATGGAAGAAGAATATGGACCGATATTGTGCACTCATTGCACATGTAATATCTCCTAAGGTCTAAAGGAGATGCAAGATCTTAGGGGTATTAGTAGATTGAATTTATCATTCATCCCCTCAGTGAAGAAGGCAACATGGAAGAACATGTTGTTGTCAGTGTGAAGGATGAAAATGTAAAGATAAGTGTGTGTAGATGTTGCCTTGACTATACCCCTACAGATCAATGTCGGATCACTACTTCATGTGTCAAGAAGTGGAGGGTAACAATTGGTATTAGATGTTAACCGATATGTGCAGGATGTTAGCAACATTAATGCAAAACAGGTTATGTAAGACAATGAAGTTGGAAATAATTGCAATAACCTCAATAGCATGGAATGTGGAGTTCATGTCTCAGGTGGTATTGGAAAAGACCTGAATGACATATGTTGGCCCCGTGGTTGTTCATGTAGGAATGCATGCTTTTGGGCTAACTGTTTAATTCTTGGCATAATGATAACATTGTCTGGCATTGTGTCAATTCAGAATCATGT
Source organism: Cryptomeria japonica (assembly GCF_030272615.1). Lineage (NCBI taxonomy): Eukaryota > Viridiplantae > Streptophyta > Pinopsida > Cupressales > Cupressaceae > Cryptomeria > Cryptomeria japonica. Next base: position 88,382,076 of record NC_081411.1, on the reverse strand, counting down.
CATAGGTTGTGGTGGATACAATGGAGTTGAAGGATCATTAGATGATCACATAAGAACAACTAAACCATTTTGGAGTCCTAGTATTGTACTTGAATAGAGATAAGAACCTGAGATGTATGACTCAGGGGAGTTCAAGTGCTCATGATAAAGAGTTGGCATGCTTGAACTTGTAAGGATACTGACTGCCCAAACTATAGGTGATGGAAATTGCAATAGGGATACCCATGAGAAGTTCATGGTTATGGGTATCTACCTATCTTCTAGTTGGTTCTATTGGTAGTACAATCACATTTGATTCCTAAAGAAATTTGGAATCAAATACAAGGTGTTGCATGTTGACTGGCAGGTAAGTAGTATTCACTGACACATTAACAATTGGTATCAATCCTTCTACAATTGAGTGCTCTATCAAATAGGATTAGACCTGCATACTCAATTGTTGTTAGTTGATGGTTAAGACCCCATCTCAAGCATTGTGACTTGAGAGGATGCAACATTTGCTGACTAGATAACAAGTGGTATCAAAGGAGGAGTTGCATGCAATGAATACAAAGGGGGAGAAAGTATTATGTCAGTGACCGGTACATACAAAGAGAAATAGTATCCTAACAGTGCCCTTTGCCATTTTTGTCAAAGGGGGAGAAGGATTCTATAGTATACCAAATACTACATGTGTGTGAATCCATGGATCATAGTAAGGGGGAGAAAGACTATGTAGTATGCCGGATACTACATGTGTTGACATCAATGCCAAAGGGAGGTATTGTCGACATTGTGTTGTCATTGATGTCAACTAGTATGGGATGACCACCAGTAGAAGAGATCTATGTGCAACATTGCTATGGAGGAGTATAGGATGTGATATCTTGGATATCACCTTGTGTTGCAGAACATCGGCAAGGTAAGGAAGATGACCTCAGGAGTTACTAGTACATGAGCTAGTGCCTGACTTGTGTGATGAGATAAAGAGGTGTTTGAGTTGTTGTTTGTTATGAAGAGGCATATTTTTATTTGAATCAAATCAACACCAGAAGAGAAGATTGAATAGGTCACTGGTATGCTGTGAGGTTGCAGAACAATAGGATTCCCACTAGATGAATATGCAGTCATCATGAGAAGTAATGACTAACAGTGAGTGTGCCCACACCAAATCACATGTGCCTATCTAAAGATGTGTTGCACAAATAGGGAAGTCACATGAGTATATTGTAGGATGCAGAAGACAAGAAGTCACTCCACTATTGATTAGAGGGAATGCCTTTAGTGCATGATATCAAGGTTATGCACTGGAACAACAAAGAAGGCATGTTTAGATGCCAGTATAGAAGGAGTGTGATGTGTTTAACTTGCTGAGACATGATCAGAGATGATCAAGGAAAATGCATAACTGAGCAGATGCATATAGAGGAAGAATGGCCTGACTGAAGGAGTCTAGTGAAGGCTGATGAGTTGTGTCATCAAGATGGTTTACTTGTATGTAAGTCCATTGGTAATATGAGTAAGGTGCACATGCAGATGACTCCCCACTTTGTGGGAATCAACACACTTTGAATATACATGTCTGGAGACCAGTTTGGATGTTCCACAAGAATTTTAACAGAAAGAAGACATGATGAGTGAACTGGTAGAATGTGAGATACCAGTAGGGTTAGTAAACTGGCAAGAAAGAGGAACTAGTAGAGTGTTTTGGTCGATGATCCTATCTGGAGCGACTGAAAAAGACAAGTTAACATTTGGTTGATGTGGATGCCATAAGGAGTCAAGGTGGCAAGCTCACAGAGGTTGGTGAAGTGTCATGTGGAGTTAGGTATCTTGACAGGTGTGCACTGGATATGGATCCCATGATTTATGGGTTGGATCAGAAGCATGTGGCTTGAGAAAGAATGAACAACAGAAAAGAATCAGGGAGTGGTTGGTGCCTAGATCAAAGCAAGAAGATTAGATTGTAAAATGACCTTGAGAAGGAAACAACATATGCGTTAATGGTGGTTTGACAGATGTAGGTCAAGGTAGAGGATTGTGTTTCCTATATTTGGAAAACATGTATTTGAAGGTGCATCAATGGTGGACATGAATAGATAGCTGTCAGGGATATCAGATTGAGCAAGATCTAATTGGACTTAGTTTGCCTTGAGGATGGTGAGGAAACCCTAAATGCCTAGATTTTGAATTGGGCTTTGGCAGGAAACATTGGCTATAAGTATGAAGGCCAAAGAGATTGTTTGCTGCTGATATATAGAAGAATGTAGTTCTACTGCAAAGTGTGATAGTTCTACATGTAAGAGAAAATCAGCCAAGTGCTCAATGAGCATCTGAGAAGTGAGTGGGAGTGAGGGACAACCTAGTTGAAGCGTTCAACTGGTAGGAGAGAAGAACTGGTAGTGCTCATACTAGCAGAGCAGAAATCAAGGAGGTTGTAGAGAAGGTAGATAGAGAATCGGAAAAGTGTTATACCGGTGAAGAACAAGGAGTAAGGTGGAGATCCAACAAAGGAGAAGAAGAGGAGAAGTCTCTTGGTAGATTTTACTAGTAGTTAAGTAGCAGAAGAGAAGAAATAGGTGAAGAGTAGCAACAGAGTGAGTTAGTGTAGTAGAGAAGGTATCTCACCGATAGAGCAAGACATAAAACAAGGTTGCAAGATTCACTTGTAACAAGATAACTACTTTTGTAATTGAAGTTTACTTTGTGAACATTGAGTTGTTTCTTGATGCAGGGGTTATATCTCTTTGGTTTGGTACCCTAAATTTAGTGGTTGGTGCTCCTTAGGTTGGTACCCTAAATTTTGTAACTATGTTTTCATTATGAGGTTAGATTGGAGCAATTGATTATAGTAGAATTGCTCACCAAGGTTTTTCCCATCTTGGGTTTTCCTCATATATGCTAGTGTTATGTGATGTCTCCTTGTGAGTGTTCACATTTGAGTTAGTCTCCTCACTAACTGGTAAGTTTGTTCATAGTTAGATCTAATAATCGATATGCTGAAATAGGATTGCTAAAAGGAAAAGATCAGAAAACCACTGATTCACCCCCTCCCCCTCTTAGTGGTAAATGAAATCAAGCAAGAATTCACTAAACAATGGATCAGGAAGAGAGATTAGAGAAATGATAAATTTGTCTCTGCACCGGTAGAATAGAGAAATCCTTCACCGGCAGGAGATTCTTCATCTAACTAAGGAATAATCCATAGAGGTAAGGAAACTAATTGAAAATCATGCATTTACCCTCAGTTGGTGATAAGAAGTTATAATTCTTCTTTACCAGTAGATATATGGAGTTTTCACTTCACCGACAAAGAATTTATTGCAGCTGTAAGTTAACTTTTTTGGTTATAAAGGCACTGCAACTTCTCATTTCAACTCACCAAGCATTCAAGCATTCAAAGAGATTGAAATTGAGCAAAGGCATTCCAAAGGCAAAGAAGCAAAGGTTTTTCAAAGAATTCAAGGATTTCTCATCTAAAAGGTATTTATCTTACGCAATGGCTTCTTCATCCTACGTTCCTGAATTCATTGCAAACCCTTCCATTGTGGAGAACATAAAATGACCTAGACCCATTTTCAAAATAATTCCTAAGATAGCAAAACTGGATGACTCCATTGGTGCATTTTATAGAATCCCGAAGGGAGTTGCATTTGCTAAAGACCCTAGGGAATACATACATTATAACATTGAAAGTTTAGGGTCCGAAGATTTGGATAATATATTCATAAATGTTATCACTAACAAACATGGGGTAGTTAAACTGGAACACAAGGTTGTTGAGGATTTAGGGTTCATTAACATCCTCCATATGCCAGAATTCTTAGATGAAACTGTCCGCTATGTTCTTAGCAGGGTTCACGATAAATTTATATGGTTAGAATCAGTATTTAAGATCACCAAGGAAGCTAAAAGAGTTGTTACTGGTTTACCCTCCGCCAACACTAGGCCTGACAAGAAAAATAAAATTCCAAACAAAGAGGTTATGAGCTTCACTGACGCAACATTTGACAACAGGTCACTTAGGGTCAATGATATAAAAGATAAAAATGTTAAATGTGCAAGTATGGTCATTGGTTATAAAGTTGCTCATACTAACAGACTGAATTTTGTATCTAGTTTATGCATTCATAGTGCTCATGACATGATTTTGAATAATGCAAAAATTGACATCCATGAATGGTTCAAGGATGAATTTCTAGAGAATTTGGATAAAATAAAAGGATATAAGAAGGGAACCTTTAAATTTGGAAATCTGATTGTGTGTTTAATGCTTTACTTCTCGAAGGAGATTCCTAGTATTGGACATAAGGATTTTTCCTATGATGTTTCTGTTGGAAAACAGATAAAGGAGGCAATTACCAGCATGAGATCTGATAGTGACAAACTGGTAAAAGAATATTTCAAGGATTTTTAAGCTAAAATGAAACAAAGGGAAAGGATTCCCAAAAGCATTGTTGATAAATATGACAAACAAATATGCTTTGTTATCAAAAGAGATGAAATTTGGATGAAGGAAGTTACACCTAGAACTCTCTGGATTACAGAGATGGGATATGAGGTGGATTCACACATCTTAGACTCATATTCTATAATACTCCTAGATGCTCCACCGGAACCAACATAAGAGATATTTGGTAATGCTGAAACTATAGAGAGTGGTGTTTCTATATAGAAGCAGAGAAATAAAAGAGAAAAATTAATAAAGATGCTTCAAAATTTATAAAAGACGTTACAAAGAGGTTAATGAATCTAGGTGGTATTGTTACAAGTGCAAAAGAAACTAAATCAGAACAAAAACCGGTAGCACATATCTCTCCTATCGCTACCTTATTTGATTTTGACAATGATAAGGTAGTTGAATTCAAGAGAGTGGACAGGAAGAAAAGAAAACCCTCACCGGCACCTGCTCCATCTCCTAAGAAATCAAGGACACTCATAAAAAAGCAGCAGGCTATAAGAGAGCCTAGTGGTCCTAAGAAGAAAGTTACACCAAAGAAGAAATCTGAACCAAAGGAACTGGATACTCTTTCACCAGAAGAGTTAGTCAATGAAATCACCCAAGATTGTAACCTCAGCAATGTAAATAAATTTAATCATTCTTTTAAAGATTTAGATAAGGAAAGTATAGAGAAAAGTATTATTTTGTATCTAGACATCTACAAGAAGGTCCTTATTGAGGTAATAGATGTTCTACCAAATTATTTGTACTTAAGATTATAAGCCAAGAGAATTTCTATTATGGAACTTGATAATAAATTGAAAGTAAAAGCTCTATTAGTTGTACATCCTATTAATTCAAAGTAGGAAATTAATGACCTTATATCTAAAGCCAATAGAAGTGTTTTTGTGAGTGATCACCGACAAGCTAGTCTTATGGCTGGTAGAGTCACAGAAAATGTAGATGAAATGACCAATAAGTGGGACATATTTTTTGTTGAGAGAGAGAAGAAAGAATAGAAAGATAGACAAAAGGTGGATAAATCATTCACTAAGGTATATAAGAAAACAGATAAAGGTAAAGGAAAAATTGACAATATACCAGATATTATAGTTAAGGATAACTTACTGCCACTGGCACAGGACACCCCACCAATAATTTTAGAGGCACCAACACAAATGGATAGTTAGTCTAGAGAAGATAAGTCAAAGGAAGTAAAAGCAAATAATGTTGAACCAGAGTCAGATATTCTTTTTACCATGAATGTGGACACTTAGGATTTTAATATTGTAATGGTCAAGGAAACATCTAAAGTTAAGAAATATGATTCCATCCTTGATGATACTCAGCTTAACATTGAAATACAGGTAGAAGCAGAAGCAAAAACTAGAACAGAAATAGGGCATGAACAAAATATATCTGAACTGGCAGATAGTAAGATAGAAAGTAAGTTTGAAAATATGAATGAAAAAAGAATGAGAATAAGGAAGAAAAGTGAATAAAGAAGTGGTTATGGACAAAAACAAGGAAGCAAAAGTGGTTAAGGTAACTATACAGACATCTAGAGAAGAAAAGAAACCAATTGCAGAACCAAGCACTCCGCCTAGCAATTTTACTATGGATTATAGACCATCAAATGTTAAAGATGTACGTTTAGATAAAATAAAAAGGATTATAGAATGCAATGCCTTGGAATTTAAGGCTATTGATGATTCTTTACCAATTTTGCAAATGATTGCAGCGGCATGTAAAGTTGACCATATTGATGGATCTTTAGGTAAATTGGACACATTGTCCAAATTCATTGCTTCTAACATTCAAACTGTGGATAAGATAAATGAAGAGACCGTTAAGGAAAGGGTAAATAAGGAAAAGGATAATTTCTTTGACAAAACAATTAAGGACTGTATAGGACAGATTGATTCTTTGTTACCGGCACTTAATTCCACCATTCTGGAATACAAAGAGATGTACAGGGAAGCATGTAAGCCTCACCATCTAACCGAGGATATTGATGAGGAAATAAAGAAGACAAAAAAGAAAATTTATGATATAGATGACAATATGATTAGTTCTTCAGAACGAACTTTAGTTTTGGATCAGGAAATGGAAATCTATGAAGAGAAGATTGAAAAATTGGAAAGGGAGAAAGCAAGGCTAAGAATGAAAACCCAGGAGTTGAATAAAAAGCTTGGTCCTAGATTGGACAACTTATTAACACATTGGAATGAGTTGTCTAAGGCATCTATTCAAGGAGAAAGATCACCGAAGAAATAGATGCACTATCTTACTGTTATGATCCGGCAGACAGAGACCATAATTTCTTATTGTACTAAGTTTTTGCAAGGTCTTAACTTAGTTTTGGTAGAGATTTTCCATATTGTACATAACCGGTTATAGGAGTCTAGATAAATTTTAAAAATTCTTTAATGAATTTGACATCCTTTGTCATTGATGCCAAAGGGGGAGTAGTGTATGATAGAAATGTACAAAAGGAGATCATTTGCTCAGGGGGAGCACTATCAGTTTTTGGAATTCAAATTTTTGATATTATTTTTTGGAATTTTCTCATGAGTGTTGCCATCAATGCCAAAGAGGGGGATTGTTGGAATTATACACTCAAATGAGAATTGTTGATGTTGTCATTGATGGCAACCAACTGGTAACATGGTTCACAAGCTATACTGGCAACAAACATCATCTACCAGCACTAGCAGGCACTACAACTTTATTCTCAATGACATCCAGTCTACACCAACAACAGTTCATACCGGTACGCTAAGCCAACTTGAAATAATATTGTTTTGTATTGTAATTATATTTGTATAGACGATATGATATACTATAAAGACTCATATGTGTATGAGATCTTGTAGGTCATTATGAAATGTAATTAGGTAATTTAAGGAAGCGATATATGAGATGTGATAGGTTATGATAGCAAATAAATTGTAATTGCATTTTGATGTAATTATCATATGAGCAGAGTGAATCAAGATTTATGGTAGAGGTATCAGATAGAGATTAAACTAGTACTGAATCTAGCATTGCAGATGTTATTTTGAGTAGTACATTGTCATTGGATTTAATCATCCAATTGTGTAGTTAGTGAGACTCCATTTTGGTATTGAGAAGTTAGCTCTAGGTAGTTGGCCTTCTTGCATATAAAGGCCCCTATTGTACATGTAATATTTATTCATATTGGCCAGTGAGTAAATATTATGGGTCACAAATCCCACTAAGGCTTTTCCCCTACCTAGTTTCCTCACCAAAAATATATGTGTTATGGTGTGTATTGATGGTTACACTTTTGTTTCTCTTTACTGCATTATTATTTGTTTACCGGTATATTAATTTGGGTTATAAAGTTGCAAACAACCTTAAATCCTTCATCTACTGGTTAGACACTAATTCAACACCCCCCACCCCCCCCCCCCTCTCTTATTGTCTTTGGGACTGATCAAGTATATAACAAGAAATTGAAAAAGAATAGATGATTGAAACAAAATCAAAGAGAGGTTATTTATAGAAACACTCTTCTAAAAGAAGGCAAGTAATCCTCATTAGGGACATGCACGATCACAAAATAGAAGGGTTTACTATAAAAGATACTACTCAATGATGAAGAGAAATTGATGAATGATCAAAGGCTTCCAAGACCAAGGAGGAGGTCCCAATTAAGGATATGTACTTAAGATCCCCATTAGGGATGCTTGTTCAAATATGAGAGAAGGAATTCAAATATAAATACATCTATACAATCAACAAGAAATCCTTATAGAAACTACTTCACAAAGGGGAAATTTTAATCAAGTAAGAAGGAGAGATGTTTAAATCACTTTTGCTCCCCATATATAGGGAGAAGAGATGAGATAGAAATAGGTTATTATGTTACTTCAAAAAGTATGATTGCATGATAAATTGTACCATCATGAATGACAATGAGCCCCCAGTAAGTGAGCTACCAATGTCACATAATGATGAGAAACATAATAGCCATTGATGTTATTTAAATACATGATAGATTGAATGAGGTATTTGAATATGACATGTTAAATTCTCTACTATAAGTGAGATTAAAAACATGTATAGATGATGAATGTTAAAAATTATTTAGAAACAGAGAATTTTATAGGAGAATAATAGGCCACTAAGTCATACATTTCTTGCACACAAGAAATCTCAGGAGATGGATAAGTGTAATTCATTAGAGCATTAGTCTTAGAAGAAGGGATTCTGGAATGAGTAGAAGATAAAGTCTCATGAGTGGGATTAGAAATATTTTGAGGAGATTCATAAAGAGATTTTTTCATCACCAAGATTTCCTTATGGGGGGAATGAGTGTTGAAATAAGTAGAAGATAATTTAATTGAGGTAAGGTCATCATGAATACTAAATATAAAATTCACACTGAGATATGATTTGTTAGATCCTTCGGTGGGCTTAGAAGGATTATATCCAAGGCCAAATAAAGCTTCATTAATGTTATGTTCTAAAGGAACTTTAACTCGTTGTTCATTTGCACCACAATCATTTCCATTATAGCCACTCTTAGCTAAAATGTGAAAACCAAGACCATAAAGGGATGCCAAATTAGAAAGAGATGGTGATGCCTCATAGGTCTTAGTGCTATATGAATTAGAGGAAGGATTTGAAGAATTATTTGAATTAGAAGAAGCCACAAAGTTGTTACTTAGTTGTTTAGACAAAGTGGGTTTTTCTTTAGGTTCCTCCTTAGATTTCTCCTTCTCATTCTTATATCCTTTCCAAAATAATCTATACTCTCCTATACAAGTAGGGTTAAATTCTAGAGATACCCAATCATCATCTGAGAGCACTCCTTTAGGAGAAAAGATATCCTTGGGAGGATATTCCCATTGAGTAGAAGAATCACGAATACTATAAGGAACGAGATCATTAAAGAAAATAGATGTACTTGAAGAAGTAGGAGGATTGGGAGAAGAATGGGAAGTAGTTGAACAAGAAGATCCAACTTTTAATGGAACTTGAAGATTGGTATCAGCTATCAAGGTGTATATCTTATTGTGATAAATGAACTTGACTTGCCTATGCAAATGTGAGGGGACAACTTGCATGCTATGAATCCATGATCTCCCTTATAGAAGGTTATATGTCAAATTACTAGGCATGACATGAATAGGTGTAGATAAAGTAAAAATACCTACCTTAAAAGGAAAGGTTATGATACCTAAAGATTTTTTATCAACATTTTCAAAGCCTCAAATAGAAATAGGATCAATTTCTATGAGAGAATGATCCACATTAATCTTATCCAATAAGTCCACACTGCAAACATTAAGGTCAGATCCATTGTCCACAAGGGTTCATCTTATAAAACTATTCTTGATAATAACCACAATCATAAGAGGATCATAGTGATGTTGGATTTCATGAGAAGGTAACTCATCTTATGTGAATACAATTTGATATTTCTATTTTTTTGTAGGATCAATCAAAGAAGCCATGTTATTAGGTGTCACTGCAAGTGGGACATCTATATTTTTCAAAGCATCTTGTAACATCTCATGATAAGAAGGTCAATTTTGAACCAAATCCAAAAAAGAAATCTTGGTAGGAGTAGATTTAAGATGTTCAATGAGATCATACTCCTTATTAAGAGTCTATGATATACGAAGTGCTTGCGGAATAGTAGGTTGAGAGGGAGGAAGTGAAGTTTAGATAACTAGATGAGGATTAGGTTTCCTATTGTTTCTTATGTTGTAGGTATGACAAACTACATGATAAGTCTCTTTAGTAATTTTCTTAGCATACTCATAAGGGCTCTTAGTAGGATAACCTCCTTGCATAGTAATAACTTATTTCTTGGGAGTGCAAAAAGAATCACTAGCATAACCACCTTGAACCACTAGCATAGGATTACACTCAAAACTTTGAGAAGGACAAGAACCTTGAACAATGAAGAGGAGTTTATAAGGTGTTTCATTGACATGTATCAAATAAATTGAAGATGGTTTAGGAATATAAAAGGTGTCCTTATGAATTTTAGAAGATAATGAACAAGATTGCTGGAAGAATTATTGATAGTTTGTACTTGCACTATAATGTTATCATGGAAATTTAAGTAGGTAGAATAGGAGTAGGCATTGACGTTTTAGAAGGAAAAGTATTAGTAGGAAAGGACATATCATCCTCTATCATCAAAGGATCTACATGGGGAATAGAATATCTATGATAAGGATCAACATTACTCTTTAAAGTTTCACCTTTGAGAGGGAGATCTTTGAAAGAGATGTTAACCATCTCTCCTTGAACTAAGGTATTCTTATGAGTAGAACTTGGTTGGGGACAAGGAGATGCCTTACCTTTAGAGGAAAAATGATTGAGATTCATGGAAGGTGAGATGCTATCAAGAGACCTATCAATCATGATTTCATCCTCTTTGGCTAGGGTTCTCTCATAGGGTAGAGAATAATCAACACCTTCTTCTAATTTTTCATCCCAAATACGAAGGTAGTTGAAAATAGTATTAGAAATATCTTGCTCAAAGATATCCTTATTTTTATTTCTAATTTTGGGAGAAGGGATAATATTTTTCATTAACTCTTCATCCTTAGGAGGGACAACATCACTATATGTATTTAAATAATCCTATTGCCTCAAAATGTGTTCAATAGGATGTTTAGGGGAGAGATAATTAAGGAAATTGATTATGATTTAATCTTATTTTTATAATGCATCTTTATGGGTAAGACAAGATTTGGGGCAAGGAGAATCATTTCTCGTTAATGCATAATCTCTAGTGGGAATTTTTTTGAATTCAAAAGAGGAAATGCCATGACTAGGAAAAGTAGGGAGAATACCATCTTCTTGCACAAAATGATCCTCATGAGGGGAGTATTATTTAGGAGGGAGATGAACATCTTCCTGCAAATATTCATGCTTGCGAAGGATATGTTTGAAAGAAGTTCTCATAATGTCTTGTTGCACTAATATGCCCCCATTGGTAAGACCAAAATTAGGATAAGATAAGTCAATATCCATAAATAACTTTTCACTTACCGAGAAATCATGTAAAGAAGGTAAAGTAACACTAAGAAAGGTTTTTATGATATCATCCTCTTCCTCTAAGATAGCTAGATGGGAAGGCCACATTTTAGGAGAATTATCAAGATCACCATTCAAATATTCATCCATAACGAATGTGAGAGTTTTGAAGGGGTTGGTAGAAATCCTTTTAGGAACTAAAATGTTGTCAAAGATAGGAGGAGGTTCTTTAAGAGATGGAAAAATTTGAACATTATCACATGTATGAAATTAATGCATCATGACAACAATTTTCCTCTTTCAAATGATAACATATGCAAAATATAAGAAAATGTTCAATTTTAACTAATGAAAGCACTCAAAATGTTGATTTAGAAAATGAAATTTATGAGTGAAATATGTTCCTAAATCAGATCTGAAATTAATTATCCAAATTAAGCTATCCACAAGTTCAATTTTGAATTGGAAAATTAGGGTTTTAACAAAATTGACCTCTATTTTTCTTTTTAAATTTGCAAGGAATTGAAACTTGTGAATGTAAATTTGAATTTGAAATAGAAAAAACACTTAGATATGAGAACATAAATAATAATTAAATAAGATTCGATTCACGTCAAGTTCACCAAAAATGCGGAGGCGAAAAAAGCGAGACCGGGTGACTAGGACCTAATCCCACTTTTGCCAACACATTGGGAATATGAAAGAGCCTAGGGAGTTAGCTCATTTGGGCTAATTATTGTGAGAAAGAGAGAGAAAAGGATTATCTTTTAAGGTTTCTATTCCTCTTTTTGTATATAAAAAGAAGATGTGAAAAATAGGGTGTGATTGATCAACTCACCTAGGACATGAATAATAAAGCATATATGAACTGAATTTATAGAAACTTGTAGACCTGAAGCTCAAATATTGAATGCAGAGAAGGGGGATGAATTTGAATGTGTACCTATTATTGAAAAAAGAGCCAAATTGAGCTAGACAGGGGTGCCATGCCTTGGTCATGTTTCGGTAAATAAGAAGGTGCAATTGAAGGGTGACAATATTGATGTTTTGATCTTCCATCCTACCAAATTATACCTAAAAGTGGGGGGAACAAGGTGCTATTTTCCTATCCTTTGTAGGACCAGGGTGCCACACCCCTATCCCTATTGATTTTGGGAAAAATATGAGGCTTTGAGACAATCCTTGTTCCTTTCAGTTGTCCAGAAAGTCTTTTGGGTACCTGTACCTGCACCTACAAGTAAAAAGAGGGCTTTGGGTAGCCATATAGGGTTTTGCCTTAGTCAAACCCCTATTTTGGTGATTTCCACCTCAACAAATAGCTGATTTGTATAGTAAAATAGTGTGTGTAGGAATCTTTTGTGTGTGCAAGACCCTAATATGATGAATGCAAACAATCTAGACTAACCCTATTATTTAAAGAGTAAACCCTAAATGTTTGTAATTGACAAAGTAAATGCTCTAAATCAATGATGCTAAGTGATCTAAAGCATAAATTTAAATCTACAAATTCATGTAATGAAGCCCATACAAATACATGAAAACAATATGAAATCATACCCAACCGGAAGTGAGGGGTACAAGCCAATTGTCAGTCGATGATCTCCTATTGCTTTCCTATGTCTTCAAAAGTAGGGCCCTAATTGATGAAATAATGCTTGATGAATGCTTCATAGATGTTGTTGAATGTTATTGAAGACTCCACAAGACTTTCTCTTTCACTACGTAGAAGGCTCCTTGTGATCTCTTAGCCAAAAAATTCTCTTTTTTAAGATGCCTTCAAATGAATAAATAGAGCTCTTATGTATGAAACCCTAGATATTAATTTTGTCATTAGGCCAAAATAGGATTTGAATGTTCTTCCAATTTCTTGGGGTTAAGAATTATAATATCATAGAATTATGCTCCCGAAAAGTTGGAAAAAATGTTGGGGATGTTGTGCAACATGGATATGGTCCAACCAACTCTTCACTAAATTTTCAGGGTCGTTAGATATGATGATATTAGACTGAATCCCAAAGTTACAGTAGATTTCAAGATGTTTTGATATATGAAACTGGGCCTTAAAGGTTGAAATAAGACATAATGAGTGTTTATAATTTAATAATTTACTCAAGGAATAAAATAAAAAGGGGCACGCTTAGGGTAAAGGGATCAATTTTATGATGTGGGGAGTGATGAAATATGACTTTAGATTTAATTAAATTAATTAATTAAATGATTAAAAATGAAATTACAATGCAAGATTCAAACACACTAAGGTTGATGCTAAACTAAGATTAGTATTGTACCACCCTATCAAGGGTGTACAATTTATGACGCTACAAATATATTTTTAATTATTGAATGTATTACCAAATTATTTGAAATATTTATAGCACTAGTATTATCATAGATAATAGAAATAGCTTTATCATATATCAGTCTAATATCTTTAAGGGTTTGTTTCATCTATATAAATTGAGTAGAACAAGATGCTATTGCAATGTGTTCTACTTCTATAATAGATATTGATACTGAGTCTTCTTTCTTACTTCTAAAGCAATTAAACCAATCTATCTCTTAAAAAGAATGCAACACCACCAATAATTTTTTTGTATCAATGCTTCTATCCCAAACAAAATTTGTGATGATTTCAACATAAAACCTCCATGCATCTTTTACCAAAGACCAAAATCTCGAGCCTGTTTCAAATACCTAAAATTCATCTTCACAACTTGTTCGTGTGTTTTTTTTTTGTTTAGCTTTAACTTTTTCAACAAAACATACAACATTCATAATATATAGTCTAGAGGTATTCAAGTATAACAAACCTCCAATCATAGATCTATACTTCTTTTGATCAACATCCGAAGATGTATCATGTTTTCTTAATTTACAACCAACAGTCAATGGGGCAGAACTAGTTTACAATTCTCAATATCAAAGTTCTTTAACATATCTTTGACATATTTATCTTGATAAATAAAGATTTCATCTTCTAACTATGTAACGTGGAGAGAAATAAATAATGACAACTCACCCATCATTGACATTTCAAATTCATCTTGTATTTCATTTGCAAATTTGTTGCATAAGCCATCACTTCCTCCAAATATAATATCATCAACTTAAATAGCTACAACTAACAACTTCTTACCTTCAACCTTAAAACAATATTGACATTCTAGTCATGTCTTTCTTAAACTTTTTTCATTACAAATACCTATTCAATCTAGCATACAAATCTCTAGTTGCTAGTTTAAGTTCATACTGTGTAACCTGGAAATATACCTCAAAATTAAACCTACAAGATTGGTTAATTTTCAAAAATAACAAGAGAATCCTATAGAATAATCCAAAGTTACCAATGAAACAAATAAAGGATCTATAAACATAGAACATTATAGCTTCACTTACTATCCCATTGTGTCCTACCACTATTTGAACTTGGTTGCAAATATTTGCTCTTAAAGTGGACTATAGTTACTTCCAAGATGACAACTTCATGAATGGACTAATAACTGGATGTTTGATATGCAAGCTAAAAGATTGTGCAAAACTATATGAAAATTAATAAGCTAAAATCCCAAAGACACACTATAAATTTATAAAATGCTTGATTTCTAAAGACACACGTGAATGCAAGGTAACTCCTAGATGACTATTAGATTCAAAATCCTCAAGAAATGACCTTTTTATAGATTTTTTATGGGAAAAAATCTCATTGGGGAGAGTGTTGGCATTTGCATGGAGATTGCATTAATGATATGTTATGTTGTCATTGATGTCAATTGAATTGGTAATGGTATTTATAATATTGCTGATATTGTTGTTATTGATATTGTCTTGTAACCAGTAGAAAGAGCTTTGAGGAAGATGTTGTAAACCGCTATGTAAGTATGTGAATTAAACCGGTAAACTTGTGTATAAGGTTAAATCCTTTCTATGAAATGTAACCGGTAAACCCTACCATTTGTTTTGTTAAACCCTAACTGATCAAGTATGTTGGTTTAAGATCTAATGATGAGCGGTAATGATGGTGACACATGTGGTCATTGTATGAAGATAAGTTCAGATTTTTTTTGGCATGTTTGTTTGTTTGATTGTCTAGGGAATGAGAAAAGTAGATTGCATCTACTACAAAGTGTGTGATAAGTTAAAAGTCTGATGAAGCAGTGATCATGGAGTGGTTGAAATTTTCTTGAAGAATGTGTACAAACGGCTATGTAAATCCAATGGTCACACTTTTACCGACTTGTTTGTAATCTCTATAAGAGAATTAGGTTTTTGTTGTGTTAATAACCTAATTGATTTGTATTTAAGGTCGATGAAGTTATTTGTAAAATTTGTTGGCAAGGTGTTGGCTGAAATCAATTGAGTGTGTGGTTGTGTAACCAGAGAATGAATCTACATTTTGAGTAAAGGCAAATTGAAGCTTAAATGGATTTGATCAAGTAAATGGAGTGCCATCCAGACAGATCAAGAAAAACCTATTGTTTTCTAACAATTATAGAAAAATTGAAATCCCCTAATCGGGTAAGCTCTAACAAGATTGGTTACTTCTTAAATCCTTTAACAAGGTGGTCCATTAGCATGGATTATCAAATCCTTTACCGAGGTTACTCCTAATAGGGTATTTTCTTTTTATCAAGGAATTTGTAAAATACCTTAACCAGGTGATTCCTAATAGAATCATTTCTTAACAGGACTTATTGTAAAATCTTTAACAGGCTTAGCTCCTAATAGGGCGAACTTTAGAAGAGTTCAAATAGCTATCTTGTGATTCTCATTTCATCGTGGTTTTTACCTATTTGGGTTTTCCATGTATAAACATTTGTGCCATGTGGTGAATGTTTTTGTTGTTATGATATTATTTGTTGATTTGATTAACTTCAGATAAGGCATGATAACTCAAAGCATTGAGAGATGGAATATATTGATATATTATTAAGCATTTTTCATGTTTATAAATTGATGATGTTTACTATTAAGTTGGTATAACAGTTAACCGATTGATGTTAAGTATTGATCTTGACAGTGAATGTTTACTTTGTGTGATTGAGTTTGTATCAGTTTGTATCTATTTTTTCAGTTTACTGATTCACCCCCCTCTTAGTAATCTACCGGATACTTATTCTTTCATCATACCATCAATTTGTATCAGGGCATCTTAGGTCCTCTTAAATGTAAAATCCTGATAGCTTGAGGAAAAGATCTTGTAGATCATGATGAAGAAGGAAGGTCCGAATTTCAACAAAGATAACTATAGGATATGGAGCGATAGAATGAAGATTTACATCAAGAGTCTGGGAAGCCAGTATTGGGAACATGTAGAAACTCTATGTGTTACACCTACTGGAAGTCTGACTAATGATTAGAAGAAAGAACAACAAGAAAATATCAAGCACTTGAGGCTATTATCAGTTCCC
The DNA here is from genome assembly GCF_030272615.1 of Cryptomeria japonica. NCBI lineage: Eukaryota > Viridiplantae > Streptophyta > Pinopsida > Cupressales > Cupressaceae > Cryptomeria > Cryptomeria japonica. Next base: position 88,365,222 of record NC_081411.1, on the reverse strand, counting down.
TTTCTGATGCTAAATAAGTAGATTTTCATGGTCTTGAAACTACATATGAAGTATGGAAAAAACTTGAAGATATTTATAGCGGTGATGAAAATGTTAATAATTCCTAAAGAAGAGAGCCTAAGAGGAAAGTTTGATGACATGAGAATTTCCGAAGGTGAGAATATCTAGCAGTATGGTCAAAGGATAAAAGAGATAGTTCATGAAATTAAGAGTGCAAGAGGGAAAGTGGAAGATGCCATAGTAATTAGTAAGGTATTGAGAACCCTTCTACCGGTCTATGCTATCCGAGTTGCAGCTATTCGAGAGCTGAAATCAATTGACAAAACTAAGGTAATTCTTGACTCTATCATTAGCAAACTTACTGCTTTTGAATTAAATGATTATGATGGTAGTGTACAAAAATCAGAATCTACATTCAGAGCTTTTGTTTCTAACCCATCTATGAGAAAAAGAAGAGATACTTGTCATGGCTATGAATCTAGATCTAGAAAAGATATTGATGATGAAGATAGTTTAGTCGAGCTTGAAGCACTGTTAGCAAAACCACTACCTAGAGGCACTGGGAAATACAAAGGTAAACTACCTTTAAAATGTTTTGCATGCAACAAGATTGTTCATATAGCAGCTAATTGTCCTAATGGTGAAAATGAGCACAAGAGAGACAAATTTAAGAAGTATAAGGGTAAAGGCAAGAGAGATTGTCTTATAGCGGTTGACAATGGTATCATTGATGAAGAAGCTGATGATAATGCTAGTGAATATATTATGTTTGTAGCAATTAAGGAAGAGATATTAGATTATAAGACATTACTATCTAGGATGGATAAATTTGATGATTGGATTATTGATAGTGGTTGTTCACATCATATGACTTGTGATCGCGGAAAATTTCATTCCTTGAAGGAATTTGATGGCAGTGTTGTCAGATTTTGCAATGACTCACCCTATATTGTTAAAGGTAAGGGAGTTATTTCTCTTAATGGGAAGACAAATGATGATGATGTCTATTGGGTTGAAGATCTAAACCACAATCTTCTTAGTGTGGCACAACTTAAAGACAAAGGATACCCACAGGAGTTTAGGAATGGTATATGCAAAATCTTTGACAACAAAGGTGACTTGATTGCAATCGGGAAACAAATGAGAGGTAATTGGTTTCATCTAAATCCTAAAGTGAGCAACTGTTTGAGTGCAAAGATAGATGATTGTTGGCTTTGGCATAGGATTTTTTTTCATATAAATTTTGATAACATTGTTAAAGTGAACAAGTCTAAGATAGTAAGAGGTCTACCTCAGCTAGACAAACTGGTTAATGCTCTTTGTAAATAATGTCAGTTAGGAAATATGACTTCTTCAACTTTCAAGAGCAAGTCCTTCTCAGCAGAGCACTTGTTAGATTTGGTTCATACAGATCTATGTGGACCAATAAGAACAAGAAGCATTCAAGGTGATATATATTTCATGATCTTCACTGATGATTGGTCAAGGATGATGTGGGTCACATTCTTGAAGGATAACAATGAAGATTTTGGTAAGTTCAAGACATTAAGGGCCTTAGCTAAGAAGTAGAGTGGCAAAAAGATAAAATGTCTAAGAATAGATCAAGGCGGTGAATTTACTTCTATGGAATTCACTAAGTACTATGATGAGAATGGTATCAAGCTGCAACTTTCTACACCAAGGACACCACAATAGAATGGTATCATAAAGAGGAACAACCGGTCAGTGGTTAAAGCTGCTAGGACAATGTTGATACAAGGAGGTGTAATGAAAAGATTTTGGAAAGAAATTGTAAGTACAACTGTCTACACAATAAACTGAGTTCTGGTGAAAAGAGGTAAGGATAAGACCCCTTATGAATATTGGTATGGGAGATCACCTAATGTTATCTATTTTAAGATATTTGGTAGAAAATGTTTTATTAAGAGAGGTGATTACATAAGCAAGTTTGAAGCAAAGAGTGATGAAGGCATATTTCTTGGCTATTGCACCAATAGTAAGGCCTAAAAATGCTTCAACAACTAGAAACATGGAATTGTTGAGAGTGTTGATGCTCATGTAGATTAATGTCCTGAAGTTTTAGAGGAAACCAATTTGGAGAAAAAGGATGAAGATCCTTACATTTTTCTTTTGGACCCTGAAACTTCTAAATCAGAAACTGGTAAAGCAAATTATGATGCACTTGTTCAACCAAAACAAATAAATTTAGAAGAAGATGATAATGAAGAAGCTAAACCTGAAGAGAATGATCATGTTATTCCTAAATATGTGAGACTGAATCATAATCCTAAGCAGATTATTGGGGATAAGGATGTTGGAGTACTAACTAGAAGGAGAATAAGAAAGAACTCTTGCATGATCTCCACCATTGAACCAAGAAGTGCTAAGGAGGAATTTGGTGATGCTCATTGGGTTAAAGCTCTGGAGGAGGAATTGGATCTAATTGAGAAGAACAACATTTGGACCTTGGTACCCCAACCAGTAAATAAGAATGTTATAAGTAATAAATGGGTGTTCAAAAACAAGTTAAATGAAGATGGTGTTGTATTTTGAAACAAGGCAAGATTAGTCTACAAGAGTTATGTGCAAGAAGGAGTAGATTGTGGCAAAACTTTTGCACTAGTAGAAAAACTGGAAGGTATCAGAACTTTACTTCCATTTGCAGCCCATAATAAGTTGAAGGTATACTAGATCGATGTTAAGTCTACATTTTTGAATGGGATATTGGAAGAAGAGGTATACATAGAGCAGGCATATGGTTATGCTATAATAGATGAGAAAGACATGGTATGCAGATTGCATAAAACTTTATATGGACTAAAGCAGGCACCCAGAGCATGGATTGAAAGTCTTCATATGCATCTGATGAAGATAGGCTTTGCAAGAACTAGTGATGATAGTAATATTTATCTCAAGTCTGAAGGAGATGAAATACTGGTCAGTGAAGTATTTGTTGATGATATTATTTTTGGAGGTAATGATGTCATGAGCAACAATTTTACAGATGAAATAAAAAATAAATTTGAAATGTCTTTAGTAGGGGAAATAAAAAATTTCATAGGCTTGCAAATACAACAAATGAAGAATGGTATTTTCATTACACAATCCAAGTATGTGAAAGAGGTTTTCAAGAGTTTTGGCATGAGTGATTGTAAACTAGTTGGAACTCCAATGGTTACCGGTTGTAAGTTGTCCAAGGAAGATGAATCTAATTCTATTGATTAAAAGGATTATAGGTCAATGATTGGCAAATTACACTATGTTGTTCAAAGCAGATCGGATATTGCCCATGTGGTTGGTATAGTTGCTAGATTTCAGAAGAATCCAAAGGAAGCACATCTAATAGCAACCAAGAGAAGTTTTAGATATCTGAAAGGTACAGTTGACTATAGATTATGTTATCCATATGGAGGAAACTTTGATTTGAAAGTGTACATAGATACTAATTGGGCAAGAAATGTTGATGGCCGAAAAAGCACTATTGGTGGAGAATTTTTTCTTGGAGGAAGGCTTGTTTAATAGAGTAGTAAGAAGTAGAGTTGTACTTCACAATCTACTACTGAAGTTGAGTATGTTGCAGCTTATATGAATTGTGTACAACCTATTTGGATGAGGCACATTTTGGAAGGTTTAAAGATGAAAATCTCAGAACATATAAAGATTTAATGTGATAATACAAGTGCAATAAATATTTATAAGAATCCTATTTTGCATGTTCGAACCAAGCACATTGAATTGAAGTATCAATTTTTGTGGGAAAAAGTTCAAAGTAAAGATGTTATCTTAGAGAATATTTCTACCAAGGAGCAGCTTCCAAATATCTTTACCAAAACTCTTCCTAAGACTAAATTTGAGTGTCTTAGAAGTTAACTACGAGTTGTACCCCTTTATGAAGTTAGTTGAGAATGATGTTGATTGCATCAGTCCCTGAATCACTTGCAAAATCTTAGAAGGATTGATGTAGGAGTGGATGTATTACATAGGGGGAGCATCTAGTTGTAGTATGTTATTGATGCACAGTGTTAATTACATGTTTTACTTTAAATTTGGAATTGTTGTGAAAGGGGGAGAAGAATTATGTGATTAGGAGAAGAATTATGTGATTGGAAAGGGAAACCAGTGACAGGCTGAAGATAGATAGAGAATGGTGAATACTTGGGAATATAAATTAGGATTCCTATTCACCAGTCATAGCAGCAATGAGAGGCATTGATATTTGTATTGCCATCAATGCCAAAGGGGGAGATTTTTGGCATTTGCATGGAGATTGCATTAATGATATGTTATATAGTCATTGATGTCCATTGAACCAGTAATGGTATTTATAATATTGTTGATATTGTTGTTATTGATATTGTTTTGTAATTGGTAGGAAGAGCTTTCAAAAAGATGTTGTAAACTGGTATGTAAGTATGGAGTTGAACCGGTAAACCAGTGTATAACGTTAAATCCTTTATATGAAATGTAACTTGTAAACCCTACTAGTTGTTTTGTTAAACCCTTTCAATTCAAGTATGTTGGTTTAAGATCTAATGATGAGCGGTAATGATGGTGACATGTATGGTCATTGTATGAAGTTAAGTTTAGACTGTTTTGGCGCATTTGTTTGTTTATTTGATTGATTGTCTAGGGAATGAGCAAAGTGGATTGCATCTAATGCAAAGCACGTGATGAGTTACAAGTCTGATGAAATGGTGATCATGGAGCAGTTGGAATTTTCTTGAAAAATGTGTACAAATTGCTATGTAAATCTAATGGTCACACTTGTACCGACTTGTTTGTAATCTCTATGAGAGAATTAGGTTTTTGTTGTGTTACCGACCTAGCTGATTTTTATTTAAGGTTGATGAAGTTGTTTGTAAAAGTTGTTGGCAAGGTGTTGGCTGAAATCAGTTGAGTTTGTGGTTGCCTAACTAGAGAATGAATCTGTAGTTTGAGTAAAGGCAGATTGAAGCTTAAAAGGATCTGATCAAGTAAATGTTGTTGGCAAATGCACACTCCAATGAGAAATTGTAGGTGATTGAAGGTATTTTCATTGATGGCAACCTTACAATCATATGATATCGACAGACACAGACACTGACACCGGCAAAATCTACACCGGCATACAAATCACCGACACCCAAAAGGAAGATTACCGGCACCCTTGCCAACAAGAATTTTGCATATATATATTTGGTATTTAATTGTAAAATATTTTGTAAGCCGACTTGGCAAATTGTAAAATGACTCATATATGTATGAGATCATTGTAGATCATTTAAGTAAGAGAAGTATGAAAATATAATAGCAGACCTAATATGGAAATTATTGGATAAGGGTTTATGTATGTAACAGAGCTTAAACCGGTAGTGAATCTGGCATAGCAGATGCTAATTTGAAGCAGTACAAGATATTTGATTTGTATAATCCATTTTTCTAAGTCAGTGTGACTTCTTTTGTAATTGAGTAGTGAGCTCTAGGCACTTGGCCTTCCTACATGTGCAGGCCCCTATTGTAAGTAGTAATATTCTCTTATTGGCCAATAAGTGAATATTGTGGGTCACAAATCCCACCGAGGTTTTTCCCACACCGGGTTTCCTCATTAAAATATTGTTTTATGGTGTGTCTCTTATATTGTGGTTGTTATTTTTCTTTGCTGCATTATTTTTGGTTTACCAGTATATAGTTTTGATATACTTTTCATGTTATAAGTTAAGAAAATTTTATTACCGATCAAATAATGATTCACCCCGCCCCTCTCAGTATCTTTGGGAATCCTAACAATTGGTATCAGAGCCTAGTCCTCTATTTTCAAAAGCCTAACATCTTGAGGAAGATCTTGATACCGGTAGAGATGGAAAACCTAAGGAAGCAATTGGAAACAACTCTTTCAGACTATGATGCAGAAAAGGTGAAAATTATCAAACGTGAAGATGATCTGAAGGCTGCACAGGATATCATTCAAGGACTTCAAGAAAATCTTACTATTGCAAGGAATAAGAGAAGAGAACTTTGTGAAAAGATGCAAACTAATGATGATGAAAAAGAAACTCTTAATGATCTAGTGAACAAACTGAGACAAGAAAGCACTACAATGAAGAATGAGATGCAAGATATGACTATGAAATTTTGTAAAGAAATTGAAGATAGTAAAAAGAATGAAGATGACCTGGTTAGAAGACTAAATGATGCTAGAAATGAAACCATAAGACTTAGTCATGAAAATGATATGTTGAAGACAGATTTGATGCATATACGGAATGACACAAATGAACTCATGAGACAGAAAGGAATCTTGGAGAGAGAACTGGCTGCTGCAAATCAACACAAGGAGAAATTCAAGAAAAGCTCATAAGAACTTGATGACATGCTGAAGAATCAGAAACCTAATGGAGATACAAATGGCCTTGGATTTGAAGTTGGTGAAATTTCTAGTACTGCAAACAATCATGATCATAGAAAACTGGTAAGACAACCTAATGCTTACAAATTCAATGGGAAATGCTTTAACTATAACAAGTATGGTCATAGAGAAAATTAGTGTAGATCTAGAAATTATCATAACACTAATACACCCACCGATCAATGTTCTAAGTGCAACAAAATTGGTCAAAATTTAGAAAATTGCAGAATGAATGTAAGATGTTATGTTTGCGGAAGATTTGGACACTTATCCAATCAATGCAGAACACAAACTAACATAGGATATGGGAAAGCTATTTAGAAGAAAAATGTAACTTGTTATCCTTATAAAAAGATTGAACATATTGCAAAATTTTGTAGAAGGCATCACCAACAAATAATAAAGGGCCTAGCTTGAAAGGTAAAGAAAAGGTTGAAGAGGTAAAGCATGAATTCTCAAAACAGTGGATCAAAAAGTCAAATCAGAGTATTGATGGGAATACTCCTCCACTGGTAGAACAGAGTAACACTCCACCGACAAGAGACTCTTCATCTAACTAGAGGAAAATCCTTTGGGGGTTTAGCAACAAAATGAAAAACATGCTATTATTCCCTCGGTTGATGGTGAGAAGTGGAAATTACTTCATTGCCAGCAGATGAGTTAAGTTGTGACTTAACTGAGAGGCATTAAATGTGGTAGTTGGAGAAAATAACATTATAAAGAAAGTGTTTTGGCTCCTTTTTCATTCACCAAGCATTCAAATCTTCGAGAGCGCAAAAAATTCCCGAGAAAAGGCATCCTTAGCAAAGAAGAAAATTAGTTCATCCCAGAACTAATCCTAAAGGAAGATTGAGGCATTTATAATCATGGCATCCTCATCCACTCCTGAATTTATTGCAAACCCTACTATTATTGAAGTAATCAAATGCCCTAGACGCGTATTCAAGCTTGTTCCCAAAATTGCAAAGAAAGATGATACCCTAGGTGCTTTTTGTAGATTCCTAATGGAGTAGTATATGTTGAAGACCCTAGGTTATACATACATTGTTATATAGAGGAATTGGGTGATTATGAGATCAAAAACATGTATAGGACTGTGATTTGTGATGTAGATGGTAATATCAAGCCGGAACATAAGATAGTGGAAACCCTAGGTTTTACTAAAATCCTTAGTGTCCTAGATTTTCCCAAGGATATTATAAGGATTGTGCTATGCAGAGTTTATGGGGAATTCTTTTGGTTAGATTCAATCCATAAAATCACCAAGGAAGTCATTAAGGTAGTAACAGGGTTACCTTCCATCGATAGCAGACCTCATAGAACCAAAGGAGTCTTAAATGAAACAGTGATGGATTTAACCGATGCAACATTTGACAAAAGGTCTCTAAGGGTAAATGATGTGAAGGATCTAAATGTCAGATTTGTCAGTATGATCTTAGGATGCAAAGCTACATAGGCAAATAGGTTGAACTCAGTTTCTAGCCTATGTATTAAAAGTGCATATGACATGGTTAACAACAATGCTAGAATAGATGTGTGTGAATGACTCAAAGATGAATTAATAGACAATCTAGGGAAGATAAAGGGAGATAAGTATTGGTATTTTGGTATGGTTTTGTCATTGATGTCAACACCTACTAAACACTTATCAACTCTGGCACTTTGGAGAATCAACAACATTCACCGGCAAGCAAGTGACTCATGCACAGTCACTGATATCTGGTACACCGGCAAGATATAATGATCATCGGCACTTGGAATGATATGGAAAAAACTTGGTAATGTAGAAGACATCGTGTGGACACTTTGTTTTGGAGCTTTGTTTTTGGTATATTCATATTTTCATTTTTGCTGTTACTGGCAAATAGGTCCAGGGTTACACCGACAGGTTTATCTTTTCCAGATCAGCACGGCACGCTATGGAGATGATTAATTATTATTGTAAATGAATTAAGCTGACATGTTGAATTGGTTATTGCATCGAATATTGTATTATTTGTAAAATGTTTTTATTGTAATATCTTGTACAGCCGACCTACTAAAATTGGTCTTAGTTTATGGTATAAATGTAAGATCTTATTTGTAAGATCAAATGTGGAATGCAAAAAGGGATTGTGTGAAGGTATATATGAGAATAAGCAGAGCTATACACACAGACATCATTTGAAGATTGACGGAGGGTTTTTGTGAAGACAATCAGAACTACACCGGTACTGAATTCAGCATATGAAGATGCTATTTTGTGTAGTACATTCTTATTGGATTTAACCATCCAACTATAGTTAGTGTGACTCCCATTTTGTGATTGAGCAGTGAGGTCTAGGCGCTTGGCCTTTCTGCATGTGCAGACCCCATTTATGTACACTTACTATCTGCAGTAGTATCATCTAATTGTGGGTAAGGTTTCTCACTATTGTTTTTCCCCTTACAAGGTTTCCACGTACAAATATTGGTGTTATGTGTTGTGGATGACTTTGTGTTTATGTTTCATGCACTAATCCTTACCAGTATAACAATTAACTATTTAAACTATCTACCGACATATTGAACTAGTTTACCGGTATTAAGCATTAAGTTGGCTAAGTTGTTTTTGGTTTGAATTTATTAGACAACTAATTATCCCCCACCTCTCAATTGTCTCTGGGACCTAACAATTGGTATCAAAGCTTAGTCCTTTTTTGTAGAAGTTTAACAACTTGAGGAGATCCAATGTCTACTAACTATTTCAGGAAGGACAGTCCTAAACTTGATGGAACCAACTATGGCATATGGAAGATCAGAATGGAGACACATCTATATTGCATTGGAAAGGACATCTGGGATGTTACAAAGAATGGTTATACTGCTCCTACTCAGAGTCAGCCCACTCCACCCAACTTGACTAAAGATGAGGAAAATGATTGCAAAGCAAGAGAAGCACTTTTGAGCACATTATCAGATCAACAAATCATGGGACTATCATATAGGTCTACTGCTAAAGCTTTTTGGGATCATTTGGAAACATTGAATGAAGGAGATTCCATAGTCAAAATTGCAAAACTTGAAAGCTTTCGGGTGAGGTATGAACATCTGAAAATGAAAGAAGATGAAAGGATTTTTGCTTTTATGGAAAGAGTAAATGAGATTCTTTTGGGTATTAAATGTTGTGGAGGAACCTTAAGTGAGGATTAAATTGTTTCAAAAGTTTTAAGAGGATTGCCACCGGCATATAAAATGAAAGTCACTGCTATAAATGAGTTAAGAACAATTCCTAATACATCAGTAACTAGGGATACATTGATTGGGAAACTTTCAACTTTTGAAATTGAAGAATTTGGTCCTGTTGCTACTATAAAGACAAATTTGGCCTTTAAAGCATCAACATCATCTGCTCCATCATTTGACAAATCTGATTGGAAAGCCTTTTATGCAAGAGAACTTGAAGAAAGCAAGGAAGAAAATGAATAACTTGAAGAACTTGAAGCACTATTTGCAAGGAAAATGCCTAAAGGTCTAGTTGGAAGTAAGTATGAAGGTAAAGCACCCTTTAAATGTTTTAACTACAATAAGATTGGTCATATGGCTTCAAGATGCCCTGATAGACATGCTAGACTAAGAGAAGAAGCTATAAGAACATACAAGCCTAACCCTGAATATCAGAAATATAGATTTAAGAAGAATAAAGACAAATCTTGTTACATTGCTGATGAAGGTGTGACTGATGATTCTGATGAGGATCCAGCAGATAATGAATAGGTTTTTGTTGCTATAATAGAAGATCAACTGACACCTACTGCTCAACCAGTAGTAGAGGCCTTGGCAGCTAAAGTTGAAGTAAAGGATGAATGGATCATTGATTCAGGATGCTCACATCATATGATAGGAGACACAGGTAAATTCTTGAACTTTCAAGAATACAATGGAGGCTTAGTGAGATTTGGAGATGACAAAACTTGTTTTATCAAAGGTAAGGGTACAATATCTCTTGATGGTAAGCATAACACTGACAATGTCTACTATGTTGAAGGATTAAAGCATAATCTTTTAAGTGTTGGTCAATTAGCTGAGAAAGGATTTCAGTTACAATTCAAAAATGGAAAATGCAAAATCTTGAACAGAACTAGTTTGGAAATTGCAACCGGTAATCAGACTAGAGGTAATATCTTTCATTTGAATAAAAGTGAAAAGACATGCTTGATTGCACATATAGATGAAATTTGGTTATGGCATAAGAGACTCTGTCATGTAAACTTTGATTGCATGGTGAAAATCAGTACTACTAAGGCAGTTAGAGATTTACCTAAGATTGTCAAACCTCAGAATACAATATGTAAGGAATGTTAATTTGGAAAACAAGTTAGAGCTAGTTTCAAAAGTATTCCAGAAAAATCCAATAATTCTCTTGATTTGATTCACACTAATTTATGTGGTCTAGCTAGAGCTAAAAGCTTACAAGGTGATAGATATTTCATGTTAATCATTGATGACTATTCTAGAATGTGTTGGGTTACTTTTCTTAGAGAAAAATCAGAAGCACTGGGAAAGTTAAAACTATTCAAACCAATGGTATAAAATGGAATCGGTAAGAAAATCAAATGTCTAAGATCAGATCAGGAAGGAGAATTTACATCTAAGAAGTTTAATACATCTTGTGAAGTGAATGGAATCAGAAGACAACTATCAGCACCTCGGACACCACAACAGAATGGAGTTGTTGAAAGGAAAACCAGAACTATCTTGGATGCAGCAAGAAGTATTTTATCAGAAGTAAACCTACCACATGTATATTGGAGAGAGGCAGTCGGTACAACAGTCTATACATTCAAAAAAGTTCACATCAAAGGTGAAACTGGTAAGACTCCTCATGAACTATGGTTTGGTAATACTCCTACTCTTAAATATTTCATAATTTTTGGAAGTAAATGTTATAGCAGAAGAGATAAGTATATTGGCAAATTTGATCCTAGAAGTGATGAAGGAATATTTCTTGGTTATTCATCTAAGAGCAAGGCATATAGATGTTTTAACAAAAAATTGCAGAAAATTGTTGAAAGTACAAATGTAAATATTGATGAACAATTCAGAGGAACTTCAAGTTATATAGACTCTGAACCCGCAACAAATCCTTTGACAAATAAACCTACACTGAATCCACCGGTACAGAATGAAGATCCAGTTATCCTAGTATCATATGAGGATTCCATAGTAACTGAGGAACAACAACAAACAAAGACACCCCGGTATGTAAGACTGAATCATTCTGAAGATCAGATAATTGGAAACAAGTGTAATGCCCCGCCAAGAAACCCCTAAAGGGTTTGAGTTAAAAACACTCAAATAGAGTGTAAATATTTTTTTTTTTGGTAATAATAATAATTACGAGCATTAATAATAAGTTACAACATTAAGGTACATTAGAGTTATCTAAAACTAGATAACATAGCGGAAGGCTAAATGAACCTAAGGAGTTTCCCAATGTGATTACGTAACCTTACACCTAACTCAAACTTGCGTCAATTGATCCAATAAGTTGGATATCTTAATTACATGTTAATACTTAAGACATGGATATATATTATGTTCGATAAATTGACATCATAGAATTTTAGGAAGCATTCATTTATTTTGAATGGATAGGGGGCCAAGACAAGGTTATTACTCAATGCACTTTAAAATATAATTAACTTAAAATTCCACCCACTAATGTGCAATGTGACTAATATAACAAAGTTCATTCATTTGGGTTTTAAGATAACCACCCACATTTGAAATTTTTCTTAAATATTAAAAGTATGGTTAATAAGATGAGATTCATTCATTAAGGATTAAACTACAATTAATAGAGAGAGGACCCTTCATTTGTTTTCAAGCATAAGCAACTAATGAGTCGTAGTTTCTTTATGGAGGATAGAATGCAAGTAGCCATAGAGTTCATTCATTGAAGTTTTAATAATACTAATAAATGGACTAAATTCATTAAGGTGAAAAGGTATAGGGAACACATGAGTTCATCCTTTAGATTAAATTATAGTTTGCAAGATGATATTCATTATTAGAGGATTAAAACATAAGCACATAGTGACATTCTCCCTTTAGGATTAGAATATAACTATCTTATTGCATGTCACTCCTTTTAGTTAAATGAAGTTAATATGAAAGATACATTTACTAAGATTGAGATATAAACAACTATACAAATACTTCCCATTTTAGTTCAATTTTAGCAATCATAAGGGATTCTTTTATTACGGTTATAATGATGGATATATAGTTGAGTCCACCCAATTATCAAGATAATTTGGTAAGGGTTATTTGTTAGGATTATGACATGAAGTAATTAAACAAATTCATCCAATATAGTGAAATAGGATTAACATGTCATTACTCAATTACTAAGATACAAAGGTAAATATCTATATGGTGTTCATCCTTTAGTTTTCAACTTAGAAATTACAACATTAGTTCTAACTTTGTTGCCCATACACATTCGTTCAAATTACCAACTCATATCAAGCTAAAACAATAGAGGCATCCTAATGAGATTCTTTCCACCCTTATTTCCTTTAATTAACATAAACCAAATTCTTTTCCATAATCATACTTACAATGTTTCATGAACCTGATTACTACATTTATCAAAATGAATAATTTTATGCACTTGATTAAGCTGCATTTAATTCCCATTATACACACACAAGATACAACCATACATGATAACTTAAAGCATGATATAAAAGAGACAAGGCATCGCATAACACGAATATGATCTCGGAGTTCACCCCTAAAGGGCTACATCTTCGGGTCTGCTCAACTGCAAGACCCCTATGGCATTTAATATCGTTAGGAATACATAAATTACATGTCTTTTACATCTTTGCCACTTAGGCAAACACAATCAATATACAACAGACACCTCGATCGAAATTTACATAACGATCTCTTTTGAAGTGGATCCAACTAATCACTTTAAAGCAATTACAAGTACTAATGACTAACGATACTCTAACTAGGAACGTAACCAGCTATGACCAACACAAGAAACCGGATGATAGGGTCCAAACAAACCTATCTAAGCCTTGCCAGTACTTAACACAAGCGAAAACATAAAATAAACTTGCCATTTTTCCCATTATCTATTTCACATGATTGGGGAAGAAATAACTAAACTATTTATTTTACTAAAGAAGGTTTCATTTTCTTCCAAACTTCCAATCGTCACATTATTAAGTTTCTGGTGGTCTTGTTAGCATATTATTTGAGTTTTTTTTTTTTTTAAATTTACCATGACGAACTTCAAATACTAATACATTTTAGATTTCTACTTCTAAGTTCTCAGAATGATCAGATAAAATCACTATGTGTTTCCTGAATACTATACAAATTTAAAATCACCAGTTATTAATTTACTATTCAATATATTTATACAAATTCCCTTAAAAACTATATATATTAAAAAAAAATATTGTTTACTAACGTTCAAATTCCAAATTAATTATTTATCAACACATATAATAACTTTCACATTAAATAAATGCATTAATAAAACAATTTAACTATTAACAAAAAAAAACATATTTAAAAAGGAACACTGTCATAAAAACCATTTTTTTAAATTTTTTATTTTATTGTATTATTATGTTTTATTTTTTTTTAAACTAATAAAAAAATAAAACTAAAAAAAAAAAATTAAAATAAAGTAAAAAGGAGGGGGCACTGTGGGGCCCACCTTCCAACCCGGAAGAGGCGGAAACCCCACAGTCTCCCTCGCTGCTGAACGGTGGCACAGGGACTCCCCTGCGGGCCGCCGTGGACGAAAGGTTTCCTTGCGGACACTGTGGTTGCAAGTTTTACCCTGCGGCCACAGTGGGCGTAGGGATTCCCTGCGGCCACTGTGGACATAGGGGATTCCCTGCGGAGCCAAGGGAGTAGGGGAGAAATGGGGGAGGGGGCGGCGGCGCGAGCTGAGCTTCGGCTCCTCCACCCGCCAAACCCTAAACCCAAATACATAATTTTTTTTTGTTTCTTTTTTTTTTATATATATATATTTTTTGTGTTTCTTCTTAATTTTTGGAAGATTCACAGTTTACAACTAAGACAATTTTTTTTTAAAGAGGATACTAAAAGAATAAACCATACACAGTCACAACCATAGCCATTTATTTTATATTCTTATTTATTTTTTTTATGATATCTCTCCCTTTTATTTTAATTTTTTTCCAGAATGTTTAATCCAAGTATGGGGAAGATTTTCTCCTTTCTAAATGTCCATGAAACCATGACAAACCTTGAATCCAAGAACAACCAAGCTATTCAAAAACTAAAACTAAATCTTTAAACATTCATGGGTATTATCATTTCTTTTTCCAGCATTTCATGGAGAGCATTCAGTCACCAAATTTTTTTGATCCAACAACAAATAAAAGGGTAGATTGGAATCCTACCTCCAAACGCATTCCGGGAAGAGTTTTGACGAAGAGCCCCACCTACAACTCAAAGCAAATCTCCATTTTTCCAAAATTTCCCCATCTCCATTTTTCAAAAAAGCTCCCAAGAAAGAACCCCCCAAAAATGTTTCAAAAACTAGGTTAAATGAGAAACATCTTTTTTTTTTTACCTAATTTTCAATTTCGAATTTAGGCATTTTTTTTTTTTTTTTTAAATACAAGAAAGTGAAAATGGAAATCATTCCTTTCCACTATTCAATACATCTTATTTGCTTTTCTAATTAAAATTAAAATGTTTCTATTTCTTATTTAATTCTAATTTTAATTTCTCAATACTAATTTAGGCCTACATTATATTTCGAAACTATTGACCAGGGTAAAGCGTTTTTGATTAATTTAAATTTCCAAAAATCAATCTTTTATACTAAATCAACTTTACAAGTAAAAAGAATAATTTTCTTTAAATAATAAAATTTACCCTTTTCTCTTCCAAAATGCGAATATGATTAATTTATTTCTATTTCCCAAATGACTTTACATCTTTCCTTTCTAAAATGCATAACTCATTAAATTCGTTATTATTAAAATTAACTATTAAATTGACTCGCTATAACATAATAAAGCGACCTTTTTAATAAATGACTAATCTCATGAAAGAAATCTATTTATTTTAATTCCTCAACTTTTAATGCATAAATGAACACATTATTTCAATTTAAATGCTTTAAGCTTGCTACAATTATAATTAAACCAATCTCTTTTTAAATTAACGATTATTCATATAAAAGAAACTACCTATTTTAAATTTCCAAAATACTAGTGCGTACTTCTACTCATTAAATTGAATTAAATACTTAGGGTAACAAACTCCACTTACCCCGCGCAAGGCATGCAAACTGAGGAAGTCCACCAAATCACATGACATACAACCCAATGCAAGGAAAGCCCCACAAATCCACACACGATGCTCACCTGACCATGGCTAAGGCAAGACAAGAGTTTAATGACCCCCAAATCCGAATTCTAAGGATGGAGGAGGTTTACTCAAACCTGCGAACCCCGAAGGAGATGAACCTCGCCTTAGGCGGTGTCGTACCTGCAATCTCCTGCACCCATGAATCACGCAAGCATACATATACATATACATATTCAATGAAGGCATTAGCTCAAGATTTATCACAAGGGTTAGGAAACAATTACATTTACACAAGAATCGATGCAAAAGCACAATAATAAGTATGCACAATTATTTATATTATCTAAACTACACATTGCATCACAGTTAACCTACCATTCAAGAATGCCACATAGGAAGTCAATCAAGGTCAAACGGGTTTTACAAGTCCGACTAGGGTAGGGGCATTACAACAAGTTTAAAGGAGTTATGACAAGAGGAAGATTGGCAAATGAAGAGGTATGTCTTATTTCTCAAATTGAACCATCATCTGTTAATTAGGCATGTGAAGATAAATTTTGGATTAAAGCTATGGAAGAGGAATTAGAACAAATTGAGAAAAATAACACTTGGACATTAATTCCCCAGCCTAAGTATAAAAAAGTAATTGGAACCAAATGGGTATTCAGAAACAAACTTAATGAAGATGGCAAGGTTTTCAAAAATAAATCAAGACTAGTGTGTAAGGGATATTTTCAGAAGGAAGGAGTTGATTACAATGAAACCTTTGCACCAGTAGCTAGAATTGAGGCAGTTGGATTATTTTTGGCTTTTGCAGCACATAATAACTACAAAGTTTATAAAATGGATATTAAATGTGCATTTTTTAATGGAGATCTTGAAGAGGAAGTATACATTAAACAACCTGGTAGATTTTCTTTGACAGATGACAATGATATGGTTTGTAGGTTAAGAAAAGATTTGTATGGATTGAAGCAAGCTCCAAGAGCTTGGTATGCAAGACTGGATAAGTATCTTTTGAAGATTGGTTTTACTAAAGGAAATGCAGACAACAATTTATATTATAAAATAACTAATGATGACATCTTGATTATAGAAGTATTTGTTGATGATATAATCTTTGGAGGAGAAGATGGATTATGTAAAGAATTCTCTATTAAAATGCAGTGAAAATTTGAAATGTCTATGATTGGAGAAATTAAATTATTTTTAGGATTGCAGATTTCACAAACTGATAAATGTATATTCTTGAGTCAATCCAAATACTTAAAAGAGTTACTAAAGAAATTTGGGATGGAGAACTCTAAACCGTTAAGTACACCTATGACAACAAATGAAAAATTATAACTAAGGGATGAAACAACACCTGTTAATCCAACTAGATACAAATCTATGATAGGAGGTTTATAGTATTTGACACAACCCAGACCTGATATTATGAATGCAGTATGTATTGTTTCAAGATTTCAAAGTAATCCTAGAGAAAATCATGAATCAGTAGTAAAAAGGATTTTTCAGTACTTACAAGGCACTATAAATCTTGGATTATGGTATCCTAGAGATGAAAAACTTTGAATTATGTGCATACACAGATGCAAATTGGGTAGGAGATGTGGATGATAGAAAAGCACCACTAGCAAAGCATTCTTTCTTGGAAACAAATTAGTTTCTTGGTTGAGTAAGAAACAAAGTTGTATATATTTATCAATAGCAGAATCAGAATATATTGCAGCAGCAACTAACTGTACATAGGTACTATGGCTTAAGAAAATGTTGAAAGACATAAAGGTAAAATGCAAGCAACCTATTACTATCTATTGTGATAACACTGCAGCAATTGATATATCTAAGAATCCGGTATTACATTCTAAAACTAAACATGTTTCTATCAAACTAAATTTTCTAAGGGAAAATGTTGAAGCAAAGGAAATAAAACTAGTTTATGTGAATACTAAAGAGTAGATTGCAGATATCTTTACTAAACCTCTGCCTAAGGAGACTTTTGAATATCCAAGAGAGCAGCTTGGGGTCATACCACCACCGGTAGAGACTTAGACAGTTGATGATTGTCATCAACCGACAAAATTAATAGAGAAATATTTTATTCCGGCTTTGATGGGAAGCTACTTCTCAGGGGGAGTAGTTGGTATACTACATTGATTGGTATTTTGTATATGAACTTGGTTTTGTTGTAACTTTGGCATTTGATGTCAAAGGGGGAGAGATTGGAATGGAAAAACTCTGAAAAACACAAGGAAAACACATGTTACTCCTAGGGTGAGAGATTGTTGTTTCAGAGAGATTATTACTCTCTGTATATGTATTTTGATTTCTGGTTATGATCTCTTTTTGGAGATTGTTTGTTTTTGGTATTTGGCATTTTTGTTTTGGTACTTTGATGGTTTTTCGATCTTGTGTTGCCATCAATGCCAAAGGGGGAGATTGTTGGTATTTTGGTAAGGTTTTGTCATTGATATCAACACCTACTAAACACTTATCAACTCTGGCACATTGGAGAATCAGCAACATTCACCAGCAAGCAAGTGGGTCATGCACAGTCACCGGTATCTGGTACACCGGCAAGATATAATGATCACCGACACTTGGAATGATATGAAAAAAACTTGGTAATGTCGAAGACATCGTGTGGACACTTTGTTTTGGAGTTTTGTTTTTGGTATATTCATATTTTCATATTTGTTGTTACCGACAAATAGGTCCAGGGTTACATCGGCAGGTTTATCTTTTCTAGATCAGCACGACACACTATGGAGATGATTAATTATTATTGTAAATGCATTAAGCCGACATGTTGAATCGGTTATTGCATCAGATATTGTATTATTTGTAAAATATTTTTATTGTAATATCTTGTAGAGATGACCTACTAAAATTGGTCTTAGGTTATGGTATAAATGTAAGATCTTATTTGTAAGATCAAATGTGGAATGAGAAAAAGGATTGTGTGAAGGTATATGTGAGAGTAAGCAGAGCTATACATGTAGACATCATTTGAAGATTGAAGGAGGGTTTTTGTGAAGACAATCAAAACTACACTGGTACTGAATCCAACATATGAAGATGCTATTTTGTGCAGTACATTTTTATTGGATTTAAACATCCAACTATAGTCAGTGTGACTCCCATTTTGTGATTGATCAGTGAGCTCTAGGCGCTTGGTTGTTCTGCATGTGCAGACCCCATTTATGTACACTTACTATCTGCAGTAATATCATCTGATTGTGGGTAAGGTTTCCCACCATGGTTTTTCCCCTTACAGGGTTTCCACATACAAAATATTGGTGTTATGTATTGTGGATGACTTTGTGTTTATATTTCATGCACTAAACCTTACAAGTATAGTAATTAACTGTTAAAACTATCTACCGACATATTGAACTGGTTTACCAGTATTGAGCATTAAGAAGATAGAGAGAAACATAAATGAACATTTTCAAGCACTGAAGGCTCAAATGAAGACAAGGATAAGACTGTCACAAGCAATTGTGGATAAATAGCAAAAAGAAATTTTCTTTCTAATTAAGAAAGATGAAATCTGGATGGAGGCAATTATCCCTAGAACTATGGGTAACTGAAATGGGCTATGATATACATAACAACATCATAGAAGCTTATGCAAAAGACCTCCTTGAAGCACCAAAGGAACCCATTGAGAAAGTCTTTGGAAATAAAGAAGCAATTGAAAGTGGAATTCAGTCAAGAAAAAGGGTTAAGAAAGTTGAAGCAACAGTAAGGAAAGGAACCCGACAAGCAAAGGCAATTAAGGAGGATGTTTTGAAATAAACTAGTATAAATGAAAGTGAGTTGGAAGGACTTTAACTGAAAGCTCATCTTTCACCGATTGGAACTTCCTCTAAGAGTGATATACCGGTAACATTCAAAAGGATGGAAAGGAAAAGAAAACCCTCACCGGCACCCTCACCCACACCCAGGAGAACCAGACAAAAATAATAGGTAGTGAGGCCTCCAGTAAAGAAATTGATTCCTAAGAAGAAAAAGGTAAAAAAAAGACATCTCTCCACTAGATAAGCTTCTTAGAAAAATAACAGAGGATGGAAAGCTAAAGAACATTAGCAAACTATACAATACACTTTCAGTTGATGACAAAGAGAGCATAAAAAATAGTGTAATCTTACACTTGGATATTTACAAGAAATTTCTGATGGAAATTGTTGATGAAATACCCACTGATCTTTACATAAGACTTGAAGCTAGAAGGGTAGCTATTGTTGAGGTGGATAAGAAAATTAAACTTGAGAAACTACTTGCAATTCATCTAGTTAACTCACCGGAAGAGATTGATCAATTAATTAGTGAGGCAAACCAGAATGTATTTTCAACCACTCATCGGCATGTAGCACTAATGATTGGCAGAGTAAAAGAAGTTTCTTAAGAAACAACAGATGGATGGGATATATTCTATGTTGCAAAAGAGGAACAGGAAGAACTAAAAAGACCCAAGACTATCAAAGTATATCAAAAAGACAGGGATAAAGGGAAAGGCAAGATAGGAGGTCCTCCACACCTTAATATAATCGACAACTTAACCCCACCTCCTTCTGATACTCCACCGGTAGAATCAGTTGACACACAACCCACTACAGGGAGTATGGAGACTCCTCAAGAGGATACTAATCCTGAGTCTGAAATTTTGTATACCATGAATATTGATACACAAGAGGTAAATATTGTGGTAGATAAAGAAACCACTGAGGATAAGAAGAAAGATGTGGCTACTAAGTCACAAACTGCAGATGTGGAAAGCAATGTTAGCACAGAGATAGAGAAACCGGCAGAGGACTCTACTAAGAAATAATCAGAGAAACAAGGAATGAATAGTGTAGAGGCAAATACATAGAAACCAGAAGTACATTCAGAGACTACATCTGAGAAAGCGGTAGTTGAGAGCTCAGAGAAACCATTTGAGGCACTGAAACATAAACAGATTGATGTTCAAGTTCAAACTGAGATAGTAACACCGGTAAGAACTGAAAAACCAAAAACTTTGCTAATAGAAATGCATACCCAAATAGATCCTCCTAAGGAAGAGGAAAGCAAGGTTATTCCTACAACCGGTAGCATGGAAATTATAAAAATAGTTGGAAAGACATATGGTACTTCTATAGCAAAATTCCGGCCTCCAAATGTAACAGAGGTCTTATTGGAATCAATATAGAAACTCACAGAATGTAATGCACAGGCCTATAAGGCTATTGATGACGCAATCCCCATTCTTAAATTGATAGCACCCAAGTGCATTGTGGATAAGAAAGATTCTTTAGGTCAACTAGACACATTGTCTAAATACATCACAGGAAACACCTAGACAATTGATCAAATAAATTAGGATACATTTAAGGAGAAAATGAATAAAGAGAAAGATAAATTATTTGATGTAACAATAAAGAAGTTCATGGGCCACATTGGCAAACTTTTACCAGCACTAAACAGAACAATAAAGGAGTTCAAGGAACTCTATAGAGATACATGCAAGACAAATGTTCTAACAACAAATATAGACAAGGAAATAGGAAAGGTACAAAAAGAAATTGACAATATAGATGATAACCTCATCGATTCATCTGAACCATTATCAGTTATAGAGCAGAAGATACATAGTCTTGAAGAAAAACTTGAGAAATTTGAAAATGAGAAAGATAAAATAAAAAGGAAGGAAAAAGACCTTAAATACAAACTCAGCCCTAAATTGGAGTACCTCATCTCTTTGAGTAAAGAAATCTCTGAGGCACTTGTTCAAGGACAAAAGAAACCAGAGGAACAAATGCATCACCTCACCAGTACTATTCAAAGAATAGAGGCTGCACTAAAAGATAGTGAAAAGTTCACTGAGAGTCTAAATTTGGTATTAGCAGAAATCATTCAGATTGTAACACATAGGTTATAGGGATCCACGTAGGAAACACACTCCACTGATAGCAAATGACAACCTTTGTCATTGATGTCAAAGGGGGAGTAATGGAGATGAGAAAAATGGACATCATCTACTCAGGGGGAGCACTCATTTTTGGTAAGACAATTTTGGCAAACCATTTTTAGATTTTTGGATTTTTCTCATGAGTGTTGCCATTAATGCCAAAGGGGGATATTGTTGGCAAATGCACACTCCAATGAGAAATTGTAGGTGATTAAAGGTATTGTCGTTGATGGAAACCTTACAATCATATGATACCCATAGTCACTGGCACTAACACTGATAGACTCTACACTAGCATACAGATCACCAGTACCGAAAAGGAAGATTACCGACACCCTGGCCGACAGGAATTTTGCATATATATATTTTGAATTTAATTGTTAAATCTTTTGTAAGTCAACTTGGCGAATTGTAAAATGACTCATATATGTATGAGATCATTGTAGATCATTTAAGTAAGCAAAGTATGAAAAGATAATAGCATACCTAATATATGAATTATTGGATAAGGGTTTATGTATGTAACAGAGCTTGAACTAGTACTGAATCTGGCATAGCAAATGCTAATTTGAAGCAATATAAGACATTGGATTTGTATAATCCATTTTTGTAAGTCAGTGTGACTTCTTTTTTAATTGAGCAGTGAGCTCTAGGCACTTGGCCTTCCTGCATGTGCAGGCTCCTATTGTAGGCAGTAATATTCTCTTATTGGCCAGTAAGTGAATATTGTGGGTTACAAATCCCACCGAGGTTTTTCCCACACCAGGTTTCCTCGTTAAAATATTGTGTTATGGTGTGTCTCTTATGTTGTGGTTGTTATTCTTCTTTGCTATATTATTTTTGGTTTACCGGTACACAGTTTTGATATACTTTTCATGTTATAAGTTAAGAAAATTTTATTACCGATCAGATATTGATTCAACCCCCCTCTTAGTATTTTTGGGAATCCTAAAAAATGTAGTTCTATTTAGACATATCAAGAAACACCTATTATTTTCTAGCAATTGCAACAGAATTGAAATCTCCTAACTGAGTAAGCTCTAACAAACTTGGTTACTTCTTAAATCCTCTAACAAGGTGGTCCATTAGCTTGGATTCTCAAATACTCTACTGAGGTTACTGCTAACAGGGTATTTGCTTAATCCCTTAACCAGGTGATTCCTACAAGAATAAGTTCTTAACAGGACTTATTGTATAAGATTTAATAGCCTTGGCTCCTAACAAGGCAAACTTCAAAAGAGTTCAGATAGCTATCTTGTGAGTCTCATCTCACTGTGGTTTTTACCTATTTTGGTTTTCCATGTATAAACATTTGTGTCATGTGGTGAATGTTTTTGTGGTTATGATCTTATTTGATGATTTGATTAACTTCAGATAAGGCATGATAACTGGAAGCATTGAGAGATGAAATATATTTGTATATGATTAAGAATTTTTATGTTTACAAGTTGATGATGTTTATTGTTAAGTTGGTATAACTGTTAACCGGTTGATGTTGAATATTGATCTTGATAGTAAAAGTTTACTTTATGTGATTGAATTTGAGTTTGGGAAGATTGTATCAGCTTTTCAGTTTACTAATTCACCCTCCCTCTCAGTAATCTACTAGATACTTATTCTTTCATCATACCATCACATAGATCACAAATTGAGACTAAATCTTTTAATATTGATGGCTATGAAGGGATTAGTTGGAATGTGAGAGAAAAAGAGGAAATATTATCCTCGTACACATGTAGGATGGAGGAAAAGGTGGAAGGAGAGACTAAGTATCAGAAGGCTCACCTTGACTGGAGTTGAAGACCTGAGAGAATATAGGATGGTTCGAGAAGATTTAGGGATGTTGAGACAAGTAGACTCAACTTCCTCCAAGAATGTATGGAGGTTTGAGAAAATATAGAAAATTTGAAAATGTGTGTACATACACATTATTTCATTTAGGAGATGGAAGTTGAAGATAACTATGACATTTTAATAATTGAAGATTAATAATTTGTTTAGCCGCAAAATTGTGAGTTGGCAAGATTGAGTGATGTAGAGATGAGGTGAGTTTGAAAAGAAGATTAAATAATTGTGGAATTATTTAATTAGTGGAGACTTTAGAAGAATGCATATTGCATGACTAAATATTTAATATTTAATAAGATTGATATTGAAGAATAACTAAATGAATAAAATAAATTAAACTTTTCAATTTAATTATTTAATAGAAGAATAAGAATTAATAAAATAATAAATATTTATTTAATTAATCATAGATAAATTTGAGTGTATACATTTTTGTCATCTTTGAAATATTGTAAGAACAAAATTATTTCAAAGAAAATTAAGTCTTAATTTTTTTACCCCTGTCAATGATAAAATGCCAATAGTGTGCCACGTCAAGAGATTGATCCTGAAATTTTCAAAAAATATTATTGAGCGATGAATCTCGCGATAAAATGATAAAAAGTTTTGATGAAAAAGCTCCCAACAATTAAATAAAATTGACCCTCCCCTTTTAAAAATTAATTACTGTTGGAATAGAAGGAATCCAAGAACACTGAGAGGGGTGGTGAATCAGTGTTCTGCCAGTAATATAAGATTTTACCTTATTATAACATACACATATAAACTAGTAAATGGAGAAACAGATAACATGAAGTAAATAAACCAGCACATGAATGAACATAATAACACATTGAATTTTATATGTGGAAAACATGAAAGAGGAAAAAATCACGGTGGGATTCGTGACTGGTGTAGGAGCACTTCCTATGACATGGAGGCACATGAAACCATTTTGGTGTAGAACATGGAGTCAAGGATATAAAGGACATAAAAATGATGTAATAAATCCTATTAAGGCATTTGAATGTAATAGGAAGAATGGAATGAGTTATGAGTACAAATAGACCTAATAGGGGTCAACAAGTCTAAATGTGTAAAAGGGAACAAAGGATTCCCAATGAGTCTAATTAGGTTGTGTTAAGTCATTTTGATGTAATAAGGCTCAAATAAAGCCTTTGGTGTTGATAAATTAGGATTAAGAGTATTATGTCTAGTATTGTCAAAACTTAAATTTGAAACCCAATGGTTAGTTAGCCAAACAAGAGGTTTAGGTGTTTGTTAAGATGAAAGGTGGTTATGGTCAGTTTGGGGAAGGTTGTTATTGATTTATACCTCATGTACACGACCTGGAGAAGAAAGGTTGAAGTTTGGGAAAGAATATCAATTGCAATGTACGTATAACTTCTTTGTAATACAAAAATCTGAAAGTTGCTTGCTTGATTGGATTGTTTCTTTCATTTTGTGGATTGTAAATGGATTGCACATGATTCCTTTGGGTTTTGTTGAGAATTTGAATCCATTTTGAAGGTTTTTACATCTTATTTTAATCATTTATTTTGACTATCCCAAAGAACCCTCTTGTAGGTGCACATTTTGTGTTAGTTTGGAGTCAAAATGAGAAGTTAGGGCTCATTCCTCTTTATTTCATTGTTTTTCCTTGAGGAATGAGACACTATCAATGTATTTTTAAATAACATAATGACAATAATGTAGGGAAAAGAGATTGAATAGCTGATCACCAAGAAAAGTGACTGTTTGTATGGGAAAAAGCATGAAAATGGAGGCATGAGTATAGCAGCAGAAGAAGTAGCTTAATAAGGTGGTGTTTTTATGATGGAATATTTTTATGGGGATTGAATACAAGGTTAAATGACCCTTGTTTGAGTCTGGAAGTTAATGGAGGAGTGGTTTTGAGAAGCCCTAGGTTAGAAGGCCTAAAAAGGAGGGTTTGATATCTAACTTGTCAAATGAGTGTGTCTTGCCTTAAAACTTGGAAAATCCATTGTTTTGAAACATTTTTCAAGACTTTTTTTGGGTTTGATGTTGTTTTTGTATCATTTGTTGGTACTTTCTTTGGAAAAGAGGGCTAATTAGACCTAGTTGGTGTGTGGTAGGGTACTGGTCAGGGTATTTCATACAAAAGAACCATAGTTGAGTTTCACATATGTTGTGTAAGTTCCAAAAGGGTATAACTGAGATGGAGTATAACTGAGATGCATGATCCACCACCCTAGTTGCAATGATAGCTCTAGCCTCCAAGTCTCTAATGAGAACTGACTCAGGTGTGAACTCCACAATTCTCTTAGTTGCGCCATGTGTGATTTGATAGAGGGAAAGGATATTGTTTGTCAAATGGGGTACACACAACATATTATTAAAGGATTTATCCCCAATGGCAATAGATCCTTTCCCAATCACATCCATGTATGTATGATTGCCCATGAAAATCTACGGTATGGTGCAAGGCTCAAATGAAGAGAACATAGACTGTGAAGATGCCATATGATGAGAAGCCCCTGAATCTAGAAGCCATATCCCTGATTCATGACTTATAGTAGCACAAAGAGTTTTTCCTTTTCTTGTCCCAAAAGAGTGAGTCTTCCCACTTGTAGAAGCCATGAATGCTTTCCCTTTCCATTTTGAATGTATGGAAGTAGAAGTTGATGAATCATCCTTCTTGTAGACATTAGGAAAATCTATGTTATGATTTTTGAGGATGTGTGTGATCTCATCAATATTCTTAGAATGGCAATGATGCTTCTTATGACCAAACTTCTTACAATAGGCACAAGTAGGTCTCTCCCTCTTTGGTGAATTGTCCATCTTGGAAGAGGATGAATCTCCTTGTTGTGGAGAAGGTGGTTCTTTGTCTTTAGGCTTTGATTGAAATTTCTTCTTGTTTGAGTTGTCCTTTCCTTGATTTCCTTTATTCCCTTGATTTTCCACTAATTCTTGAGGCTTATAAGTCTTAAGAATTCACATGCTTATCAACTTAGTTTGTTCCATCATCAACATTTCAGCGAAAGCATCAAATGTAGGCATTGTATAGCTTGAACCCATTGTCATCCTATGGGTTTGGAAACTAGAAAAAAAATGCTCTAGAAAAAAATGCTTCATATTCTTGTGGAAGCTTTCCCATCAAATTGAAGATCAATTGAGTATCCTTCTTATCAATGGCACAATCCTTGAGTTTTGCTTGCAACTCTTTTGCCTTAGTGAAATAATCTTGTATAGTATCAAAGTTCTTGGGATCTAACATGGTGAGATCACTATCAATTTGATATCCCCTAATCTCATCAACTTGACCATACAAGTCTTGAAACTTTTTCCAAGCATCCTTGATTAGAGTACATTTCTCAATATGAAAAATGAGATCCTTTGATACATAATTTGTTAAGGTACCAATTGTCATGATATTTTTAGTGATCCAATCCAAGTGACCAATAGGATCGTCCTTAGGATCAGTGGGAGCAACAATAGTTCCATCAATATAATGAGTTAGTCCTTTTTTCAGAAGTTTACTCCATGCATCAATTTTCCAAGTAGCATAATTATGAGGAGTTAAGAGAGGAAACTTAGGAGAAGCCATAGCAACTAAAAGGAAAAAACAAAAAATATAGAGAGGCACAATCACACAAGACATCCCCTCCAAATTACTCAATCAATAAACCCCCCCTATTAGGTCTCAGAGACAACTAAGAGGGTAGGGGTGAATCAAATGTCCGATAAATTCAAACGAAAATTAACTTAACCAAAACCTAATGCTTAATGTCAGTAAACCAAACTTTTTGTCGGTTGACAGTTTTAACAGTTAATTGTAATACCGGTAAAGATTAATGCATGAAACAGAAAGACAATAACATCTACAACACATAACACAAATGTTTGTACGTGGAAACCCTATAAGGGGAAAAACCACAGTGGGAAGCCTTACCCACAATCAAATGATACTATTGTAGATAGTATGTGTGTACAATATGAATTCTGCACATGCATAAAGGCTAGCTGCCTAGAGCTCACTACTCAATCAAAAAAATGGGAGTCACACTGACTACAATTGGATGGTTAAATCCAATGATAATTTACTACACAAAATAGCATCTTCATATGCTGGATTCAGTACCGATTTAGCTCTGATATGCCTTCTTCAAATACCTTCCTTCAATCTTCAAATGATCTTTGCATGTATAGCTCTGCTTAATTTTGCATATACCTTATTACAATCCCTTTTCCAATCACATATCAATCTCACAAATGAGATCTTACATTTATACCACAACCTAAGACCAATTGAATAGGTCATCTCACTATAGATATTACAATAAAATCATTTACAAATAAATCATTATGTAGTGCATCATGTTGGCTCAATGCATTTACAATAATAATAAATCATCTTCATAACGTGTCGTGTTGATTTGGAATAGATATACTTGTCGGTGCATAACCTGGACCTATTTGCTGGTAACAGCAAATATGCAAACCCAAATAAATCAATAACCAAATCACAAAAAACCAAGTGATAAAATAAAGTCTTCGACATAACCAGGTAGTCTTCAAGTCATTCCAAGTGTCGATGAACAAGATAACCTGCCGGTGGACCAAATATCGGTGACTGAGCATAAGTCACTGACTTGCTAGTGAACATAACCAAAGATCTCCAAGTGCTGATAAGTGTTGACAAGTGTTGACATCAATGAAAAAACCATATCAACATATCCAAAATACCAAAAATCTCTCCCTTTGGTATTGATGGCAACACAAGATGGAAAAACCATCAAAGTGACGAAATAGAAATGACAAAAACCATAAACCAACAATCTCCCAAAGAGATCATTAACCAGAAATCAAAATACATAATGTCTCTCCCCTAGGAATAATCTCTCCCAGAAGATAATGTATTTTTCTATAATATCTCTTCCCCTTTGACATCGAATAACAAAGCAATAAAAAACCAAATACAAATAGTTCATAGAACTTATTACAAAATACCAATTGACCAATTTATCCAACTACTCCCCCTAAGAAGTAGCTCTCCTCATCTAAAGCGGAATAAAATTTCTTTGTTAATTCTATTGGTTGATGACAAACATCAACTGTCTAATTCTCTACTAGTGAGGGTAGAATTCCAAGCTACTCTATGAGATATTCAAAAGTCTTCTTAGTGAAAATATCTGCAATCTACTCTTTAGTATTCACATTAACCAATTTCACTTCTTTTGCTTCAACATTCTCTTTTAGAAAATTGAATCTGATAGAAACATGTTTAGTCTTTGAGTGAAATATCGGGTTCTTTTATATATCAATTGCTACCATATTATCACAGTAAATAGTTATAGGTTCCTTGCATTTTACCTTTATGTCCTTCAACATTTTCTTGATCCATAATACCTGTGTACAATTAGTTGCTACTGCAACATATTTTGATTATGTTGTTGATAGTGATGAACAACTTTGTTTCTTTCTCAACTATGAAATTAATCTACTACCAAGAAAAAATGCTCCGCTGGTGGTGCTTTTCTATCATCTACATCTCCTGTGCAATTAGCATCTATGTATGCACATAAATCAAAGTTTTCATCTCTAGGATACAATAAGCCAAGATTTGTAGGGCCTTGTAGGTACTAGAAAATCCTTTTCACTGTTGATTCATGATTTTCTTTAGGATTACTCTAAAATCTTGAAACAATACATACTGCACTCATAATATTAGGGCTTGTTTGTGTCAAATACAATAAACCTCCTATCATAGACTTGTATCTAGTCGGATTAATAGGTGTTGATTCATCCTTCAAAGCTAATTTAATAGTTGTTGTCATAGGTGTGCTTATCGGTTTAGAGTTCTCCATGCCCAATTTATTTAGTAATTCTTTCAAGTACTTAGATTGACATAAGAATATACCTTTATCAGTCTATAAATCTACAATCCTAAAAAGAATTTAATCTCTCCAATCATAGACATTTCAAATTCTTGCTACATTTTATTAGAAAAGTCTTTACACAATCCATCTTCTCCTCCAAAGATTATATCATCAACAAAAACTTCAATAACCAAGATGTCATCATTAGTCACTTTGTAATATAGACTGTTGTCAGCATTACTTTTAGTGTATCCAAGCTTTAAAATATATTTGTCCAATCTAGCATACCAAGCTCTAGGAGCTTTCCTTAATCCATATAAAGTTTTCCTTAACCAGTAAACCATATCTTTGTCATCTGTCAAAGAAAATCCATCAGGTTGTTCAATATAAACTTCTTCTTCAAGATCTACATTCAAAAATGCACATTTAACATCCATTTGATATACTTTATAGTTCTTGTGAGCTGCAAAAGCCAATAATAGTCTGACTACCTCAATTCTAGATATCGATGCAAAGGTTTCATTGTAATCAATTCCTTTTTTCTATGAATTTCCCTTACACACTAATCTTGCTTTGTTTTTGATTACCTTGCCATCTTCATTAATTTTATTTCTGAAAAACCCATTTAGTTCCAATTACATTTTTGTCTTTAGGTCGGGGAACTAATGACCAAGTGTTATTCCTTTAAATTTGTTCCAATTGATCTTCCATAGCTTTAATCCAATATTTATTTTCACATGCCTCATTAATAGATGTAGGTTCAGTTTGAGAAATAAGACATACCTCTTCATTTGCCAATCTTTCTCTAGTCATAACTCCTTGATATTTATTTCTAATTATCTGACTTTCAAAGTGATTCAATCTTACATACCTGGGTATTTTTACTTCTTGTTGTTCTTCAATGACTATTAAATCTTCAAATGATGCCGATGTAACTGGATCAATATTATGTACCGGTGTACTCATAGTAGGTTCATTTGTGATTATCTCTATTGCCAGTTCAGAGTCCATTGACCTTGAATTAACTCTAAACTATTCATCAATCTTCACATTTGCACTTTCAACAATTTTCTGCAATCTTTTGTTAAAACATCTATATGCCTTGGTCTTAGATGAATAACCAATAAATATTCCTTCATCACTTCTAGGATCAAATTTGCCAATATACTCATCTCTTCTAATATAGCATTTACTTCCAAATATTCCGAAATATTTAAGAGAATGAGTATTATCAAAGCATAGTTCATGAGGGGTCTTATTGGTTTCACCTTTGATGTGAACTTTGTTGAATGTATATACTGTTGTATTCACTACTTCTCTCCAATACATATGAGGTATATTTTCTTCTGATATCATGCTTCTAGCTGCATCCAAAATAGTTCTATTTTTTCTATCTACAACCCCATTTTGCTGGGGTGTCTAGGGTGCTGATAACTGTCTTCTTATCCCATTCACTTCATAGAATGTATTAAATTCCTTAGATGTGAATTCACCTCCTTGATTTGATCTCAAACATTTCATTTTCTTACTGGTTTCATTTTCTACCATTACCTTGAATAGTTTGAATTTCCCAAATGCTTCAAATTTCTCTGTGAGAAAAGTAACCCAACACATTCTAGAATAGTCATCAATAATTAGCATTAAATATCTATCTCCTTGTATACTTCTAGCTCTTGCTGGACCACATAAATCAGTATGAATTCAAGAGCATTATTGGATTTATCTGGTATACTCTTAAAAGATGCTCAAAATTTCTCTTTAAATTGACATTCCTTACATACCGGATTGTGAGGTTTAACAATCTTAAGTAAAAATCTTATAGCCTTAGTTGTACTTATTTTCACAATGCAGTCAAAGTTTACATGACAAAGTTTGTTATGTCATAACCAACTTTCATCAATGTGTGCAATCATACATGCTTTCTCATTGTTATTCAAATGAAAGATATTACCTCTGGTCTGATTACTGGTTGCAATTTCCAAACTAGTACTATTTAAGATTTTGCATTTACCATTCTTGAATTGTAACTAAAATCCTTTTTAAACTAGTTGACAAACACTCAAAAGATTATGCTTCAAACCTTCTACATAGTAAAGGTTATCAGTATTGTGCTTACCATAAAAATATATAGTGCCTTTTCCTTTGATCAAACAAGCTTTATCATCCTCAAATCTCACTAGACCTCCATTGTACTCCTGAAAGGTTAAGAATTTACTCTTATCACCAGTCATATGATGTGAACATCCTGAATCAATAATACATTAATCCTTATCTTCAATTTTAGCTGTCAGGGCCTGCTCTACCGGTTGAACAGTAGGTGTTGGTTGATCTTCTGTTATAGCAACAAAATCCCATCCATTGTCTACTAGTTCCTCATCAGAATCATCAGTAACTCCTTCATTAGCATAATAACAAGATTTGTCTCTATTCTTCTTGAATTTCTATCTCTGATAATCAGGGTTAGGCTTATATGTTCTTTTAGCTTCTGCTCTTAATTGTGCATCTCTATCAAGACACCTAGAAGCCATATAACCAATCTTATTATAGTTAAAACAATTAAAATGTGCTTTACCTTCATACTTACTTCCAATTGGACCTTTACACATTTTCCTTGCAAATAGTGCTTCAAGCTCTTCCAATTCTTCATTGTCCTTTCTGATTTCTTCAAGTTATCTTGCATAAAAAGCTTTCCAATCAGATTTCTCAGATGATGATGATGATGTTGTAGATGATGATGATGCCTTAAAAGCTAGATCTGTCTTTATAGTGGAAAGAGGACCAAATTCCTCAAGTTCAAAAGCTGAAAGTTTTCCAACCAAAGTGTCTCTAAATACTAATGCATTAGGCATTGTTCTCAATTCATTTATAGCAGTAACTTTCATTTTATATGCCAGTGGAAAAGCTCATATTCACTTAAGGTTCCTTCACAACATTATATACCCCAAAAAAATTCATTTACTCGTTCCATAAAGGCAAAAATTCTTTCATCTTCTTCTATTTTCAGATTTTCATACCCGACCTAGAAGTATTCAAGTTTTGCAATTTTGACTATGGAATCTCCTTCATTCAATGTTTCCAATTTGTCCCAAATAGCTTTGGTAGTAGATCTGTTTGATAATCCCATGATTTTCTGATCTGACAATACGCTCAAAAGTGCTTCTCTTGCTTTGCAATCATTTTCCTCATCTTTAGCCAATTTTGGTGGATTAGGTTGACCTTGAGTAGGAGCAGTATAGCCATTCTTTGTAACATCCCATATGTCCTTTCTAATGCAATTCAAATGTGTCTCCATCCTGATCTTTCATATGCCATAGTTGGTTCCATAAAGTTTGGGATTGTCCTTCCTGAAATAGTTAGAAGACATTAGATCTCCTCAAGTTGTTAAACTTTTGCACAAAGAGGACTAGGCTTTGATACCAATTGTTAGGTCCCAGAGACAATTGAGAGGGGGGGTGAATCAGTTGTCCAATAAATTCAAACCAAAATTAACTTAACCAAAACCTAATGCTTAATGCCAGTAAACCAAAATTTATGTCGGTTGACAGTTTTAACAGTTAATTGCAGTACCGGTAAAGATTAATGCATGAAACAGAAAGACAATAACATCCACAACATAGATGTTTGTATGTGGAAACCGTGTAAGGGGAAAACCCATGGTGGGGAGCCTTACCCACAATCAAATGATACTACTGCATATAGTATGTGTGTACAATATGGAGTCTGCACATGCAAAAAGTCCAGCTGCCTAGAGCTCACTGCTCAATCACAAAAATGGGAGTCACTGACTACAATTGGATGGGTAAATCCAATGATAATGTACTGCACAAAATAGGATCTTCATATGTTGGATTCAGTACTGGTTTAGCTCTGATATTCCTTCTTCAAATACCTTCCTTCAATCTTTAAATGATATCTGCATGTATAGCTCTACTTATTTTCGCATATACCTTATCACAATCCCTTTTCCAATCACATATCAATCTCACAAATGAGATCTTAGATTTATACAATAACCTAAGACCAATTGAATAGGTCGGCTCACTATAGATATTACAATAAAATCATTTACAAATGAATCATTATGCGATGCATCATGTCGGCTCAATGCATTTACAATAATAATAATTTATCTTCATAACGTGTCGTGCTAATCTTGAATAGATATGCTTGTCGGTGCATAACCTAGACCTATTTGTCAGTAAAAACAAATATGCAAACCCGAATAAATCAATAACCAAATCGCTAAAATCAAGTGATCAAATAATGTCTTCAAGTCATTACAAGTGTCAGTGAACAATATAACCTGTTGGTGAACCAAATACAAATGACTGAGCATAAGTCACTGACTTGCTGGTGAACATAACCAAAGATCTCCAAGTGCTGATAAGTGTTGACAAGTGTTGACATCAATGACAAAACCATATCAACATATCCAAAATACCAACACCCTCTCCCAAAAAAATCATGATTTGGCACTTTATACTTAGTGTGTGTACAATAGGCTACTTGCAAAACAAGGAAAAATGGACTTTTGATTTCAATTTACAACTTCTCAAAATGAGATATAAGAGACTTCAACAAATACTACTAGTGATCTAAACTTAGATCCAAGCAAAACACAAGTACCAAATAGGCCAAAAAATGACCAAATACTAAAACTACAATTTCTTCTCAAAATCACTATAAACAAATGGTAGATTATGAAAGTACACAAACAATTATGCACTTTAAAAAAACCGGCACTTGAAAAGGAGTCCATATCAGCCCGAACGAAGTGTCAAAAATTGTAAAAATCAGGATTTCACGATTTCACAAAAACCTGTATCCAACAATTAGAAAAATCCTACACTACTGTACAAATCACAAAATTCTACCCCAAAATAAAAACAATTGTTTGAAAAAAGGAGTCTGGATGAGTGAGATATCTCTATTTAAAATTTGCCTGCAAAATTATAATTTCTAGAAAATTTACGCTACAGCTTCAAACTTCAAATGTTGATAGATTTGGCCTCCGAAGTACAATATGGATGAAATGAAAGGCAAAACTAACTTTCTTGGACCTCCTCAATCCAATTGTAACCTCAAATTTGACCCATCAAGCTTCAATAATAACCTGCAATAGAAAGCTCCAAAATACACAACCCCAAATAGTATCAAATTTGTCTCAATTGGCAAACCAATGACACTCTAAAGTCTCTGATACCATGTGATATTTTGCCAAGATCTAGAGGCAATGGAAAGAAAAAATAAGAGAGAACAAAATAGATGATAGAAATAAACTTTATTTGATCAAGAAAATACTAATCAATTGGATCATTACCTGTTGTTCAATGTAGATGAGCCTGCTTATATAGGTAAGGCTATATGGATATGTGAGCACACAAACATGACATGTGGCTCAATAAGAAACAAGGGTAGGTAGGAAATAGGTGTGGTAGGTAGGAGAAACAATATAATATTTCACATGAGGTGGATCACCCACCAAAGATGGAATTATCACTCTACAATAAGTGGATATGATAGAGTAGTAACAAGATCAACACCATAAAAGGTTGAAATTATCCTACACACACTATCACAATGTGGCACAAACACCCAAGTGTTTCATACCCAAACTACTATGAAATGCATTTCCTAAGTAAACTTAAGTATAGTGTAATAATATCCACGATGAATAATTATTTA
Organism: Cryptomeria japonica; assembly: GCF_030272615.1. Taxonomy (NCBI): domain Eukaryota; kingdom Viridiplantae; phylum Streptophyta; class Pinopsida; order Cupressales; family Cupressaceae; genus Cryptomeria; species Cryptomeria japonica. The sequence continues at coordinate 88,330,166 of NC_081411.1, read as the reverse complement.
CACCAACACTCATATCTACATTTGCTGTAAGAATCTCTATATTACAACAGACTCTGTAAATGTTAGTACATTGTTTCAAAGAATTTTCAATAAGAATAAGTTTCTCATCAATCTTCCTCTTTTCTGTCTCAATAATCTCGTCAAAAGTAGATTTCTTAGCCAAAGTAAATCTTCCAAGTGCTTGCCATTCGAAAATCTGTTGTAATGATTGAAATTTTTTAGAGATGTTCTTTTTCAATGCCTTAAGCTTGCTAGAAGGGCTCGCTTCATTTTCAATCATACATTCTGGAATCAGTCTGCACAAAACTGTTATTGACTAATCTATTATCCCCTTGTCTGTAGATCCCTCCTTCATTAATTTTTGAGCAGCCATCATCATTAGCCCTATGGGACTCATCTCTGTGATTGATTTCTTCTCAACTTGAGAAGTGTCAATTGCCAAAAGTTTTGATGAGGAATCAACTATCAGTTTAGTAGTAGAAGTTTGTGTAGCTTTATTCTTATCAGTCTCCTTTTCCTTTTCTTTCTTATCTTTATCCTCTCCCAGTGTATCCCTTTTCTCATCCTCTTTTGCACTGGTGGCTTCGCCACTTGGTGCAGTGTTTGTCATTGTCAATGGATTATTATCCACAATATTATCAGTGTCCTATAGATTATCTATATTACCTTTCTCAGACTATACATATGTTGTCTCTATCCATTTAGCTTGTACACACTCACTAATTTTAGGTTTATCTGCCAGTGGAGTCTGTACATTCTTATTATCTACTAGTTCATTCAAAATTTGATTTGAACTCCCCAAAATTTCTTTTCCTTTGGATCTGTCTAGAATGGTGGGAGTTGTTGCCCTAGAAAATTCTTCTTGGGAAGTAAGGAAATCAGGATTGTTTTGGAAAAATTTAGCCCATCCTTCTCTAGCCTCATTTATTATTTCATTGACTCTACCCATAATTAAGCTTATTTGTCGGGGTTTCCTACTAAAGATTGTTCTATTTGAAACTTCTATACATATTTTCATTTCTTCATTATTTATAGAACAACAAATGCTCAAAAGTTAAACTTCTTTAATATCTCTATCCCTCTTAACTGCATCTAATCTTCTTGCATCAAACTTATTATACAAAGATAAAGGAAATTTCCTTCAAAATCTCTACCAAATCCTTCTTATATATGTATATATATAACAAAATTGCTTCTTCCATTTTATTTTTTTCATTGTCATCTAAATGCTCATAAAAATTTGACACATTCTTCAAAATTAAATCTTTAGTTACCTCATCTATTAATTCTTTAAAAGTCATTGGGGGGATGATGGTAACATTACCGGATTCAATTGCTTTATCTATCTCTCTTTTTCTTTTTCTTGTCGGGGGTTGATGGGATTCACCTAGTTTGCTAACACTTCACCTAGTTGGTGTTGCTCAATTGCACCAACTCTCTAGGCCTAGTTGCACTCTAGACCTCCAAGTCCTCCTCAATCTCTTCTATGGCTTTCTTCTTATCCATTTGAAGGTATTTTCTTCAAGTGTTTTAGCTAGGAACCCTACTAATTCACAATGCTTCCCATGTGCTCATTATGGTTGTCTTGGCTTCAACTTGTCAAATTGACCTCCTATTGTTGTGAGTTGATGCAGAGGTGTGGAGGTGGCTTCTAACATGTTTTTAATATCTTTTGGGTCCATTTGAGTTTTTCAACCATTTCCCTTCTTACCGATTTCACCATTTTGCCTAGAAAAGGGCTACAAGGAATTAGCCTTATAAGGCCTCCAAAATCTAGTTTTCTAGGGCTTGAGAGAAAAGGGTACAAAAGACCCCATATAAAGTTTGGATTTTCTTCAAATAATAACCTAACCTTAAGTTATTTTTGTGGTTTTGGTTCCTTATCCCACTGTACAATGCCCTAACCCCAAAAATGAGGGTTTTGAAGGGTTTATAGGCCTTCTAACTGGCAGTGATTGGTCAAGTTGGTGTTTGGGCATCAAATGACCTTTTCAAGGATCCTCCTTGCATAGGAAACTCTATATGGAAAACTTGGACCCCTCCAAAAGGTTAATTTGTGAACTTGCATCCACCCCTGCACTTTGCACTCTAAATTTACCATATCTCCTCTAGTTGGGTTGCTCCTGGACTTGCCTAGAACAAGGTGACAGTCATATTAAATGTCATCTGAAGCACATGTCCCTACAAATGTACACTTTCCAAGTGTGTTCCCTCCATATCCCAATAGGCCATGATGGTAGAACAGATGGAATTCATGGGACAACCATTTTACATAAAACTGCTATATACAAGCCAAAACTAGTTGTTTGCAAACAAAACCAAGTAAACACTAATACAACTTATCTAAAAAGATTGAAATGAAAAAAAAATACTTTTAAAAACTCCAAATATACTCAATCCATTACTATATTAATGGATTCAATCCATTTGCATTCACAAAATAAGCAAATAAAGCCAAAATGATCTCAAATAGTCCGAAAATGAGTAGTTTCAGATTGTCAAACTTACAAAACAAAGACTCTAACCTTGGTAACCATGCAAGAGAGGTTTTTTATAGTATTCTCCACATGTGGAGTCATTCTAAGGCATTTGAAAATCCCTAACTCCATCGCTAATCAATTTAGGATAAAAGTTGTCATGACAACTTTTTGCAACTTTTCACTTTTTTGCATTTTTGGCCTTCTCAACCTATGAGACCTATCATAAGTCATCACTCATGACTTTAAAAGAATTTATAAGACTAATTTAACCCTCCCTAATTCTTATACCAATTTTTGACACTTTTGACCATCAAGATAGTCAACTACCTAGTCAAACCACTACTTATGCACAAAATACAAACCTAGGAAGAAATTGACTCTACTTGGATTACATTGACGTATCACACTCACTCTTGGACCCTCCTGGAGTCCTTATTCACTACTTGACTTGGCTAGGGTAAATACAAGACAAAATTAAGAAAAGACTACTAGCCTAAGTCTTAGGTGCTCCCGCACTAGGGGTTGCAGGGGTGGATGGAGTTGGCTTCCTCTTCTGGGTAGGTTTCCTTGTTGGAGGTGTGGATGTTGTTGTCACCTTTCTTACTAGCTTCCTCCTTGGTTCCATCTTCTTCTCTTCCACTAGAGGCTTGTCAACTTTATTCCTATGTACCCTTCTAAATGCAAGAGGTTAATTATCCTTTGTATCAAAGTCAGAAGTGATAGGAAATATGAAGGTTTCTAGCCTCTTTACCTCTGGAGCACTTTTCACTTCAATCATTGTTGGTTTATATCTAGAACCTAGTTTTGTATCTATCCTATGAATTACATTCTAAACAAAAGATGACATTTTGTCTATTTTCTTTTCCCTCCTTTTCTTATTGAAACCAATTCTAACTTCAAGTGCCTTCTCCTCTGCAATACCAAAGTGTTCAACCTTATCATCCAAAGGAGCATCAGGAAGCATTTTTGCATACAGTTCTAGAATGTTGTCATCAACTTCATAACCCATTTCAGTGACCCATATTGTTCTCAATTCCACCGCTTCCATGATATTCTCATCTATTTTTACCATGAAGCATATTTCAGTGGAGTATTTATCCACAATGTGTTTGGAGATTATCTCCCTCAATCTCATCTTCTTTTGGAAAGATTTAAAGAAACCCCATAAATTCTCATCCCTATTGCTTCCAAGACTGGTGATTGCATCTCTAATCTATCTTCCTACCGGAATGTCATAAGCCCATATTTTCTTTACCAATCCTGGTAGCTCATTAATGAAATATAGCATCAAACAAACATTAAGGTTACCATACCAAAATATCCCTTTCTTAACACCTTTCATTTTTCCAAGATTCATCATCAATTCACTTCTTAACCATTCACACAAATCGTATTTTCCATCATTCTTTATCATTTTATATGCAGCATGGATACAAGAACTGGCAACAGAGTTTAATTGATTTGATTATGTTACCTTGTAACCGATGATCATGCTAGAAAATTTTACATCTGAGTCCTTAATGGTGTTTATCCTCATCGACCTTCCATCATGGGTTGCATCGGTGATATTTTCAACCTTAGTCTTGGAGATCTTCTTGTTGGGTTCCTGCCTGACTATGGGTAAGCTGGTGACCACCTGAATTACTTCTTTGGTGATCATATGAGGTCAGTCCAGATAGATGAATTCATTATCGACCCTTCTCAGAACATATCTAGCCATTTTTTCTTTGAATTTTGTTATATACAAGATTCAGGTTAACCCTAGGTCTTCAATGATTTGATATTCCATCTTGATTGTTCCAGAGCTTCCCAGTATTACAGATTGATAAATTCCATTAATTTCCTCAGTGCCTAAATCCTCCAAAGTGTAGTGAATATAAGCTCTAACATCTTCCACATATACTACGCCATCGAGAACCCTCAAAATGTGCCAGTAGAGTCTTCCTTGATTGCTATTTGAGGAAATTCTTTGAAAATGGATCTAAGTTATGCTTAACCTCAACTACAGTAGAATTCATAATGAAATTAGGAGCAGAGGATGATCTGGATGGCATTTTAAAGAAATACCTAGTTAACAATTGTTGATTGAAAGATCTTGATTACTTCTCAGAAAACTATTGGAAATATCTAGCATGCCTTTGCTTTCTTTTGATCACCTATTATTCACCTTTTCTTCACTCTGGTTTGCTGGAGTGCTGGGTGAGTGAAAATGAGTCAATTTTCCCTTTTTATCAGTGAGTAAATCCTAATTCTTCATTGTCATCAATGCTTATTGGTGTGCCCTACCAGATACTAGTTTCAAAGTTTTATGTTGGATAAACGTCCATCAATGATCGATACCACTCTCCAGATCTCTTTCTAGATCTCTTCTAGGGAATATGCAAGATTTGCAATGAATTTTCCAACCCCTAAGGCATTTGCCTCAGTTATCGATTGAATTTCCTACTGGTGCAAGAATGATTTGTTCTACTGGTGGAATTACTAGTGCAGTTACTGGTGTAGTTGCATCTCCACTTGGTTCTTCAGACTTTCTAACCCATCTCTTGGTGTGATCTTATTGTAATTCATCTACCTTCTTTCTTTGCCCATTTACTCTATCATTGCTAACTGGTTAGTCTTGCTTCTGTAGTACTTAGCAATACGACCTATTTTGTTGCATGCATAACATGTAACATTGTTTTTTTGAATTGATTTGTCATATCCGGTGTCATTCCTTGATCTGCATTGGTTAGCCAAATTTCCAAACTTTCCACATGCATGACACTTAACATTCATTCTGAAATCTTCTGACTTATGACCATATTTCTTGCAATTTTTGCATTGACCAGGAATTGAATTGTAGTTTTTCTTTTTCCTATTTCTACATTGTTTAGCCATATGGCCAAATTTATTACAAACAAAGTATCTACCATTGAATTTTTAAGCATTAGATTTCCTTACGGGTTTCCTCTGTATACCGGTTGTCTGATCTTCATTTGCAGTACTAGAGCTTTTGCCTTGTTCAAATTGAGGTCCTCTAGAATCTTCATTGTCTTTGTCTTTTCAATAAATCATCCAGTTGTGCAGCACTAATCCTGAATTTTTCTTTATACTCACTTGCAGTAGTTGTTGGCATTATAATAAGTTTTTTGGTATGAGGATATTGAGAAGGTTGTTGGAGATTGATGATATAATTGATAAAGGATGATTAATGTCTACAATATATTATTTTGTCATTGATGTCAAGCAATTGATTTTCTGATTTAGTATGATGTTGCCATATCTTAAAGAGTATGTTTTGATGAGAATAAAGATGTCGATAAGTGACATAGAGAGAATGTGAAAATGAAGGGGAGTAATAAGTTATTCAATGGGAAACTATTACCAAGTTAGACAGTGATGATATTATGTTATTTTGATTATTTTTGATATCCTATATATGTGTATTCGGAGACTAAATAAGAAGGAGAAAAGACTTTATGCAATAGAATGAGTAAAGTTTTGATATTATTCTATTTTACCAAGCAAGGAGCCAGTCGGTAAATTCCAAGGTTATCGTTGTCGGTTAAAGAGGACAGAAGTTACCGAGTGTCATCAACAAGCAAAGCTATCGAGACAATAACCGAGATGAATACAAAATGTCCACCGAGTAAAGTTCAATATTAACCAAGTATCAACCGAGCAATAACAGAATGCAATGGATGAATAAATACATTATTAAATGAAGGATGCTAATGATTTGGAGATTTATAGAATATTGGAATGTCGTGCAAGAAGTTTGTTAAGGATCAATGGCAATGAAAATTGAAGAGTTAGATCTACAACATAGATTGAACACTCATAACCAAGTGGATTCAATGAACCTAGTCAAGTTTGAAGATCTAATGGCTAAGATTAATCATGGGAAATGTGATTAAGGAGATTAAGTGGTTAGGAATTGCTTATAAATAAGGAAAAGTTGATGAACAATGTATGCGGGAAAATAGAAGAGCAGTGATGTTGCTGAAGTGATTACCGAGTACAGAAGATTGAAGATCTAATTGAAGGATAGAGTGAGAAGCCCAGCAAGGAGGAAGATAAGTCTTATGACAAGATGATTTTGAGCACATAGAATCTTCTTTAACATTTCAGATGTGAAGTTGTAGATATATTTTATTAGTGTTATTTATTTTTGTAAGTGACAGGAAATCTCTTAACTAAGTGGACCTAACAGTCTTAACATGATTGGCTTTTAACTGAGCATACTCTAGAAGAGTATATTTTCTTCTGTGTCCGAAATCCCACAGTGGTTTTTCCTTATTTGGGTTTCCACGTTAAATCTGGTGTTAAATGTGTTTTGATGTTTCAAGTTTATCAGTTTATGAGTTTGAATGATTTACAGTCATAGTTGCATATGAAGTAAGTTCTACCGAGGTTGAATCTGATAAGAGTTTGAATTTTGAGTTTATCTGATTCACCCCCCCCTCTCATTAAACTAACAGTAGTCAGATCATTTATTAGTACTGTTATTTATCTCTAGCTCTTGTTCATTATTCCAGGATTGTACCAAATCAGTTCTCAACATATCATTCTCATGAGCCAATCTGCCACATTCTTCAAATTTGTTCTTTAGGGACACGAGAAGATTTTCTTCCTTCTTCTTTATATCCTCAATATCTTTCAAAATCCTCATAGTCAAGTCTTGCATTTAATTCTTCATGAGTATGTTTGCCCAACTCAGCTTCAGACATTGTTCCTTAAGTGCATTTTTCTCTTCATCATCCTAGTTTTGCAAAATTTCCTTCCTCCTACCTTGATTTGATCGTAACCTTTCTTGTAGAACAAGAATGAATTCATTAGAAGAATTTAATTCATCATGCAACTTTCAGTTCTACAACCTTTTAGCATCATAATCCTCAACTGCCATGTAAAGTTGTTTCTCCATAGCCATATTAAATGATTCCGGTTTTAGGATCTTCCTCAAGCTGTTAAACTTTGTCTGAGGCACTAAGCTTTGATACCAATTTTTAAAATGGAAGAAATTGAACAACACTAAGAGGGGGGGTTGAATCAGTCTTCTACTAGTGATATAAGATTTTACCTTTTATAACATACACATATAAACTAGTAAATGAAGAAACACATAACATGAAGTAAATAAACTAGCCACATAAATGAACACCATAACACATTGAATTTTATATGTGGAAAACCTCAAAGAGGAAAAACCACAGTGGGATTTGTGACCCACAATATCAATTCATTGGTCATATGAAAGATATTACATAGCATAGGGGCCTGCACATTGAAGAAGGCACACTTCCTACAGCACACAGATCAACAAGAAATGTCTCACTAACTACAACCTTCTGGTGAGATAAAACAATAATGGTGAACTCACAAAATACATCTACAATGCCAAAAAGAGTTCTGGTTATAGCTTTGTTATGTACCAGTTCACAAACATTAAACCTTGTTACCGGTATCTCCTTTACTCGAAGAAATCTTTACAAACTTTCTATTGACCATTGCACGATATTACTTTCACATACAAATGATCTACATACACATCTTTTGCATCATGTTTCTTCTCCACATTCGTTATTGTTGGTGTGAACAATTATTCATCTTGGATATTATTACACTTACTTAAGTTTACTTAGGAAATGCATTTCATAGTAGTTTGGGTATGAGACACTTGGGTGTTTGTGCCACATTGGGATAGTGTGTGTAGGAGAATTTCCACCTTTTATGGTGTGATCTTGTTGTTACACTCCACATTCAGTGGGTGATCCACCTCATGTGGACTATTATATTATTTCTCCTACCTACCCACACCTATATCCTACCTACCCTTGTTTCGTATTGAGCCATATGTCATGTTTGTGTTCTCACATATCCATATAGCCTTGCCTATATAAGCAGGCTTATATTCATTGTATGTAATGCTTAATGATCTAGTTGATCATATTTTTCATCTTGATAGAATACAGTTTATTTCTATCATCTATTTTGTTCTCTCTTATTTGTTCTTTCCATTTCCTCTTGATCTTGGCAAACTCTCACATGGTATAAGAGCCATTAGAGTGTCATTGGTTTGCTAATTGAGAGAAATTGATGCTATTTGGTATTGTGTATTTTGGAGTTTTCTATTACAGGTTATTATTGAATCTTGATGGCTCAAATATGAGATTATCATTGGATTGAGGAGGTCCAAGAAAGTCAGTTTTGTCTTTTGTTTCATCCAAATTGGACATTGGAGGCCAAATCTAGAGGCATTTGAAATTTGACGCTGCAGCGGAAATTTTCTAGAAATTATAATTTTGCAGACATTTTTCAAATAGCGATATCTCACTCATCCGGACTCATTTTTTCGAGCAATTTTTTTTGTTTTGGAGTAGAATTTCGTGATCTCTATAGTGGTGCAGAAGTTTTCTGATTTTCGGATATAGGTTTTTCAAAAATCGCAAAATTCTGATTTTTACAACTTTGGAGGCTTCGTTTGGGCTCATATGGACTCCTTTTTAGGTGTTGTTTTTTTTTAAAGTACATATTTTTTCATCTACTTTCATAATCTGCCATCTGTTTACATTGATTTTAAGTAAAAATAGTACTTTCAGTATTTGGCCATTTTTGGCATATTTGGTACTTGCATTTTGCTTGGATCTCAATTTAGATCACTAGCAGTATTTATTGAAGTCTCTTAGATCTCATTTTGAAAAGTTGTAAATTGAAATCAGAAGTCCACTTTGCCTTGTTTTGCAAGTGGCCCATTATATACGCACTAAGTATAAAGTGCCAAAATCATCATTTTTGGGGGGGGTACTTTGATTGAGTGAATTTGGGAGGGTATCTCTTGTGATTTTGTACTCTTGTGTTCCTCCCTTTTTGCTGCTATGGGCTCTTCTAAGTTTCCTCTCTTAACTCCTCATAATTATGCTACTTGGACAATTGATGCATGGAGTAAACTTATGGAAAAAGGACTCACCCATTACATTGATGGAATTATTGTTGCTCCCGCTGATCCTAAGGTTGATCCAGTTAGTCACTTGGATTGGCTAACTAAAAATATCATGGCAATTGGTACCTTAAGAAAGTATGTATCAAAGGATCTCATTTTTCATATTGAGAAGTGTACTCTAATCAAGGATGCTTGGAAAATGTTTCAAGACTTGTATGGTCAAGTTGATGAGATTAGGGGATATTAGATTGATAGTGATCTCACCATGTTAGATCCAAAGAACTTTGATACTATATAAGATTATGTCACTAAGGCAAATGAGTTGAGGGCACAACTCAAAGATTGTGGCATTGATAAGAAGGATACTCAATTGATATTCAACTTGATAGGTAAGCTTCCACAAGAATATGTAGCATTTTTTTCTAGTTTCCAAACCCATAGGATGACAATGGGTTCAAGCTACACAATGCCTACATTTGATGCTTTCAATGAAATGTTGATGATGGAAAAAACTAAGTTGATAAGCATGGGCATTCTTAAGGCTTCTAAGTCTCAAGCATTAGTGGCAAATCAAGGGAACAAAGGAAATCAAGGAAAGGACAACTCAAACAAGAAGAAATGACAATCAAAGCCTAAGGACAAAGCATCATCATCTCCACAACAAGGAGATTCATCCTCTTCCAAGAGGGATAATTCACCAAAGAGGGAGAAACCTACTTGTGCCTATTGTAAAAAGTTTGGTCATGAGGAGCATCATTGCCATTTTAAAAATATTGATGAGCTTACACATATCATCAAAAAGTATAACATTGATTTGCCTAATGTCTACAAGAAGGATGATTCATCAACTTCCAATTCCTCACATTCAAAAGGAAAAGGACAAGCATTCATGGCTTCTACAAGTGGGAAGAATCACTCTTTTGGGACAAGAAAAGGAAAAGCTCTATGTGCTACTATCAGTCATGATTCAAAGAGATGGCTTCTAGATTCAGGGGCTTCTCATCATATGGCATCTTCGCTGTCTATGTTCTCTACATTTGAGCCTTGCACCATGCCGCAGATTTTGATGGGCAATCATACATACATGGATGTGATTGGGAAAGGATCTATTGACATTGGGGATAACTCCTTCAATAATGTGTTGTGTGTACCCCTCTTGACAAACAATCTCCTTTCTATCTATCAAATCACACATGGTGCAACTAAGAGAGTTGTGGAGTTCACACCTGAGTCAATTTTCATTAGAGACTTGGAGACTAGAGCTATCATTGCGACTGGGGTGGTTGATCATGCATCTCGATTATACTCCTTTTCAAATTTTGTTGATGATGATGATTTCACATTTGATGATTCTACACATGATGATCACACTTCTTGTGATGGTTCAGATTTTGAGGAGAACTTTGGGCACTTGAACATGGGGATTCTCACATGTGAACCCATTCTTGAGTCTTGTATTTCATCTCCTCATATTGATATCACATCACCTATTGCACCTGATGATGTAGATAGTGCGACAGTTTTGCCTACATGTGATTCAATGTAGTAGGATATTCATTGTCTTCCAGCTTTAGATTCATGGGATGATTACTTGACAGATATTGCAGGTTTATTTATGGAATCCTACATTGCAGATCTAGGAGACATCATTGATGACATTCATCTTCTCTTTGATGAAGGTGATCCTTCTTCGATTGTTGCGAGGGAACACTCTGACCCTCTTGTTTATTCTCTACATGATCATTCTTTCGAGGTTGGCATGATTGTGGATACTTATGTAGAGTAGTTGGAAGAGGTCTCTTTATTTTTTGAGGAGACATGTGAGTCTTTGGGACATGTTCTACATCCATCTCCACTAGATCTTGGAGTGCCTTTTTCAGTAGTGTGCCACAGTTTACCACCTTTGGAGGGGGTATCTTTCAGCATCGACATGGGGACACTTGACCAGTTTTTAGAGATTCCTTTCATCATGAGTTTTTTTCATACATCTTCCCTTCATGATTGGGGAGACTTCATGGATACACCTTTGGTTTTGTTTCTTCCTAAGGGGAGGAATGTTGTCTGACGTTTGTGGAGCAGTTTCTTCATACATCAAGCTTCTATCATTGGTGCAGATTCCACATTGAGGGGGGGCTTCCTAGCTTCTCTTCTTCTCTCATATGGGGGGACTTTTTCCTCACATGGGGTTTTGTCCTTCACATACTTCTATGAGAGTTATTTGTATCTAGTTTTCATCTTTCTTTTGGGGGAGGGTTTTTTCCCATTGGGTAATTCTCTCTTTCCCCTCTTTGTGAGAGATTTCATTGCATTGGTTTGCATGAATTTGCATTTGTACATGGGTACCTAACATGGCCTAGTAGCCAGGACCCATCTTGCATTGCTTAAGTTGCATTGTAGACTTAAGTGCATTCCCCTAAGTTGCACTTAAGGGGGGCTGTTGGTGTGAACAATTATTCATCTTGGATATTATTACACTTACTTAAGTTTACTTAGGAAATGCATTTCATAGTAGTTTGGGTATGAGACACTTGGGTGTTTGTGCCACATTGGGATAGTGTGTGTAGGAGAATTTCCACCTTTTATGGTGTGATCTTGTTGTTACACTCCACATTCAGTGGGTGATCCACCTCATGTGGACTATTATATTATTTCTCCTACCTACCCACACCTATTTCCTACCTACCGTTATTTCTTATTGAGCCACATGTCATGTTTGTGTGCTCACATATCAATATAGCCTTGCCTACATAAGCAGGCTTATATTCATTGTATGTAATGCTTAATGATCTAGTTGATCATATTTTTCATCTTGATAGAATACAGTTTATTTCTATCATCTATTTTGTTCTCTCTTATTTGTGCTTTCCATTGCCTCTTGAGCTTGGCAAAATCTCACAGTTATATACATTCTCCTTGATCAAAATGACCTAATAAACTGACTTATATACCCTTTACAAACAATATGCCTTATGTCGGCTTACAAAATGTTATGAAAGATATTCAATGTCGGATCTATACAATAATTATAAAATAATTTTACAAATAAAACCTTTTCCCAGATCCCAGACTGATATCGGCTTCACTGAAGTGTAGGATGTCTATGCCGATGTCAGTGCCTATGCTAGTGATGACCCTTATTACTTCCAATGCTAGTATCTATTGGTATCTGGTAGTATCTGCTAGTATATGTCGGTGTCTATTGGTTTATGCCTTCAACACAAACTTGTTGCCATCAATGAGAACATATGAATCTAATGAGTGTTAATTGCCAACAATTACCCCCTTAATAAATCAAAAGGGTAGTTATAGTTAATCACATTGGGCCCATTTCCACCTCATTTGTATTTTGTCCATTTTTTTAGAGTGAAAGTAGGAGACTTGACTTTGATTGTTGAGCTATCACCATGGTGGTCCCCTATGCGAGTCATTGATCGAAGCGAGTACAAAAGTATCAGAGACCAATTGTGTATAGACCCCCAATAGGTGCCCTAATACTTTCCTTTGTTTTAAGTTTGTACTATTTTTCCATTTTTTTCGCATGTTAGAGTAGGTTTTTTTTAATTTTTTCCATTTTTTTGACCCCTTTTCAGTGCATTTGTTTTTTTTTATCACCACTTTTTTCGTGAATTTGCATGTAGCTTTCACACTTTTACATTAAAAAATTGTACATTTTATTTTGTTAGTGCATACACCTAGAGTTGTTGTGCATTCGTGTGATTTTTTAGCACTTTTGATAAATTTTCATAAATAACAAGAGAATCCTACATAATACTCTAAAGTTACTAATGAAACAAATAAGGAACAAAAAATTGAGAACATTATACCTTCACTCATTTTCACATTGTGTCTTATCACCATTTGAACTTGGTTGTAGATATTTGCTCTTAGACTACAATGTAGTTGCTTCCAAGATGGGAACTTTGTGAATGGACTGATAATTGGATGTTTGATATGAAAACTAAATGATTGTGCAAAACTATATGAATTTGATTAAGCTAAAATTCCAAAGACACACTACAAATTGCTAAAATGCTTGATTGCTAAAGACTCATGTGAATGGAAGATAACTCCTAGATGACTATTAGATTCAAAATGCTCAGGAAATGCCCTTTCTATAGATTTTAATGATAAAAAATCTCATGTGGTAGAGATCAACGATTGAGATTAAATCTTGCAAGATTGATGGCTATGAAGAGATTGGTTGGAATGTGAGACAAAATGGGGAAGATGTTTCTCGTACACATGCAGGATGGGGGAAAAGGTGGAAGGAGAGGCCAAGAGTTAGAAGGTTCACCTTGAGTGGAGTTGAAGACTTGAGAGAATATAGGATGGTTGGAAAACATTTAGGTATGTTGAGACAAGTGGACTCAACTTCCTCCAAGAATGTACGGAGAATGGAGAAAATATAGAAAATTTGAAAATGTGTGTATGTACATATTGTTTCATTTAGGAGATGAAAGTTATAGGTAAATATGGCTATTTAATAATTGAAAATTAATTATTTGTTTAGCCTCAAAATTGTGAGTTGGTAAGATTGAGTGATGCGGAGATGAGGTGAGTTGGAAAAGAAGATTAAATAATTATGGAATTATTTAATTAATGGAGACTTTAGAAGAATTCATAGTGCATGATTAAATATTTAATTTTTAATAATAATTATATTGAAGAATAACTTAATTAATTTCTAAAGTAGAAAATTGGATCCTAGTGACTCCCCACCTAGGAGAGAGAAAGGAAGCCACTATGATGATTTTCACTTGGGAGGAACCTTATATTCAAAAGAGGGATTGAATCCACTAGATCCAAATCCAAGAGAAGAAAGGATATGAATTATGAGTAGATTGCAAGTGGTTTAAGTGTGATTTACCTGCTTTTGTAAATGAGAAAGTTAACTTGTTGACTATATTGAAAAGAGAAGGAAAATGAGTGAAATGAGGAGCTACAAGTATGGGATCGTGTTGTAATTTTGGATCTCAGCTATTTAGACTGATGCAGATTGTCCCTACAAATTTAGAGAAAATTCATTGGGACCGTGGCAGGAATGTACATGGTCCATCACAAAATCCGCAAAATGAAAAATGTTCTTCCATCTTTGCAAATGAAGCGCAAACCCGCAATTACAGTTGCACACCTACAATCTACACACAAAAAAGAGATGGAGAATGGTTGTGGATAGTGGTTTGCCTTAGTCAAACCCCGGTTGAGGAATAAACCTTGAAAGAAAGTAATCACAAATGCTTGAATATAAACAATGGAAATGTATACCCTATAAATCTACAACTTGTTGATGATGACTGTTGTTCTTCTTGAATACAATCACAAATCTTGTATGAAATGGCATGTAACATGATAAAAACCTAACACACACACACATGCTTGTAAATGAATGTTGTAATGTTGCTCCAATGGATGAATGAAGAAGACTTGAATGCTTGAATGATTGATGATGACCTTGAAATCTTGTATCTTCTCCTTATGCCTATTATCTCCTATCATGTGTTCATCCATCCTCCTTGAATGAGGATATTGAATTCCTTTTTATACATGCCTCTAGGATTAATTTTCAACGACTAAAGGATGAAAAAGAGGAATTGCAAACCCCAAAGACAAGAAATGCATAGGAGATCGGGTAGACCTAACATAGGCCCACCCTAAGGGGTGAGGATGGGTGCCACGCCCCTATCCTAGGGGGATAGAGTGCAAGCCACTGTCCTGCCCTAGTTTGGGGCCCAGATAGGGTCTAAATAAGACACAAGACATGAAGGAGAAAGATTGAAGGGTTGAAAATGCATAAATAGGTCTCAGTTATTGAAGGAGATGTCATCGCCAAGTTGAGGACCCAAAATGTGGTTAAAATTACAAGGTCACAATTTTATGACAGTACATTTAGCCCCCACTTTAGAGAGAATATGGATTATGCCACTGCTATCGGTAAAGTAGATGAAAAGAGAGATGAAAATGAGATATGTGGAGCAATACCACAAGGATTGTAAGACATAACTAATATTGAGGAGTAAAAACTGCCAACCTTGGGGTTTTAACACATGCAAACATATGCCAAAGAACACAAAACAAAAAGGCACAAGACACACAAAACAAAGACAAATCACAAAAAGACACAACAAGAACAAGACACAAGATGGAAAACTAAATAGCCAAAGAGATCATGAGCTCAGACGTCTCAACAAATAATTAGGACACAAACACCAATGCCATTACATAAAGATGAGTGATCACATAAAAGAGCAAAGATGACATCATTCATGAACTATCAATAGTAAAATTATAATTTCATGAGAGGAAGAAGAGAGAGAACATGAATACACACTGTGGTGATCCATGAGAAAAAAAGAGAAGAAGAAAGAAACCATGAATGTCTCTCCCCTAAAACTAGATGATCCATGGAGAGAAGGACATGGAAAATATCTCCCCTAGAGCCTATCTAGGTGATCTATTTAAAGGGAGAGTGAGAACACCATTAGTTCCACTAAACCTCATATGCGTGTGTGCAAGTGAGGTTCGAAGTGCCTCATAGGAGTCTATGCCTAAGTACACTACAACTTGTATAAAATGTATAATACAAGTTCCAAGAAAGGTGTGACATCTCACTCTAAGAGACCATGCTCTGGTTCTGAGAATAATCACCCCACATAAAAGAAAATTCACTTCATCTCACTCTAAGAGACCATGCTCTAATTTTGAGAATGACCCACTATACAAGAGAAAAGTGACGAAATCTTTCTCTAAGAGGTTTCCCTCTAGTTCCAAGATTGTCTTAGTGTACAAGAAAATAATAAGTGAAGATATCTCTCTTTAAGATACCATGCACTAGTTCCGAGAATGACCCACTGTACAAATAGTGATGACATATTTCTCTAAGAGGTTTCCCTCTAGTTCTAAGAATGTCCCACTATACAATGCATGAGAGAAGTATATTACAAAGGAGAAGTGATGCAGAGCATCATGAAAAACCAATCACAACTCTAAGATCATGTTGATCCATCCATATTTTAATCATAATAAAAATTCATTAGAGGCATATTTCATCATTCTTCAACAATCAATCAATCAAGAAAACTTAATCTAGGTATCAAACTTGCCAACTTGCTGCCCCTTTGGATAGACCTATACACAGAGGTCTATAATGTTTTAACAAGAACTAAACATCTCAATCCCTTTAGTCAGACCTAGAATAACTATATTATAAACACCATATCTAAAATTCATAAAGATCCAATGGTGTAATAAAACGTTATCATCTCTGCATCGAGACCAATTTTGACTGTCATAAATCTGGAAAATGTATGCTTGCTGCCTGCTAGGGCATCATATTTCACAACAAATACTTCACCAAACTAAAAAAAAACCATACTAAAATGAAATCCCTCTGATTCTACTTTCATAATATTCAAGTCATTAATTTTTCCAAAGGTGAAATCACAAGATAAGTACAAACCCTTTCCAGCAACTCCATTTAAGACAATTTAAAATCAGTTTTCACCATAATCTTCATAACTTCCACAAATAAAAACAAAAAATCCTCAAAACAAAGAGAAAAGAAAGATAATTCACATATATTTCCAATTATTATATTTAGAGGTCTTAATAATCTCATATGAGTTCATACCATATGCTGTAATGTGACTGTTCTTAGGAAGTATCAAATCTACAATTAACAATTTTCACCAGAACTTCCATATCTTCTTCATTTATAAACATAATAACTCCAAACCAAAAGTAAAAGAAAGTTAGTTAACATATCTAACTATCCATTATACATATACAAAGGTTTCCATGCCATAAATGGTCATACAAGGCCTGGAACCAACACAAAAAATGGAAAGCCAACCAAAATAACAATAGTATAATGCACCAAAATGTATCCAAAATGTTCTCCTTTCTTCTCTATTCTTCCAATAATGATTTGGTTTGACCAATAAAAAATATTTACATACTCTTTGTAGTTATAAACCATCCAAATACCTTTATGACCCTTCATCTTCCCTTTTACAACTTTATGTGCAATTTTTGCACTTTTACATTTTTGCAAATGTTGCACTTTTGCAATTTTCTTGCAACTTTGACACTTTTTCCTAATGACTCTCCAAATTGTAAAAACCCCCTAAACATGTCAAAATAATCTATTTAATACCTTTTACATACTTGATATCCTTCTCATGGCCTTTTATACAATTTTGACCATCTTGACCTATAAGGGCCTATATGGACAACTATGACATAATCAGGACTTGCTTACATTTTTGGGCTTCCAAGCCTTACAAATCATTCCAAATGGATTCAAATACATTATAAATGACCTTAGAATATCAATTATATATCAAATTATGAATTTGACCATATATTTTCCTTACACCATGGGTGCTCCTGCACCATACTACCAGCCTTGAAAGATTTCCAAGTCTCTTGGAAATGAGTAACATGATGCCTCTGCTACATTCTACTTCAATCAAGACTCCTATAAATGGAGTTTATGCTGGCTGATTCCAATGATGCATCTCTCATCTAAATTCCACTCCTCCAAGTTGCTACAAACATCCAACAACTTATGTCCCTCACCTTGGAGTCCTCTCTTGCCTCTCTCCCCAAGACTCTTGGCGACACACTGGACCTCCTTCTCAGGCCCTTTCGACCATCTCTTATGGCCCCCTCTGGTAGACCTTCCTGTCTACCCACTTCTAGTTGAGTGAACCTTCACCAAACCTACAACCAAGAAGCTTTAATCACAAGAATCAAACAAACAATCTCATGGGCTAGGTCCTGGTGTGAATTGCCTCCTTCGACGCTCTACCCACACACTCAAGCTCTTCTTGCTCTAATACAAATTTGATGCAGAGCATCATGAAAAACCAATCACAACTCTAGGATCATGTTGATCCATCTATATTTTAATCATGATAACAATTCATTAGAGGCATATTTCATCATTCTTCAACAATCAATCAATCAAGAAAACTTAATCTAGGTATCAAACTTGCCAACTTGTTGCCCCTTTGGATAGACCTATACACAGAGGTCTATAAAGTTTTAACAAGAATTAAAAATCTCAATCCCTTTGGTCAGACCTAGTATAGCTATATTATAAACAACATATGTAAAATTCATAAAGATCCAGCTATGCAATAAAAATTTATCATCTCTGCACCGAGACCAATTTTGACTATCATAAATCTAGAAAATGTATGCTTGCTGCCTGCTAGGGCATCATATTTCACAAAAAATACTTAACCAAACTAAAAAAATACCATACTAAAATGAAATCCCTCTGATTCTACTCTCATAATATTCAAGTCATTAATTTTTCCAATGGTGAAATCACAAGATAAGTACAAACCCTTTCCAGCAACTCCATTTAAGATAGTTTAAAACCAGTTTTCACCAAAATCTTCATAACTTCCACAAATAAAAGAAAAAACACCTCAAACCAAAGGGAAAAGAAAAATAATTCACATATATTTCCAATTACTCTATTTATAGGTCTTAATAATCTCATATGAGTTCATACCATATGCTGCAATGTGACTGTTCTCAGGAAGTATCAAATCTGCAATTAACAACTTTCACCAAAACTTCCATATCTTCTTCATTTATAAACATAATATCTCCAAAAAAAAAGGAAAAGAAAGGTAATTAACATATATAACTATCCATTATACATTTAAAAATTTTTACAGGCCATACATGGTTGTACAAGGCCTGGAACCAACACAAAAACTAGAAACCCAACTAAAATAACAATAGTAGAATGCACCAAAATATATCCAAAATGTTCTCCTTTCTTCTCTATTCTTCCAATAATTATTTGGTTTGACCAATACAACATATTTATAGACTCTTTGGCAGTTATAAACCATCCAAATACCTTTATGACCCTTCATCTTCCCTTTTACAACTTTATGTGCAATTTTTGCACTTTTGCAATTTTCTTGCAACTTTGACACTTTTTCCTAATGACTCTCCAAATTGTAAAAACCGCCTAAACATGTCCAAATAATCTATTTAATACCTTTTACATACTTGATTTCCTTCTCATGGCCTTTTATACAATTTTGACCATCTTGACCTATAAGGGCCTATATGGACAACTAGGACATAATCAGGACTTGCTTACATTTTTGGGCTTCCAAGCCTTACAAATCATTCCAACTAGATTCAATTACATTATAAATGACCTTATAATATAAATTATATTTCAAATGATGACTTTGACCATATATTTTCCTTACACCATGGGTGCTCCTGCACCAAGAAGTGTGGGTGCCCCCCCTTAAGATGCCAACATAGGTAAATTTTGATATCTTGAGGAAACTAGAACAAGGATACCTACCTTCATCACAAAGAAGCTATCCTCTATGCAACAATATCATAAATCCAAGAAAGAGAGGGAATAATCTTCAAGCAAGGATAAGATATTTTACAAGAGATATCTTGTTGGAAGTGTAAAGGTGATCCTTTGAGGAGAAGAGATGTTTTTTCAAAAATACATCTACCCCCAAGAGGTGTTGTCTTAGACAAATATAAAATCTTCTAGAACAAGAAAAGGAAAATAGAAGAATGCAATCATTCTTCCTAATTCTAGGTGAAAGGGACTCTTGATGAGTGATGACTCACTTTCATCCCCCAGAGGGATGGGTCAATTTATCATAGATGTACATCACCAAGTGTAAAAGAGGTTGTAGTCAAGGATTAAAATCTCTTGTAGAAGAGATAATGCTCGAGTGAACAACAACAATTCTAAACAAGGAATAACATTAGTTAATAGAAATCACAACATCCACTTAATAGGGAAAAGCAGATCCCTAGAGAAAGAGAGAGAGAAGGATCATTGCCCCCACTCTAAGGGACAATGAGAAGAGCTTATACCATCTACTAGAGAGAGATTAAACATAAGAAAATAAGCAATGAACTTACATGAACACATGCAAGAAAAAAAATTAGTAAATGTAAATTACATATCTCAAGAAGTGGTCGTCTTTGAAAACAAGATAGAAAAGCATCATATATTACCCAAGGGGGATTAATCATAAAAGCATACCATTGTAAGAAATGATAATCACATATGAACAATGCAGCCCCTAAAGAAAATAATGATAAGAAAGAAATTGGAAAGGAGTGAAAATCCTTGACCCCAAGTGAGGAGAACAAGGAGAAATATTACACATTTTCTGATGGTGATTAGTTTCAAGTGATATGCCATCCTAGTGGAACAAATCCTATCAAGGAAGGGATACACACCTCCCAAGAGATCATTCCTTTTTAAGGGGCGTATCATACTTCTGCATAATCAAAACCATAGAATTGGTAATATTTCCAAGAGAATGAAGGTGTGAGATTTTTCCAAGATCAAGAGCTTAATGAAAAGTACAGAATAGAGAGACAAAATATAGGATAAGAATAAACTTTACTCTCATCAATAGATAAAAAATGGTTGTTCAATACAATGAATATGAGTCTTCTTGTATAGGCAAGGCTATATGGATATGTGAACACACAAACATGACATGTGGATCAATAAGAAACAAGGGTAGGTAGGAGAAACAATAAAAGATTCCACATGACGTGGATAACCCACTAGAGGTGAAATTATCACTACACAGTAAGTGGATATGATAGATTAGTAACAAGATCACACCATAAAAGGTGGAAATCTCCTACAACACACTATTCCAATGTGCCAAAAACATGCAAGTGTCTCATACCCAAACTACTATGAAATGCATGTACCTAAGTAAACTTAATTAAGGTGTAATAATATCCAACATGAATAATTAATTACATTAACACCCCCCCCTTAAGTGAAACTTAAGGGAATGTACTTAATTTTATAATGCTATTAAGCAATGCAAGATGGGTCTCGGCTACTATGCCATGTTAGGCACCCATGTACAAATGTAGATACATGCAAACCAATGCAATGAAATCTCTCATAAAGTAGGAAAAGAGAGAAAAAAACAATGGGAAAAAACCCTACCCCAAAAGAGAGATGAAAAATATACAAGAGAACTCTCATAGAAGTGTGTGAGGAACAAAACCCCATGTGAGGAAAAAGTCCCCCCCATATGAGAGAAGAAGAGAAGCTAGGCAGCCCCCCCTCAATGTAGTATTTGCACCAATAGAAGCTCAAAAAGGAATGAAGAAACTTCTCCATGAACATCGAACAACATTCCTCCCCTTGGGAAGTAACAAAACCAAAGGTGTATCATGGAAGTCTCCCCAATCATGAAGGGAATATCTATGAAAAAAACTCATGATGAATGAAGCCTCTAAAAACTGCTCAAGTGTCCCCATGTCGATGCTGAAAGATACCCCCTCTAAAGGTGTGAACTGCTCCACACTACTGAAAAAGGCACTCCAAGGTCTAGTGGAGAGGAATGTAGAACAAATCCAAAAGACTCATAGGTCTCCTCTAAAGATAAAGAGACCTCCTCCAACTACTCTACATAAGAATAAACAATCATGTCAACCTCAAAAGAATGATCATGTAGAGAATGAATAAGAGGGTTAGAGTGTTCCCTCGTAACAATCGAAGAAGGATCATCTTCATCAAAGAGAAGATGAATATCATTAATGATGTCTCTCAAATCTGCAATGTAGGATTCCACAAACAAACCTGCAATCTCTTTCAAGTACTCATCCCATGAAATTGAAGTTGAAAGACAAGATATATCCTGTTGTACTGAATCACAAGAAGGCAAAACTATTGTACTATCCACATCATCAGGTCCAATAGGTGATGTGATATCAATAGGAGGAGATTAAACACAAGGTTAAAGAATGGGGTCATATGTGAGAATCCCCAAGTTCAAGTACCCAATGTTCTCCTCAAAATTGGAATCATCACAAGAAGTGTGATCATCATGTGTAGAATCATCATATTGGAATCATCCTCATCAAAAAGATCTGAAAAGGAGTATAACCAAGATGCATGATTGACCAACCCAGTTGGAATGATAGCTCTAGTCTCTAAGTCACTAATGAAAACTGACTTAGGTGTGATCTCCACAATTCTCTTAGTTTCCCATTGTATAATTTCATAGATGGAAAGGAGATTGTTTTTCAAGTGGGGTACAAACAACACATAATTGGAGTTATCCTCAATGCCAATAGTTCCTTTCCCAATCACACCCATGTATGTATGATTGCCCATCAAAAGCTACAACATGGTGCAAGGCTCAAATGTAGAAAACATAGACTGCAAAAATACCATATGATGAGAAGCCCTTGAATCTAGAATCCATCTCCCTGCATCATAACTTGTAGTAGCACCAAAAGAATTTTCTTTCTTGTCCCAAAAGAGTGAGTCTTCCCACTTGTAGAAGCCCTCAATGAATTCCCTTTTCCCTTTGACTGTGAGGAAGTGGAAGGTGATGAATCCTACTTCTTGTAGGCTTTAGGAAAATCAATGTTGTGTTTTTTCTTGGAAACCAATAACACTGAGAGGGGGGTGAATCAGTGTTATACCGGAATAGTAGATTTTAGCCTTAACAAAACATTCATACATCAATCAACATACCTGTAGAAATAGAATTGAAAGAAGTAGTGCAACCAATAAGACAAATAAATAATGAGAATCATAACACACAGATTTATACATTAAAAACCTCAAAGAGGAACAACCGCAGTGGGATTTGTGACCCACAATATTAGTTCATTGGCCATATGAAAAGATATTATAATATATTGTTAGTATTTCAAAAAGATTTGAAGCAAATAAGAACTAACAATTATATGCAGATTTAAATACAAAAGATAAAGAAATAAAATAGGATACATATAACACAGAGATTTAACGTGGTTCACCCAGAATGGGTTACATCCACCATACACAGCCGTCCAATCTTTCTTATTATCTAGCAAAAATAGTACTTTGTTGTTCAGTTGCCACATTTCAACAATCTCCCACTTGGAGACTAATCAGGCTCCACACTGAACAATCTCCCACTTGGAGACTGATACTACATGACACCACTGTACATGCATGCAACATCCACTAGGACTCGACTGGTATAAATTAGCTTCTCCTATGGAACTGCCTTCGTGAACATATCGGTAGGATTCTCACTTGTGTGAATCTTCTCAAGCCGTAACTAACCCTCCTCCAAAATAGTCTGGATGAAGTGGTACCTGAGCTAAATGTGTTTTTTCCTTGAATGAAAAGAAAAGTTCTTCAGAAGATGAATGGCACTCTGGCTATCAATATACAATGGGAGATCCTCCTGTGTCTAACCCAATTCCTCCAAAAAGCATTGTAACCAAATCATCTCCTTGTTGGCTTTTGTAGCAGCAATATACTCAACTTCAGTGGTTGAAAGTGAAACAACCTTTTGCAACCTAGAAATCAAACTGATTGCAGTTCCCCCTATAGTAAAAACATACCCTGTAGTGCTCCTCCATGAAACAATATCACCTACCAGATCAAAGTCAACAGATCCACTCAGAGAAGCATTAGATCCTTTGAAACATAATTTCTTCGTAGTGGTTCATTTCAAATACCAAAGAATCCATTTCATAGCATTCCAATGTTTCATACCCAGATTACTCATAAACCTGCTCACAACTCCCACTGCATGTGCAATATCTGGCCTTGTGCATACCATTACATACATCAGACTGCCAATAGATGATGAATACGAGATGTTATACATTTTCTTTACTTCTTATTCCTTTGGGCACATCTCCTTAGTCAATTTGAAATGACTAGCCAAAAGTGTACTAACTGCTTTTGCATCCTGCATGTTAAATCTTTTCAACACCTTCTTTATATACTCACTTTGGGAGAAATTCAAGGTTCTATTTTTTCTGTCCCGTGTAATCCTCATACCTAGAATTTGCTTAGCTGCACCCAAATCCTTCATAGCAAATGACTTGGCTAATTTTTGTTTAAGATCATTTATGTGTTCAATGTTAGACCCAACAACAAGCATGTCATCAACATAAAGCAACAGGATAATATAACTACCATTATCAAATCTCTTAAAATATACACAATGATCATAATGACATCTATGATAACTGTGTTCAGCCATGAAACTATCAAATTTTAAATACCATTGTCGGAGTGCTTGCTTTAGGCCATACAAATTTTTCTTCAACCTGCACACCAAGTTCTCCTTACCTTTGATCTCATATCCCTGTGGTTGCAACATGTAAATTTCCTCCTCCAAATCTCCATGGAGAAAAGTTGTTTTCACATCTAATTGTTCAAGATGTAAATCATCTGTAGCCACAAGACTAAGTACAGTTCTAATTGAAGTCATTTTTACAATTGGAGAAAATATTTCATCATAATCTATACCCTTTTTCTGTGCAAAACCTTTTACCACAAGTCTGGCCTTATATCTTTTCTGACCTCCTTCCTCCTCCTTCAGCCGATAAACCCATTTGTTAGGCAAGGCACTTTTTTCTGTAAGTAAAGGGACTAAGTCCCAAGTCTTATTTTTCATCAAGGAGTCCATCTCCTCTTTCATGCCTAGCTCCCACTATTGTTTGGCATCCACCTACTTTGCTTCTTCATATTCTTCTAGTTCACTAGAATCAGTTAATAATATAGAATACAAAGAAGGAGAAAATCTTTCAGGGGGTCTACTTGACCTTGTAGAACGTCTAACACTTGTAGGAGTTTGTGGGACATTCTATTGTCATTGAGCATCAGGTACCTACGGCATTTCATTTTTAGGAATCTCATCCAACACCACATATTCTTGCTTGTCCTATTCATGCTTCTTTTCCTGCATCTGTTCTTTATACATAACCTTCTCATTGAATATAATATCTATACTTCTAGTTATTTTCTTATTTTCAAAATCCCATAACCGATAGCCATATTCATCTATCCCATATCTAATGAAGGTACATTTCTAAGATTTAGCATCAAGCTTGGTTCTATTTTCTTTATCAACATGGACAAAAGCTTCACAACCAAAGGTTTTTAGAAAAGAATAATTTACCTTTTTACCATTCCATGCCTCCTCTGGAATACTACCATCCAAAGGGGTTGAAGGTCCTTTATTTATCAAATAGACAATAGTATGTACAACATCTTCCCAAAAATGTAAGGGCAATCCAACATCCAATCTCATGCTCCTCGCGCGTTCCATGATAGTCCTATTCATTCTCTCTGACACACCATTTTCCTGTGGAGTTCCTGGAACTATCTTCTACTTTCTAATCCCATTTAAGGAGCAATAATCTTCTAATTCTTTGTTTCAATACTCACCTCCATTATCCGATCTGAGACACTTCAACTTTTTTCCTATCTCATTCTCAACCAAAGCTTTCCATTTCTTAAAAGTTTCAAAAACATCTGATTTTTGTTTTAGGAAATATACCCATGTTTTTCTGGTTGAGTCATCAATAAAAATAACATAATAACAAGAGCCACCAAGAGATGATACCTAAGTCGGTCCCCATACATCTGAATGCACAAGCTCTAACTTCTCACTCTTCTTCTCTTTCCCAACCTTGAGAAATCTGACTCTTTTCTGTTTTCTATAACATAGTTTTCACAAAACTCTAAATCAATCTTCTTTAGTCCCGGCAATAGATTTTTGGAGTGAAGGATTTTCATCCCTTTCTCACTCATGTGCCCAAGCCTATGGTGTCACATTATCGAATCTATTCTTGCAACATTTATTGTTGTTGTCCCTGTAGTAACTTTATTTGTAGCAGCTAAGGTAGAGTAAGTGTTACCAATACACAAATATAATGTGCCTACCTTCACACCTTTAGCTACTACTAATGATCCTTTACTGACCTTCCAGATACTATCTGAGAAGGTAACTATGCAACCTTCACTACCTAGTTGCGCTGCAAAAATTAAATTTCTTCTTAAGTTAGGAACATGTCTTACCTCCTGCAGAAACCAGTCATTTCCATTCTGCAACTTGATCTTTATCTTTCCTTTTCCAACAATTTGACAAGGCTCATCATCACCCAAATATACCTGTCCAAAATCACCTTGAACATAATCTAGAATATATTTTCTATGGAATGTAGCATGAAATGAAGCCCCAGAATCTATTACTCAGAAATCATTAACATTATCCAAACATAAGATTAAAGCATCTTGTAAAGTATTACTTGCAATATTAGCTTCCTTACTGTCATTTTCAATTTTGTCTCCTTCTTTGTTTTTTCAAGACCAACAGTCTTTCTTTAGATGACCAGGCTTTCTGCAGTACCAGCAATCTTTCTTTCCTCTAGATTCAAAGTGTCCTTTCTTTGACTGCCCTCGTGACTTCTCATTCCAAGGGCCTTTTCCTCTTTCCTTTGATCTTCCTCCATTCTCCACATTCAAAACACTACTCGATGATGTTAGAGTCTCACCTATGCTTTTCCTTCGCATTTCCTCACTTAGGATAACACCAACAATATCATCAAATACCAAAGTATTTTTACTAGAGATAGAATTACTTATAGCCATAACCAAGCTATTCTAGCTTTCTCGCAAAGAACATAAAATCAAGAGAGCCCTAACCTCTTCTGCAAAGGTAATTTTTACTGAAGACAATTGATTGGTAATTGTATTAAATTCATTTAAGTGCTCCACCACAAATCCTCCCTCACTCATTTTCAAATTAAACAAATGCTTCATAAGAAATACCTTATTCGAAGATGAGTGTTTCTCATACAACATAGCCAATGTTGCCATCAAATCTATAGCCATTTTTGCTTCTGTTATATTGAATGCTATAGACAGTGCAAGGCACAATAGAATGGATCCCAGTGCCTTTCTATCTAAAATTTCCCACTCTTCATCTGACATTGTGGTCGCTTTCTTTGCCTTTCCTTCCAATGGCTGCCACAAATCCTTTTGATACAGGTAATCCTCCATCTACATTTTCCATAACTGATAATTCTGGTTGTTAAAATTTTTGACCTTGAATTTGGAATCCTCCATTGCTCCCACACAAATCTGAGAGTCCTACCAATTTATAAAATACCTTGCTCTGATACCAATTGTTAAGGTTTCAAGCAGATCTGAAGCAAATATGAACTAACAATTATATGCAAATTTAAATACAAAAGATAAAGGAATAAAACAGGACACAGATAACACAAAGATTTAATGTGGTTCACCCAGAATGGGTTATGTCCACCATACATAGCAATCCAATCTTTCTTATTATCCAACAAAAATAGTACATCAACCTTACAATGCCTTAAGCATCCTAGCCGCTTATAACATGTGTTTTTAGGGAAAAAACAAAGTCGGCCTTTTTAGAGTTTTATTACAATGTCGGTTCTCATCAAGGATACATGTTGAGTGTATAGTACTTTGCTCATTAGTCACCACATTTCAACATATATGATGGGCGTGCACTTGCAAGAAGACTTACAACCTAGAGCACATTGCTCAATCACAATATGAGCCTCACTGACTACATAAAATTCCAGACAACAATCCAGAGAAGTGTAAAATGCTAAGATATCATCTTCTATGCCATAATACAGTTCTGGTTTAAGCTATTTGTACTGATTAAAACCCTAAACCCCTTTATCAGAATAACCCTTACAATAAATTCCTCACATACATAATCTCTCATAATGATTTTGTATTATATCACATTGTCATATCCATCCTAAGTTATTCCCATATCCATATATCCATATCACAAAATGATCAATTAGACTGACCTATATACCCTATAAACCTTTTATGCCTTATGTCGGCTTACATGGATATATACAATATCATATTACATGTCAGTCAGATAACATAAATGTATAAGTATTAAAACAATTTTCTGATGCCGGATCCAAGATATGTTGGCCTTCAATACCGTTGACCTTTACTATACCATGTCGGCCTATATTCTCGGTGACCAAAGAAATCTTTTATCCTTCCAGTGTCGGTGCCGATGTTGGTGTAGAATCTATGAAGTGTGTGTTGGTACACCATATGAAGCTGGAACCCAAAATCATGTTGCCATCAATGACAACATAGTGAAACCAACCAATAGAGTGTTAATTGCTAACAATCTCCCCCTTTGGCGTTGATGACAACACTCATGTGAAAAATGGTCATGGTTTACTCTGTTGGTTTCACATTGCCCTGCTCCCCTTGAGTTGAATATGCAAAATAATCCAATACTTCAAAATTCCAAAAACTCTATAACTCCCCCTAATAGATGCAACTCTTAATTATTTTTCACATGTATACTACTCCCCCTTTGACATCAATGACCAAAAATTGTTAAAGAATGTCAGAGAATAGGAACTATGCACTACATACCTCCAAAAATGTCTTACCGGAGCTTGACCAATTTCAAGATTTCTGGATAATCTTTCTCTAGTAATTCCACATAAGTATCCCAGCTAGTTTTGAATATATCGGGGATAGATACAAGTCCACTCAATAAATATGCAACAATTTTTTTTCATTGACCTCTACCGGTGTGGGCTTTCCCAGCATATCCATGCATTCCCTTGTATGTACAAAAAGTGAATTCAATCTTGGACTCACCAAACCTCTGAGACTTCTATCTCTCTGAATGATCTTATCTCTTTCCTTTTAAAGAGAATAAATTTAGTTCTCCAAAGTCAAAATTTCTCCATCAATTGATGTTGTCAGTGAAATTAGTCCATCAAAAGAGTTAGCAATATTAGCAATTTTATCATGTAACTCCTTTATCTTTTTATCTACATTTTCTATAATAATTTCAGTATTGCAACATACCCTATATATGTTAGTACATTGTTTCAAAGAATTAATTAACTTCTCCTTAATCTTGTTCTCTATCTCAATGATCTAATCAAAAGTGGCTCTTTAACCTGACTGAATCTTTCACTAGTACATTTAGGGCTGATTTTTGATAGCCTATCATTAGAATTTCTACTACTTTCCATTGCCATGCCGGCAAATGACGTCATCAAAAACTCATCGTCAAGAATTCTGACGGTGTCATATAACATCACAATTTTGACGACATTGTGAACTCTTCCAAAATTGGCCATGATCGTTCATCCAACCAAAGAATGTCGTCAAAGGGACATCAAAATTCTGATGCTTACTAGGAATTTGCATCAACGATGACTACGATGAGTGTCCGACAATAAAGTATCGTCGGACATACAACATCCTTGTCGGATGTTTCTTCAATTGGCGTCAAAATTATGATGCCTTCCAGGAACTATGCACCAATTGTTGGTTCAACGGTTTGGCCGTCGGGGTTAAGTTGGGTTGATGTTGGAATTCCGATGGTGATTTATTAAAAAAAAAAAAGAATGCACGTTCCAATTACAATGGTTATTGTTGGTTCTCATCTCCAAAAGGTCTATGTTGAGAATATGAAGTGGATTTCAATGCCCTATGATACCACATACCCATAAAACCTTTTTCTATATCTATTGGAGTCAAGCAAACATCATCACAATCCTGCAACATGTGCCATTATATCCAATATACCAAGAAATGAATAAATAAGTACTCTCAATAGGATGATTTATCATTCTTGAATGGGGGTTGGAAGAAAATGAAATACTCATTAAACTATACAATAGATAACACAAGAAAAATGTGTCGTCTTCCATTTCCGGTAACAGAGGGAGACAATGCATCAGAAAACAAGCCATTGCCACAAGAAAGGTTATCTTTCTCTTCCCTTTGATGGGGAGGTATACTCAAAGAGAGTCTTTCATTTGTGAAAAGGAAGTCAAATGTTTTCCTATTGGGCTCCCTTCATTGTTTACCTAGTCTACTAATCAATTTAGACACCTCAATTCTCTGGGAGTTCTCCCAATCAAGATGTGCTCACTGGTTGCTCAGGCATGGTTGAGATTCACAAGGGTAAATTCAACCTTATACTCTTCAATTCTTAACAAATTTTTGCAGAGGTTGAAGTAGGTTTTTATGATGTTTTCCAAGGGTAATCAACTGGTTTTGAGTATGGGTTTTATTCCTTTCCCCATCGCTCCTTCCTTTCCCTGTTTTCTAGGCCTAGTAGCCCTAGTGCCCTAATTAGCCCTACCTAATTGGTTTTTATGGATTTCCTCATAATTTCCCCAAAGAACCACATAGAATATTTGATGATCACGATACCCTTTTTTGATTAATTTCCAATTTGTGATATGAGAAATCTCATTATGACCGTACAGGTCCAAAACCCGAGAAATGGTTGTTTTAGGTGGTTTTTGGCTTGTTTTGGTCTTTCTCTAAGGGTTTGGTGTCTTCCTTGATCTACCACACCTCCAACCTCACACATATATTTTCCACACCTCACTTTCTCATGCCAAACACTCTGCACTTCCAACCCTTTCATCCCTACAAGCACAAGCATAATTTCATTCATTTCCTAACCGAGGTATGACTGAGCTCGACTAGGAAATGACGCTCATTTGAATTTCAATGACCTCCAAAGGAAAATGAATAATATATACACTATAAAAAGGTTCCATGGGTTGAGTCCCATGGGTTATTGAGAAGAACTCAAAGGACTTTAAGCTGGAATCATGTTTGGGCCTCTCAAACCCTTACTCAAGCTGAGAGATGGCAAAATTGAAAACTCAATTCAAACCTGAAATAAAAGTAACCAAAATGATTCCTAAGCACTACAATAACATTTAAAAAACAACAACCAAAGAAAAAAAATGCAATCAATCCATTAAGTACGGACTACTGCTCTAATTCTTGAAAAATGCAAGGCAAAACTAAAAAATGGTCTCCAATTTGTATTCCAATCTAATCCAGGTTTTCAACAACCTCATTAGATTCATTCTCAAGGAATTTAAATATCATTTTTTTTCTAACTAACTCTTCATCAATTTCCTAACCAACCCTTTTCTCAAATATGCAAAAAGTTGGTCAATGTTGCAAAAAGTTGTCAAGCAACTTTGACAATTTTTGCCAAAAAGTGCATTTCTACTTTACATGCTTTGTTTTCTCCTCCAAACCATCTAGGATGACTAAAAACCATTACATTGAAATTTCCCAATGCCAAACAAGGCTACTCAATGAATTTTACAACAAAATGCAATATTATGCCTTTTTTGGCTTACAAGGGCTTACAAGCCAAAATTGAGCAAATGCATTGTCCTAAGGTCATTCAGCCTCCCAAAAAATTTCAAAAAATTATGAGGACCTAAGAGAAGACTCTTATTCACCATCACAAACTAAACTATTAACAAACACACCATAATGAAGAAGTTGTACTCAAAACTAGGTGCTCCTGCACCATACTCCCCCAAAGAAAAGAAGTCAATTGACTCCTTGATTCAGCAAAGAAAGTGGAAATCCATTCTTAGATAAGTATGCCTCAGCTATCCAAGTAGCCTCTAATTCTGGTAAGTGCTTCCACTTTACTAAGTGCTCCATGTAGGCGGTATTCCTTGGTTTCTTCAAAATTCTAGAATCTAACACCTTCTCAGCTTGGGGAATGGGTGTAGCTGGTAAGGGCGGGTTTGAAAGTTCTTGAGAGACCTCTGAAAGTATACTATCTTCTACTAGAAGTGTTCCCTTATACTGCACCAAATATGCCACATTGAAAATGGGGTGACAAAGCCATATCACCGGGTAAGTCTACCTTGTATGCATTATTGCCATACTTGGCCAAAACTTTGCAAGGACTTATCCTCCTCATTTGAAGCTAGGGAAACCTTTCTAAAGTCTTTCCTTGGTCAAATATACCATCACCATTTCACCAACAACAAATTGGATATCTTTCCTTTTCTCATCCACTTTGTCCTTGATCTTTTGAGTAGTGTCCAATAGTTTTGTCCTCACCTACTTATGAACCTCTTGCATTGATTGGGCCATGTCCAAGGCATGTCCACTCTACTGTCTCATCTTTACCACATCTCTAAGCCCCAAAACTCCTATAGGATGAATTCCATACACCACCTCAAAATGTTTTTTACCGATGGACCTATTCACACTATCATTGTAGGAAAAGTCAGCTTGATGGATGATCTAATACCAAGCTTGACCATACTCTTTTGTTAGGAATCTAAGTATATTTCCAAGTGTTCTATTGACCACCTCAGTTTGGCCATCCATATGGGGATGATAGGTTGAACTAAAAGACAAATTAGTACCCAATCTTTGCCACAATGTCTTCCAAAAATGACCAATAAACTTTGCATCCCTATCTGACACAATGCTGATAGGTAAACCATGAATTCTAATAACCTCTTTTAAAAACAAGTGAGCAATGTGGCTAGCATCATGAGTGACCTTGCATGGAATTAAATGAGCCATCTTACTAAGCCTATCTACCACAACATAGATGCTATCAAAAGCTGATTTGGTTTTAGGAAAACCAACAACAAAGTCCATACTTACACACTCCCATGGCTGGTTGGGGATAGGTAAAGGATGATAAAGATTGGCATTGGAAGATGTACCCTTAGCTCTTTGGCAAACCACACATTTATCCACATATCATCTTACATCTCTTTGCATTTTAGGCCAAAAGTAGAACCTTTGGACAAGTTCCAAAGTATTGTTCAAACCAAAATGTCCACTCAAGCATCCATTATGCTTCTCTTACCTCAACTTTTCTCTCATAGACCCTTTAGGAACACATAGCTATCCTTCTTTGAACAAAAGGCCATCTTTCAAGGTGTAATCCTCATATTCACTATGAAAATGGTTTCCAAACTCTTGGCAAACCTTAGAGGTAGCAACAAAGTCTTCATCTTCTTCATAAAAATTCTTGACACTATCTACTCCAATGCTTTTAAGCTGCACTTCTTGCATGGTTAGTAACCTTCTACTCAATGCATTAGCTACCTTATTACATTGTACCTTCTTGTGTTTACTGGTAAAGGTATATGACTGCAAATATTCTACCCATTTAATATGCCTATGGTTCAACTTTTCTTAAGAATTAAGAAAGCTAAGAGATTGATTATCAGTGTAAACCACAAATTCTTAGGTAGAAAATAATGCCTGCATCTCCTAAGAGATTGGACAAGTGCATACAATTCCAAATCATAGGAGGAATACCTTTTCTTTGCATCATTGAGTTTCTCACTGAAGAAAGCAACCTGTCTACTGTCTTGACTCAGAACTGCTCCAACCGCTATGTTACTTGCATCACATTCAATTGTGAAGAGCTTGTCAAAACTTGGTAGGATAAGTAATAGTTGAGTAGCCACCTTTGTCTTCAAGAGATCAAAACCTCTTTGTGGTTCCTTTGTCCATACAAACTTGGTTCTCATACCACACTTGATTGTCTCAAGCATGGGTGCACATATTTCACTGAACCCTCTGATGAACTTCCTATAAAACTGAGCCAAACCATGGAAACTTCTCACTTTACTTGTTGTCCTAGGTGTGGGCCAACAAATTATGGCTTCCACCTTAGAGGTATCAATCTTCAAATCACCTCTTGAGACTATAAACCCAAGATACACCAACTCTTATTTCATAAACTCACATTTCTCCAAATTGATGGTTAGTTGTTCATCAAATAGTTTACTCAAGACAATTTCTATATGCTTAAGATGCTCATCTTTAAACTTGCTAAAATTTAAGATGTCATCTAAGTAAACAACAATAAATTTACCAATGTAGTCCTTGATTACTTCATTCATGAGACTCATGAATGTGCTAGGGGAATTTGTGAGTCCAAATGGCATTAAAGACATTCATAGAGTCCTTCTGTAGTCTTGAAGGCTATCTTCCATTCATCACCCTTCTTTATTCTGATTTGGTGGTAACCACTCTTGAGATCTATCTTGGTAAAGTATTCAACAATTCCCAAACAATCCATCAAGTCATCAATTCTTGGGATGTGAAATCTATATCTAATAGTAATCCGGTTTATGGCTCTAGATTCAGTGCAAAGTCTCCAAGTACCTCCCTTCTTTGGTGCCAAAATGGTGGGTACTACACATGGGCTGATGCTCTTCCTGATTAGTCTATTGTCTAGAATTTCTTGTGTTTGCTTGGCTATCTCCTTGTTCTAATTCAATATCATTTTATAAGCTACCTTATTGGGCAAAGAATCTTTAGGTATAAAGTCAATTTTATGACTTATGGCATGTTGAGGAGGCAATGTAGCTGGTGTTCCATCACTAATGATGTCCTCAAACTGATTTAGAACCTGTTGCACTTCTTTAGGAATTCTCACCTTCTTCTCCTTGTTGTCCTATTTTGGCTTCACAACAATGGAAAACCCCACTCCTTCTCCCTCCTTGAGTGTATTGATGAACTCTTTCTCACCAACCAGCAGCACATTAGAACCTTTGGATCTACCCTCTACTTGGTCTCTTATGGACTGGATTTTGTAGGTGGTTCCATCCTTTTGGAAGGTATAAGCATTCTTCTCTCCAAGGTGTATTTCCTTTCTATCAAACTACCATGGCCTACCTAGGAGTAGGTAGCAAGCATCCATAGGCAAGATATCACACAAGAGTTTGTCTTTTTAGCCTCCAATGGTGAACTCAACCCAAGTTTGTTCATTTACAAGAACATGTTGCCCCTTGTTGAGCCATGTAACTCAATAGGGATCACTATGTGGTATTCTTTGCAAATTAAGTTGACTCACTACTTCTTCTTACACTATGTTGTCTATGGATCCTGAATCCACTACCACCCTACATAATTTTCTCATGATCTTACATTTTATCTTGAACAAGGATCTCCTTTGGTTAGGTTCTTCCTTAACCGGTTCTTTGAACAAGACTTTCCTTATCATGAGATTCTCTCCAACCTTTGAATCCAAACTTACTTCTGATTCTTTCATGTTTGATGCATCCTCTTGAGAATAATTTACTCTCCTCTCACCTCCTTGGGATGAGGAAGACTTCTCAGGGCATCTATAGGTTGGGTGTCCAAGTTGATGGCGATTGTAGCACTTCATGGTGGAAAAATAGGACCCTCTTCCTATTCCACTAGACCTTCATCTACTAGAGTTGCTAGATCCCCTTCCTTTATAGCTGCTCTTGCTATTGGAATCCCCACTTTTCTCAACCAACTTGGATTTCCCTTGGGATATTTTCTCTACACTTCTTCCACCAAAACTACCTCTCTAGCCTCTGCCATCTCTTCCCCTACCTCTGCCTCTGTTTCTTTGTTCTTGTTTCTTCTTTCTCTTTTCATCCTCTTTTAGTGCCAAATGATAGCACTTGAGCATATTGTTGGGGTATAACAAGCTTAATTCCTCTTGAATATTCCATCTCAAGCCATTTAAGTATCTTGATACCTTGATGCTCTCATCCTCTAGCACCTTGGATCTCAAAAACAACTTTTGAAAGTCCTCAGTGTAGCTACTCACATCCAATTCTCTTTGCCTTAAATTTTGTCTCCTATTATGCAACAGGATCTCATAATCTTCAGGGATGTATGCCTCTTTCACCTTGGCTAACATGCCCTTCCAAGTAGCTATGGGGTTCTTGTCCTCATTTTGCCTCTCTTCTTGAATAAATTTTTACCTGTAGCATCCTAAAATTGTGACAATTGCAATTTCGACTGCATTTCGGTCTTCATGATGGTGACACAACATGCAACCTGAATGGAGACCCCGAAACCTGATTATGACACTGAAAACTGCATTTTCTTGCACCCTGGCCTGAACCTCCTTTGCACCTTGCTGTCCCGGGAGGTGGGACCAGAGCGCCCAGTGCCCTGGTCCTTCAGGACCAGGGCGCCCAGTGCCCTGGTCCCCCAGGACCATGGCGCCCAGCGCCCTGGTCCCTGGGTCCTATTTTGGGCCCGGTCTCCTAAGGGGTCTCGGGTCTTTTTGTTTGCAAATTGGAAATTAAACTTTCCTGGTCGGCCTAAGGTCGGGAAAATTAGTCTATCAACCCTAATTGGCAAGTATATAAACTACATTTTCCTCTTTCATTTGGACATAAGAGGACATGACGGAAAAAGTGTGGAAACTATACTCAAGCATTCAAGCATTCAAGCATTCCTTCTAAGTCTCCATTCAAGGCTAAGTGTTGCATTCAAGACAAGGATTCAACCATTGAAGAGGAGATCACTTACTACATACTACTACAACATACAACATACAACATACAACATCTATACCTTCGCACATAAGGATACAAACATCCTTACAACAAGGTATTAGTACTTGTTTTACATTACAGACATTTACATTTACAGCATTGCTCATTTCTTGGTTAATTCCAAAACTGGGGTTTGACCTAAAGGCAAACCCCTAATCCCTAACCCCCCAATCATCTTCACTTTTCTGTGTGTAGGTTGTAGGTACGTGGCTGAAATTGAAGATCTGGAATCCTTGTGCAGAGACGAACAGATCCCCCTTCGTTTCACGGATTTTTCAGAGGACCGTGGCGCCGGGCGCCATCATCCCGACAACTTTCACTCAAATTTGCAGGACAGCGCTGTATCGACATTTTACTGCTAATTCCAGGTCTGCAGCTTCATCCTATATCCCTAACTTAGTTTATAAGCGAATCTTTCTCACTTTCTATGCATTCCTAGCCTAATTCTCCTATGCACATTCTTTACAAAAGGGGGTAGCCTTGTTGTCTTAACCCCTTGAAACACATTTAGCATCCAATCTTGCCTTGTGTGGGATTGGATCTTGTGGGTTTCAACCCCTCTTTTGAATGTAAAGTCTCTCCCCTAAGTGAAAACCATCAACCCTAGTGAATCTCCCTTCTCTCTCCTTGGAGTTGGAAGAGGGGAGAGCAACTAGGGTTCGATCGCAATTTTTCGCTTTACATTTTGGTGAACCCGACGTGAACATCCTTTCTGATTATTCATGGTTAGATCTGAAAATTGGATTCCTTGATTACATTTCCATGTTGATCTTTTGCAAAATTTTAGAGGTTAATTGCATAAAAACCCTAAATTTTCTTTTTAGTAATTAAGCTTGTGAAATGTCTAAATGTTAAAGCTTGTTTCAGATCTACCCTTCTATTACAAATTATCAATTCATATTTGTGCTTTAATTTTGAAAATTAAGTGGTTGTGTTAAAACCCTAATTTTTAAAACCCTCTTGATTCAACCTTTGTTCGACAATTTCACTGATCAAAACATCTCCAAATCAGTTGTAACTTTGGATTCCGCAATAAAATCACAATATCTTTCATCCCTGAAAATTTGGAAAAAAGTTGCGAGGACCGTGTGCACTCCGAGCGCCATCGTCCCCGACATTTTTTCCAAAATTTCGGGAGCTAGATCTTACTGTATTTTCCTGCTAAAATCCAGAATTTTGGCTGATTTTATCAATTATAAGACTTTCAAAATTAAAGTCAAAGTTGGTCTAGGGATTGCTTGGATTAATGCTTCTAATCATTCAAAAATCATTGAAACTGAAATTTTGTGTCAAAATTTTGTTCTTACTATCCTAAATCTAAAAAGTGTGTTTGCATTCATTAAAAATTTCAGTGCTTTATTCAAATTCTTACAATTTGTGACTTTTGAAATTAAGTGCTTAATTACAACAACTTTAATTTCTGCTTTCAAAATTGAATTTTGTGTGAAATTGAGTCAATTCTTAAATTTCAAAACTTGCATTGCTTTTGACATTCCCTCTAAAATCATAAAATTCAAAATTTTAGTTTCCCTCTCTTTTTCAAAATTCAAATTTTGCATTTTTCGACAATCTTGATAGGGTTCAATTTTGAATTTGCAACTTTAATTTGGCCTATCTACAGATCGTAAAATCACTCAATTTTTTCAGATTAGCTCTAAAATCATCATAACTTTCATCCCTGCGAATTTCGAAAAAATTTGTTGGGACCGTGTGCACTCCGAAGCGCCACAGTCCCTGACATTTTTTCTGAAATTTCGGGAGACTGTCGTGATTGCATTTAACAGCTTAAATCCAGAAGATTGGCTGATTTTACTGAAAATTGCTACCTCTAAATTCAAAACTTTCTCTCTCTCTCTAGTGCATGAGTTTTACAACAATAAGCCCTACTTACACTATTCCCGTTAGACGAAGCCTTAGAATTAAGTCTTTCCGAGGTGTAATTACCGAGGAGATGGAACCTAATTTGAATAGCCTTTTTAACGAGGACATGGGTAATTCCTCTAATCCTCCTAATGATGAAGAAGCTCTCCATGAGGTTTTTGTAGAACAACTTTCGAAATCGGATAACCAATTTGATGATTTTCACCAATGGATGTCTCATGAGTATCCCGATAGTCAAGCTCTTCCTTTAATTGAGGGTCTAAAATGTATGCTTCAAAGTGATAAGAATGGAATTGATATTTTGCGTGGTATTGCACACATTGTGGGTTCGAATGTGATGCCTATGAAGAGTTGTGCTGAAAATTTGGGTTATACACAACCTCCTACTCAAGTCAATCATTCTATTCCTTTGATGACTTCTATTGCTAGCATACCTACCTTTACATCAAACATAATGGCTACTTCTACACAAGACATTCCTCCTGTGATCACCAGTCATGGGGGCAGTCCTTCCTCTTCAATTAACCCTCTTCCTTCATTTAATCCGACTTCTTCATTCATTCCTTCAATGAGTGTCCCTATTACATCTCCACAAATGAACATAACACAAGGGGGCAATTCATTCAATCATTCCATTCCTCCTTGTAGTGTTCCTCCTGTCCAATCATCTCCTATGACTAATTATCATAGGGTCCCACCACCTTACTCTTTACCTTCTTTCAATAACATAACACCTCCATCTCAATCTAACACATCTAATATGAATTCTTCGACTGAAGCGACCATTAACAATCTTGCACAAACTGTCTCTTCTTTACAGCAACAAATTGCCTCTATGAATCAATCTAAGTTTAGTGTGCCCACATTTGATGTTGCGAGCCCACTTTCTCTTGACATTGTTCGAGCTATCCCTCCTAAACATGTTGAAATCCCGCATTTGGAGCTTTATAATGGTAAAGGTGATCCTCTAGCACATGTTAAGACTTTTCAAACAATATGTACTGATTTTTCTTATGACCAAAGGCTACTTGCAAAACTATTTACTAGAACATTAAGAGACAAAGCCCTACAATGGTATTGCTCGTTGCCTTCTTATTCTATTACTTCTTTTGAACAACTTGCAAATGCTTTCATTCAACAATTTCAAAACAATATAAGTCCTAAAGTTACTTTGATTGATTTAATGCATTGTAAACAAGGTGTTAAAGAAAAAGTGACTGATTTCATTGGTAGATATAAGCATTTGTATGCTCAAATTTCTTTTCCAGTGCCTGACAATGATATTCAAAGAATCTTTATTTCTAATTTACAAAAAGATATTCGAGACAAACTTCTGTTTTCTGAGTTTACTTCTTTCCACTAGTTGTTTGCAACTCTTCACAATTATCAACTGACTGTGAGTCAAATGGAACAATCACATCCTATGGCTCCGAGTGATAAGGGTGATAGCAGTCAACAACCACTTGGAAAGTTTAAACCGAACAGAGATTCCATCAAATTCAATGAAAACATCATCAACAACAATGTGAATGCAGCATCAGGTGTGCCTCCTATTTCTAAATTTTTCAAGAAAGAAAGAAAGTATACTCCTTTGAATGAATCATTGCATAGTATTGTGAATAAGTTATTGGAACAAAATGTGCTTACTCTTCCTCCTATAAGGCAAATTGATCCTGCAAAGATTACTTCACCTTATTTTGATAACAAAGCTTTTTGTCAATTTCATCGTCAGCCTGGGCATGATACTGAAAAATGTTTTTCTTTAAAGGGTAAAATTCAAGATTTGATTGATAATAATACTATCTCTATTTCTGGTGTGAATGATAAAGGCAACACATCTGTAGCTCCTCCTAACCAAAATCTTCAGATTTTCACTGATCCATTACCTTCTCATACCTCTAATGCAATTGAGGCTAATGATTCCTCTCTCTCATCTGATGGTCTTGTGTCTATGACTCCGAATGTGATTAACTTTGTAGAGCAGCAAGAAAACCCTAAAGAACCTTCCATCACATTTGATTCCAGTGAAACCATTAGGGCACCTGATGGTCCTTTATACATAGTTGCAAAAGTCAAGAACACACCTTGCCGTGGAGTGCTTATTGATCCTTCATTCATGCTTAATGTTATTACTGAAGAATTTCTTTTTACTTTGCAATTGAATCAAGTGATCTATGACAAAACAGATGTGATTGTGAAACTATTTGATGCATTTTCTTCTCCTGCAATTGGTTCTATTACATTGCCTATTGAGGTCCATAACAAATCCCTTGATGTGAACTTTGCTATTATTCCATCTTCCGAACAATTTCGTGTGAAGCTTGGCTATCCTTGGCTATCTTCCATGAAAGCTATTGCTTCTCCTATTCATAAGTATTTGAAATTTCCCCATAATGGTGAAGTTGTTACTATCAATCATAGTCTCTTTAAACCAGCTGAAAGAACTTCTAGCGTTCCTATTGATTACTTTTGGCCTAAACAATTCCAATCTCTTCCTCCGCGAAGTGATCATCTTTTCAAATCTTATCAAAAGTGGAAAACAGATATGATCCTATCTCTAAGTGAACCTAGAACACCTAAACTTGATATTCCTATCATTCTTGAGAAGGAAGTTCTTCCTTTGAAAGGTAAAACTAATGTCTTTCCTCAAGAAGATTCCCAACCGGTTTCCATGGATGTGACTATGTCTATGCCTAATAAACCTTCTAAGAATAGACCTATACCTCCTCATCATGATGGACTTGGTCTTCTTCCTAAACCAAATATTCCTCCCTTATATGGAGCAATTCCGCCTCCTTCTTTTTATAGAGAGAAGAGACCTTCTTCTTCTCCTATTATCCAGCCTAAGAGACCACAACCTAAACACCCAAGTGATAAGGATGAGAACATTCCTCCTCATCAATCTTCTTCACTTCCTACCAAGACTAGACGAAATCGTTCTACACGTGAACGCCGACGAAAGCGTCATCTTAGAGCTCAAGCAGCTGCTTCTCAAACTTTGCAATCTCCAAAAACACCTTCAACAAGCATTATTCCATTTTCTCCAAAATCTCCAAAACATAAGATGCATGATGGTCTTGATCCTGTGCGAATTAAAGATCCTATTTTTATAAAACTTGATGATGCTATAGATGAAAATGTTATTCATGATGAAAATGTTACTTCTCTTGCTTCTGATAGTGAATATGAACTTGTTGATATTGATAACCATTTATCTAATGAATTTTCTAAAGCACTTATCCTAGCTCCTAGACAAGAACAATGTGGCTCGGAACATGAACATAGCCCTTGTTTGGATCTTGTGATAGCTCCATCTGCTGTGTTGAATGTTCCTCCTCTAGCATGTTCCCTACCTTCCCGAAACATTGATTAGCAAGATCGGGGGGTAGATGACGTGCTAGACTAGTTACATTAGCATAGCAGATTCTCTCCTCCTCTCTTGTGTTACTTCTTCTATATGTTATTCTCATTCTTCTATTTGTTGTCCTTAGTGTTGTCTACTTGAGGACGATGCAAAGCATTGAGATCTCTTTTGGTCTCTCTCATGTTGACTCAAAAGACACATGTGTTCCCTTCTTCTAGGTGACCTTCCTTGATTGGGGAATGAAGAACAATTATGCATACATACATATGATATATATACATGAATTATCATACAGCATACTGACCCCGAGGAAAGCGAAGTCACCTCGTGCTTTGTGTTTTGTGTCTATTATCCTTGGGTTTATCTCACACTTAGGGGCTAAATCCTTGTGATAACGTGCTCCTTTCCTTTCTCATTTCTTATATGTATCACTACCTTAAAGCAATCACCCCCGGTGAGGCATGTGCGATCACTTTAACGTAGGGGGGCATACATCCCATTCATATCTTTTTAAGATACTTGAAAATTTCTTGACAAATTTAGCTTTGCCTTGAAAATTTTTGATATCTTTCTTGCATGACTCATAGTGAGGGAACCTTACTACTGACAGTCATGGTTCTCCCTCGTGATCTTCCCTTTTACTTTGTCAATCAAAGTCGTAAGATCCTTAGTCCACTGGGGGCTTGGCGTGTCTTGCCTCCTTGACATGGTGAAAGTCTTTCAATATTGTTTCCTTGTACTTTATCGGAAGTATGAGCATACATACTCCCGCTAAAGTGGGGGCTAAATGTAGCGTCCTAAAATTGTGACACTTGTAATTTCGACTGCATTTCGGTCTTCATGATGGTGACGCAACACGCAACCTGAATGGAGACCCCGAAACCTGATTATGACACTGAAAACTGCATTTTCTTGCACCCTGGCCTGAACCTCCTTTGCACCCTACTGTCTCGGGAGGTGGGACCAGAGTGCCCAGTGCCCTGGTCCTTCAGGACCAGGGTGCCCAGTGCCCTGGTCCCCCAAGACCATGGTGCCTAGCGCCCTGGTCCCTAGGTCCTATTTTGGGCCCAGTCTCCTAAGGGGTCTCGGGTCTTTTTGTTTGTAAATTGGAAATTAAACTTTCCTGGTCGGCCTAAGGTCACGAAAATCAGTCTATCAACCCTAATTGGCAAGTATATAAACTACATTTTCCTCTTTCATTTGGACATAAGAGGACATGACGGAAAAAGCGTGGAAACTATACTCAAGTATTCAAGCATTCAAGCATTCCTTCTAAGTCTCCATTCAAGGCTAAGTGTTGCATTCAAGACAAGGATTCAACCATTGAAGAGGAGATCACTTACTACATACTACTACAACATACAACATACAACATCTATACCTTCACACATAAGGATACAAACATCCTTACAACAAGGTATTAGTACTTGTTTTACATTACAGACATTTACATTTACAGCATTGCTCATTTCTTGGTTAATTCCAAAACTGGGGTTTGACCTAAAGGCAAACCCCTAATCCCTAACCCCCCAATCATCTTCGCTTTTCTGTGTGTAGGTTGTAGGTACGTGGCTGAAATTGAAGATCTGGAATCCTTGTGCAGAGACGAACAGATCCCCCTTCGTTTCACGGATTTTTTGGAGGACCGTGGCGCCAGGCGCCATCGTCCCGACAACTTTCGCTCAAATTTGTAGGACAGCACTGTATCGACATTTTACTGCTAATTCCAGGTCTGCAGCTTCATCCTATATACCTAACTCAGTTTATAAGCGAATCTTTCTCACTTTCTATGCATTCCTAGCCTAATTCTCCTATGCACATTCTTTACAAAAGAGGGTAGCCTTGCTGTCTTAACACCTTGAAACACATTTAGCATCCAATCTTGCCTTGTGTGGGATTGGATCTTGTGGGTTTCAACCCCTCTTTTGAATGTAAAGTCTCTCCCCTAAGTGAAAACCATCAACCCTAGTGAATCTCCCTTCTCTCTCCTTGGAGTTGGAAGAGGGGAGAGCAACTAGGGTTCGATCGCGATTTTCCGCTTTACTTTACCAAGTCAATGTTTCTCCCCTCAATCTAGACTTGGAAACCTTCACCTTTTCTACCTCACTGATTCCATCATATTCAAAGTGATTTTCCAATCCCTCTATCCATTCCAGGACTACCTCAGGCTCTATTTTTCCTTAAAATAGGGGCAATCCTTCTAGGAATTTTCCTCCTAAGGCTTTGATTGCTTTAAGAAAAGGTTCTTTAGGTAGAATAGGGTCTCGTTTAATATTCATATCCTCTTCTACAACTTCTTTACCCTTCTCCTCATTGACCTTTATTGTCACTTTCTCAGTTTTATCTTCAACAACGTCTAGTTTTCTCTCTAGTTGTAGTAATCTTTCTCTAAGGAGTCTATTTTATTCTTCTTGGTCTTCTACCTTCTTTGCTACCTCTGCATTGGTCACAATCCTTAGACTATTCTCTCCTTTTGATTCAGTGTTTGTCATGTACTAGCTTCTTCCCAAATCTTGGTTTCTTTGACACCACTATGATGGGGAGGTATACTCAAAGAGAGTCTTTCCTTTGTGAAAAGGCAGTCAAGTGTTGTCCTATTGGGATCCCTTCATTGTTTACCCAGTCTACTAATTAATTTAGACACCTCAACTCTCTAGGAGTGCTCCCAATCAAGATGTGCTCATTGGTTGCTCAGGCATGGTTGAGATTCACAAGGGTAAAT
Source organism: Cryptomeria japonica (assembly GCF_030272615.1). NCBI lineage: Eukaryota > Viridiplantae > Streptophyta > Pinopsida > Cupressales > Cupressaceae > Cryptomeria > Cryptomeria japonica. Next base: position 88,285,824 of record NC_081411.1, on the reverse strand, counting down.
CCAACCTTATACTCTCCAATTCTTAACAAATGCTTGTAGAGGTTTAAGTAGGTTTTTATGATGTTTTCCCAGAGTAATCAACTAGTTTTTAGTATGGGTTTGATTCATTTCCCCATATCTCCTTCCTTTCCCTATTTTCTAGGCCTGGTATCCCTGGAGCCCCAATTAGCCCTACCTAACCATTTTTTGTATATTTTCTCACAATTTCCCCACAAAAACACACAAACTCTTTGATGATCAGGATACCCTTTTTGGAGTACTTTCCAATTTATGAAATGAGAAGTATCAGTATGACCGTACAGGTATGAAATCCGAGAAATGCTTGTTTTAGGTGGTTTTTGGATTATTTTAGTATTTTTATAAGGGTTTGGTGTCTTCCTTGATCTTACACACCTCCAAACTCACACATATGCTCTGCCATACCTCACTTTCTCATGCCAAACACTTTGCACTTCCAACCCTTCTCATCCCTGAAAGCACTTGCATAATTTCATTTATTTCCTAATTGGGCTATGACTGAGCTCACCTAGGAAATGATGCTCATTGGCCTTTCATTGACCTCCAAATGAAAATGAAGAATATGTACACTGTAAAAATTTTCCATGGTTTGAGTCCCAAGGGTTATTGAGAAGAACTCAAAGGACTTCAAGCTGGAACCATGTTTGGGCCTCTCAAATCCTTACTTAGGCTAAGAGCTTGCAAAATTGAAAACTCAATTCAAATCTACAATAAAACTAACCAAAATTCTTCCTAAGCACTACAAGAACATGTACAAAACAAAATGAAAAGAAAAACAATGCAATCAATCCATTAAGTACGGACTACTGCTTAAATTCTTGGAAAATGCAAGGCAAAACTCAAAAATGGTCTCCAATTTGTATTCCAATCTACTCCAGGCATTAAAAAACCTCATTATATACATTCCTAGGGAGATTTTATGCCATTTTTGTCCTTACTAACTCTCCATCGGTTTCCTAACCAACCCTTTTCTCAAAAATGCTCAATGTTGCTCAACGTTGCTCAACGTTGTCGAGCAACTTTGACAACTTTTTCCAAAAAGTGCATTTTTGCCTTACATGCTTTGTTTTCTCCTCCAAACCATATAGTATTACTAAAAACCATTACATTAACATGTCCCAATTCCAAACAATTCTATTCAAGGCATTTTACATCAAAATGCAATACAATGCAATTTTTGGCTTACAAGGGCTTACAAGCCAAAATTGAGCAAATGAATTGTCCTAAGGACATTCAACCGACCAAAACTTTCCAAAAACATATGAGGACCTAAGAGAAGAAACTTAATCACCATCACAAACCAAAATATGAACAAACACACCAAAATGAAGAAGTTGTACTCAAAACTAGATGCTCCTGCACAACCCTTGTCTTCTTCCTCTTATCTTGCCATCTCTGAGTATTTGCAACTTGCACTCTATTTGGTTCATTTTTACCATTTATATATTCTCTCTTTTTTAAATCATAGTTTTCCATGCTGAGAGAATTATCTACAAGTCGTGACTATAATAAACCTATGAAGCAATTAAACTTCTCCTTGAATATTACAAAATCGAGTCCTTGTCAATATCATTTTCAAAAACATCCATGGAACATGACAAAAAGACTAGTTGTTAATATATGTAGTATTCCTCCCCCAATGATGAGCCAACATTTGTTACGCTCGATAAGCCTAAATTAGTTAACCAACCTCCCTCATAAGGCATTAATTTTTTTTTGTTGATAAATTAGCTAAGACTAATCCTTGGCTTGCTGGAAGAGGAGAGGAGCTTCAGGACTCAAATGGGCAAACAATCTTAAATCTTTGCAGACCTAGAAACTTAATCAATAATCTAATTGACGGCTAGTTTTGATCAAAGTTCTTTAAATTGTGATTGAGGATTGGAAAAACATTCCTTCAGAAATTGACTCCCAAACCATTACCAATACCATGAAATAAGGTTGAATTAAATCTTGGAAGAAGGTGAATGTGGATGTTTAAGAGACTAACTTGATTTCATCAAAATTTTAATCAGTTTTAGTCTCACATGAGAATCGTAAAGGTATTAGCAACAAACAAAAAGGTTGATATCGATTCATTCAGACACCATTCATAAGACTTGCAAAAAAAACATCACTTGCAGATTGATTAGAAATTTATAACTAATCCCATGTAACATGAATGACACTAAATTCTTAGTTCTTACCTAATGATGAGTGTATTAGTGAAGCTCAAAACGTTGGGAAAAAATTATTATGTAGTTGGATCTAGAAATCCATCCTATAGTGTAATGATACTTTCTATGGAAATGCAACACTGGGAATCACTATGTGTTAGGCCCATATGGAAAGCTAATGTACTAAGAGGGGAGGGGTGAATCAGTAATCCAAATTTTTTCTTGAATAATAACTTTACTGTTATGCATAAATAGAATAGTGTAGTAACATAAAATAAAGTTAAAGCAAATAGATAACAATCATACATGATTCACTCCATAACACATATATTTTGGTCACGTAGAAACTCTTGGTTAGAGAGAAAAACTATGGTGGGGATGGCACCCACAACTTCACTACTGCAATAATAAAGAGTGCTCGATTAGAGCTACATTTTAGCTATTTCTGATAGCTTACCCTATTAGGAGTAACAAGATCTATTAGATCTACCTTGCTAAGGGATTTTACAATATTTAATCTGAATGTTGCACCTGATTAGAGGCTTTACAATTTATAGACTTGATTAGAGTCTTTTACCCTGTTAAAGGTTTCAATATTACAATAAAATCATTACAAATATCTGCAACTTTACATCTAAAATGTTATAACAGATTCTATGTGCTTAAAATAGATTACCTTTCTTATAGCATACCTCAGTAACCCATGTAGTAACTCGGTAAACCCTTTTGTTTACTCTGTTCTTCGACTGTTCTTTGAAAACCTTCTTGGTGACCTCTGTGTCTCTGTAACAGTCTTCTTACACATACATATACCCTTAACTCATGCTATATAAATAGATCTCTTAAGACATTGATCCAATTCATTACTTTGATCTTAAAAACATGATTCCTCAAATGAATAACTATACAAAATATTTCATTGGTTAGATTGATCTCAAAATCATACACAATCTTCTAGTACAATTTCCAATGTGATAACAGTTAGATGTGCCTCGATCTTGTAACACATTTTCATATGCATGTCCAGGTTCAATGTATCTGGTAACATGTTTCACTTAGTGTATATTAACTCGATGTGTCATCTTTACTTCTCGGTAGTCATAAAAAGATAATCAGTAGACAGCTTGGTGTATACTGCGTTCTGTGACTACTTTCCTCTATAACCGACTAGACTATGCATACTGACTTCTCTGTGTATACCGACTGCATGATTCGGTAGTGCTAACCGACTAGAGTATATAGTATGAATTTGAATATAAAAACTAATGGAAACTTGATAAGTAGTAACAATCTCCCCTTTTGACATTAGTTGAGATGTTTGATAAAACTACTTTCAAAGTCATAACTCAAAAATCTATATACTTTGCAAAATGACTATACTTGACAATATATACAATAGTCAATGAAATAGTATAATCAGATATACTCCCCTTATCATTATACTATACATAACTTTGATTTTGCATGCTCGGTTTTGTGCTTGTGTGCTCTGCTTATTGTCCTTGGATACTCTGCATACTCTGCTTGGTATACTCCCCCTGTATACAATACTCCGAATACTGTATCAAAACTATATCACTCCTTCAATATATAGTATCACTCCCCCTTTTTGACAAACATCAAAAACTTAATTTCCATCTAGGGGTGGTAACTAATCAAAAATAGATTTATACATTTTTTGGGCATCAGTGAGAGCGACAGAGAGTGCATCTTTTACACTTTCCAGTAAAGAAGTTTGTGCTTGAATATCAGCCAATAGGGATGTTAAGCCATCAAGAGTGCTTCCCTCTTATGTAGTAGATAGGTGTGTAGCTCGGTTAATCTGTTCTTGAACTAATGAAAGATGAGGAAGGAATAATGTCTGGAGTGTCATTATATCCATCCTGATCTTATGTTCTTCATTTCTTAGTTCCAATTGTTGAGCGATGAGTTGTTGAAGCTTTGTATAAAAATTCTAAACTGAATTGGGCTCAGTGGTCAACTTATTTGAGAGATCGGTGATCTCTTTCTCAATGGCATCAGTTTTATTTTTTGATATCTTTAATGAATATAGAAAATGTGCAAAGTTTCTGAAATAAATAAAGAATATGCTTGAGTTGAGGGGACAACTCAACAATGAATTTGACAAGCTTGACTTTCCCAATAGCTAGAGCTTTTTTAACCTCTTCTATCATTTTTACAGTAAGCTCCTTGTCTTTTAGCTTGCTCAAGTACTCAGATGCATCAACTCCAGATGTTTCTATTTGATTAAGGAGTTCATCCAGTTGAATGTGGATGGCTGCATCGGTTGACACTGTAGCTGATGGTAGCATATCTGTCAACAGTGTCTTCACCTTCTAAAGTACTTTATTCTTCTTTTGAATGGCCATCTATTTTTCTTGTTCAGCCTTTGCTTTGCATAGTTCACCGAAATCAATAAGTGCTTGCCCCTTTAATTTTGAGATATCCACATTGGGCAACACTATTGGTTTAGATAAATCAACTTTGAAACTATGCTTTTTCACCTTCTTCTCTATACCTTTAGTTGGTTGAACCAAGACAATAGCTTGAGAGGCTTGTTGACCCTCGGTAGGTTGCTCGGTAGAGGCAACACTTTGGTCAATTCCTATAGTTGTTGTGGTGTCTTTCGGTGTCTCGATACTGGGTGTCTCAGTTGCTACATTTTCAGTGCTTGAGGGTGCTTGATAGGTCTTTTCTTGAATTGTACCTTCTATTTCTTCAGACTGGTGACCTTCAGTGCCTTGTGTTGTATCCTGAGGAGCTTCGGTAGAAACAGGTTGATTGATCAGTGGGTAAGGCTGAACATGTTCTAAAATGGATTCACTAGATACAAGTTTTGCATATGTAGTTCCTTCGATCATTTCCTGCTCTGGTGCTTCTGCATCCATGACATCTTCATCAATTTGAATAGTGTCAGTCGAGTCTTGCTTGGTAGCATCAGGACCTTGCTTGGTGACATCAGGATCTTGCTCGGTGACATCAACAATTTCACCTTTAGATTGTTCAATGACATCCTTAGTTTTGAAGATTTCTTGCCATTTTTCTTTTGTCTCATTTTCTACATCAATATATAGCCCATTCATCAGTTTTAAGGCACTCTGTTTGACAAGAAATTTTGAATTGTAGGTTGTCAAATGTTCCTTTATTTTTGCTACAAACATATCAGGAAATAAATGGACTAGACTTCTTTCTCTAATTTGTTTCTCTGAGTCCATTGCATATTTCCACCTATTATCAATATGCAAGTAAAGTTCATTTGGAAGTGACTTTACTAGTTCTAATGGAGCTAGCCGAAATTTTAGAAGTGTGCAAATGACAGCTTCTTCAATTTGTCTCTTCTCATCATTATTCCTAGTCTCATACTTGACAAATCTAAATCCTACAAATCCACCATATTCTTTTAGATTGGCACAGAAGTTTTCTACACTATGAATATTTACCTTCTTGCTCTTTACAATCTAGATTTTGTTTGCATCATCGGATTCTATATCACTAGACTCTTTTGCTAGAATGAGTCTTTGAGTAGATTTCTTATAGGTCTTGGTTACCTTGGGAGCAGTAACACTCTTTTGTTTCTTACTCGGTGATGCAGCTGATGCTCTTGTGTTAGGTCTCTTTGTTGGTGGAGTCGGTAGGGCCTTTGAAGTGTCCAATTTCTTTCTTTTCAACACTTTACCCTTAGGAAACTTGGTTCTTAGTGTTATTGCTGCCTCTTGAGCTTCTAATTCTTCTTCGGTGATGGCAAGAGTGCCTTTGACAGGTGTAGAGGAAGATTCTTCTCTGAATTTCTCAGATAAAACCTTTATCATCTTTGTAGCCTTTCTTGTATCCTTGGGTACTACAATGCTCATTTTTACCTTTTCCTTAACTTCATCATAAGTTCCATATCTTAGCTCGGTAGTGTGCCTTGGTAATGAAAGATATGCATCAAGTTGCTATTGTGTGATATCAAAGTCAATCTCGTAACCCATTGGTGGCAAAGATTGAGTCCTCAGTTCTACAACATTCACATAACAGTAATCAGTATCTACCTCAAAGAATATATCATCCTTATATTTCTCTACTAGTTGGGGTGGAATCCGGTATCTGTTGTGCATCTTCTCTTGAAATTTGCTGAAGTAGTCATCCGCTTTAACACACGAGGGTAGGTTAGGGCTTCAGTCAATCCCTTGATTCTGATGTGTTCATACTTGCTATTTAATACACCATCAGTACATAATTCATCATAGGTGTCTCTAATCTCAACATGACCGAGTTATTCAACATGGCATTTGGTGAAGAATCTAACATCTTCAACTAACAAGACTTGATCCAGGATGAGTGAAAAGGCAGTTTTGTCATCCGATTCAAAGGTGACTTTAGGAGTCAAAGTGTATTTTAGTGAAGGTCTCTCCACATTCTTGACAACTATGGGATCTTGGATCTTAGGCACCATTGTAGATTTCAGGTAAAACTTAGCAAACTATCCTTAGGGTTTGATGGTTTATGAATGACAGACACTTCATACTCAGCAGATAATAGCAATTTGATAAGATCAGTAAACTAGCTTGACAATGCGATGAGATTTGATGTAAATACCTTGGATTCACTTTGAATGAAGTTTGATCACCTTGATTCACTCTGTTATTCTCTTTAGAAAACTGTTGAATGTAAATGACCATGAAAATGCTTTTAAGGACACAAAATACCTTATCGGGATCCATGCAGGTTAGGTCAAAACATTAAATGCACTCGGTTTACCTTTAACTGATTTACTCTCTTTTTTTTCGTTTTAACTGAGTAACCAAATTTCATTCATTTACCGACTTGACAAGCTTCCTATATTCACTGACTTGATAGGTTTTCTATAAAGTACTTTTGATAGAATTCCAAACTTACTAATGCATCTTAAATATGCAGATTTTAAATTTAGTACATAATAGAATAGGAACTGTTATGATTTTAACCTTCAGAGAATGCAGTCCCTTCATACCTTTTCTAATTAATCTGGAATAGGTGCACCTAACTCGGTAGGTAAGGTGCTTTCTTCATTTGACACAATTTCTTTCTTTTTCCAAATCATGTTTAATTTTTCTTTTATTTCTTCAATGTCTCCTCTAGGTTGATCTCTGCAATCTCCAGCTAAATGTCCAACTTTGTGACAATGAAAACATGCCATACCAGGATTTTTCCATGATCTCCGGTTATTCATTCCAAACCTTATAAAATAGTTGGCACTAATATGTCCATATCTTCCACAACATTCACACCATATCCTTGTGTTGTAATCCCATGGTACTGCTGCATATTATCGATAGGGATATGTGTGAGTTTGATAACCTCTAGTGTTTGCTCGGTGTGCAAACCACATGTAGTTCTTTTGCTTAAGCCAGCACTTCTCAATACTATGTCCATATCTATTGCAGTTTCTACAAAACCCTTTGAATTTTTCTTTCTGATAGTTGTTAACAGACTTTGTCCTACATTGATTAAATGTGTGACCATATTTATTGCAATTGTAACAATAATTATTGGACTTGGTGATATTTAGTTGCTTACCTTTTCTGATTTGGCATATGTTGGCAATATGACCTTGATTTCCATAGTAGTAGCAAATAGGCTTCTTTCTTTTGATGTTATTCCTTTTTCCAGCTTGCTTTGATGATTCTCCTCTCGGTAGTATGAATTCCTTTCTCAGTAGAGTCTTTTCCTTTGTAATCGAGTCTTGCACCTTTGTTGGGTCTTCTTGTATTTAATTGCTCATCCAACATCTTTGATGCTTCATAACTCTTCTTCAGTGTTTCTTTGGATTTCTTCTCTGTTTCAAGTTCATCGATCAACCTTGATACTTCAAGTTTCAATGCTTGATTCTCATCATTCTTCAAAATTGCTTCATGATGTGCATAACCTAGTTGATCTATCATATTTTGTTGAATCCCAGTCAATCTTATGATTTCATCATTTTTATGAAATACTAAGACTTCAAGTTGTTGTTTCTCTCTCTGTAGATCTCTTTCTTTATCCTCAGTTGTCCTCAATGCATTTAGATTTTCAATCATCTGTGTACTGAAATGTTCATGTTCTCTTTTCATTGCTTTTAGTTGATCAGTCAATGCTTTGTTCTTTTCTTTCAATACTCCAATCATTTCTTCAGTCTCTTCAGATATACTATTCTCAGATGATGTCTCAATTTGTTCCACTAACTCTTGAGAATCCTGCAAGTCATCAGATAATCTTCTTCTTACATTCAGAGATTTTTGCATTTGCCTTTGCATGTCCGCAATCACTTGATTAGCATGATCCAACTCTTCTTGCAGATATACAATCCTCCGAGATTGTTTATAGCCTTCCATTGATAAGATCTTTCTCTTTAGGTAGTTAAACCCTTTTCCAAGATTCAAGCTCTGATACCAATTGTTAGGCCCAATATGGAAAGCTAATGTACTGAGAGGGGAGGGGTGAATTAGTACTCCAAAAATTTTCTTGAATAATAACTTTATTGTTATGCATAAATAGAATAGTGCAGTAACATTAAATAAAGTTAAAGCAAATAGATAACAATCATACATGATTCACTCCATAACACATATATTTTGGTCACGTAGAAACTCTTGGTTAGAGAGAAAAACTGTGGTGGGGATGGCACCAACAACTTCACTACTGCAATAATAAAGAGTGCTCGGTTAGAGCTACATTTTAGCTATTTCTGATAGCTTACCTTGTTAGGAGTAACAAGATCTGTTAGATCTACCTTGCTAAAGGATTTTACGACATTTATTCTGAATGATGCACCTGGTTAGAGGCTTTACAATTTATAGACTTGATTAGAGTCTTTTACCCTTTTAAAGGTTTCAATATTACAATTAAATCATTACAAATATCTACAACTTTACATCTGAAATGTTATAGCAGATTCTATGTGCTCAGAATAGATTACCTTGCTTATAGCATACCTCGGTACCCATGTAGTAACTTGATAAACCCTTCTATTTACTTTGTTCTTTGACTATTCTCTGAAAACCTTCTCGGTGACCTTTGTGTCTCTATAACAGTCTTCTTACACATACATATACCCTTAACTCATGCTATATAAATAGATCTCTTAAGATGGTGATCCAATTCATTGCTTCGATCTTACAAACATGATTCCTCGAATGAATAACTATACAAAATATTTCATTGGTTAGATTGATCTCAAAATCATACACAATCTTCTAGTACAATTTCCAATGTGATAACGGTTAGATGTGCCTCGATCTTGTAACACGTTTTCATATGCATGTCTAGGTTCAATGTATCTCGTAACACATTTCACTAAATGTATATTAACTTGGTGTGTCATCTTTACTGCTCGGTAGTCATAAAAAGATACTTGGTAGATAGCTCGGTGTATATTGCATTCTGTGACTGCTTTCCTCTGTAACTGATTATTCTGTGCATACCAACTTCTCTGTGTATACCAACTATATGATTCAGTAGTGCTAACTGACTAGAGTATATAGTATGACTTTGAATATAAAAACTAATGGCAACTTGATAAGTAGTAAAACTATGAAGTTAACATAGTCAAGAGAAGTGTATCATAGATAGAATGTTTATTTTTCATTTTAGATTTAAACTTATTTAGGCATACAATTGACACTGAGATTGTGTTAACACGATTTGCCTCCTTTCCATTATAACTACATTGATAAAAGTTGCAAGAAGAAAAAATAATGAGTGAAAAGAAATAATATGACAAATAAGCATGATAATGGAAGACAAAAAAGAATGAACTGTACGAAGATCTATGGGAATAAAACAAACTTAAAACAGTAAACATTGTATTAAAAATAATTTCCCACCTTGAGAGTGTTTTATTTTTCAAGAGCTACTCAAATCCAGCAATTTCAGACTCATTTCTTTGAATTTCCACTTAGCTAACTTGTCCCTCTTTATCAATCAAATTTGTTAGCACAACATTCTGCAGACATATAACAAGAAATCAAACCAATTAAGAATGAAATACAATGAAAAACAAACTCAGAAAATATAATTTCACTGCAAGCCATTCCAGTATTCCAGTATTGTAATTGATAGCTCATCTAATGTTGAAGTGTTGCAACTATGGTATGTACTCTAAAAGTTGAACATCAGAGTTGATTGGATTACAAAATTGAATAAGACCTTCCACTTGAATAAGACATTACTTTACACAAGCTCCAATATTAAAATTTATTGCATTACAAAGTTTAATAAGACCCTCCAGCTTCCAAAAGTGCAGACAGGCAACTATACATGTTGTTGTCCAATTAAAGGATTCAATATTTTAAGTGAGTTGGGGAGCTATGCTAACACAAGTTGCAAACCAACCTCAACAAATGAGATTTTGGCACCATACAAATTTAGTTAAATTATCAACCACTCTCCCATTCAAGTTGATCTTGAAAAAATCAAGGTGACATGATACCTAGCATACCCATGCAAACTCAAATAATTGCACAACAACATGAGTATGCATTAGGGAGGACCATACATCCATGGAGTAATTATGTTGAAATCACAACAACATGATGAGTCAACCCCGTAAAGGATGAAGTATTTACATAAAGTATGAAATATACCTTTGACACATATAGTGTGCAAGACACATGAATGCACATAAGATATCGATCAAACATAGATCTTGGATCATACCAATAAATAAGTACATATAAATACATGAATATATTTAAGGTGCGATTTGAATAAGGATCAGACATGTGAATATATGTATCTTATAAAGCATGGGATGTTCATGGTAACACGTAGAGTGTCCATGAATTCACTTAAGAACACATGTTATGCATGGAGCATGAAGAATACACTCAAAAAATGAGGAATATAAATGAATACATATGAGTAATAAGGAATACAAATGAATACCTTGAACCATAAAGCATGCAATGAGCACTTAAAGGATGAAGCATACAAACGAATACACTTGAATTATGAAGCATACAATGAATACTTAAATAATGAAGCATACTAGTGAATATACTTAACACATAAGGAAGGAAGCATACATAAAGCATGAGGCATACAGATGAATCCACTGAAGTCATAAAGAATACACTTGAATATATGTAGAGCATGAATTATCTTGTCATGAAAAATATATATTGTTACACACAAGGCAGGAGCATGAAGCATCCACGCAAGACATGAAGTAATACACACAAATACCCCCTAAGGTACAATGCATATATGAAAAAGTACACATATAAATAATACAATGAGCAAATAATGTTGAAGACACAACATATACATTAATATCCACAATTTATTAGGTATATATATATAAAATGTTCATTTAAGAGAAATATACGTGAGGCACATGGATGCACTTAAAGCATGAAGTATGCACATAAAACATAAAGAATACATATAGAGAATACACATGAATATACTTGGGGCAAGAAGCATTCATGCAAAACATAGAGTATACACATAAGGCACAAATACATGTAAAGCATAAAGTGTACGCATGAATTCACTTAAGGCATGCAAAATGCATGTAGCATAAAGTATACATAAATACCAGAAGATGTGCATACATGTAGCATAAAGTATACATAAATACCATAAGATGTGAAGTGTACACAAGGCATAAGATAATGGATACGTGTAAGCAAAGAATCAACATACATGAATATATGGAAGGCATGAAGTAATGCACATAAGGCATGAAGGAGCTATTTAAAGCACAAACCATATATATGAATACATGAAAGGCATGAATCATACATGTAAACCACGAAGTAATACATAAATAAACATAAGGTACAAGCATATATGAGAAAGGTTCTCATGTAGTGGACATGCTAAAACACATCAATCATGAACCATACAAGAGAGAGGTATTCATGGAATAGACATCTAAAAACATCTCATTCATGAAGTAACACAAATACACATACAATATAAAACACATATTCCAAACACGTGACACACATGGTGCAAGGACAAGGTATACATGAGGGAAGTATACATATAAAACACCCATGGAGTAGGCATGTTCAGAACATATTAGACGCTTATCAGTTAAAGACATACTCATAAGAATGCAATGCTGGCAAGATCAATTCAATTTTTGGTTTATTTAAGAAGAGGGTTGAATCATTAGTTCTAATTGATTAGTTGTTAAAGAAGGTTCGTCCAATAGGATAGTAGAATCATGCTCTGAATATTGTCAATTACGTTTGAAAATATAATTTTCATGCTCAGCATCACAATGCTTTAGTGTTGATCTTACCTAATTCTTTGTTTCTCATTGAAGCTTACACAAATTCTACTAAGGATGTCATGGGAGCTATCTTGTTATAAGATAGTAAAATAGTATGCTACTATTCAAAGTTTTTATTTTCAACAATGAGGGACTATCTAGCTTATGATAAAACTTTATGCATTAGTCTAGGCGATGAGAAAGCATATAAAAAATAGTATGAGAAAGAATCAAATTATGGGGAATACAAATAGTAAGAAAATACATGATCATCGAGGGAAAATCTAAGATTGGTTGACAAATATAAGATAGCAACCATGAAGATCATACAATAGTGATAAGGAGATTGCCTAAATAATAGTCCATATGAATCACCAAGTAATAGCAGCGTATAGTCATAATAATCCTCACACAGAGAAACAATGGAGTCAAGTAATAAAAACTAGAACAATAAATTCCATATAAAAGTGGTTAGACTTAAAATGATAAGGAAAATTAAAAAATTCTAAAGAAAATGTCAAGTAATAAAAAACCTTACAAGGATGAGGAATATTCATTAACTTTTTTAGTCCCTCCATGGATATCAACACTAGAAGCATATATAACTCATATTGTTAGTGTACATACAAGACAATATGGGAGTTCATTATACCCAACAACTTGTGGTGTTGTTGGTCGTGTTGGCTCTGTTGGACCCTACAATTAAGATTCAATATATATTATTCAATAAGATTAACTGTGCAACATAATGAAATATTAAAAAGTGTGTTATCTTATTGAGCTTCGCTTGGTTTTGATAATAGTTTAATATTTTCTACTTAACAGGGCCAACCACATGAAGGTGGAAGCTCATTTGGCCCCTCCCCCCCCTAACATCACTCTAAATTCTTCGTTAACATCTAACATTCATTCATTCTTTCTACCATTAATAAAATATAGCATTCATTCATTAATATCACATAACGTTCATTAACACATAATATTGATTAACATTAATTAACACGCAACAATCATCAATATTAATTAACACATATCATTCATAACCATTCGCTAGCACATAATTACATTCATTAACACATAAAAATCAGTCATTATCAAATAAGGTAGATTAAAATCATTTCTTTTTTTGTTTTTTCTTTGAAGCTATGAAAAGACTAAGTGGACCATCATTTTCTTCATCATTTCTCCTCTCTTCAGTTGTTCTGCTCTCTTCTCATGATCTCGATGTATGCCTAGTCTTATACTAAGGATGAGGACACTGAAGCGAAGGGGGGTCCTCTACAATAATGAAAAATAGGTTAAATTCAAAACATTTTTATTATGGTTACAATTATTTCATTAATTTATAGAACATAACTATTGCACTTTTTACTTGATGGGGCCACATCATTTTATCTAGCCTCAACCTCAACATGCTAAACACCCTCTAGATCCTTTGGAGTTGAAATACTAAAGGTTACACTAATGTTGAACACCAATTGCAATTAAATTTGTTTAAAGGAATAATAGTGGTCCTCTTTACCTAATTGGGGAACATCACATTCTTGATGTTGTGTACCCAGATCATGCTCCACTTGGTCACCACCGACTACATGCTCTGAAATATTAACAAAAAAGGTTACATTAATTAGTACTCTAATTACAAATTAAGTTATTTAACTGTATTAATAATTACATAAATAAATTTGAATAGCAAATGAATACCTCCACTACAGGGATGCACATCTAGACCTTCATGTGCATGTGGTGGTTCACGATTAGCAAGCTACATTCCAATGTCATGCACATTGTTATCATTGCTTGCTTATTTAAAATAAATATAGTCACTTTATGCTGGAACTCAACATTAATTAGATTATTACAAGTAAAGTATTCAATTTGAAACAATTTTTGTTTAGCTTATTTACCTATATGGATGCACCAAAATCTTGTGTTTTCCCACTCAATTCTCATAAGCGATCAGCCATGGCTGTATAGCCTTGCTGGTAGGAAATTTTCTTGTCATCTTCTATGGACGTTCTATTGAATTCAAAGCCTGCATTTTTGTTTAGTATACTAAATTTTTCTTGCATTGTTTGATAAAAAAAAAATCGCTTGCAATTTATAAATATTTTGATGTGATATTTCATTTACAGGTACTTACAATTTGTGTGGCAAGTTTCATATAACCACCAGAGCTGATTTTCTATTTCCCGTGCCTTTCTTGTCTTGCCTTGGTTGCCTTTGATGTGTCACTCAATCTATGAAAAGTTTGAAATATGTTAGATTATATAAATATAAAGAGTACTTAATTAATACATAATTACATTCTTAATAGTATCCCATACCTTCTTTTGGCATTTGGTGGTGTATTTCCTTTTTTTCTTTCAATTATCTCCTTGGCATCCAAAATTAGGTCCTTCCACTCCCTCTCTAGAATCATGGGGGAACACTCATACTTTATGCTCTTCTCTAAATAGGTCTTGTATTGGTCCCTCACATACTTTAGATATGTGCTAGCTTTTTCAAGGAGTTTGGTTTTGTTGAATGTGTCATTTCCAAAACACTCAACCATATAGTTTGTCAATTCATATTTTAACCTTTCTTCTTCATCATTCCACCTTTTAAAGAAAAAAAGAACCTATTAGATTCATAAATGAATTGAAGCTACATTTATTATAGTTCAAGAAATGGATCAAAGGAAAACTATTCTAGGAATGATATGAAATCAAAATAGTGGATTAGGGTTAGTTCACATATGATGCTCCACCTTTTACGAATGGTGGGCCCAAATATCTATAATGCAATGTCATTAAGATTTTTATAAAAAAATATCATTTCCTACAAAAATATCATGGGATCATTAGTCCAAAACGAGTGATCAGAAAGTAAATTACAATTAGAATATATATAATAATAATTTTAAAGTACCTAGAACCTTCTGTATCTTTAAGGGAATCATTTCTTCGTCGCTCGCCACCATGTAGCATGCAACATTCCTGTACTAGCAATATGAGAAGATCCAAGAAATGATGTTATACTATCAGCAGTAGTTGCCTTAGGTGCATCCTCATGTGCATCTCCTCCTGCAGAAAATGAATCCACTATAAAATGCCCCCAAGAAAGAGTTCTTGAAGGGAAATAAACACATAACATAAGATAGAGAAAAAGAGGGATCTACCAATAGTGGGTGGGCCAATATGATGTGCAGTAGAGGATGTCTACATGTTGTGTGTTTTCGACATTGTACTTGGCAATACAAGTGGGGCTAACCTCTGATGAGGCACTGACGGTATTTGCATAGGAACATTGACAACACTTGAAGAATAATACAATAAATATATAAAACATTAAATATATGAAAAGTGCAAGATTTGTAAAGAAGGATGAACCTTTATTATGAACATTGATAGTATCAAGTATGATGTATTTCGGGTACTCAAAGTGATAAGCCAAGCAAGAGATAAGCCAATAAAATCATCATCACCTAAACTACCTACAATACACTGATCATGGCCACCAGTTTGATGAGGACATAAATTGTTGTAAAAATAACACATAAATATTTTATTTAATGACATAAAAGAGTATAAAATATAAACCATTATTGAACTTTTGTTATAATTAAAGCTTTCATTACTACTTACTTGCAAGTTTTCTGTTGTTTGAATCAAATTTTGTACCCTCTCTTGTATCTCATCAGTTTGAGGCTCCACGGATGTCAAAGCAACAATCTCTCTACTAATTTTTCTAATAGACTTTTTTATAAATTCCACAGGGTTTGTGGAATTTGCAGGGTCATCATCACTTAATCCTATTGAGTCCACATCCCTAGAGAGGTGCTTAGGTAATTCATCTCCCTTTCCCTTTCCTTGAGCATCCGTCTGTGACAAGAATATCATTAAAGAATTACAAAATTACTCTAAAACAAGTTCAAAAAAATAACATAATAATGTAATAGTTTGCTTCTACCTAATTTGTACAATTACAATGAGGTTTACCTGCTCGGTAGAAGAGTTGTGACCTACATCCTTGTATGTGCTATGTAATGGATCCATGTTTCCCTATGACAAGCAAAAATATAAAACGTTAGCGAAATGAAACCAATAGACTTAGCATAAAAACTTAATAATAAAATAGTATATTGGATTCATTGATTGGAGGTTGGTTGATTTAAATGGCATATAACACATACCACCCCCATGATAGTAACTTTGTTTGTATCTATATGATTCAAATTGTAATTGATTAGCAGCTCTTCCCCTACACTTATTGATTTTATCGTACATACGAATACATGATTTCCCCCGCGCGCCTCAAACATGCAATTGGGTTGTTTATTAGTTGACCCAGGTCACGTACTATTTATAAAACCTACAATATTCCCAATTGCTTTTGGCCTTCCATCGATGTATACAACCACTTGTTTACTTTAATCATTATCTTTTTGTTGTATATAATTTGCTGATAGTACATACCTATACATGCTTTTTTTATATCGAACAATCTGCATCCAATTATTGTAATTGTAACAAGGTCCGACAAACTCCATCAATTAAGCAACTTTGTTGTAAGAGATTTTTATTCCATCCATGGAAAATAGGCCCAAACCATGTAACGACAAAGGTGCTATATGATATATCTTATTGTTAACACAAAAATTAGTGTTTATTGGAGGAAGTTTATTGGGTACCCATTGTTTCTATAGATGTTTGTACCTCAAGGGCACCTCAATGTTGCCTTTGGTCTCATCATCATAAGAACATGACCCCCCCTTTAGCAAGGAAAAATTTCATGCATTTATTGAATTTTCTTCTAATCTTTTGACCTCTAGTTGATCTCCCTATTGTAGACCTACTACATGTCTCACTTTCATGTCCTATTCCTACATTTCCCTCACTCGAGGAAGACACATCTGACAAATACCTATTTGGTGGTACCTCCACTCCATCAAATGAGAGAGTTAGTTGGTAATGAGAGAGATATTTTACAAATGAGGGTAATGTTGATGAAGAAGTCAACCCTAAAGTTGATGTTGAGATTAAAATTAGAATAAGTCTAACTGGGGCCTCAAGTGTTGATAATTGTATTAGATTTGTTGCTAATGTCAAGGTTTGAAAGCTGAGGAATTTTGTTTCCCAAGTATTTTTTTAAAAATAAACTATTTCTATAAGGTGTATTGACTTATACCTGTAGATCCATGAGACTATGCAAGATCCTCATCATAGGTGTTCAGGTTCCTACACATGTAATTCAATTATCTTATGTTAGCTAAAAATTACATAGTACACAACATGAACAACATGATCTTTGTAGACAAAAGGAGTATTAAATAAAAAAAAGATGTTGTCTTCATAATCATTGTAAATTATTTAATTTCTTACCTTTACATTATGTAGACTATGCAGGATCCTCAACTAAAGGGTTGACACTGTCTATAGTCAATGACCTATTCCCACCAAGGGTGACAACATCACACAAAATATATACATAAAATCATCACCATCAATTGAGAATCATAAGCATTACATTTGTAAGTTGATAAATAATAAATACATATGTATCATAACCATCATAAGCATCACATATGTATCATAAATCAATATCCATCACATAATCATTGTAAATTATTTAATTTCTTACCTTTACATTATGTAGACTATGCAGGATCCTCAACTAAAGGGTTGACACTGTCTATAGTCAATGACCTGTTCCCACCAAGGGTGACAACATCACACAAAATATATACATAAAATCATCACCATCAATTGAGAATCATAAGCATTACTTTTGTAAGTTGATAAATAATAAATACATATGTATCATAACCATCATAAGCATCACATATGTATCATAAATCAACATCCATCACATAGGTAATAAACAATCCACATTTTATAAATAAACAAAAAGTTCAAAAAATGTCACATGTACCATCATAAACATGTAATCCATCACATATTTATTTTAAATAAACATCCATCACATAGTTAATAAATAATCCAAATTCCATAAATAAACACAAAGTTTACAAAATGTCACATAAATAGTCACTCTCCCTATCTCCATATCCTTGGGTTGGCATAGTTCTACTATTAGGACCTGCTAGGGGTGGCATCATCATCATCATCATCATCATCATCATCATCATCATCATTATCATCATCATCATCATCATCATCATCATCATCATCATCATCATCATCAACTTCTTCTTCTTCTTCATCATCGAGTAACTATCGATCGTGATCATCATATACATCATCAACTTCTTCTTCTTCATCATCATTGAGTAACTGTCGATCGTAATCATCATCTACATCATCAACTTCTTCTTCTTCATCATCATCACCACCACCACCACCACCACCACCACCACCACCACCATTGTCTTCATCACCACCATCACTATCACCATCACCATCACCATCACCATCATCATCATCATCATCATCATCATCATCATCATCATCAACTTATTCTTCTTCATCATCATCGAGTAAGTGTCGATCATGATCATCATCTACATCATCTTCTACTTCTTCGGTGTCTTCTTCTTCCAGCACATTATACTTTATTGGCCTTCCTCTTGGATCATATCTAACAACAAATGACCAACTCGATTTATGTGAAACCTTTGAGTAAAATACCTACTCACATTGGCTTGGAAGAACATAGGGCTCATGCCCAACTAGTTCAAATGACCTTGTATTAACCATTGTAAAACCATTATCATGTTCAATAACAATTCTATCAGGATCATTTTTATTCAATCGCAGCCTATACCATTTCATGATGAACAAAACTAATTTGAAGGATTTAAAGTCACACTCAAGTATATCATCCAAAATGCCATAGTATCAATTTTGAGACTCTTGAGGATGTATGTCATTTCGCGATGAAATATTTATCACCTCAAAGACTATAGTTATTCCAGAATCACAAGTTTTCTTTGTGTCATCCAACTTTTGATGCGAAATTTATGACCATTACAATGCATAGCATTGTGGTGTTTGACCTGCGATATGTCAAACATGTAAAAATTATTGCATCATGAGTTGATAAACATATGGGTGATTAATAAATTTCTACGTACCTGTTTATCTTTTAAACCATATGCTAAATCATTTTCCCTTTGCACAACATTTAAATGTCCATTATGATGAGCTTCTTTAACCAATGAAGCCACACCTTCCCATGTTAATGTGCAACCGGAATATTGACAACATTCAATCCATATCATCATCCAATCAACATTGTTTGCAATATACAAATGTAGTGCATCCCACTATCAGCCAACTGTACAAAAAATAAATAGACATCTTACAACTCATTTATTTTGAAGATTAAGAATTAATTAACTACAATAGAATCTTATAATTACCTCTCTCTTTCCTCAATATACCTTTCCCCATCAAGTACTCCCCTTTGAATTTGTTAATGGGGTTGGGATCCCAAATGTGATCTACATGGATAACTGCAAACATAGGAAGATATTCAAAAATATATACCATAGTCTTGTATACCATATATCTGTCCACCATAGAACCCTTAGGATGTGCTCTTTGTCAAACCAAAGCCTTCAAAAATTTCAAGTGCCTCTCAACCATCCACATTGACCTAGTGTGTACAGGTCCACACAATTCAATCTCCTCAACTTGGTGTATGAGGTAGTGTTCTTGTGCATTGAAAAAAGCTAAAGGTAGACACTTTTT
Organism: Cryptomeria japonica; assembly: GCF_030272615.1. Taxonomy (NCBI): domain Eukaryota; kingdom Viridiplantae; phylum Streptophyta; class Pinopsida; order Cupressales; family Cupressaceae; genus Cryptomeria; species Cryptomeria japonica. The sequence goes on along the minus strand of NC_081411.1, from coordinate 88,265,734 downwards.
CATTTAACACATTAGATGAGGAATTTTTCTCTTCCAATATTTTATCTTCTTTATGGATTTTTTTACATAACAACCACCTACAAGATATTCAAGATGCAAAAAAATATATTACATAACAAGTAAAGCAAATCAAAATAATAATATCTATAAAATGAGCTGAATAAATATCACTACTTACCTCACGTATTTTCCAAGATCATATATGACTTGCTTGACATTATTGTCAAAGTCGTCTAGGAGAGATAGAGGTGGAACGTACTGCAACAATTATAAAATTATCTTTTCAGTTTTTTCTAACATAATACAATGAAAAGTACATGTGCAGTATACAAATATATAGAAAAAACACAAGAATGTGAATTACCTTAAAGAAGGTATGCCAATCATGCTTTTTCATCCCTAGCCCAAATTCACTTTTCTTTGATATGAGATTGTTCATGTTCGCAGCAAATCCTATGGGAAATTGAATTTTTCGTATGACTTCTTTTATTGCATTGCTTTGATTGTCCATTAATAATGAAGGAAGGTCAATTATATTAATCTAGTCTCCATGGCTATTTGATCGAATGACACTTTTCATTGCATGATTGAATTCCTGAATGTCACTGCAAATTTTGACAAATTTTCTTTGTCACGCCTTTCATACAACAATTTTTATAATGTCATTGTTATATTCTTTCCAATATGCATAGTATCAAACAAATGCATAATTTGTAACTGCTCGTAGTAGGGCAACCTACTAAATTAATGGGGATAACATTTTAGTCCCTTAGGAAGGTGCTCATTTATGCCTTGACAACCTTCACGATCATCAATCACATCAGCAATAAACAAAACATAACAGAAAAGATGTTTTATGACATAAACCATTAGGTGGAATGGCATTACCTTGACGATTAATTCTATTATATTCCAACTTCCACAGGTGAGGTGTCATTCTTCATGGCTTTGATGTATTCTCTTCTTTCCTATTGAAAGATTTTTTTTTAGTATTTTGATACATGTTTTTTACGGATAAATTCCCTATACTCATCAAACATCTTCTTTGCCAAACTTTTTGAATGACAAGATTTCATCTTTGGACTACAAATTGGACATTTAAATTTTCCCTTTGTTTGAACACCTACAAGATAATGTATAATTGGATTAAATATGTTAATTTTTTTTAATTATAATTATCATGTGTAACTTGAACACTATAGCATACCACAAAAATGTGTTAGCCTTGGGTCATCATGTATTGTCCATACAAGCATCACATGGAATTGAAATTGTCTTTGTCTTATTGGTCTAGAGACATCATACATAGTAAGAAAATTTCATAACTCCAGCAACTTGACGATAAGAGGCTCAATATATACATTCATATCTTTAACTTGGTACTTACCTAATCGAATGAACAAAAAACTTACATAATTATTATGACCATTTTATTGTAATATTTATAATTAAATAGATGACTATTAAATGATAAAATACCTGGAACAATCATTTCCAAAATTATATGCTCCCTCTTTATTGACATCCATGGAGGAATGTTATTGTTGGTAACAAAAACAGGCCACACTAAGTAAATAGATCTCAGGTCTCCAAATGGATTGACACCATCCGCTGCCAATGAAAGCCTCATATTACGAGGTTCTTGTTTAAAGTGTGGCCACTTTTCCTTGATATCCATAAATGTTGAACCATCCATAGGCATTCAAATAATGTCATTTCGACTTCTATTGCATGCATGGCAATCCATAAGTTGTGCCAAGCTAGTGCACTTGAATAATCATTGCATACGTGGAATAATAGGAATATAACAAAGAACCTAGCAAGGCACCCTTTTTGTTATTTGATCTGTTCAATATCTACTGATATGACATTCAGGGTATTCAGTTCAAAATTCATGTTGTTTGTGATATATAATATGATCATTGGGACAAGAATCTATTGCTTGATACTCCATTCCAATATCTTTAATAATGCCAGATAATTCTCGGTATGAGCGAGGTAGAATATTTGATGGGTGTAACAAAAACTCACCTATCAATCTATAGCAAAAAAATATAATTTGTTAATATAAATTAAGAATATTAATGGTACATGATTCACCATTTATTAACTATAATGACATACATGACATACCTTAACATACATGAGATTGTTATGTTGGATAAACCATTCATAACCTTCAACTTCACCAACAACAATACAATGGAGAGAAGAGTTGTCTAGGAGTCTTCGTCAAGGGCCTCAGATGCCTTCTCAAGTAGAGGGACATCATGAACAACATCAAGGTCATCTTAATCATCATGATCAGTTGTGCTAGTACTAAATGTGTCATAAATCAATGTATTTGTACCATGATCTTCAATTGTGTTTTATGGCTCATGATCATCATCTTCCATGGGATCATTATCTTGAGCTTTGATATTCACACCTCCATGTTCCTCCACTTAGAAAGCCATATTATCTAGGTTGTGTTAATCCATATCATGTGCTCTGGGGTGCTCGACCTATATACAATTGATAAACATAAATAAACCATGATCATGATCTCATCATCAGTGATTTGTTATGTATATAAATTGTTAAAATGATATAATGAAAAACTTACCAATGGATGATAATCATGTCCCCCTTCAATGTGACCATGCAGCCTACAATGTTTCTTAGTTGTTTTGATTAGAATTCTTCTAGTCTTTAACCCCTTACAAATTTTGTAGGGATAATAACATTTTACATCACCTTTTCTTTTCAAGTTATACCACAATCTAGCTATTGTCTCCATATTTTGTTGCTCGTTGATGTTGTCTAACATGGCTTTTCTTCATAGGCAAAAAAAATAGGCTATATAACTAGCTATATAGTAGTTGAAATGTTAGTAATGAAATCACGTTTCATTATAATATAACAAATTAAATTACTCAAACATAGAAATACTACAAATTGAACCAAAACCAATAAACTCTTCTTTTTAATCTCAAAATATATCTAATGGCTTTGTGGTATGCAATCCTTGTATCATATCTTAATTTGATAAATATATAATTGGGGTAATCCACGAGTGTCTAATGTGAAATAATTATCAATGTTCTAAATTCATCAAGAGTATGGTGATAGTCATCCTTATAGGATCCTCTCAATACTATCCAAATCAGTGACAAGTAAGAAAAAATTCTCAGTCACACCTTGGGTGCAAGTGAATGTTATTACATATACTTTTGGGATGAACACCATTGAGAGTCATAGACCCAAGTTAGTCTAAAATAAAAGTAACTATCCATTCCCATGCTCATGCATACATACATGACTAATGTTTCCCTTGTGTATCCTAAACATTGGAGATCCCTTATTTGACTTTCCTAATCAATGTGGTTGTTTTCCTAATATGAAATACTAAGTTATACCCTTGCTTCTACATCAAAATTCTCAAATCATGTTTCTTCACAAAAACACACTATTGCTAATCTTCCTCAATACCCTCAATGGAGGGGAATGTATAATGGTTTCAACATACAAAGTCAATGATCATATACTCCATTCTTCTAGACACCCTTGGGTACATTACTTGCCTTCTAGGCTTGGGAAAAATAATATGAATTGATCTAACACCATGAGGATAGGGTCAGGTTTCATGGAAACTAATCATAATTAGTGAAGCTAGGGTTCACACCTAAGTGTTGTCTCTCAACAATGCCACACTTCCAAAATTTCTAGTCTCAAGGCATCTCCTATTGGGTCAACACTCATTGATGGCCACAAGGCCAAATCAATGTATCTACACTTCAAACTCCTTACTCTAGGCTTGGAGCACCCTACACAAGGTCTATTAAGTTTACCATTATAATTAGTTTTTAATGAATGAGGATCTATATTACCATTTCCAAAATAGTGGTATGCATATTCACAAAATGAAAGGTAAGTGGAAAGAGTGACATCATGTTGTGATGCATTCACACATCACCCCATTGCAAATAGGAACCCCCACTTTTTCTCTTTCTAGATTAGTTGTCTTAGCTTAGTTGGTTGTTGTCAAGTCTTTTTTGTTAATCTTTTGTTCGTAGTTGCTCAAGAGCTGGCCAAGTCTTTCTCTTTGAAATGAAGTGAGGTTTAACCTTCCCTTTTCCCAGCCAAGGCATAATCCCTTCCTCTTCTATCGATCCTATCAATGGGTGCCCAAACCCAATCACTCCCATTTCCATTTGCTCCCATTTCCACCTCCCCTACATTCTTCACTTCCATTTACCATACCTTCTAACTCACCTACCTTCGTATCCTCTATCCTCCATCCACCTTTCACACCCCATGCCTTGACCTCCTTCACATCTTACCTTAAACCTACCCTTCCATCTTACACCCTCACCTCTCCACTAACTTCCTTTCCACCTTACTCCTACCCCTATACTATCCTAGCATCTCTCTTCCCCTCATACCTTCTATCTCACACTTCCCTCTACACTACTTACCGCTTTACCCCTTTATTCCCCTAAAATCACCTATTCTAACCCACATCCCATTAGTATTACTTTGTTTATTTCCCTAAGCTTACCTCTACAACACACCTATTAACCTACCCTTTCCATCTTATCACCTACCCCCATCCTAGCCTACACATATCCTATCCCTATCCTAACCTACCACCCTACCCCCTTACCCTTTATCCTCTTATAACTCCCATTATAACCTACATCCCCTTTACCCTTTCATTTCCCCCTTATACCTCCCACTCCACTTTATTCCCCAACATATCCTAAACCTCTTTCTCCCCCCCACGTATCTCCTTCTTCCATGATTTATATCCCTTATGTCCCCCTTTCCCCACACATCCTATTCCCTCCTCTTTCTCCACATAGAACCTATCCTTAACATTTCCTACCACTCCCCCCTCATATTTCTCTCCACCATATCATATCATCCTTTTGGGCCCCACACACTCAAAAATGGAGAATCAAACAATATTTTTTAAGGACTCAATGTAAGGTGTGGCACTTAGGAAATAAACAAGTTGGCCTTTTAAGGGAAATATGTGTCACATGAAAAAAACCATTTGGGGGATTTAAATTCAAAATCAGATCATAAGGAGAGCATAAGTAAATGACAAGGCAAAGATATGAATTCATATTTGAATTGAGGTAATAATATTTTAAGGATTATTCAGGAGTTGCAAATTTAAGTGAATAATCTAACAAACATGGATTTCAATCTACATCGGATTCTAGAAACAAGTATATGTAGTCCTTATATGAATTCAAGTAGAGATTAATGCAATCTAGTGAAGAAGATCAAACTTGAGCCAAATAAGAGAAGAAGGGAAGTAATTCTTGAAGACAAACAAGTTATTCATATTCAAATCTAGGTGTTTTCCTCCCGTTCTTGTGTCAAATGTTCAATTGAAAAAAATGTTGTAGGTGCATGGAGAACCTTTGATGATGGTAATTTTAAAACTCACCTCAAGTCTACATGAACTATAAAGGCTTGTAATAAGAATGCATGACTATCTTCTTACCGAAAATGTAATCCTTTCATTGCATGTAAACCTAAATGATAGCATATATCTCTTTGTTACATTTTAGGTACTTACCCACTATGTTATAAAACATCTTGTTATGGTAAATAAAAAAAGTCTCAGATGACACTATGTTAGAAATGGCTCACCATTGTAGGTACATGGAGCACCTTTGATGGTCATTTTGCAACTCACCTTGAGTCTACATGAGTTGTAGAATCATGTCATAAGTATGGATGATTATCTCCTTCCAATATGTAGACCTTTCATTGTATGCAAACCTAAACAATAGCATAAATCTCTATCATATTGTAGGTGCCTACACACTATGTTAGAAATCATCATTGTCCAAAAATGCTCATTTATATGGTGGCCAATTTAGTAGTGGTGTGTCAAGGAAATTATCAATTGAAAGCTTTACCTAATAATGCAAAGGTGCAACCATCAACATAATCAACACACCTTTATACCTTGAGAGCATACGCTCCATCTGCTTCTATTGTGTATTTATTGTTAGTGTTTGAGTACATGTATCTATTGCAACTTTCCATTCTTCTTCCGGTCTAATAATTCACCCAAACTTAAATTCAACTCAATAAAACCACCCAACTTGATATTCACCTCCACCACTAAATCAAGTGGAGCTCCATCAACTCGTCCTTAGCTAGAAAGGTAGAAATCCAATATCGTTGAACTGGAATTCTAATTTAAGTAGGGATCTACTAATTTTCTCTAATCTAAGAAATTACAAAGAAATACATCTCCAATTTAGAATTATAATCATGAACAACATCTACATCAATTTTCCTATCAAACTTAGGGATGTCACAACATACCTAGGGTCTGAAGGGAGTCCAATTGCCAAATGACCTTTCCAATGGGGCTCACTGCTTATTTTGGTTACTTCAGAGAATCAACACAAATCAGTTCATCATCCTTGATGTTTTATTCTTCAAGCCACCTATATCAACAACTTGAAGGAATTTAAGGAGTTAGTAGCTAGTTCTTCAATATCAATATAGCTAAACAAAATAAAACACAAAATTAATAATTACAATATAGCTAAACAAAATGATCTTTATTTTAATCGAGTGTGTTTACAAAATGGGTAAACTTTGTAGAAGAGATGAATGCCTTCTATTCTGGTTACATGATTCAAATTCAGCCACTATATAGCTTTCAAAAAAAGGAAAACTTACTAAAAGTAGTATATTAGGGATCTTGGTGGAACCAAAGAATCATCACACCTAGTACTAACTAGTGTCCTTGGAAGTTAAAATGATCATTAAAATAAGGAAAAACCTAATGGAAAACTGAAAATGTTGGAAAATTATTTATTTGGCACCCCCATTTGTCAAGGCCATAACTATTTTCTATAACTGCCATTAAGATGATAATCTCAACAACTGATTGAATCTCTTGAGCTTCGTGTGTAAGACACTAGTAGTCCAAAATTGAGAATAGGGTCAAGTAAATTCCTTATCAAATGGATAATTTAATTTTAACATTTGATGGCACATATAATAGGGTTGTTAATTGCATTTTAAGCTCAATGTCTCAAGGGAAGGAGCACATATGTAACCTAGAATTGCTCCTTCGTCCAATTCTTTTACACATTTGAAACCTTGAATGATGATTTTGCACTATTTTTCTACACTTTTGTACAATCTAGTTGTGCTTTAGTTCAATATCATTCTTTTTTAGAAAACTTCCAAATTAGGTACACAATCATGACTTCACACCTATAAAATAGGAAACTTTTGGACAAACTAGACTTGAAACAACAATTGGAAACAAACTTCAAACTTGCAAACTTGAAATTTATACTTGACAACCACACAATTAAAACATAAGAAAAACTTGGAGGTAAGTCAAGAGGAATTTAAGTGTGGAATGCCTTCACATTTACTCTATAGAGGAATCTCAAAATATTTTGTTTTCATCTTCAAAGGTGCTGATAAAAGATCTTCATCAAGTTGCTATATTGGAAGACATATATGAATTTTTATAATATACTAAAGGGATGCAAGTAATTAAAATGGTCCTTGATTTAAATCCTAATTATTATCTTCACTCTCTACTTACCAAGGGTGACAAGTTGCCTCTAGTTTTACTCTCCCTATCCAAAAGGAACAAGATCTCATATATTTTAGTACATCTAGCCAAACAAATCTAGTTAGTGTGTCCATCCCAAGTATACCATTGTTTGACATATTGACTCTACAATATAACACCACATTTCAATGACAATCATATAGAGAAACACATGATCAATTTTATGATCCTATTTTAATGACTCTTTTATTTGGCTTGATAGAATTTTATACTCTAGTTACTGTATTGAATTGTTTTGGGGACTATAGTTAGGAGATAGTCATTGGGGGGTTATATTGCTCCTAAGTCCCCACCCTATTGTTCATCAAGAAATGGCTGTGAAAGGTAGAGATCGATCCCAAGCACAAAAAACATGTATATCGATCTCTGACATTCTATTGCAGATCGATCCAAAGCATAAAAGTTATGCAGATCAATCTCTTGTTGCTGCAAATTGATCTCTTGCTACTGCAGATTCATCTCTTGTTGTTGCAAATCGATATCTTGCTGATGTAGATAGATCTCTCCTCAGTCTTAATTGGGTAGACATGTTACACTCTAAAACCATGATACTTTCTAACTGATAAGACTATTTAATAAGTACTAAAGTATGTCATCTTATGAATTATAGATAGTATACATTTGCATTTGAATTATAAATAGTATACATTGGCATTTGAATTATAGATAATACTTTCTAATCTCTTATACCATTTGATACAAGAATATAAATATTCCTCTACCTGACTTAGAAACTAAATAATAGTTAGCACAAATGTATAGATTATTTGCACATAAATTGAATTGACATAAAGATTACAACAAAATATTTATTCAAATATGCAATTAACAATCTCCAATCAATCCTCTCTACACAATACCTCTATCTCTCTTGGCCAATCTTGGCTAATGCCCACACACCTCCACATCCTTGGTCTATACTTCTTATATTGTATCTTCTCCAATTTGACACCCTTTCATGTTTTGAATTACAATAATTCCTCTAGTGAACCAAATCTACCAAAAGATGAAAGAAGATCAAATGTCCCTGGAAGCTAGTAGAAAATAAGCTAAGGTTGAAGAGAAACCCAAACTATACTAGAATTAATATGATGGAATTGTTATGGTATTTAATATAATTTTGAGTCAAGGAAGTTCTCTTAACTATTCAATAGATCAATGACAATGAGTGTGTCAATTTATAAACAAACTTTGAGATGCACACTCTAATTAGTAAGCTCCTCTTTAGTAACATCATGTAACAAAGTCTATAGGTGCTTTGTGTAAACCTTTCCTTGTATTTTTTTATCTTTGTGTTGTCCAAAATCTATTTTTCTACATGTGCCTTATCCTTGATAATGGAATTTAATAGCATGTTGAGCTCATTACTATTTTCTTAGACCAATTTTTTTTTTAGCAATGCTTTCTATTTGAGTTGAAACCATAAAATTCTTCAAATAATATTTAAATTTTATATTATTGGAATGTTTATTAATTAAATTTTGATAAAGATAAGAAATGGATATCTAAGATTAAGACTTATAGGCATGCGGTACATGTGAGATAATTTTTTTGTCTTGGTTTTCTTTCTCTCTATCTAGAAATCAATTTGTTGCTATCTTGATGGATTTTTCATGAAAGTTTGTCCAACCCATGGAAATAAATATGCAATATGATAAGAAAGACATTGGAGCAAAAAGAAAATAAATGCATTATTTAGTTCTCTACAAATGAAAATTCTCAAATAAGTTTACTTGTCATTTCTATAGCTGACAATGGCAGTAAGCACTTGTTAGTTTATTAGGGCAGTATAGCTGACAATGGAAAATGTTGGTTAGTATAAATCAGTGTGTAGGGCGATGTCTTAGGTGACAATGGAAGTAAGCACTTGTTAGTTTATTAGGTCAAAACTTAGTTGGGACACTTCTTAACCTCCTCCATCAACTGTGCCCTCTTCTCCTGTTCCCTATTTTAAGAAACGATCATGCACAACCCGATCTCTTCCAATGATATCTCTATCCACTCTTCCCCTCTTTCATTGATTTCAATCAAGATCAGAATAGGAAGATTAGTAATTTATAAAGTGGGTGTATAGACATCACGTAACTGAAATTCAAATTTGTTTGTACATGAAAGAGAAATGTGCCAATCATAGAAATTTTTGGTTAACCAAACCTAATTCTCTTTACTAGTTTTGAATAATTGAAGTACAATCAGCAAAAAAATCATTGTAAGTGATATACGTCAACCAATATCTATTCTTTCTAATTTCTAATTCTCATAATTTTAAATTCCTTATTTCTAAATGAATCCATAAAGAAATGTCATTTGTATCAAGAATATATATCTCACTAGCGATAACAGACAAGGAAAACGATATTAGACATTAAAATATTGCATCACTAGCTTACTTCACTATATTGGTGGAGGCATCTATTATGGTGGGTGTATCAAAGGAAGCCATGGCAGGTGGATGTAGCTAGATCAAGGAGAAATTGGCCGACACCAGGGTATATTCAAGATAGATTAAACCTTAAGACTAAATAAGAATACATTTAAAATAAAAATTCATATGCAAAATACCCTAACCTTTTAGGAGACGTAACGAATTGCTAGAGGTCGACGAATTAGCTTGCGCTGGAGTGATTGAGAAATGACTTGCTCTCTTATGCTTTGTTTTTTAAGTAATGCTCACAATCATTTGAATTTCGATGAACGTGGGCACTTTTTAAAAAAATAAAAAATTCATTACTAATGCCCTCTCTGTGGAAAACAAATGTGAAATTATCATCGGAATTCTGACGAATTCAGACATTTTTAAAAAAATAAATCGAATTTGGTCAGAATATACCTTCTCCATTAGAAACCTCCATCGGAATTCTAGACCAAATGTATTTGTGTATCAAGTGCTTGCTGGTTAGAGATCTATTGTAAGGATTGAAAATATTTTCAAGGATAGAAACAAACTAGCCTCCTCAGATTAAAGTAACTATGTTATTACCTTAATCTTTTCGGAAGGGCTCGCTTCATTTTCAATCTTACATTCTAGGACCAATCTATGAAAAAAAGTTATTGACTAAACTATTTGTTGGCATTACAGTAAGAAAGATTGTTTGAATTTCAATATCAGGAGATTGTTCATATTCAGTAAGGATATTGAGAAGTTTGTTGAAGATTATTGATATAACTGAAGAAGGATGATAACTATCTTTATAACATTATTTTATCATTGATGTCAAGAGATTGATTATCTAATTTAGTATGATGTTGCCATATCTTAAGAAGATTCATTAGAAGATAATTAAGATGTCGGTAAAAGACACAGAAAGAATGTGATGAATAAAGGGAGGAATAAGTTATTCAATGGGCAACTATTACCAAGTTAGACAATGATGAGATCACAATGTTTAGATTGTTTTGATATTCTAAATATGTTGTTGATTGTAAGGTTAATACTATACTATGTCACTGAGCAAAGAACCTAGTCGGTAAACCCTAAGGTTATCAATATCGGTTAATTAAGGCAAAATGTCTACTGAGTAAAGTTTAGTATTTACCGAGTTGCAACTGAGTTATGATAGTGCACATGGGATGGATAAAAGCATTATTTAATGAAGGGAAATGATTAGCTAGAGATGTATAAATGATTGGTATGTCGTGCATGAAGTTTGTTAAGGATCTATGGTAAAGGAAAATCGGCAGGAAGATCTACAATGCAGATTGAACCGCAATAACCTTGTGCAAGTTCCAAGAAAGGACTGCAAGTCTCAAGGCAAGGTAAAACATTTTCATATTGAAAGGATACTTTGAACCTTGTCAAGTTTGAAGATTTGATGGCTAATATTGATCATCGGAAATGTGATCAAGGAGATTTAGCGGTTAGCAATTGTTTATAAATAAGGAATTGTTGATAAACAATGTATGCGGGCAAGTGTATGCACAGGGATGCTACATAGTGAATACCAAGCACAAAAGCTTGAAGAACATGTTGAATAACAGAGTAGAGAGCCCAACAGAGGGACAAGATAAGTCCTATGACTTGATTGTTTTGAGCAATTAAGAATCTGCTTTAGCATTTTAGATGTGAAATTGCAGATAGATTTTTATTACTGTTATTTTGTAAGTGACAAAAAATCTCTTAAACGAGTGGACTTAACAGTCTTATATGTAAACCCTCTAGCAAGGTAACATTCTAAATGAGTGTTTGAAATCCTTTGACAAGGTCACTTCTAACAAAGTGAAGATCCTAACAGATCTGAGGGAAATCCCTTAACCGGGTCACATCTAGCAATGTGTTCGTAATCTTTAACAGGATATGCTTTTAACCGAGCATACTCTAGAAGAGTATATTTCTTAGTGGGTCCCAAATCCCACTGTGGTTTTTCCCTATTTGGGTATCCATGTTAAATTTGGTGTTATGAGTGTTATGATGATTATGTGTTTATGAGTTTGCATGTTTAGCAATTTTTGTTATATTGCTGAAGTATATGTTACCCAGGTTGAATTTATTGTTTTTATGCAAGTTTAAGTTTGTATGATTCACCCCCCCCCCACTCATCTTGTTAGCTATTGGCATCTATACTTACATTAAGTATCAGAATTGGTATCAGAGCTTTGGAATCCAGAAGAAAATTTTAAAGTTACTTGAGGCAAAGATTTGAAGATGTATAAAAGGGATGCACCGAAGCTGAACAAGTCAAGTTTCTCCACATGGCAGAAAAGGATGAAGCTACATTTATCAGGAATTGGAGAATATGAAACATATTATCTGGAGAATGATTACATTGCACTAAGAACCAACCCTATGACCTTGGAAGAGATAAAGGCAAAGAAAGAACATATTCAAGCTATGATTGACATTACATCAGCATTGACCGACTCAGAGTTTAATGATCTAGAAGGCTATAATGATGCAAAATCAATGTGGACTAAGCTCATATCTGTGTATGTAGGTGATGAACATGTTCAAAGAGAAAAAGTAGATAGTCTAAGAGGACAACTTGAATCCATGAGGATGAATGAAGGTGAGAACATAACCCAATACAATACAAGACTAAAGGAGATTGTCAATCAAATTAAAGGAGCATGTGGAACTATTGAAGAAAAAGATATAACAAGTAAGTTGTTGAGAACCCTTCTACTAGCCTATGCTATTCGAGTCTCTGCAATCAATGAATTGAGGTTTGTACCTAACATGCTAGTTTCTTTAGATGGTATATGTCAAGGATGCCAGATGGGTAAGATGACAAGATCAAGCTTTACAAGTAAGTCGTACACTTCAAAAGGAATTTTAGATCTAGTTCATACTGATGTTTGTCATCCTATGAAAGTTCAAAGTTATTATGGTGACAAATATTTCATATTATTTGTGGATGATTATTCAAGGATGATGTCAGTCATGCTTTTAAAAGAAAAATTAGAAGCGTTTCAAGTGTTTAAATGGTACGAGGAAAGAGTTGAAAATGAAACAGGAAGACAACTGAAATGTCTTAGATCTGATAGAGGAGGAGAATTCACTTCTGATGAATTTAACTTTTACTACAATGATCATGGTATAAAGAGGCAAGTATCTACACCGAGAACACCTCAGCAAAATGGGATAGTCGAGAGGAGAAACAAATCAATTGTGGATTGTGCCAGAACCCTGATGATAGAAAAGACGGTACCTCAAACATTTTGGAGAGAAGCAATCAACACTACAGTTTACACCCTGAACCGAGTTCAACTAAAGAAAGGAACTATGAAGACACCTTATAAGATTTGGTATGACAAGAAACCTAATGTAAGTTACTTTAAAATCTTTGGAAGTAGATGCTATGTTCACAAAGATGACAGAAATGGAAAGTTTGATCAGAAAAGTGAAGAAAGAACATTTCTTGGTTATTCTTCTAGAAGTAAAGCATTTAAATGTCTGGTCAAATCATCTAACAAAATAGAAGAAAGTGTAAATGTGAAAATTGATGAATTTGCAGAAAGAAATAATGAAGGAAATTCTAAAGAACCAGAAGACTATGTGGAATTTGTTTATGTTCAACCGAGAAGTCCTATCAAGAAATTTGCTGAAGAAAATGAAGATAATGTGCAGTTACTGAGTGATGAAGAAGATCATTCAAAACCTACTGAGCCTATACTATCCAAGTATGTCAAAAGACATCATGCATCAAGTCAAATTATAGGAGATAAGGATGATCCAGTGATGACAAGGAACAAACTAAGACAAAACACATGTTTGATATTTGAATTTGAATCGAGAATAGTGAAAGAGGCATTTAATAGTGAAGATTGGGTAAATGCTATGACATAAGAGATTGATCAAATCAAGAATAATGACACATGGACATTGATCCCAAGACCGAAGGACAAAAATGTAATGAGTACTAAGTGGATTTTCAGAAACAAGCTAAATGAGAAAGGTGAAGTCATTCGCAACAAAGCAAGACTAGTTTACAAAGGTTATGGTCAGGAAGAAGGAATAGATTATGGTGAGACTTTTGCACCTGTGGCTAGACTTCAGGGAGTAAGAACATTGTTGGCATATGCTACTTTCAAAAATTTCAAGGTATATCAAATGGATGTTAAATCTGCATTTTTGAATGGAATACTAGAATAAGAATTTTACATTGAACAACTTGAAGGATTTGTTAAAGACAAGAGTAAAGATCAAGTATGCAAACTAAACAAAGCTTTATATGGTCTAAAACAAGCACCTAGAGCAAGGTATGAAAGATTGCACTCTTATTTAATCAAGATTGGTTTTATAAGGACAAGTGAAAACAACAATATGTATATGAAGAAAGATGAGGACAATGGAATACTGATCTCAGCCATATTTGTTGATGATATCATATTTTGTGGTAATGACTCCTTATGTAAGAATTTTGGAAATGAAATGTGCAAAGAATTTGAGATGTCACTAATTGGTGAGATAAAGTATTTTATAGGTTTATAGATATTGCAAATGAAAGATGAGATTTTCATTACTCAATCCAAGTACACAAAGGAAATCTTGAAGAAATTTGGAATGGAGGATTGTAAACTAGTAAGTACTCCTATGACTACTAACTATAAATTATCAAAGAATGATGAATATGCATCCGTTTATGAGACACTTTACCGATCTATGATTGGAAATTTGCAATATGTTGTGCATAGTAGACCTGATATAGCACATGCAGTAGGTATTGTAGCAAGATTCTCTGCAGATCCCAAGGAGACACATATGACAGCAATCAAGAGAATTTTTAGATACCTGAGAGGCACTCAAGATTATGGCTTAGTATATGAAAAGAAAAATGATTTTGATTTAAAAGTTTATACTGATGCTGATTGGGTAGGCAACATAGATGATAGGAAAAGCACAAGTGATAGAGATTTCTTTTTAGGAGAAAGACTAGTGAGTTGTCTTAGCAAGAAACAAGGATGTATCTCACAGTCAACAACAAAAGCTGAATAGGTTGCTGCAGCATTGAACTGTACCAATATAGCATGGATCAAACAACTGTTGGAAGGTATAAATGAGAAAGTTACCAAGCTAGTAACTATATTCTATGATAATAATAGTGCCATTAACATTTCAAAGAATCCAGTGATGCACTCTAAGACAAAGCATATATCTATAAAGTATCACTATCTCAGAGAAGAAGTTCAAGAGAAGAAAGTTGTGCTAGAATATATCAATTCAAAGGAGCAATTAATAGATATCTTCACAAAGCCATTGCCAAGGGACACTTTTGAGTATCTCAAAAGCAAGTTAGGGGTCCTACCCCTATCTTCTACTCAGTGACCGAGTTCGGTGAAAGCATCAATTTGATGAATCTACATAATATTATGTGTGGATTGATACTGATTTACACAATTTAGGAGGTCACCTAAAGTTGTGCACAAAAGAGTGAATAGAGGCAAATTACTCTGACTGAGACTGAGATGCTACACAGCAAGGCAAATCACTTCACAAAGGAAAAAATCATGATTTAGTTCTTTTACTTTTTGGCATTGTTGTCAAAGGGGGGAAAGACTAAATGGTTTGGCTAGAAGACTAAATGGTTAAATGGTTGACTGAATGAAAGCCCTGAATGATGATTAATAGAAGACTAATGACAGGGGGAGAAGAAAAAAATGGAGAAGACTAAACGTAAGACAACAACTCAGTAGCCTAATGATGAAAAGGAAGAAGACTTTAGAAGATTTTAAGAGCTCAAGGATAACAGGAGAAGTCTAACAACAATTTGAATCTTGAATCAATTTGAATATTTTGTTGGTACTACCATTTAATTGTTGGTTTTTCCATCAATGACAAAGGGGGAGATTGTTGGCATTACAATAAGAAAGATTGTTTGCATTTCAATATCAGGAGATTGTTGATATTTAGTAAGGATATTGAGAAGGTTGTTGAAGATTATTGATATAACTGAAGAAGGATGATAACTATCTTTATAACATTATTTTGTCATTAATGTCAAGAGATTGATTATCTGATTCAATATGATGTTGCCATATCTTGAGAAGATTAATTAGAAGAGAATTAAGATGTCGGTAAAAGACATAGAAAGAATGTGATGAGTAAAGGGAGGAATAAGTTATTCAATGGGAAACTATTACCAAGTTAGACAATGATGAGATCATGATGTTTAGATTGTTTTGATATTCTACATATGTTGTTGATTGTAAGGTTAATACTATACTATGTCACTAAGCAAAGAACCTAGTCGGTAAACCCTAAGGTTATCGATATCAGTTAATGAAGGCAAAATGTCTACCGAGTAAAGTTTAGTATTCACCAAGTTGCAACCGAGTTATGACAGTCCACATGGGATGGATAAAAGCATTATTTAATAAAGGACAATGATTAGCTGGAGATGTATAAATGATTGGTATGCTGTGCATGAAGTTTGCTAAGGATCTATGGTAAAGGAAAATTGGCAGGAAGATCTACAGCACATATTGAACCACAAAAACCTTGTGCAAGTTCCAAAAGAGGACTGCAAGTCCCGAGGCAAGGTAAAACATTTTCAGATCGAAAGGATACATTTCCCTAGTCAAGTTTGAAGATCTGATGGCTAAGATTGATCATGGGAAATGTGATCACGGAGATTTAGCGGTTAGCAATTGTTTATAAATAAGGAATTGTTGATAAACAATGTATGCAAGCAAGTGTATGCACAGGGATGCTACATAGTGATTACCGAGCACAGAAGCTTGAAGACCTATTTGAATAACAGAGTAGAGAGCCCAACAGAGGGACAAGATAAGTCCTATGACTTGATTGTTTTGAGCAAATAAGAATCCACTTCAGCATTTTAGATGTGAAGTTGGAGATAGATTTTTATTACTGTTATTTTGTAAGTGACATAAAATCTCTTAACCGAGTGGACTTAACAGTCTTATATGTAAACCCTCTAGCAAGGTAACATTCTAAATGAGTATTTGAAATCCTTTGACAAGGTCACTTCTAACAAAGTGAAGATCCTAACAAATCTAAGGGAAATCCCTTAACCGGGTCACATCTAGAAATGTGTTTGTAATCTTTAACAGGATTTGCTTTTAACTGAGAATACTCTAGAAGAGTATATTTTTTAGTGGGTCTGAAATCCCACAGTGGTTTTTCCCTATTTGGGTTTCCACGTTAAATCTAGTGTTATGAGTGTTATGATGATTATGTGTTTATGAGTTTGCATGTTTAGCAGTTTTTGTTATATTGCTGAAGTATATGTTACCGAGGTTGAATCTATTGTTTTTATGGAAGTTTAAGTTTATATGATTCACCCCCCTCCTCTCATCTTTTTAGATATTGGCATCTGTACTTACATTAAGTATCAGAACTATCAATTGGTATCAGAGCTTTAAAATCTGGAAGAAAAGTTTAAAGGTACTTGAGGCAAAGATCTGACGATGTATAAAAGGGATGCACCGAAGCTGAACAAGTCAAGTTTCTCCACATGGCAGAAAAGGATGAAGTTACGTTTATCATTAATTGGAGAATATGCAACATATTATCTAGAGAATGATTACATTGCACTGAGCACCAACCCTATGACCTTGGAAGAGATAAAGGCAAAGCAAGAACATATTCAAGCTATGATTGAAATTACATCAGCATTGACCGACTCAGAGTTTAATGATCTAGAAGGTTGTAATGATGCAAAAGCAATGTGGACTAAGCTCATATTTGTGTATGGAGGTGATGAACATGTTCAAAGAGCAAAAGTAGATAGTCTAAGAGGACAAACTGAATCCATGAGGATGAATGAAGGTGAGAACATAACCCAATACAATACAAGACTAAAGGAGATTGTCAATCAAATTAAAGGAGCAGGTGGAACTATTGAAGAAAAAGATATAACAAGTAAGTTGTAGAGAACCCTTCTAGTAGCCTATGCTATTCGAGTCTCTGCAGTCAATGAATTAAGGTTTGTACCTAACATGCCAGTTTATTTAGATGCTACTATTGGTAAGCTACATGCATTTGAGTTAAGTAATTTTGATAACAGTGGGTCTTTGGTAAATAAAGTTGAATCTACATTCAATTTTTTTCATATTAGTGAATTTGATGATAGAATGAGTAAGTACTCTGAAGGAGATCATAGTGGAACAAGTGAAAGATTTTGCAAGAACATGGAAGAAGTGCACAAACTGTATGAGGAAATCAAGAAGCAAGAAGAGTTTGAAGCATTATTAGTGAGAAGTTTACCGAGAGGAAAAGGTAAGTATAAAGAGAAGAAACCTTTAAAATGTTTCAATTGTGATAAGATAGGACATATGGCTTCTAACTTCCCTGACAAGGAATCTAGTAAAAAGAGAGAATACCGAGATAAAAAGTAGAAAGATAACCAATATAGAGGACATCGAGACTTCAGAAGAAGAGATAGAAAGACATGTTTAATAGCTGATGAGGAATCCAACGATGACAAATCTGATGAAACTGTTACTGAGCAAGTTGTTTATGTCACAGAAAAAGCTCTAATATCTCACATAAATAATAATGATTCTTGGATCATAGATAGTGGATGCTCACATCATATGACAGGTGATAAACACAAGTTTGTTGAATTAGAAGACTATGATGGAGGCTATATAATATTTGGTAATGACACACCATGTCCGATGAAAGGTAAAGGATCTATAACACTTCTTGACAATGCTAAATGTGTTGATGTATACTAGGTTGAAGGATTGAAATACAATTTGTTGAGTGTAGCACAACTAACCAATACATGATATCGAATAGAATTTTAGAAAGGAATTGTCAAAGTTCATCACAAGCATGGAAAGTTAGCTACTACCGAGACACAAACAAAAGGTAATACATTTCATCTTGACTCAAGTCGGAACAAGTGTCCTTATGCAAAGATAGATGATACCTGGTTATAGCATAAAAGGTTTTGTCATGTAAATTTTGATAATCTGATCAAAATATGTAAGAAGCACCAAGTAAGAGGTCTACCGAGTCTTGAAAAACCAGAGAATGCTATGTGTCGAGGATGACAGATGGGTAAGATGACAAGATCAAGCTTTACAAGTAAGTCGTACACTTCAAAAGGAATTTTAGATCTAGTTCATACTGATCTTTGTCGTCCTATGAAAGTTCAAAGTTAGTATGGTGACAAATATTTCATATTATTTGTGGATGATTATTCAAGGATGATGTCACTCATGTTTTTAAAAGAAAAATTAGAAGGGTTCCAAATTTTTAAATGGTACAAGGAAAGAGTTGAAAATGAAACAAGAAGACAACTAAAATGTCTTAGATCTGATAGAGGAGGAGAATTCACTTCTGATGAATTTAACTTAGACTGCAATGATCATGGTATAAAGAGGCAAGTATCTACACCGAGAACACCTCAGCAAAATGGGATAGCCGAGAGAAGAAACAGATCAATTGTGGATTGTGCCAGAACCCTGATGATAGAAAAGAGGGTACCTCAAACATTTTGGAGAGAAGCAATCAACACTGCAGTTTACACCCTGAACCGAGTTCAATTGAAGAAAGGAACTATGAAGACACCATATAAGATCTGGGATGACAAGAAACCTAATGTAAGTTACTTTAAAATCTTTGGAAGTAGATGCTATGTTCACAAAGATGACAAAAATGGAAAGTTTGATCAGAAAAGTGAAGAAGGAACATTTCTTGGTTATTCTTCTAGAGGTAAAGCATTTAAATGTCTAAAAAAATCATCTAACAAAATAGTAGAAAGTAAAAATGTGAAAATTGATGAATTTGTAGAAAGAAATGATAAAGGAAATTCTAAAGAACTAGAAGACTCTGAAGAATTTGTTTATGTTCAACCGAGAAGTCCTATTGAGAAAGCTGCTGAAGAAAATGAAGATAATGTCCAGTTACCAAGTGATGAAGAAGATCATTCAAAACCTATCGAGCCTATATTAGCCAAGTATGTTAGAAGAAATCATGTATCATGTTAGATTATAAGAGATAAGGATTATCCAATGATGACAAGGAACAAACTGAGACAGAACACATGTTTGATATCTAAATTTGGACCGAGAATAGTGAAAGAGGCATTTAATAGTGAAGATTGGGTAAATTCTATGACAGAAGAGATTGATCAAATCAAGAATAATGACACATGGACACTGATCCCAAGACCGAAGGACAAAAATGTACTCAGTACTAAGTGGATTTTCAGAAACAAGCTAAATGAGAAAGGTGAAGTCATTCGCAACAAAGCAAGACTAGTTTGCAAAGGTTATGCTCAGGAAGAAGGAATAGATTATGGTGAGACTTTTACACCTGTGGCTAGACTTGAGGGAGTAAGAACATTGTTGGCATATGCTGCTTTCAAAAATTTCAAGGTATATCAAATGGATGATAAATCTGCATTTTTGAATGGTATACTAGAAGAAGAAGTTTACATTGAATAACCTGAAGGATTTGTTGAAGACAAGAGTAAAGATCAGGTATATCTACAGTCTATCCTTTTTTCTTTCCCTTCAACCGATGTATCTACAGTCTTAGTTTTGGCTTTCAATGAAGTAAAGAATCCTCTATGTTCTCCCAAAAAATTGATCCAAGCTTTTTGAGTTTCCTTTATTACCTCATTCAATCTTCCTAACATCAGACTTGTTATTTTGTGTTTGTTGTTAAAAACCTTTCTATCTGCAGCTTCAATTGTCTTCTCCATTTCATCTGGAGCTATAGTAACATAGATAAATAGTAGTTCTTGCATCCTAATGTGTTTATCTTCTTGCATAGTAGATAACCTTCTAGCATCTAACATGTTATATAACTCAGCCGGTACTTGATTTTCTATCTCTATTAATGCTTTCTTATAAATATCTAACTATAACAAGACTGCTTCCTCTACCTCTCTTTGTTCATCAACCTCTAATTTGTCATAATAAAACTTAATATTCTTTAGCATCCCATCTTTATTTATTTCATCAACAATTTATGTACAAGTTTTTGGTGGTATAATAGTTACATTAGTAGTCTCAAGTGCCAAATCAATGTCACTCTTCTTCCTCCTCTTGGCATTACCGGATGCAATTGTAGGTGTGGCCTTAGGTGCCTGCTTTTGTGTCAATAACTTGATAGTGACCTTTCTAATTGATTGTTTCTTTGCTTCCACTTTAGGTTCTTCTAGTTTCTTCCTTACAACCCTCTGGAAGGCTAATGGTGTGTCATCCCCTGACTCAAGAATCTATAGTTATAGGTTCAATGTGAACCACCAGATCCTTCCTCTTTCTACCTTTCTCTGGGACAACATCAATGAGTCCCTTTATGTCCTTTGAGACCTCTAGTACAAATTTACTTACCTTTCCTTATATTTTTTCCCTTTTCTTCCGATTGAATTCAGTTTCAACCTCTAGAGTCTTTTGTTGTGCAGTTCCATAGGGCTTGTCTACCTCATCTATTTTTGCATCAAGTAGGATATTTGTGTATGCATCAAGGATTAATGCATCTACTCATAGCCCATTTATTTTACCTACATCTTTTAGGGCTTGACAACTTCCATAAGAGTCTCATCTTTCTTAACAATGAAACATATGTCGGTAGAGTATTTCTCTACTATATGCTCAAGTACTCTTATCCTAGACCTCATAGATTTTTGAAAAGCCTTGAAGTAACCCCATACCTTATCATATTTTAGGCTTTCCAATGTAGAAATGCATTGTTTTATCTGCCTTCCTAATGGAATGTCAAAATCCCATTGTTTCCTACCAAAATAGGGTGTGTCATTCAAAAAATATAGCATTAAGAAGACTAACCAATTTCCATACCAGAAGGTGCCCTTCTTCTCACCTTTAATCTTTCCTAAGTTGGTTAACAACTCTTCAAGCATCTAGCCACAAAGATCTAACTTTATATTATCCCTCATCCTCCTATATGAAAACAAAATACATGAATTGGAAATAGAATTCAGTCGGTTTGAATGAGTTACCTTGTATCCTATAACCATGTTTCCAAATTTGATGTCAGTGTCGGTGATAGTGCTCACCTTCATCAATCTCTTGTCATATGTGGCACCGATAATATTCCTCACAAAGTCATTTGACACTTTCTTTTTCGGATGTTACCCTACCGATGACAAGCCAATAATTTCAAGGATGACTTCGTTAGTGATTTTATAAGGTCTGTCTAGCCATATGAATTCCCCATGTACTCTTCTAAATACATATCTAGTTATTTCATCCTCAAACTATGGAATATCTAGAATATCTTTGAACCCTAGATCCTCAATGTGTTGATATGGTAGTTTAATCTTACTAGATTCTCCCATGAGTTTATTCATATGCATTCCCTTGATCTCTAAAGTTCCTAAGTCCTCTATATGACAATGAATGTATGCCCTAAGATCTTCTACATATACCACTCCCTCTGGAACATGAGAAAACTCTCCAACCAAATCTTCCTTGGTAGCCACATGTGGATACCATTTGAAAATTTTCCCGGGGTAGTCCTTAACCTCCACTACACTTGGGTTTGCAACAAAAATAGGAACATAAGATGAGCCCACTTCTATGATTCAAAAAAATACCTTTAGATCACTCTAGGTGAAAACCTTCAACAAATTCTTCAAGATACCAGTGTGATCGCTCAAGAAGAAATCTAGTTGCCTCTGGATAGCTTCTAATCACTCTAATTCTCTCTGAATCTCTTTGAAATCACTTTGAATGTAGGGTGATTAACAATGAAGTATATTCGACCTTTTATCCATAAAGAAAAACCCTAATCTTATATTGACATAAATGACTGCCGGTGAAAGATATTGGATCTCGCTTTGAACATATCCATGCCGGCTAATCCTCTCCAATATCTGGAACATCTTCCAGAATCTCTTCCTAGGGTATATGCATCATCTTCATGAATTTTTCCTACCCCTAAGGCATCTACCTTAGTTACCGGATGAGCTCACTGTCGGTGCAGGAGCAACCTTTTCTACCAGATAGGTAACCGAGACATTCACATACGATGATTTCTCTTCAATCTTCCTAACCCTTCTCTGAGTGTGATCATGTTGGATTTCATTAACCTTCTCTTTCCCTTTTTCATTTGATCCTCTATTACTAACTGATGGATTTCTACTTCTACAGAACTTAGCAATGTGTCCAACCTCATTACATGCATAACATGTAACATTATTCTTTTGAATTGCTTTGCTAAAACCGGTTAAATTTCTTGACCTCCATTGATTAGCCATATGTCCAAATTTTCCACAAGTATAGAATTTTATATTATTTCTGCAATCTTCTGTCTTATGACCAATTTTATTGCATTTAAAACATTTATCGGGAGCAGAATCAGGGTTCTGATTTTCTCTGTTTCTACATTGCCTAGCCATGTGTCCAAATTTAATGTAAAAAAAACATCTACCATTGAATTTATAACCATTGAATTTTCTTACCGGTTCCTTATTTTTTTGAACATCATTAGCAGTACTGAAACTTTGTCCTTGCTCAAATCCAAGTCCACTAGAATCTCCAATCTGCATCTATCCCTTTAATAACTCATCAAGTTGTGTTGAGCTGATCTTGAACTTTTCTTTGTACTCACTAGCAGAAGTTAAATCTTCTCATAGTATTATCATTTTTCTCTCAATCTCTTGCTTATTTCTCTGGGATTGTACTAAATCTATTCTGAATATCTCATTTTCATGAATCAACCTACCACATTCTTCAAATTTGTTCTTCAGAGACAAAAAAAGGTATTTTTCCTTTTTCTTTATGGCCTCAATGTCATTAGACATCCTCATAGTCATAGTTTGCATTTCATTCTTCATAACCATGTTCTCCTCACTCAATTTCTGACATTGTTCCTTAAGTGCATTTTTCTCTTCATCATCTTTATTTTACAAAAGTTCTTTCCTCCTAGCTTGAACAGATGATATTCTCTCTTTTAGGAAAAGAATGAATTCCTTAGCATAATTCAACTCATCTTGTAGCTTTAAGTTCTTCAACCTTTTAGCATCATAATCCTCAAGTGCCATCGCAAGTTGCTCGTCCAATGCCATATTCAATGATTCCGGTTTCATGATCTTCCTCAAGCTGTTAAACTTCCTCTGAGTCACAAGGCTCTGATACCAATTATTTGAAACCAATAACATTGAGACGGGGGTGAATCAATGTTATATCAAAATAGTAGATTTAGCCTTAATAAAACATTCATACACCAACCGGTATACTAGTATAAACAAAATTGAAAGAAGTAATGCAACCAATAAGACAAACACATAAATCACAATCATAACACACAGATTTATATATGGAAAACCTCAAAGAGGAAAAACTATGGTGAGATTTGTGACCCACAATATCAGTTCACTGGCCATATGTAAAGATATTATAATATATGATGCACCTACACTTGTAGGAAGTCTTATAGCCTAGAGAAAACTACTCAATCACAATAGGAGCTTCACTGATTGCACAAAATTCTAGACAACAATTCAGAGAAGTGTGAACTACTAAGATAACATCTTCTATGCCAGAATACAGTTCCTGTTTAAGCTTTGTTTGTTCTAGTTAAAGCACTAAACCACTTTACTGGAATAACCCTTACAATAAATTCTTCACATACATAATCTCTCAGAATGATTTCACATCATATTATTTTTACATATCCATCCCAAGTCATTCCCATGTTGATATATCCATATCAAAAAATGATCAATCAGAATGACCTATATACCCTATATAACTATTATACCTTATGTCATCTTACAAAGATATATACAATATCATATTACATGTCGGTCAGATAACGTAAATGTATAAGCATTAAAAGAAATTGTCAATGTCGGATCCAAGATATGTCGGCCTCCAATACTAATAACCTTTGCTATAACATGTCAGCCTTCATTGTTAGTGATGAAAGAAATCTTTTATCCTCCAGTGCCGATATCGGTGCCTGTGTAGAATCTGTGAAGAGCCTACTGGTACACCATTGTTGGCATTGAGTTATCATTGATGTCAACCGATATTATAGACAGGCTACCAGTAGAGGTATATCATCCAGTATGAAGAAGAGTGTACCAGTATGAGATGAGATGCATGTGTTTGTGAGCATGTTGAGTGATAACCGATGGAGCTTACACCGGTTTGGAGTTTGGCTGCCTGTTTATGGTGATGAGGCAGAATGTTAAAGTAATCACAAGCCACCAAAGGTGAAGATGTGCTACCAGTGTAGTGTGCACTACCGGTTAGCAGATGAAGAAGGTCTCACTGGTAAAGGCTCGTACCAGTATGAGTTTGCTAAATGTTCAAGTGTAAATCAACTTTGTGTTGGTGAGCTGAGTGTATAAGCATTGTGATGCCATGTGGAGCTGAGGTGGCAAACATGTGAAGGTTAGTGAAGCCTCCAACGACATGGTTGTTGAAATAGCTAGTCAACATTAATGAAATAGCTAAAAATCATATGATTGTAGCTAACTGATGCTGCTCAAGGAAGAAAGTATGACAAAGGAATATCAGGAAGCAGTTGGTGCCTAGATCGAAGCAAATAAAATCAGATTGTAGGATGACCTTGAAAAGGAAACAGCTGAGCATTTTATGAGTTGATAGATTTGAAGGTAGAAAATCATGTACGAGATTTCTATCTTTAGAAAGTATGCGTTGGATAATGGAAAACATGTATAGATGCATTCCTCGAGTATAGGTGATCGATCCAAGACAAACTAGATCGAATCTTATGCAGATCTTGTTGGGTGAAGGAAACCCTAACCGTCTAAGTTTGAATTGTTTCTTTGCGGGAAAGCTCAAGATTAAATATGATTACTTGAGGTTGTTGTTATTGCTGCTGCAGAGGTAAGACAAGCATAAAAGGGTAAAAGTACAAACTTGTGTCACACTTTTACAAAGGAAAAGGCTAACACAACAATAACTGTTCAATTTTGTCGCCATAAAAGTGTCATTTTCATTTTGAATTTGAAGATGATGTAAACTGATGAAATGCATAAAATTTGTTGAAGTATAAGTCTACTATTTTTTGAAAAAAAAAATTCAATAATTTACATGTTTTCTTAGCTTTAAAGTCCATTTTTTATTGCTGAAAAACGCTGAAAAATAGGGGGTTTAGTTCCCACCTCAAAAGAAAATGTAAATCAACTTTTTTTTTATGATTTTTATTTCAGTTATAGATCACATATTTATAGAGTGCATGAAAAAAAATAAAAAATTTTGATGTATATTTTCTTTGTAATAACATTTGGAACTCGAATACACCAGAATTTGACAATTTTCATCTCCAACCATAATTTGTCTATTTAATTTATAATAATAAAAAAACTAAAAATACCATTTTGGATAAGACTCTCTCTTCTAGTGAACAATATTTTTTCCTTTTTTTTTGAATTGATTCGATATTTGTTTTTGTTTTCCAAAGCAACTTGTTATCGAACAAAATAATACCTAATTGTAGTATTTTTAATTTTTTATATATTAAATGTAATCAAAACATTAAAAAAATTACATGAGTAGAATAGTGACATCGATCTCTACAAAAGGGTATTTTAATTTTTTTTAATAAGTTTAATTTACCTATTAAATTTTATTGCACAAGTGAGAAGTTTGATAAAATCATCATTTTTGTTGATGTGGCTGCCACTTGGCATTCCACATAAGTCGTTCCGGTCGGAAACGTTCCGGCTAGAAGCATTCTGGATAGAAGGGTTCTGGCCGGAATTGTGAGGGTTGACGCGACCGGTCGTACAAGCGACTGGTCACTTGAACCACATATAAAAAAGAGTTATTTTCCCATTAAAAAAACCAAAACAATCAAGTGCGAAAATAATAAGAGTTATTTTTGCAAAAAAATCATTTTTTTTTTCAAATAAAGTGGCATTTTGGATTGAGTAGGAAGATTATAAAGGGGCGAAGATTTTGAGTTTTTTTTCGGAAGGCGTCTACTCTTTCCAAGTATGTTATTTTAACTTTTTTTTTTTCAATCATGCTTAATTTACAATATTAGATGTTTTTTGGAAATTAAATATTTTTTAGATTAAATTTAAAACTTTATTTAATTATTCATTAATTACGCTTCAATCATTAATTTTCAATTATGTTTTCTTAAATTGTTCATTGTACATTGCATAATCAAATGTAGAATCCAAGTAAACATAATTTCTTACTCTTTAGATCAATGCTCTTATTTCTTGAATGTCGTTTTTTCATTTTCTAAATTTTAAAAATTGGAGTTTAAGACAAATGATCTAAATGGATGAAATTTACACATGTTTCATTTATCCAATTTAAAAAGTTTAAGAACATAAAATTATTTATACATTTCATTAATCACATTTTGTTTGTTAAGAACAAGGAAATGTAACTAGATATAACTTATTTACTATATGAGTAGATTAATTCTTATAAATTTACATACTTAAAATCTAACTAAATATTGAATTTGTAAAATATATTTAAACACTTTAATGAAATTGAGTATATATCCACCACTATTTAGTATTGATTTATATTATATTTTATTTCCTAATAGTTGACTCAAATTCTCTATATATTAGCTAAGTGATTTCAAGCAATTAATGTTATTAAATCGCATTCATAGTACATTACATATAGTCAAATGTATCTAATTGAAGTATAATTAATTTCTTACTTTTTATCAATGCTCCTGAATTTCTTG
Source organism: Cryptomeria japonica (assembly GCF_030272615.1). Taxonomy (NCBI): domain Eukaryota; kingdom Viridiplantae; phylum Streptophyta; class Pinopsida; order Cupressales; family Cupressaceae; genus Cryptomeria; species Cryptomeria japonica. Next base: position 88,238,048 of record NC_081411.1, on the reverse strand, counting down.
AGCCTTATTTTTTCATTTTCTAAATTAAAAAAATTGGAATTCAAGTCAAATGATCTAAATGGATGAAATTTAGACATGTTAAGTTTAAGAATGCAAAATTATTCATACATTTCACTAATTACTTTTTTTTTGTTAAGAACTGAGGAAAAGTAACTAGATATATAACCTTTTTAGTTCAAAGCACTAAATTTTGAAGATCTGCATATTTGCATGTTTTTTTTTAGATTCAAAGCACAAAATTTTGAAGATCTAAATAGTTTTTGCAATGGGGAGTAAGAGGACTAGATCAAGGTTGTATGATCATAAAAGGGACGATAAGATGAAAGGTCATACAAAACGTAGTCAACAACAATTTGTTGTTGTTCAAGATCAACCTGATGATGTTCAAGAAACATCTACTCAAGTACAAGATGAAATTTTTTTTTCTGGTATGAAAAATTTGATGGAAATGGATGAAGATAGTCTTTTCAATGAAATTCAATTTAAAGATATGATACCTGAAAGCACATTAAAATTGCATTGTAAGAAATTGTGGGATGATTATTTTAAAAATAAATCTATTATTGGAAGAGCACAATTATTTTCTAAGTTATTTAGGAAAAGGGAAATGAAACCTGTTTTGGAGTTGTGGAGTGTTAGTGATAAGAAAAGGTCTCTTGATACATTAGTAAAACAAACTCTAATTGAAAATTTACAAGAAGCATTGAATTGAATTGACAACACAAGTCAAGGTGTTGATTTAAGTGTTGCACATAGAGAATTGATGACTATGATTACTAGTAAGGAATTGACTCATAGAAAACAAGTTAATGCAATTTCTCAATTAATGCATGTATCTAGAAGAACTGTTCAAAGATACATTAGGAAGAGAAATATGTTGGATGAAAACATTGAAAAGAACTAGGTAAATATTTGTAGGGTTCCTAGAAAGGACTGAATTTCTAAAGATGTAAAAAGATATGTCATTGATTATTGGACCAACCAATCTCATGTTTCTTCTAATAGAAGGGATACTATATAGATGATAGATGAAGATGGTAAAAATATTATACATCCAAAACATTTCTTGGATACAACATAAAGTGAATTGCTTGAAGCATTCAAGCAAGAATTTTCAGATGTAAAGATTTGCCAAAGGATGTTTGAGAAATTTTGTCCTTGCTTTGTACGCATAATTAAGGTACGTGAAACTTGTTGTTGTCGAAATCATGTTGAATTTCATATACACTTGTAGTCATATAATAAGTTCATGGCAACAATTGATCCAAATCTAGTGATTCCTACAAGTACAACACAATTTGTGAAGTCTATTTTATGTGATAAATTAGAAGATAAAGATGAGTTCAAAATACAATGTATAAAAGGTGAATGTAATGATTCTATATTTTTGAGTAAGTTTGTGTTACAAAATGAGAATATTTATATTCATGCACTAGTTATATGGAAGAGATTTGAATATGAGACATACCAAAGTAAGTCAGGAACTGAATCCAATAAAAATTTGTTTGATAGAGAGGCCTACCCAAAAATCCTTATGAAAAGCCCACACAAGGTTAGGCTAGTGATCCCCTAGCTACACACAAGGGTCCTACAAGGAAGGACTCTACACCTTGGATGAAACTACACACACATTCACTAAGCTTAGGCCTACTCAAGATGATTAAAAGGATTCAACTCCTCAAACATGTTTTACCGGTGACCCCTACTCTTTGAGATTTTTAAATTGGCCAACACATGTCATCTAAGGGATCTTTTAAACACTGATTTTGGTTTAGAGTATCAATTCCTTATACCTCCTTTGTAAACCTACCCCCTGAGCTTGTAGCCCTATTTGATGATAGAATGGAAATTATCTTCAAAATATTACACACACCCATACAAAAAAATTACCATTTCAGACACCCTTTTGGAAGTTGTATTGATCCCCAAAATGGTTTGGCCAGATCTAGAAATACAAGGTTTGTTCCCTTCAGAGGCTAAGAGACCTAATAGGGGAAATTAGCCTTATTTTCCAAAGAAACTACCATTACTGGTACACCAAATGAAAAAAAAACTTCATGGAAATGTTGGGGATAGTGAGAAACCTCTAATTCCAGGGTTGCACACCTAGAATCCGCCTCTATGACAACTTATGATGATTGTCTGAAATTGTGTCCTAGGTAGTCACATAGAGATACCTACCTAATCTTGTTCCTTTCTCCACACAAAAAAGTTTCCCCTATAGAAAACCATGAAAAAAATAAATTATAGTTTATTATACTACATCCTTCCAAAGGAAGAGTCTTTTAATAGATTGGAGTGCAAGATAAGGCCATTTTTTGTTCAAAACCCTCTCCAAACCCTTAATTTTTGGGTTACAGTCAGAGGAATGCAGGTTTCTCTCTACTCTGGAATAGTTAAAACCTAAGACCTCCACCAAAATAAATATATTTCATTTCTCTATCTACTCCATGGATGGTGGGATTCAAATCAATCCATACAGGAACATGTAACTCCTACAAACTCATGATTTCTAGGAAAACTATAGTATTTTGTGTATTATTGCTTCTCAAAACTCCAACTCCAACAACAACAACCTTGGGAATCATGCCCAAAAGGATTTTAAAACTCTCCAATGGTTTCCCACCAAATTTGGATTAGGTTGGAGCAGTTGAAAGTCTTCCCTCAACTGATTTACAAAAAGCTGCACTTTTGCACTCAAAAGTTGCATTTTTGCAATTTTGCACAAAAAGTTGTCATATTCTCTAAGGTTGGGATCCACATACATGGACCAGCCAAACACACATAAAAAATGTCTAAAACCTATCAAACACAAATCTAGACCATCTATTACCTCTTTTTTCCACATTATCCCAATTGGCTTCTCAAATTGCCTAATTGGTGACATGGGCTTACATGGTGGGGTTTATTGTATACATGAAACACAAGACACACTAAGACACCATAATGATCCTAGTCTTCATTCTTAGGGTCATAAATAGCTTGTTGATGAGGTGCTCCTACGCCATACTCCCTAGGAGAAGAGATCTCAAGCCCACTTGAGATTAGAGTTTGTAAATATGCACCATGATTAGATATTTTCTCACTTGTCATCCAAACTGCCTCATAGTCTGGTTTGTCCTGCCAACCCACCAAGTACTCAATGTACTCCTTGTTCCTTGTCTTCTTTGTGACTCTAGTGTCTAACACTTTGCTCAACTTAGGTTATTCCTACCTTGGAATGTCATTGTCTACTGCAACCTGCATTGGTTCTTCTTCTTCATTATCACTTCCTTTAAAATGTGTAAGATCACACACATTAAAAATGAGTGATAATCCAAGATCTCATACACATTTTGTCCACACTTCTTCAATATCTGACATGGTCCAATCTTCCTCTGCATGAGTTTGGTGTATTTACCTTTTGGGAGTCTCCTTCTTCAAATGTACCCATACCAAATCCCCAACATTAAACTATACATCTCTCTTCTTCTTATCAGCATGAGCCTTATACTTCACTATAGATTGTTGGCAATGAGACTTGACTTGTTCATGCACCTCTTTGATGGCTGATGCAAAAGCTTGACCATATGCAATAATGGCTTCTTCTTTTGGTAAATCTCTTAACTCCAACACTCCCCTTGGGTGGATGCCATAAAAAATCTAGAAAGGAGCTTTACCGGTAATCCTATTTATGGTGTCATTGTAAGAGAACTATGCCTGTGACAAAATGTTATCCCACTTCTCTCCATGTTTCCTTGTCAAACACCTTAATAGGTTTCCCAATGACCTATTGACAACTTCAGTCTGCCCATCCATTTGAGGATGGTAGGCTGATAAGAAAGCTAGGTTAGTCCATAACTTCTTCCAAAGACTCCTCCAAAAGTGACCTATGAACTTCACATCTATGTATGAAATAATGTTTAGGGTAAATCCATGTATCCAGACTATCTATTTGAAGAATAGGTCTACAACATATGATGCATCACAAGAAGTCTTACACGACAAGAATTGAGCCATTTTACTAAACATGTCCACCACTACAAAGGCACTATCAAATCCTCTCCTTGTCCTAGGAAGACCCAACACAAAGTGCATACTAATGCTCTCCCATCGCCTAGAAGGAATGGGTAAGGGCTGATACAAACCTACATTTGTATATTTCCTCTTGTCTTTCTAACATATAACACATGTCTCCACAAACTTTCTTACATCTACCTGCAATTTAGGCCAGAAGTAATGTCTCTTCACAAGGTCTAGGGTCTTGTCAAGTCCAAAATGACCTTCCATAGCTCCACAATACTTCTCCCTAATAGTATTCAACCTCATCGAACACTTAGGAATACACAATAGCACTCCTTTGAACAACAATCCATCTTGTATTAGAAACTCAAAAAACTCAATATGATATCGGTCACAAAAAGTTTCACATACCTTGTAGATCTCTCCAAAGTCTTCAACATCAACATACATGCTCTTTCAGGAATCAATAGCAACACTCTCCATCTTAATTTGGTTGATAGTTAAGACCCTCCTGCTCAAAGCATCTGCAACTTTCTTCTTGACTCCCTTCTTGTGTTTGAAGGTGAATACAGTGAAGGCTTGCAGGGTCTCTACCCACTTCTGATAACTCAATGATGAATGAATAGTACCAAACTGGTACTTAGAGGGGGGGTGAATTAGTATAGGTAAAATACTATCCAAAACTGGTTTGTTAGCAAATACTCCAAGTGACTAGCAAGCAGTGACTCTGGTTAAAACAAATTCCAACCGATAGGACCCAGAACAACTAAAACAATCATAGGTCGATTAATCACTAAGCTTTCCTCTTAGCTCAATACTATAGTACCATTACACCCTCATCCATGAATAGGTAAACTATCATCAGATCTTCACAATAGTTAGTTCAATATGTTTTATAGATAGGCATAAAACACAGAACCATCATATGCTCAATAGGTAATAAAAAATCATCACAAGATAAAAGCATCACACATGACACACATATTTTTCACGTGGAAACCCAACTAGGAAAAACCATAGTGGGGATGAATACCCACAAGCTTCTTTTTGAACTCTTTAGAAGTTCGCTCTGTTAGGAGCCTTGTCCAGTTAAAGACATTACAATAGGTTCTGCTAAGAATCGATCCTGTTAGGGATCACCCGGTTAAGGGATGGCTATAATACCTGGTTAAGGGTTAAACCCGGTTAGAGTTACCTTGTTAGAGGATTTCAAGAACTCAATAGCTAAAGGATCTCCAGAGCTCTATAACTTCCCAGAACTCAATAACTTCAAGTTACCCTATTAAGTGATTTGTATCAAGCCGATTATGGCTACCTTGTTAAGGGATTTCACAACTATTGAAGTGGTTAAAGATCAACAAGAATTACAATGATCTGGTAATAACACTCAATGCTAATGCAGATCCATTTTGGCTCCTCTTCACCTTCTGCACATTCAATTTGTAGATATCTCTTCTCTCCTTTAGTCTGGCAAGAATCACGTATCACTTCCCTTAGATACACAAATATAACTTTTGCCAACAACCTTAGAAAGAGACACAACATCAGCCTTATAGGAAACAGATAGGTCAGTAGCAAAAACCCTAAACCCTAAACCTATTAGGTTAAGCAATTCAAATGGTTCAATCTTGATCGTTGAATCATATAGCATTAAATGCAACACTCTTGAATCAATCTCAAGACATTCTCCATCGTCCATTATCCACTGATTTCGTGGTGGCTGATAACCCATCACGCGTTATCATTGTTTGACAAACTTCGCACATTCCCAAGGTAGATAGGGATAGTCTTCTTCATGCAAGATCCTTCACACGCACAGGACTTATGTGGCAACACAATCTGTTCTCCATTATACTGCTAACTCATCACACAAAGATCATCGATTAAGTTACATAGGCTTGTGGTACTCCAACCAAAAATCCTGAAGTGGAAACTACCTACCAACTGGTAGTCATATAATGCTTCCATGTGCTGGATCCCATAATTGCATGCCGGTTCATCTTGACATGCCGGTTCATCTTGAACAAATATACCACTTCACTTTGGCATATATACCGGTTCATATATATATGCCAGTTCTCTCTTCTCATATGTCACATGTGTCGGTTCATGTCATGTCACATATTGACATCAATGACAACATACAATATCATTATGTCTTCATACCGGTTCACATAATGCCAACAATCTCCCCCTTTGGCATTGATGGCAATATACAAAGATATCTCTCCGCTTCATATCTTCTCCCCCTTTGGCAACAATGCCAAAGTGGAGGCACAGGCATCCTTGTTCCATTATATTGCTCCCCCTGAGGAGTAGCACCCTTCAACACATTAATCAACAAAAAATTTGACTACGCAATACTTGACTGATGTGGAACAAATACTTTTAGTTCACCTCCTAAAGGGGCAGTACCCCCAATTCACCTCTTAAATGCACAAATATACTCTTTGGGAGAGGCTTGGTGAATATGTCTGCTAACTACTCCTTACTAGAAACATGTTCCAGTGCAATCTCTTTATTCTAAACCTTTTCCCTCAAGAAATGATACTTAAGCTCAAAATGCTTGGTTCTAGAATGTAAAACCAGATTCTTTGTAATATTGATAGCACTTGTGTTATCACAGAATATACTTACCAGTTCAGATACAGGGATTTTGAAGCCGTTTAAAACATACTTCATCCAGATTGTCTGAGTGCAATTCATGAAGGCTGCAACATACTCTGCTTCCACTATAGACTGAGAGATACAACTTTGCTTTTTACTCATCCATGAGACCAATCTACCACCGAGAAAGAATGCACCACTGGTTGTGCTTTTCCGATCATCCACATTACCTGCCCAATCAGCATCTGTGAATACTTTCAGAATGAAATCATTGCTGTATGGGTACCATAACCCATAGTCACCTATTCCCTTTGAATACCTAAGAATCTTCTTGACTGCAACCAAGTGGGATTCTCTTGGACTTTTCTGGAACCTTGTAGTAATACCAACTACATGCACAATATCCGATCTGCTATGCACTACATAATGCAACTTACCAATCATTGATCTATATTCTTTCTCATCAACTAGTGTGGAATCATCCTCTTTTGACAATTTGCAACTGGTCACCATCGGTGTACCAACCGGTTTGCTATATTCCATGCCAAAGTTTTTCAACACCTCTTTGACATATTTGGACTGAGTGATAAAGATTCCATCTTTCATCTGCTGGATCTGCAGTCCAATGGAGAACTAAATCTCCCCTATGAGTGACATCTCAAACTCTTTCTTCATCTTATTAGCAAACTCATGACTCATCTTGTCATCTCCACCAAAGATAATGTCATGAACAAAAACCTCACAGATCAAGATCTGATCTCCTTCAGACTTCAAGTAGATATTGCTATCTTCACTTGTTCTTTCAAATCCAATCTTAAGAAGATGAGAATGTAGGCACTCATACCATGCCCTAGATGCTTGCTTTAGACCATATAAGGATTTATGTAGCCCACATACCATGTCACTATATTCAGATAGGGAAAACCCATTTGGTTTCTCAATATACACCTCTTCTTCAGGTACACCATTTAGGAATGTAGATTTTACATCCATTTGATATACTTTGAACCCTTTAAAAGCTGCATATGCAAGAAGCATACAAACTCCTTCCAATCTAGCTACAGGAGCAAAGGTTTCTCCATAGTCTTCTCCTTCTTCTTGAGCATATCCTTTACACACCAATCTGGCTTTATTCCTAATCACTGTGCCATTCTCATTCAGCTTGTTTCTGAACACCCATTTGGTGCCAATAACATTTTTATGCTCCGATCTGGGTGCCAGGGACCATGTACCAATTTTCTCTATCCGGTCAAGTTCCTCTTCCATTGCCTTGATCCAGTCTTCATCTTTATGAGCCTCTTTGAATGATTTAGGCTCAAATTCAGAGATCATACATGAGTTTTCTCTGCTCTTTCTTCTTGTAAGGATTCCTACATCCTTATCTCCTATGATCTACTTAGGATCATGATTCAACTTGACATACCAAGGAATGGTCTTTACTGGTTCTTCTTGCTTTTCCTCTTCATCCTCATCATCATCAATATCAACATTCACCAGTTCAAGAACACTGTTACTGGTACTTGGTTGACTAACAACCAGTTCCCAGAAGGTTGCAATCGGTTCATTTACAACTTTCTCACTACCAGTTTCCTCAGTTTTCTCAGAGGATTCATCAACTCTTACATTGATAATTTCCATAATTCTCTAAGTCCTATTTTTGTAGCACTTGAGAGCTTTACTCTTGGTGGAATATCCTAGGAATATTCCCTCATCACATTTAGCTTCAAATTTGCCCTGATGTTCACTCCTATTGATGTAACATTTGCTACAAAATACCCTAAAGTATCTAACCACAGATGTCTTACCGGTCCAATACTCATACGGAGTTTTGTCCTTACCTTTCTTGATGAGTACCCAGTTCATTGTGTAGACTGCAGTACTCACCGCTTCTCTCCAAAATGTGTGAGCTACCTTCCCTTGAATCAACATGGTTCTAGCTGCTTCAACCATAGTCTGGTTATTCCTATCTGCTAGGCCATTCTGCTATGGAGTCTGAGGGGCAGACAGTTGTTTCTTGATGACAAATTCTTCACAATAGTTGAATTCACCAAAAGTGAATTCCCCTCCTTGTTCAGTTCTGAGACATTTGCTCCTTTTACCGCTTTCCTTTTCTACTAATGCTCTGAAAGCTTTGGATTTCACAAAGGCTTCAGACTTGTCTTTCAAGAATGTGACGCACATCATTCTTGAGCAGTCATTAGTGAGAATCATGAAGTACCTATCACCCTGTACACTTCTAGTTTTCATAGGACCACACAAATCAGTATGCACAAGATCAAGCAAGTTGTCAATAGTAAAAGATTTACCTTTAAAGGTTGAGGAAGACATTTTCCCCAATTGACACTCTCTACATAAGGTATTATCCATTTTTCTTAGCATCGACAACCCTCTAACTGCCTTGATCTTACTAGCCTTCATAATGTTATCAAAGTTTACATGACAGAGTCTCCTATGCCATATCCAGCTATCATCAGACTTAGCCATAAGACATGTGCTTATATTTGAGTTCAAATGAAATAGGTTACCTTTGGTCTACATGCCGGTGGCCACCAATTCACCCTCTTTTCCTTTGATTCTGCAAACTCCATTCTTGAATTCCAGAGTAAGGCCACTGTGATTCAGCTAGGCAACACTCAAAAGGTTGTGTCTGAGACCATCGACCTAGTACACATTGTCAGCACTACTCTTTCCATTCAGAGAGATGGACCCTCTACCTTTGACCATGCATGGTGCATCATTGCCAAAGCAAACCAAACCACCATCATACTCCTCCAAGGATAGAAACTTGCTCCAGTCACCAGTCATATGGTGAGAACAGCCACTATCAATGATCCACTCATTGGAATTATCAAACTTGGAGATAAGAGCCTTCTTGTCTGCCACATCTTCCTTTACAGCAACAAACACAATGTCTTCATTCTCTGCATCTTCTGATTCCTCATCTGTGACACCTTCATCAATTGCTACAAAATAGTTTCTCCGGTTTCCTCCTTTGAATTTCTTGAACCTTTCTGCCTTGTCCTTGTTATCACCATTTGGACAGTTTATAACAATATGTCCTATCCGGTTACAGGAAAAGCATTTCAAAGGTAGCTTACCTTTGTATTTACTAGCTCCTTTAGGAAGCTTTCTGGCAAGGAGAGCTTCAAATGCCATCAGAATCTCCTCATCATTCATTTATTTGCATTGTATAGGTTCACCACTAGTGCTAGCTTCTTTTCCTTTTCTGGATGGTATAGCAGAAGCTTTAAATGTTGATTCAGTCTTTTGAATACTGCCATCAAAAATATTTAGCTCATAGGCTATTAACTTGGTTATGATGGAGTCCAAGGATACCTTAGTCTTGTATATTGATCTCAGCTCCTGAATAGCAGCAACCCTTATTGCATAGACCGGCAACAGGGATCTCAGGACTTTGCTTACCATAGTGGAATCTTCTATTTTACCACCTGCACTCTTGATTTCTCCAACAATTGATTTGATTCTTATTCCATACTGCTGAATGGTCTGACCTTCAACCATTCGCATATCTTCAAACTTCCCTCTCAGGCTTTCTTCCTTAGCCTATTTTACATGTTCATCACCACCATAGATATTTTCAAGAGCATCCCATACCTCTTTGGGATTTACCTTGTCCTGAACATCAATAAACTTAATTTCAGATAGACTACTAATAAGTGCTTCCACAACATGCCCATTTTCTTGTATCTCTCTCATTTGGTGATCAGTGAGAGTACCGGTAGGGACAACATAGACATTCTCAATATAACTCTAGTGTTGAGAACCCATGCTTTTGATGAATATCTTCATTCTATCTTTCCATATACCAAAATTTTTCCTGTTAAACTTTTCACCTTCCCTCTTCATCATTTGACTGGGATCTTTACCTCAAGTGGTTAAGCTTACAACATAGAGGACCTAGAGTGCTCTGATACCAATTGATAACTCAATGATGAATGAATAGTACCAAATCGGTACTGAGAGGGGGGGTGAATCAGTACAGGCAAAATACTATCGAAAATTGGCTTGTCAGCAAATACTCCAAGTGACTAGCAAGCAGTGACTCTGGTTAAAATAGAGTGCAACCAGTAGGACCCAGAACAACTAAAACAATCATAGGCCGGTTACTCACTAAGCTTTCCTCTTAGCTCAATACTATAGTACCATTACACCCTCATGCATGAATAGGTAAACTATCATTAAATCTTCACAATAGTTAGTTCAATATGTTTTATAGACAAGCATAAAACACAAAACCATCATATGCTTAATAGGTAATAACAAAGAATCACAAGATAAAAGCATCACACATCACACACATATTTTTCACATGGAAACCCAACTGGGAAAATCCACAGTGGGGATGAATACCCACAAGCTTCTTTTTGAACTCTTTAGAAGTCCGCTCTATTAGGAGCCTTGTCCAGTTAAAGACATTACAATAGGTTCTGCTAAAAACCAATCCTGTTAGGGATCACTTGGTTAAGGGATGGTTAGAATACCCAGTTAGGGGTTAAACCTAGTTAGGGTTACCTTGTTAGAGGATTTCAAGAACTCAATAGCTAAAGGATCTCGAGAGCTCTATAGCTTCCCAGAACTCAATAACTTCAAGTTACCCTGTTAAGGGATTTATAACAAGCCTGTTAAGGCTACCCTATTAAGGGATTTCACAACTGTTGAAGTGGTTAAAGATCAATAGGAATTACAATGATCTAGTAACAACACTCAATGCTAATGCAGATCCATTTTGGCTCATCTTCACCTTCTGCACATTCACTTTGCAAATTTCTCTTCTCTCCTTTGGTCTAGCAAGAATCACGTATCACTTCCCTTGGATACACACATACAACTTTTGCCAACAACCTTAGAAAGAGACACAACATCAGCCTTATAGGAAACAGACAGGTCGGTAGCAAAAACCCTAAACCCTAGACCTGTTAGGTTAAGCAATTCAAACAGTTCAATCCTGACTATTTAATCATACTACATTAAATGCAACACTCTTGAATCGATCTCAAGACATTTTCCATCTTCCATTATCCACTGATTTCATGGCATTTGATAACCCATCACACGTTATCACCATTTGACAAACTTTGCACATTCCCAAGGTAGATAGGGATAGTCTTCTTCATGCAAGATCCTTCACGCACAGAGGGCTTACGTGGCAACATGATTTGTTCTCTGTTATACTGCTAACTCATCACACAAAGATCACCGATTGAGTTACATAGGCTTGAGGTACTCCAACTGAAAATCCTGAAGTGGAAACTACCTACCAACCGGTAGTCACATAATGCTTCCATGTGCCAGTTCCCATAACTGCATGTCGGTTCATCTTGACATGCCGGTTCATCTTGAACAAATATACCGCTTCACTTTGGTATATATACCGGTTCATATATATGTCGGTTCTCTCTTCTCGCATGTCACATGTGTCAGTTCACGTCATGTCACATATTGACATCAATGACAGCATACAATATCATTATGTCTTCATACTTTTCACATAATGCCAACAACTTCATATGCTAGTGGTTTAGCTTCTCTTGGCTATTTATGAAATTGAGTGCTTGATTATCAATAAAGACTATAAACTCCTTAGGCAATAAATAGTGCCTCCACTTCTTCAAAGACTATACTAGAGTATACATCTCCAACTCATAAGATGAGTATCATTTCTTAGCATCATTTATCTTTTCACTAAAAAAAGCAATAGGCCTTCCTTCGTGATTGAGCACTGCTCCAATAGCCATGTGCCTTGCATCACATTCCACCTGAAAAATCTTATTGAAGTCTAGTATGGAAATAAATGGTTTTTTTGCAACCTTCTTCTTCAATGTCTCAAATGAATCATCTGCCTCTTTGGTCCAATTGAACCTACACTTTTTTCCTCCCTTTATGGTATCAAGCATGGGTGCACAAACATGACTAAATCCTCTTATGAACTTCCTATAAAAAGTTGCTAACCCATGGAAACTTCGGACATCATTCATAGTTCTAGGTGTAGGCCAAGACAGTATAGCACTTACCTTCTCTTTGTCCATTTTCAACTCACCTTGTGAGATTACAAAACCCAAGTAGATGATCTCCTCCTACATGAACAAACACTTATCCAAATTTATCATTAGTTTCTCTTCATGTAACCTCTTGAGAACCATATCTATATGTTTGAGGTGCTCTTCCCTTGTGTGACTGAAGATCAAGATATCATCTAGATATACTATGACAAATTTTCCTATGAAATCCACCAAAACTTCATTCTTTAACCTCATAAAGGTAATAGGGGCATTGGACAACCCAAATGGCATGAATTTCCATTCATACAACCCTTAATTAGTTTTAAATGATGTCTTCCAATCATTCCCTAGCCTTATTCTAATATGATGGTATCCACCTTTTAGATCCATTTTTGTAAAATACTTGGCACTCCTTAAGCAATCAAGTAGATCCTCTATTCTAGGGATTGGGAACCTATACCTTATGGTTATCTTGTTGATGACTCTTGAGTCTGTAAAAAGCCTCCAAGTGTCATCTTTCTTGGGTGCAAGGACTGCCGGTACTACACATGGGCTCAGACTTTTTCTAGTCAGTCCTGAGTCAAGCAACTCTTCAATCTGACTTGTCATTTCTACATTTTGGTCTGGGGTGAGCTTGTAGGCTACTTTGTTTGGCAATGTAGATCCAAGGATCAGATCTATGCAATGACTGATGTCCCATACTAGTGGTATAGACCTTGGCATTCCATCTAAGATGATGCCTTGATTCTTATCAAGCAATTGTTTGACTATCGGGTCTATGTGCTTTGGTCCTCCTTTCTCTTCTACAAATTGCTCTTTTGTTGTCACCTTGGGGCTAGGCATGAGGGCATAGCAAAATGAACCTTTCTCTTCAATCACCTTCATGAATTGTTTACCTTCTACCATCAACACTCTTGTATCCTTCCCTTTTGATTCCATCTCTTCCTCTATCAGAGGTAAGAGTTCTATCACCTTACCATCTTTTGTGATTGAGTAGGTGTTTCTCAACCCATCATGATGAGTTTTCAAGTCATACTACCATGGTATCCCAAACAAGAGATGGCATGCATCAATTTTGGCTATGTCAAATAGCAATCTATCCTTTTAAGATCAAATCTGAAACTCCACCCAAGCCTATTCTTCCACCACTTCTTTTTGACCTTGGGTGAGCCATGAGACCTTATAGGGGTAAGGGTGAGGTAGCTTCCTAAGTTTAATATTTTCTACCATTTCAAGTGATACAAAATTTTCAATGGATCTAGAGTCTATCAGAACCTTGTATACCTTTCCTCCTACCTTGCAAGTGGTTTTGAACAGATCTTTCCTCTGTGTAGGCTCCTTATCAGGTACCTTCATGGTGGCTACTTCTCTCCTCGTCATCAGATCCTCTCCTTTTTCAAGGTAGCCATAGCTATCAGGAGAATTAACACTTTGATAAGCATTTTCACTTGCCACACTTTGACAATCAAATCCCTGTACCAAATTACTTCTCCTTTCTCCCATGGAGCTAGAAGCCTTCTCTGGACATCTATTGGCCATATACCCTTCTTGGTTGCAGTTTTAACACCTAGGAGGTCCTCTTCCTTGGGATATTCCTCTAGAGGGGGGCCTCCTACCCCTAAATATTCCTCTTGGATTGTATCCCCCTCATTGATTGTAACTGCTCTCTCCTCTATTGACTTCTTGGTTAGAGTCTCCCTGGTATCCAAAACCATTTCCTCTACCTCTAAAAGGGGCTCTTCCTCCTCTTTGTTGTCTCCCTTTACCTCTTCCATTTTGATCCTACCTTCTATTCAACTTCTCCTCCACCTTGAGTGCAAATTGAAAACACTTTTGGACTGTCTCTAGGGCATGGAGATTCAAGTCTTATTGAATTGTAAATCTCAACCCATTGAGATACCTCACCACCTTCTCATCTTCACTCTCTTTCACCTTATTCCTCACACACAACTTCATGAACTCCTCGGTATACAAACTCACATCAATCTCCTTTCATTTCAAATTTTGTCTCCTCCTATGCCACTAGATATTGTAGTCCATTGGGACATAGGATTCTTTCACCAAAGCCATCATCTTCTTCCATGTAGCTACTCTTATCTTTCCCTCTTTCACCCTCTCATCTTGGATGAAAGTCCACCAAGTTAGTGCAACCCCTTTAATTTTGGATTGGGCCATCTTAACCTTTGGTGGTCTGATTTGTCTTCACTCTCAAAGAAATTGTCTAGGGAGTCTATCCACTCCATCACTATATCAAGATCCATCTTGCCTGCAAATACTGGTAGATCCATCTTTACATCCATTTTTCTTCTTTCCATGGACTTGAGGACACTCATCAGGGGTCTTTGGTCTACAAGTAACTCTACCTCTTCCTACATAGGGATCTCCTCTTCATCCCCTTATTCTCCAGAGTCTCTCTCTCCCCTCTCCACTCTATCCTTCAACTGGTTCATCTTATTTTTTAAGGCCTGATTCTCAACCCTGACTTCTCTACTCTCCACCATCTGCTTCTTCACTAGGACATTCAACTCTACATTGGTCATTCTTAAAGGTGCCTCATGTGACCCTTCTTCCTCTAACATCTTGTCTTCTCCTTCTCTTCCAAAGGATACTCCTTTTCTCTGATACCACTTGATGTAGAGGCCTACCCAAAACTCCTAATGACAAGCCCAAACAAGGTTAGGCTAGTGACCCCCTAACTACACACAAGGGTTATGCAAGGAAGGACTCTACACCTTGGATGAAACTACACACACATTCACTAAGCTTAGGCCTACTCAAGATGAGTAAAAGGCTTCAACTCCTCAAACATGCTATACTAGTGACCCCTACTCCTTGGGATTTTGAAGTTGGCCAACACATGTGTTGACATTATGTGAACCGGTATGAGGACATAATGACATTGTGTGTTGTCATTGATGTCAATATGATGAAGAGAAGAGAACCGGTATAACACTGTGAACTGACATTTGTGCCAAAGTAAAGCGGTGTGCTTGTTCAAGGTGAACCGGCATATGGTTATGGGAACCGGCACATGGAAGCATTGTATGACTACTGGTTGGTAGTCTCAACTTCAAGGTTTCCGGTTGAAGTACTTCAAGCCTGTGTGGCTCAACTGGTGACTTTGTGTGATGAGTCAGCATGATAATGAAGAACAGATCACCACATATGCCTTATGTGCATGAAGGATCTTGCATGAAGGAGATTGTTACTATCTAACTTAGGAATGTGTGAAGTCTATAAATAGTAATAATGTGTAATGGGTTATCAGCCGCCATGAAATTGGTGGAAAATGAACGATGGAGATTAATGCAGTGTGCTCAATAGTCAGGATTGAACCATTTGAATTCCTTTACCTAACAAGTTTAGGGTTTAGGGTTTATACTACCGACCTATCTATTTTCCTATAAGGTCGATGTTGTGACTCTTTCTAGGGTTGTTGGCAAACGTTGTGTGTGTATCCAAGAGAAGAGATATGGGATTCTTGCCAAACCAGAAAAGATAAGTGATACCTGCAGAGTGTAAGTGTAGAAGGTGAAGAGGAGCTTAAGAGGATCTGCATTGGCATTGAGTGTTGTTACCATATCATTGTAATACCTATTTATCTCTAACCACTTCAATAGTTGAGAAATCCCTTAACAGGGTAGCTTTAACTAGCTTGCTATAAATCCTTTAACAGGATGACTCAAAACCATTGAGTTCTTGAAATCCTCTAACAAGGTAACCTTTAACAGGGTTTAACCCTTAACCAGGTGATCCCTAATAGGATCGGTTCCTAACAGAACCTATTGTATTAGTCTTTAACTGGACAATGCTCCTAACAGAGTGGACTTCTAAAGAGTTCAAAAACAAGCTTGTGGGTATTCATCCCCATCATGGTTTTTCCCAGTTGGGTTTCCACATGAAAAATATGTGTCATGTGTGATGTCTTCTTCATGTGATGCTATGTTTTTTTCTATCAAGTGGTGAATCATGTTGATCTAGTTGCTTATATGTACATCTTTGATGGTAGATTACTTGTTCATGCATTAGGGTGAAATGGAAATGAAGTGTTAGATTGTATGAGAATATAAGTGTCAACCAGTTTATGCTTGTCTCAGTTATTCTAGGTTTTGCCAGTTGTACTCCATTCAAGGACCAGTGTTACTATTTGTCTATCAATGCACAGTGTCTATAGACAAACTAGTTCAAGAGTGTGTTTTTTGTCTGTACTGATTCACCCCCCCCTCCTCTCAGTACCGGTTGGGTACTATTCATTCATCATTGAGTTATCAATTAGTATCAAAGCGACCTCCAAGTCCTGTATGTTATAAGCTTAACCGCTTGAGGTAAAGATCCCAGTCTAATGATGAAGAGGGAAGGTCTAAAGTTTAATAGAGAAAATTTCAGTATATGGAAAGATAGAATGAAGATATACATCAGAAGTATGGGTGCTCATCATTGGAGCTATGTTGAGAATTCCTATGTTGCTCCTATCGGTACTCTCACCGATGACCAAAAGAGAGAGATGCGGGAGAATGGGCAAGTCATGGAAGCCCTAATTAGTAGTTTATCTAACATTGAGTTTATTGATGTCCAAGATAAGGTAAATCCCAAAGAGGTATGGGATACTCTTGAAAATATCTATGGTGGTGATGAGCATATAAAACAAGCTAAGGAAGAAAGCCTTAGAGGGAAGTTTGCAGACATGCGGATGGTTGAAGGTGATACCATTCAAAATTATGGAATAAGAATCAAAACCATTGTTGGAGATATCAAGAGTGCAGGTGCTAAAATGGAAGATTCCACTATGGTAAGCAAAGTCCTGAGATCCCTATTGCCAGTCTATGCAATAAGGGTTGCTGCTATTCAAGAGCTGAGATCAATCGACAAGACTAAGGTGTCCCTAGACTCCATCATTGTAAAGTTGATAGCCTATGAGCTAAATAGTTTTGATGGCAGTTTTCAAAAGACTGAATCAACTTTTAAAGCTTCTATTGTACCATCCAGAAAAGGAAAAGAAACTAGCACTAGTGGTGAACCAAGATAGAGCAGAGAAATGGATGATGAGGAGATTCTGATGGCATTTGAAGCTCTCCTTCCCAGGAAACTTCCTAAAGGAACTGGCAAATACAGAGGTAAGATTCCTTTGAAATGCTTTTCTTGTAACCAAATAGGACATATTGTTGTAAACTATCCTAATACTGACAACAAGGACAAACCAAAAAGGTGCAAGAAATTCAAAGGAGGAAACCGCATAAACTATTTTGTGGCAGTTGATGATGGTGTCACAGATGAGGAATTAGAAGATGAAGAAAATGAAGATATTGTGTTTGTTGCTGTCAAGGAAGATGTGTCAGACAAGAAGGCTCTTGTCTCCCAGTTTGATAATTCCAATGAGTGGATCATTGATAGTGGTTGCTCTCACCATATGACTAGTGACCGGAGCAAGTTTCTATCCTTGGAAGAGTATGATGGTGGCGTGGTTCTCTTTGGTAATGATGCACCATGTATGGTCAAAGGTAGAGGGTCCATCTATCTGAATGGAAAGAGTAGTGCTGACAATGTGTACTAGGTTAATCATCTCAGACACAACCTTCTGAGTGTTGCCCAACTGAATGACAGTGGTCTCACTCTAGAATTCAAGAATGGAAAGTGTAGAATCAAAGGAAAGAATGGTGAATTGGTGGCCAATGGGATGTAGACCAAAGGTAATCTATTTCAGCTAAATGCAAATATAAGTACATGTCTTATGGCTAAATTTGATGATAGCTAGATATGGCATAGGAGACTCTCCCATGTAAACTTTGATAACATTGTGAAGGCTAGTAAGATCAAAGCAGTTAGAGGGTTGTCGGTGCTAAGAAAATTGTATAATACCTTGTGTAGAGAGTGTCAATTGGGGAGAATGTCTTCCTCAACCTTTAAAGATAAATCTTTCACTACTGACAATCTGCTTGATCTTCTGCATACTGATTTGTGTGGTCCTATGAAAACTAGGAGTGTGCAAGGTGATAGGTACTTCATGATTCTCACTGATTACTACTCAAGAATGATGTGGGTCACATTCTTGAAAGATAAGTCTGAAGCTTTTATAAATTTCAAAGCTTTCAGAGCATTAGTGGAGAAGGAAAGTGGTAAAAGGATCAAGTGCCTAAGAACTGATCAAGGAGGGGAATTCACTTCTAGTGAATTCAACAAGTATTGTGAAGAACATGGCATCAAGAGGCAACTATCTACCCCCTGGACTCCATAGCAGAATGGCCTAGTAGAGAGGAATAACTGGACTTTGGTTGAAGTAGCTAGAACCATGTTGATTCAAGAAAAGGTAGCTCACACCTTTTGGAGGGAAGTGGTGAGCACTGCAGTCTACACAATGAACCGGGTACTCATCAAGAAAGGTAAGGATAAAACTTCTTATGGGTATTGGACCGATAAGGCACCTATGGTTAGCTACTTTAGAGTGTTTGGTAGCAAATGTTAAATTAAGAGGAGTGAACACCAGAGAAAATTTGATGCTAAATGTGATGAGGGAATATTCCTAGGGTATTCCACCAAGAGCAAAGCTCTTAAGTGTTTCAATAATAGGACTCAGAGAATCATGGAAAGAATCAATGTAAGAGTTGATGAGACCTCTGAGAAAATTGAGGAAACCAGCTGTGAGCAAGCGGTAAATGAACTGGTTGCAACCTTCTGGGAACCGGTTGTTAGTCAACCGAGTACCAATAATAGTGTTCCTACACCGGTAGATGTAGATGCTGATATTGATGGAGATGAGGATGAAGAGGAAAAGAAAGAGGAATCTATCAAGACCATTCCTCGGTATGTCAAGCTGAATCATGATCCTAAGTAGATCATAGGAGATAAGGATGCAAGAATCATTACAAGAAGAAAGGTCAGAGAAAACTCATGTATGATCTTTGAATTTGAGCCTAAATCATTCAAAGAGGCACATAAAGATAAAGACTGGATCAAGGCAATGGAAGAGGAACTTGACCAGATAGAGAAAAATGGTACATGGTCTTTGGTACCAAGACCAGAGCATAAAAATGTCATTGGTACCAAATGGGTCTTCAAAAATAAGCTGAATGGGGATGGCACAGTGATCAGGAACAAAGCCAGATTGGTGTGCAAAGGATATGCTCAAGAAGAAGAAGACTATGGAGAAACCTTTGCTCCTGTAGCCAAATTGGAAGGAGTTCGTATGCTTCTTGCATATGTAGCTTTTCAAGGTTTCAAAGTATATCAAATGGATGTAAAATCTACATTCCTAAATGGTGTACTTAAAGAGGAGGTGTATATAGAACAACTAGATGGGTTTTCCCAATCATAAGATAGTGACATGGTATGTAGGCTACATAAAGACTTATATGGTCTAAAGCAGGCACCTCGAGCATGGTATGAATGTCTACATTCCCATCTTGTGAAGATTGGATTTGAGAGAACAAGTGAAGATAGCAATATCTACTTGAAGTCTAAAGGAGATCAGATCCTGATCTGTGAGGTATTTGTTGATAACATTATCTTTCATGGAGATGACAAGATGAGTCATGAGTTTGCAGATGAGATAAAGAAAGAGTTTGAGATGTCACTCATAGGGGAGATTAAGTTCTTCATTGGACCACAGATCCAACAGATGAAAGATGGAATCTTTATCAATCAGTCCAAGTATGTCAAAGAGGTGTTGAATACCTTTGGCATGGAAGATAGCAAACTGGTTGGAAAACTAATGGTGACTGGTTGTAAACTATCCAAAGAGGATGACTCAGCATTGGTTCATGAGAAGGAATACTGATCAATGATTGGTAAGTTGCATTATATAGTGCATAATAGACCATATATTGCATGTGTAGTAGGCATTATTGCAAGGTTCTAGAAAAACCCAAGAGAATCCCACTTGGTTGCAGTCAAGCAGATCCTTAGGTATCTGAAGGGAACTGTTGATTATGGATTGTAGAATCCATATAGAAAGGATTTCAACTTGAAAGTATACATAGATGCTGATTGGGTAGGTAATGTAGATGACTAGAAAAGCACAACCAGTGGTGCATTCTTTCTTGTTGGTAGACTGGTCTCATGGATGAGTAATAAGCATAGTTGTATCTCTCAGTCTATAGTAGAAGCAGAGTATGTTGCAACTTTCATGAACTGCACTTAGACAATTTGGATGAAGCATGTATTAAATGGCTTCAAAGTTCCTGTATCTGAACCGGTAAGTATATTTTGTGACAATACTAGTGCAATTAATATCTCCAAGAATCCAATTTTACATTCTAGAACCAAGCACTTTGAGCTTATGTATCATTTCTTGAGGGAAAAGGTTCTAAACAAAGAGATTGCACTGGAACATGTTTCCAGTAAGGAGCAGTTAGTAGACATATTCACCAAGCCTCTCCTAAAGGCTACATTTATGTACTTAAGAGGTGAATTAGGGGTGTTGCCCCTTCAGGAGGTAAACTAAAAGCATATGCTCCACATCAGTCAGGTATTGCATAGTCAAATTTATTTTGGATTGATGTGTTGAAGGATGCTACTCCTCAGGGGGAGCAACATAATGGAATAGGGAAGTTTGTACCTCCACTTTAGCATTGTTGTCAAAGGGGGAGAAGATGTAAAGCGAAGAAGATATCTGCAGAAAATGGGGAGAAGATGTGAAGCAGATAAATATCTTTGTATATTGCCATCAATGCCAAAGGGGGAGATTGTTGGCATTATGTGAACCGGTATGAAGACATAATGAAATTGTGTGTTGTCATTGATGTCAATATGATGAAGAGAAGAGAACTAGTATAACACTGTGAAAGGACATTTGTGCCAAAGTGAAGCAGTGTTCTTGTTCAAGGTGAATCGACATATGGTTATGGGAACCGGCACATGGAAGCATTGTATGACTACCGGTTGCTAGTCTCAACTTCAGGGTTTCTGATTGAAGTGCTTCAAGCCTATGTGGCTCAATTGGTGACTTTGTATGATGAGTTAGCATGATAACAAATAACAGATCATGTTGCCATGTATGCCTTATGTGTGTGAAGGATCTTGCATGAAGGAGATTGTTCCTATCTACCTCGGGAATGTGCAAAGTTTGTAAATGGTGATAACATGTGATGGGTTATCAGCCACCATGAAATTGGTGGAAAACAAATGATGAAGATTAATGCAGTGTGCTCAATGGTTAGGATTGAACCATTTGAATTCCTTAACCTAACAGGTTTAGGGTTTAGGGTTTATGCTACTGACCTATCTATTTTCCTATAAGGTCGATGTTGTGACTCTTTCTAGGGTTGTTGGAAAAAGTTGTGTGTGTATCCAAGAGATGAGATACATGATGCTTGCCAGACTAGAGGAGAGAAGTGATACCTACAAAGTGTAAGTGCAGAAGGTGAAGAGGAGCTTAAGCGGATCTACATTGGCATTGAGTGTTATTACCAGATTATTGTAATACCTATGGATCTCTAACCACTTCAATAGTTGAAAAATCCCTTAATAGGGTAGCTTTAATCGGCTTGATGTAAATCCTTTAATATGGTGACTCAAAACGATTGAGTTCTTGAAATCCTCTAACAAGGTAACCTTTAATAGGGTTTAACCCTTAACCAGGTATTCTAGCCATCCCTTAACTGGGTGATCCCTAATAGGATCGGTTCCTAACAGAACCTATTGTATCAGTCTTTAATCAGACAACGCTCCTAATAGAGCGGACTTCTAAAGAGTTCAAAATAAAGCTTGTGGCTATTCATCCCCACCGTGGTTTTTCCCAGTTGGGTTTCCACGTGAAAAATATGTGTCTCATGTGTGATGTCTTCTTCATGTGATGCTATGTTATTTTCTGTGAAATGGTGAATCATGTTGATCTAGTTGCTTATATGTACATCTTTGATGGTAGATTACTTGTTCATGCATTAGGGTGAAATGGAAATGAAGTGTTAAATTGTATGAGAAGATAAGTGTGAACCAGTTTATGCTTGTCTCAGTTATTCTGGGTTTTGCCAGTTGTACTCTGTTTAAGGACCGGTGTTACTGTTTGTCTGTCAGTACATAGTGTCTGTAGACAAACTAGTTCAAGAGTGTGTTTTTGTCTGTACTGATTCAGCCCCCCCCTCTCAGTACCGGTTTGGTATTATTCGTTCATCATTGAGTTATCAACATGTCATCTAAGGGCTTTTTCAAACACTAGTTTTGGTTTAGAGCATCAATTCCTTATACCTCCTTTGTAAACCTACCCCCTCAGCTTGTAGCCCTATTTGATGATAGAATGGATCATATCTTCAAAATGTTCCACACACCCATACAAAAAAATTACCATTTCAGAAACTCTTTCGGAAGTTGTATAGATCCCCAAAATTGTTTGGCCAGATCTACAAATGCAAGGTTTGTTCCCTTCAGAGGCTAAGAGACCTAATAGGGGAAATTAACCCTATTTTTCAGAGCAACTACCTTTAGCAATACACCAAATGAAAAAAAATTTTATGGTCATGTGGGGGATATTGAGAAACCTCTAATTCTAGGGTTGCACACCTATAATCTAACTCTATGACAACTTATGATGATATCCTAAATTGTGTCCTAGGTAGTCACATAGAGATCCCTATCTAATCTTGTTCCTTTCTCCACACAAAAAAGTTCACCCTGTAGAAAACCATGAAAACACTAAATTAAAGTGGCTTATCCTACATCCATCAAAAGGAAGAGTCTTCTAATGGATTGGAGTGAAAGATAAGGCCATTTTTGTTCAAAACTCTCTCCACACCCTGAATTTTTGAGTTACAGTCATAGGAATGGATGGTTCTCTCTACTCTAGAATAGTTAAGACCTCAGACCTCCACCAAAATAAATCTATTTCATCTGTCTATCCACTCCATGAATGGTGGGATTCAAATCAATCCATACAGGCATGTGCAACTCCTACAAACTTAGGATTTCTGTGAAAACTATAGTATTTTGTGCATTATTGCTTCTCAAAACTCCAACTCCAACATCAAAAACCTTGGGAATCATGCTCACAAGGCTTATAAAAATCTCCAACAGTTTCCCACTGAATTTGGAGTAGTTTGGACCCATTGAAAGGCTTCCCCTAATCCATTTACAAAAAGTTGTACTTTTGCACTCAAAAGTTGCATTTTTGCAATTTTGCAGAAAAAGTTTTCATACTCTCTAAGGCTAGGATCCACATACATGGACCAGCCAAACACACATAAAACATGCCTAAAACCTATCAAACACAAATTTGGACCATCTATTACCCATTTTTACCACATTATCCCAATTGCCTTCTCAAATTGCCTAATTGGTGGCATGGGCTTACATGATGGGGTTTATTGTGATAACTCAATGATGAATGAATAGTACCAAACCAGTACTAAGAGGGGGGAGTGAATCAGTATAGACAAAATACAATCCAAAACTGGTTTGTTAGGAAATACTCCAAGTGACTGGCAAGAAGTGACACTGGTTGAAACAGAGTGCAATTGGTAAGACCCAAAACAACTGAAACAATCATAAACCAGTTACACACTAAGCTTTCCTCTTAGCTCAATACTATACTACCATTACACCCTCATGCATGAATAGGTAAACTATCATCAAACCTTCATCAATAGTTAGTTCAATATGTTTTATAAATAGGCATAAAGCACAAAACCATCATATGCTCAATTGGTAATAACAAACCATCACACATGACACACATATTTTTCACATGGGAACCCAACTGGGAAAAACCAATGTGGGGATGAATACCCACAAGCTACTTTTTGAACTCTTTAGAAGTTCGCTCTGTTAGGAGCCTTGTCCAGTTAAAGACATTACAATAGGTTATGCTAGGAAACGATCCTGTTAGGGATCACCCGCTTAAGGGATGGCTACAATACCCAGTTAAGGGTTAAACCCAGTTAGGGTTACCTTGTTAGAGGATTTCAAGAACTCAATAGCTAAAGGATCTCCAGAGCTCTATAGCTTACCAGAACTCAATAACTTTGAGTTACCTTGTTAAGGGATTTGGATCAAGCCGGTTAAAGCTACTCTGTTAAGGGATTTGTATCAAGCTAGTTAAGGCTACCTTGTTAAGGGATTTCACAATTGTTGAAGTGGTTAAAGATCAACAGGAATTACAATGATCTGGTAATAACACTTAATGCTAATGTAGATCTGTTTTGGCTACTCTTCACCTTCTGCACATTCACTTTGCAGGTATCTCTTCTCTCCTTTGGTCTAGCAAGAATCATGTATCACTTCCCTTAGATACACTTTGCCACCAACCTTTGAAAGAAACACAACATCAACCTTATAGGAAACAGACAAGTTAGTAGCAAACATCCTAAACCCTAAACATGTTAGGTTAAGCAATTCAACCGGTTTAATCCTGACCGTTGAATCATACTACATTAAATGCAACACTCTTGAATCAATCTCAAGACATCCTCCATTGTCCATTATCCACCGATTTCATGGTGGCTGATAACCCATCACGCATTATCACCATTTGACAAACTTCGCACATTCCCAAGGTAGATAGGAATAGTTTTCTTGATGCAAGATCCCTCACATGCACAAAGCTTACATGGCAACACAATCTATTCTCCATTATACTGCTAACTCATCACACAAAGATCACCAATTGAGTCACACAGGCCTGAGGTATTCCAACCAGAAATCCTGAAGTGTAAACTACCTACCATCCGGTAGTCATACAATGCTTCCATGTGCCAGTTCCCATAACTACATGTCAGTTCACCTTGAACAAATATACCGCTTCACTTTGGCATATATACCAGTTCACACATAAGCCGGTTCTTGCTTCTCACATATCACATATTGACATCAATGACAACATACAATATCATTATGTCCTCATACCGGTTCACAAAATGCCAACAATCTCCCCCTTTGGCATTGATGGCAATATACAAAGATATCTCTCCACTTCATAGCTTCTCCCCCTCTGACAACAATGCTAAAGTGGAGGTACAAGAATCTCTGTTCCATTATGCTACTCCCGCTGAGGAGTAGCATCCTTCAACACATCAATCAACAAAAATTTCACTATGCAATACTTGACTGATGTGGAACAAATACTTTTAGTTCACCTCCTAAAGGGGCAGTACCCACAATTCACCTCTTAAATGCACAAATATAGTCTTTGGGAGAGGCTTGGTGAATATGTCTGCTAACTGCTCCTTACTGGAAACATGTTCCAGTGCAATCTCTTTATTCTGAACCTTTTCCCTCAAGAAATGATACTTAAGCTCAAAATGCTTGGTTCTAGAATGTAAAACTGGATTCTTTGAAATGTTGATAGCACTTGTGTTATCACAAAATATACTTACCAGTTCAGATACATGGATTTTGAAGCCATTTAAAACATGCTTCATCCAAATTGTCTAACTGCAGTTCATGAAAGTTGCAACATACTCCACTTCTGCTCTAGACTGAGAGAAACAACTCTACTTTTTACTCATCCATGAGACCAGTCTACCACCGAGAAATAATGCACCACCGATTGTGCTTTTCCAGTCATCCATATTACCTACCCAATCAACATCTGTGATGACTTTTAGAATGAAATCATTGTTGTATGGGTACCAAAATCCATAGTCAATTGTTCCCTTCAGATGCCTAAGAATCTGTTTGACTGCAACCAAGTGGGATTCTCTTGGAGTTTTCTAGAATCTTGCAGTAATACCAACTGCATGTGCAATATCCAGTCTTCTATGCACTACATAATGCAACTTACCAATCATTGATCACTATTCTTTCTCATCAACTAGTGCAGAATCATCTTCTTTTGACAATTTGCAACCGGTCGCCATTGGTGTACCAATCGGTTTGCTATCTTCCATGCCAAAGGTTTTCAACACCTCTTTGACATATTTGGACTGAGTGATAAAGATTCCATCTTTCATCTACTGGATCTGTAGTCCAATGAAGAACTTAATCTCCCCTATGAGTGACATCTCAAACTCTTTCTTCATCTTATTAGCAAACTCATGACTCGTCTTGTCATCTCCACCAAAGATAATGTCATGAACAAAAACCTCACAGATCAAGATCTGATCTCCTTCAGACTTCAAGTAGATATTGCTATCTTCACTTGTTCTTTCAAATCCAATCTTAAGAAGATGCGAATGTAGGCGCTCATACCATGCCCTAGATGCTTGCTTTAGACCATAGAAGGCTTTATGTAGCCTGCATACCATGTCACTGTCTTTAGATAGGGCAAACCCATCTGGTTGCTTAATATACACATCTTCTTAAAGTACACCATTTAGGAATGCAGATTTTACATCCATTTGATATACTTTAAACCCTTTAAAAGTTGCATACGCAAGAAGCATATGAACTCCTTCCAATCTAGCCATAGGAGCAAAGGTTTCTCCATAGTCTTCTCCTTCTTCTTGAGCATATCCTTTGCACACCAATCTGGCTTTATTCCTAATCACTGTGCCATCCTCATTCAGGTTGTTTCAGAACACCCATTTGGTGCCAATGACATTTTTAAGCTCTGGTTTGGGTACCAAGGACTATGTACCATTTTTCTCTATCTGGTCAAGTTCCTTTTCCATTGCCTTGATCCAGTCTTCATCTTTATGAGCCTCTTTGAATGATTTGGGCTCAAAATTTAGAGATCATACATGAGTTTTCTCTGATCTTTCTTCTTTTAAGGATTCCTGCATTATTATCACCTATGATCTGCTTAGGATCATGATTCAGCTTGACATACCAAGGAATGGTCTTTACTGGTTCTTCTTGCTTTTCCTCTTCATCCTCATCTTCATCAGTATCAACATTCACCAGTTTAGGAACACTGTTAGTGGTACTTGGTTGACTGGCAACCAGTTCCCAGAAGGTTGCAACTGGTTCATTTATAGTTTGCTTACTATCGGTTTCCTCAGTTTTCTCAGAGGATTAATCAACTCTTACATTGATACTTTCCATAATTCTTTGAGTCCTATTGTTGTAACACTTGAGAGCTTTACTTTTGGTTGAGTATCCTAGGAATATTCTCTCATCACATTTAGCTTCAAATTTGCCTTGAAGTTCATTCCTCTTGATGTAACATTTGCTACCAAATACCCTAAAGTAGCTAACCACAGGTGTCTTACCGGTCCAATACTCATAAGGAGTTTTGTCCTTACCTTTCTTGATGAGTACCTGGTTCATTGTGTAGACTGCAGTGCTCACCGCTTCTCTCCAAAAGGTGTGAGCTACCTTCTCTTGAATCAACATGGTTCTAGCTACTTCAACCTCAGTCTCGTTATTCCTCTCTGCTAGGCCATTCTGGTGTGGAGTCCAGGGGATAGACAGTTGTCTCTTGATGACAAATTCTTCACAATACTTGTTGAATTCACCACAAGTGAATTCCCCTCCTTGATCAGTTCTTAGACATTTGATCCTTTTACCACTTTCCTTCTCCACGAATGCTCTAAAAGCTTTGAATTTCATAAAGGCTTCAAACTTGTCTTTCAAGAATGTGACCCACATCATTCTTGAGCAGTCATCAGTGAGAATCATGAAGTACCTGTTACCTTGCACACTTCTAGTTTTCATAGGACCACACATATCAGTATGCACAAGATCAAGAAAGTTGTCAGCAGTGAAAGATTTACCTTTAAAGGTTGAGGAAGACATTTTCCCCAATTGACAATCTCTACAGAAGGTATTATCTAGTTTGCTTAGCACCGGCAACCCTCTAACTGCCTTGACCTTACTACCCTTCACAATGTTATCAAAGTTTACATGACAGAGTCTCCTATGCCATATCCAGCTATCATCAAACTTAGCCATAAGACATGTTCTTATATTTGAGTTCAAATGAAATAGGTTACCTTTGGTCTACATGCCGGTGGCCACCAATTCACCCTCTTTTCCTTTGATTCTGCAAACTCCATTCTTGAATTCCAGAGTGAGGCCACTATCATTCAGTTGGGCAACACTCAGAAGGTTGTGTCTGAGACCATCAACCCAGTACACATTGTCGGCACTACTCTTTCCATTCAGATAGATGGACCCTCTACCTTTGACCATGCATGGTGCATCATTGCCAAAGCTAACCACACCACCATCATACTCCTCCAAGGATAGAAACTTGCTTCAGTCACCAGTCATATGGTGAGAACAGCCACTGTCAATGATCCACTCAATCCACTCATTGGAATTATCAAACCAGGAGACAAGAGCCTTCTTGTCTACCACATCTTCCTTTATAGCAAAAAATAGAATGTCTTCATTCTCTTCATTTCTGATTCCTCATCTGTGACACCTTCATCAACTACTACAAAGTAGTTTCTCTGGTTTCCTCCTTTGAATTTCCTAAACCTTTATGGTTTGTCCTTGTTATCGCTATTTGGATAGTTTATAGCAATATGTCCTATTTGGTTACAGGAAAAGCATTTCAAAGGTAGCTTACCTTTGTATTTACTGGTTCCTTTAGGAAGTTTTCTAGCAAGGAGAGCTTCAAATACCATCATAATCTCCTCATCATTCATTTTTCTTTGCTTTGTCTAGGTTCGCCACTAGTGCTAGCTTCTTTTCCTTTTCTGGATGGTATACCAAAGGCTTTAAATGCTGATTCAATCTTTTGAACACTGCCATCAAAACGATTCAGCTCATAGGCTATCAACTTGACTATGATGGAGTCCAAGGATACCTTAGTCTTGTCTATTGATCTCAGCTCTCGAATAGCAGCAACCCTTATTGCATAGACCGGCAATAGGGATCTCAGGACTTTTCTTACAACAGTAGAATCTTATATTTTACCACCTGCACTCTTGATTTCTCCAGCAACTATTTTGATTCTTATTCCATACTGCTAAATGGTCTCACCTTCAACCATCTGCATATCTTCAAACTTCCCTCTCAGGCTTTCTTCCTTAGCCTATTTTACATGTTCATCACCACCATAGACATTTTCAAGAGCATCCCATACCTCTTTGGGATTTACCTTGTCCTAAACATCAATAAACTCAATGTCAGATAGACTACTGATAAGGGCTTCCATGACTTGCCCATTTTCTTGTATCTCTCTCTTTTGGTCATCGGTGAGAGTACCGGTAGGGACAACATAGACATTCTCAACATAACTCCGGTGTTGAGCACCCATGCTTCTGATGAATATATTCATTTCATCTTTCCATATACCAAAATTGTCCCTGTTCAACTTTGGACCTTCCCTATTCATCATTTGACTAGGATCTTTACCTCAAGCGGTTAAGCTTACAACACAGAGGACCTAGAGTGCTCTGATACCAATTCATAACTCAATGATCAATTAATAGTACCAAATCAGTAGTGAGAGGGGGTGGGATGAATTAGTACAGACAAAATACAATCCAAAACTAGTTTGTCAGCAAATACTCCAAGTGACTGGCAAGCAGTGACACTGGTTGAAATAGAGTGCAACCGATAAGATCCAGAACAACTAAAACAATCATAAACCGGTTACTCACTAAGCTTTCCTCTTAGCTCAATACTATAGTACCATTACACCCTCATGCATGAACAGGTAAACTATCATCAAACCTTCACAATAGTTAGTTCAATATGTTTTATAGACAAGCATAAAACACAGAATCATCATATGCTCAACAAGTAATAACAAAGCATCACACATGACACACATATTTTTCATGTGGAAACCCAACTAGGAAAAACCACGGTGGGGATGAATATCCACAAGATTCTTTTTGAACTCTTTAGAAGTCCGCTCTATTAGGAGCTTTGTCCAGTTAAAGATGTTACAATAGTTTCTACTAGGAACTGATCCTATTAGGGATCACCTGGTTAAGGGTTAAACCCGGTTAGGGTTACCTTGTTAGAGGATTTCAAGAACTCAATAGCTAAAGGATCTCTAGAGCTCTATAGCTTCCCAGAACTCAATAACTTCAAGTTACGCTATTAAGGGATTTGGATCAAGCCGGTTAAAGCTACCTTGTTAGGGGATTTGTATCAAGCTAGTTAAGGCTACCCTATTAAGGGAGTTCACAACTGTTGAAGTGGTTAAAGATCAACAGGAATTACAATGATCTGGTAACAACACTCAATGCTAATGTAGATCCATTTTGGCTCCTCTTCACCTTCTGCACATTCACTTTGCAGGTATCTCTTCGCTGCTTTGGTCTGGCAAGAATCATGTATCACTTGCCTTGGATACACACATACAAATTTTGCCAACAACCTTTGAAAGAAACACAACATCGACCTTATAGAAAATAGACAGGTCAGTAGCAAAAACCCTAAACCCTAAACCTGTTAGGTTAAGCAATTCAAATAGTTTAATCCTGACCATTGAATCATACTGCATTAAATGCAGCACTCTTGAATCGATCTCAAGTCATTCTCCATTGTCCATTATCCACCAATTTCATGGCGGCTGATAACCCATCACGCGTTATCACTGTTTGACAAACTTCGCACATTCCCAAGGTAGATAGTAATACTCTTCTTCATGCAAGATCCTTCATGTGCATAGAGCTTACATGGCAACATGATCCATTCTCTGTTATACTGCTAACTCATCACACAAAGATCACCAATTGAGTCACACAGGCTTGAGGTATTCCAACCGATAGTCATACAATGCTTCCATGTGCCAGTTCCCATAACTACATGTCGGTTCACCTTGAACAAATATACCGCTTCACTTTGGCATATATACTGGTTCACACATAAGTTAGTTCTCCCTTCTCACATATCACATATTGACATCAATGACAACATACAATATCATTATGTCCTCATACCGGTTCAAAAAATGCCAACATATTGCATACATGAAACACAAGACACACTAAGACACCCTAATGTTGATGAATACTAAGAGGGGGGTGGTGAATTAGTATGCCAAAAATCTTTGCACTTAAACATTTTGCTAGACTAACAGTAAACCGGTAAATAAGTTTAGCAGACAAATTGGTTAGCACACATGCAAACCAAATAGCAAATAATGCATTCACCCACAGAAGCACAAACACCATAACACGAGATTTTGAAGTGGAAACCCAAATGGGAAAAACCATGGTGAGATGGACCTCACAATTAACTATCTGCAGAATAGGAACCAGATCGGTTAATGTCAAATCGGTTAAGGTGATACAATGTTCTTTACCAGAACAGATCCTGTTAGGAATCTCAATCTCTGTTAGGAGATAAGTCCGATTAAAGACTACCTTGCTAGAGGATTTTAGATCCATAGATGTGAACCACCTTGTTAGAGGATTTACAAGAGGCTTTTGGGCCTACCTGGTTAAGGGCTACAGACTTGTCGAAGATGTGAGTAATCAACAAGTGAGTGATCTAGCAAATAGCACAGATTGCTTGGTTAGATCCTTGATAGCTCATTCCTAATGCATTCCATCATTACTTCAGTCTTCTACACATTCATACTCTCTTTAACTCCTCAACCACCTTAAACCCTAGCAACAACATCAACAACCTAAAACCCTAGACATGATGTCCTTATAAAGGAATCTGATTTCATGTCTGTCCAATAGGATTACAATACAATTTCCTAGGTTCAATGCATCAAGACATATTCTGTAACAAGACACATAAAGCACCGTTAAAGTGTTGGCACCGTTAAACAAGCAGTGGATGGTAACTCATCACAAAATGCCCATTGGTAACTCATCACAAAGTATTGCCAGTTCATACAAAATACTAGTTCAAGAAAAATGCTGGTTGCTAGTTTGACAAAATGAAGACTGGGAAATATGTGTTCTGCCACTTTGATCCTTTGTACCGATTGAGATTCTTGAACCGCTTGGGGTCAACATACCGCTTCAGATCGGTAATCACTTTCTGCAAAACACCAATAGTCTAAGGACTATAATGCATCATATCAGTTGGAACATGTACCGGTTGAGCTTTAACTAATACATACAAAAGTGATCTTAATGTAAGTGTATGTCCATCAATGACAATCACAACATAATCATAAAAAATGCCAACAAATAATTCTAGTCTTCATCCTTAGGGTCATGAATAGCTTGTTGATGAGGTGCTCCTACACTAATTTTGAAAGAGAGTGAATTTCCCTACATTTAGTTTATAGATAGATTTTGTAGTATGATATATCTACATATCCAACATTGTCATGGTGCAAGATGGCATGCTAAACAATTTTGTGATTCAAATAATTATTTTCCACAAGTTGTATTTTTTCAATTATAGATTTCTCCGAGAACTATACATTTACTCCTCACACAGAAATTCAAAGTCAATATTATCATTTTGATCAAGTTGCAATATTTGTACAAGTTTGCTAGAGACAGGCACAATTTCATGTGGATGGTATAGATAGCACTAAAAATGAACACATTGTCATCAAGGAGTTCATTTCTATATCAGTGATGATACGTGTCATGATAGGAGCTATGTAGCACATTGTTTTAGAATGTTTTTTGAAGATATTAAAGATCGTGGGATAGAATGTACACAACATTGGATTTGGTCAGATGGATAAGCAGATAAGTACATTAGATTTGAAATTTATTATTTAAGTTGATATTTTTATTATATATGATTTGATTGTATATAACAGGTCAAAATTTTAAATATATATATATATATATATATATATATATATATATATATATATATATATATATATATATATATATATATATATATATATATATATATATATATATGTTATTCATGTGAGGGCAATTTAAGTTTGCAAAAGGTTTTAACTAGTTATCCCTAAAACATGCTTGATGTAGCATAAAGTTTTTGTGGAACTTATTTGAGAGTGGACATTGAAAAGAAGAGCATGATGGAGCAAGAGCATGTGTGAAGCGTACACTTCACCAACATGAACTTGGAGGTAAATTCTCTTCATAGATTAATTTAAATGTGTGTGTGTGTGTGTGTGTGTGTGTGTGTGTGTGTGTTGCCCAATTTTCTAAAGAAAGAGCTTTTTTATAGGTAACACCATACATAATTCTAATGATATTATTGAATGGTGCAAAAATCATGTTGTTGATGATGATACAACTTACAACAAGCATTTTTATTGGGAAGTTAAAGGTATGGGTTAGTGCAAGATCATGGGGGGCCAAAAAGTGGTGATGTGAAAAAAATAGCCTTCTCCACTCGCCTACAAACGCGAAAATCCATGTTGACTTTTTGCTTGGCTTGGGTGTCAGTAAACCTTAGCATGGTAATTACTTGAGCAAATCAAATATCTGATTTTTATTCATAATTTTAAATTAAAATATATATTATATAATATATAATGTAATATTATAGATTACATATTATATAATATATATAATGTAATAGTATATTATATAATTATATAATATAATAATATATTATATAATTATATTATAGAATATAATATTAGATAATATATATAATGTAATAATATATTATATAATTATATAATATATTATTATATTATATTATATTATATATTATATAATATATAATTATATTTTATAATATAATACAATACGTATGATATAATATTATATTATATAATTATATAATATATTGTTATATTATATTATATTATATATTATATAATATATAATTATATTTTATAATATAATACAATACGTATGATATAATATAATAATATATTATATATAATATATTATTATATTATATAATATAATGTTATTTTAAAATAATTTAAGTATAAAAATCAGATATCCAATTTTCTGATACAATATATTTTGACTGTGACAGCCTGTGAGTCATTTTTAACCCACGGGTTGCGGGATTTCATAAAAATCCGATATCTAATTGCATCCGATATCCAGTGTTTTGCCCAAAAATTACTAAAAAATAGATTGAAAGGTAAGATTTTTAGTGTTTTTTAAAATCGAATACAAAATTGTTTAAATTTGTTAACTAAATTCAATTGTTTACATTCAATTAGGCAAAAAATCGGGGATAACAATGAAAACATTAATCAACCACAACTACAACAACCAAACCCTCCTTTGTCAAACCCCCCCTTGATTCAGGATTTGATTGCACAAAATTTGAATGAATTGAGGGAGATTGCAGATGTATTTTGTAGGATCCCTCATCTAAATCCAATGTTTGATCCTCTCACATCGATCATAAAGAGTATAGAAACCATGACTGAGGAGCACAACGTCGCCCTTTTGTGGCAAGATTCTATGAGGGAACAATATGTGGATGGCTTGTTGTATAAGGAGATCAAGGATCTCAAGATATCGAAAGCTGATATTGCCTCATTATTTGTGAAACCCCACACTGGTCAACTCGTAGACCCCAAAAAAAAACCTTTAAATGGGGCACAAATGATGGTATTGTGAAAATTTTTTGGGATCATTGGTGGATGGTTTTCAACAAACCACCCAACAACAATCTTGATGTCCCCTTCTACTTCATAAGAAAATTGTATGCTGAGTATGTTTTATGCAAACATATGAACTACTTTGACATCCAACCGTTCTAGGATGTGAGTTTAGGTATGCCCCAAAATAGACCTAAGGCAGTCAAAGTAGTCCAGGGCCCATATGTCCCGCCTCCTCCAGTTGATCCCCCACCTCTAGTGATGCCGGAACATCCAGGAGGGTAAATGAACAAAGGAGGACACCAAGGACTAAGGAGAGTGATATGACATCACTAGAGGTCAATTGGAATGTTTTGAAGCCTATAATGGCCTATTGTAATGTTGAATTCAATAAATTATGTAAAAGTCCTAAAGGTCCTGATAAAGGCCTAAGGACCAAAATGCAATGTAATAGGATGATGGAGTCTAGATAGGTTGGATAGGAGTTTATTGTGATTCAATGATCTTATTATGTCAAAATAAGTTGAATGGGACAGGTTTTAGTTGATTAAAAGTATTAGAAATAAAGTTGAAAATTCAAATTTTGAATTTCAACAACTAGTTCCAGTTTTGGTGGGAAATAAGTTTTAGAGTTGTTTTGACATTTTAATCACTTGGATTAGTTGGAGATTGGTTGGAGTTGGTTGGGGAAGGTCTTATAAAGTCTCTAAAGTAATTTTTGTGTGGTTGGATGATGCTGGTACGGACTTGTACGGACTGTCTCAGAAAATTAATTAAAAAACTCTTTATTTGCTGTCAAATCCTTGTTTTTTCATGCTTTCTTTGCATTGAAAGGCTAAGGGATCATCATTTCTGTACATTGGGGGTTTATTGGTTATTACTTTTATGTATTGAGTGCATTTTTGAAGTCTTGAAAGTATCATATTTTTATTTATTGCTGACTGTCCCAGAAAAGACAGTGATTTTTTCACTAATTTGTGAATTTCCAAGCATGTAAGGATCCATCCTATGAATGTACAGGTCTGATTCTCATAGGATGGATGCCAAATAACATGTACAATAGTTTACTAACCCATGATTGACAGGAAGGAGTGAAGAGTGTAGGTGTACACCATGAAAGTTGCATGAAAGTTGAAGAAAAGTGTCTGGAAATGAGTGAAAATGAAGGCTAGAGTGTAGCAGCAGAGAATCTAATTGAACAAGGGGGGTATTTTATGCATTTAAGTGTATAGAAACACCATTTTAAAGGTGTTTGAACTTTGGTTGAGCCTTGGAAGTGATTGGAAGTGATATTTCTAGAAAGCCCTAGGGAAAAGGGTGATTTGGTGAGGTTTTTTGGTGTTTGGGTATCTAGGAGTGCAACCAAGACCTAAGACCTGAAAAATCCTTGATTTGGGAACATAATAAGAGACTGTACAAAAGGGTTTAATCTGGTGTTAAGTTTTTTTGGTACTTCCTTTGTAAAGTGGGTGGTTTTTAAGGCTAAAAAGGGGCACATTTGAGGACAGCAAAGGGTCCGTCCAAAACAACCTATATTGGTTTTCTGATATGTTGTGTAAAATCCAAATGGGTGTCTAAATATGTAATTTTTTTGTCAAGTGTTTTGGGATGATTTGGAGAAAAATTGAAAATACCCGATTTGGAGGCTACAAGGAATAGAGCCTAGAAGAGCAAGTTTGGTTTATGAGTTTGAGTCTGAGTTTGGGGGTGTGTAGAACCTTGTCTTATGGTGTTTGGAATGTGTTAAGACCAATAGAGGTGTTGGAACAAACCATTTTGATGTTATCCTTGGTTGGGTGTGTTGAGTTGAGTTTGGTTTTGAATCACCTAGCATGTAGAGGATCCTTTGATGTGTCTCCTTGAGTTGATTTAATCCTTAGGGAGAGTTCCAGAGTTGATCTCTCTACATCAAGTGGTATCAAAGCATCATTAAAAGATCTAGTGAAGGTTTGGTAAGGGTAGTTATGGAACCTAAGAATCAATTGGCAAGAGAACTAGAAGAATTGAAGGAAGTCCTAGAAAGGGAAAGAAGGGAAAGAAGGGAACAAGATGCAGCAAGAGAGCAGGCTAAAGCAAGAGAAGAAAGACAATGGAGAAGAGAAAGAGAGAATATGCAAGCAAGGATAGAAAACCTTGAGAGGGATAGAAGAAGAAGAATGGAGCAAGACAACATAGGGAACAATGATGAAGAAGAAGTGAATGAGGTAGCAGACCAAGAGCAGCCAACAAATGACATAGATGACCCTAAAGAAAGAAGGTTGGTTAGATTGCTGAAGGCAGTACAAGGTAGTGGAGGTAAGAGTCATATTGATTTGCCTATCTATCAGGGGAAGATGGATAGTGAAGAGGTGTTGGGATGGCTTGATGCCTTGGATAACTATTTTGAGTTTGAAGAAATGGAAGAGGAGAAGAAAGTGAAATTTGCAAAGACAAAGTTGAGAGGTACAGCATTGACATGGTGGACTAGTTTTCAAAATGATAGGATGGCAAGAGGATTAACAAAAGTGTCTACATGGTCAAGGATGAGAAGTTTGATGAAGGAGCAGTTCCTACCTTCTGATTATACCATTCATGTGAAGAGGATGAGGCAAAATCTGAAGCAAAAAGAAATGGATGTAATGGCTTATACTGAGCAATTTCACAAGCTTAGTATTAGAGGAGGATATGAGGAAGAAGAGGAGAAAATAGCCAGGTATATAAATGGCTTGAGATACAACTTACAAGATGAGATTGGTCTACAAGTACCTAGAACCTTGGGTGAATGCTATAAGTTGACCATTAGGGCTGAGGAGAAGTTGAAGAGAAAACAAGAAAGATCAAGTAATGGTGGAAGAGGAGGCATTTCTAATAGAGGAAGAGGTAATAGAGATCAAGGGCAAGGCAACAATGAGAAAGGCAAAGAAAGTTTTTCAGAACCAAGAGGAGGATACAACCCTAGAGGTGGTAGATTTGGAGGAGGAAGAGGAAGTGGAATCTTTACAAGTAAGTGTTTTCACTGCAATGAGATTGGGCACCAATCATTCAGATGCCCTAAGTGGAATGAATCAGAACAAGGCAAAGATAGAAGAGTGTATATGGTACAAGAAGATGAGAAGAAAGAAGAATCAAAGAGAGTAGACCCAGTTCTTGAAGGTGACTTCTTGATGGTAAGGCAAGGTGAGAAACTTCAGCAAGAACCAAAGGTAACAATCTTTAGAACTACTTGTTTATGCAAAGGAAAGATATGTAAGGTAATCATTGATTCAGGATCACATAGTAATCATGTGTCTCTTGATATGATAACCAAGTTAGGAATTGTACCATTTGACCATCCTAATCCCTACAAGGCCACTTGGGTCACCCAACAACAGCATGTAGAGGTTAGTTTGAAGGCTTATGTGAATTTTTCTATTGGTCCATATCAGGATAAGGTGTTATGTGATGTGGTCCCTATGACTTGTGCACATTTGATCTTAGGAAGACCTTGGCAGCATAGTAGAAGGACACTCCATGATGGTTTTGATAACACATATATGGTTCATAAAGATGGTCAGAAGTATAAATTGAATCCTTTACCTTTGGGGGTCTTGAAAGAGCATCCTATAATATGTTTTGGTGAGCATTTACCAATGATACAACAGGGTACAAAACACGAAGATACTGGTTGGAAGGAAGACGTTAATTTGCAGCAGACTATGAGAAAAAACAGTCCTCTTCATGATGATTTATGGGATTTGTCTTTTGTACAAATTGGTTTAGTAAAATGTCCTATTGTTCAGCAGGGATATGTGGATGTGAAAGAGAAGTTGCAGGTACAACAAGTGGATCAGAGAAGAGCAATTGTACAGACTAGTTATGAGCAGCCATATCCTAGACAAGGACACACCAAAGCATGTTTTGTTTCTAATCCATTTTGTGATGTGAGTACAGGTTGGAAAGGAAGGAAGCAGGTCACATTTGGGGACTATCTGATCCCTACTCAAAGGATGATAGCAAAAAGAAATCAGACTGATCATTGGAGCAATTCTTGGGACAAGAATTTTCTTATTGGTGGGGAGTATGATGCCGGAACATCCAGGAGGGCAAATGAACAAAGGAGGACACCAAGGACTAAGGAGAGTGATATGACATCACTAGAGGTCAATTGGAATGTTTTGAAGCCTATAATGGCCTATTGTAATGTTGAATTCAATAAATTATGTAAAAGTCCTAAAGGTCCTGATAAAGGCCTAAGGACCAAAATGCAATGTAATAGGATGATGGAGTCTAGATAGGTTGGATAGGAGTTTATTGTGATTCAATGATCTTATTATGTCAAAATAAGTTGAATTGGATAGGTTTTAGTTGATTAAAAGTATTAGAAATAAAGTTGAAAATTCAAATTTTGAATTTCAACAAATAGTTCCAGTTTTGGTGGGAAATAAGTTTTAGAGTTGTTTTGACATTTTAATCACTTGGATTAGTTGGAGATTGGTTGGATTTGGTTGGGGAAGGTCTTATAAAGTCTCTAAAGTAATTTTTGTGTGGTTGGATGATGCTGGTACGGACTTGTACGGACTGTCTCAGAAAATTAATTAAAAAACTCTTTATTTGCTGTCAAATCCTTGTTTTTTCATGCTTTCTTTGCATTGAAAGGCTAAGGGATCATCATTGCTGTACATTTGGGGTTTATTGGTTATTACTTTGATGTATTGAGTGCATTTTTGAAGTCTTGAAAGTATCATATTTTTATTTATTGCTGACTGTCCCAGAAAAGACAGTGATTTTTTCACTAATTTGTGAATTTCCAAGCATGTAAGGATCCATCCTATGAATGTACAGGTCTGATTCTCATAGTATGGATGCCAAATAACATGTACAATAGTTTACTAACCCATGATTGACAGGAAGGAGTGAAGAGTGCAGGTGTACACCATAAAAGTTGCATGAAAGTTGAAGAAAAGTGACTGGAAATGAGTGAAAATGAAGGCTAGAGTGTAGCAGCAGAGAATCTAATTGAACAAGGGGGGTATTTTATGCATTGAAGTGTCTAGAAACACCATTTTAAAGGTGTTTGAACTTTGTTTGAGCCTTGGAAGTGATTGGAAGTGATATTTCTAGAAAGCCCTAGGGAAAAGGGTGATTTAGTGAGGTTTTTTGGTGTTTGGGTATCTAGGAGTGCAAACAAGACCTAAGACCTAAAAAATCCTTGATTTGGGAACATAATAAGAGACTGTACAAAAGGGTTTAATCTGGTGTTAAGTTTTGTTGGTACTTCCTTTGTAAAGTGGGTGGTTTTTAAGGCTAAAAAGGGGCACATTTGAGGACAGAAAAGGGTCCGTCCAAAACAACCTATATTGGTTTTCTGATATGTTGTGTAAAATCCAAATGGGTGTCTAAATATGTAAGTTTTTTGTCAAGTGTTTTGGGATGATTTGGAGAAAAGTTGAAAA
This sequence comes from Cryptomeria japonica, assembly GCF_030272615.1. Taxonomy (NCBI): domain Eukaryota; kingdom Viridiplantae; phylum Streptophyta; class Pinopsida; order Cupressales; family Cupressaceae; genus Cryptomeria; species Cryptomeria japonica. Next base: position 88,197,765 of record NC_081411.1, on the reverse strand, counting down.
TACCCGATTTGGAGGCTACAAGGAATAGAGCCTAGAAGAGCAAGTTTGGTTTATGAGTTTGAGTCTGAGTTTGGGGGTGTGTAGAACCTTGTCTTATGGTTTTTGGGATTTGTTAATACCAATAGAGGTGTTGGAACAAACCATTTTGATGTTATCCTTGGTTGGGTGTGTTGAGTTGAGTTTGGTTTTGAATCACCTAGCATGTAGAGGATCCTTTGATGTGTCTCCTTGAGTTGATTTAATCCTTAGGGAGAGTTCCAGAGTTGATCTCTCTACATCATCTAGTGCAAAATCCAGATATCATTTGTGAGGCAGCTTAATGGACTATATTGGTTATTCACTCTTTGAGTAGCCTTTTTGTTTCTCAGGTTGAGTCAGTAGCTCAGCCTACTTTTGATGGTAGTGGTGCATCTGGTGGCACTGACATGTCATCCTCGACTCCACACATATGTGTGCCCCATATTTTTACCATGTGTGGGCATGTACGCTTGGGTCCAGTTGGACAACCTATTGATCCTCGTACGAATAGTGTAGATTATGAGGTGCATGAGATGCATGATGCACCAGATGTTATGACATAGATTGGTGGATACCCTGGGGAGTCCTCGCATGCTAGAGGCGAGGAGGCACCATCATCATACATTGATGATGTAGTAGTAAGATTTGTATTTTTACAGTTCATGTTATATTTTAAATGAATATTTATAATCTAGATAATATTAAGTACTAATTTTTATTTACATGGTCTATTTAACAGTTGATGACCAAGGAGGAGTTGAGACAGATTCAGAACATCACCTTGTCGGCCATTTCATTTGGCCTTGATATCTTAATGGTACATATATTATTGCACCTAGTCATTTGTATTTTATTGTAGATACATGCTTATCATTTTTATTGGTATTAATTAGATTATGTAGTAACTTGCATGTATATCTTAGTTTACTCTTGTAGGGACCAAGCAGCACGAGTGTGGGGCAGTGTGATTTACAATCTGGTAGTGCAGTTGGAGACAAGGGAAAGGTAATTGAATGCAAATATGATTGAATGAATATTTTAAATAACTTATAGTGATTATACACGTCTAGACATAGATTGATAGTTTCATGTACTTTTTGTGTATATGTACAGAGAATTCTTGGCTTCACATCCTTGATGACTACACCCAGTATACCTGAAGATGAAGAAAAAGAAGAAGAGATGCCTCGAGTAGATGTGTGTTTATTTTATTTTGTGTTTAGTAGATATAATTTATTATTATCAGTGACAATTATATGCTAACTTGTATCAATGTCATTGTTTTGAACATATGTAGGTTGTGTATGAAAATATTGAAAACATACCTCTTCTACCGAAGACATACATCAAGAGTCTTGCAAAGCCGAAGAGAAAATGTGGAGATGAGGTAAACATGAATAGTTTAATTACAGTTCATTTTTATGTTAACTTTTTGAATGTGAATTATATAATATAACTAATATTAATTATGGTTTGTTTTTCTTGTGCAGGATCCTTTAAAGCCTAGCAGTGAAGTGAAGAGGATCGATTTTGATGATCCATTAGTAGCTTAGGATGTTATAGATAGTTTTGGGATGCTTACATGTCTAGTTGGCATGTATATTTTGTAAACGGACATACATTCACGTATTTAGACATACATTTTGTTTCAGTTGGCGTTTATGCCATATTTGTGTATGGACATACATTTGTAATCATTTGACATTTTTATATATATACAAGTTGATATTTGATCATATAAATTGTTGCTCATCTGTGTGTGGTGTTATCATGGAAATCATTAATCTTCATTCCAATAATTAACAATGGTTAATAATGGTTATTTAATGAACAATACAATTTATTTCATTTCATCATAAGTGTTGTTTGTATAATGAACAATGTAATTTATTTAATGAACAATACAATACAATTCATTTAATTAACAATACAGTTCATGAACAATACAATTCATTTAATGAACAATACAATATAATTCATTTAATGAACAATAAAATACAATTCATTTAATCAACAATACTTGATACAATTAATTATTACCCTATGCATGGTCCTATTTTTCCCCCCACCTCGGTCGAATGCTTGAAGTTTTATTAGGGCAACAATTTTTTAGTTAGTAAAAAAATCGTCAGTCTTATTCAATCGAATGTTGTTGCGTTGTCAATTTCTTGTTCAGCTCATCGCGATGACAAACCGTTAGCTCTGACATGTCTAGTTAGGCATTATCAACCTATGCATGGTCCTATTTTTCCCTGCCACTCAGTCAAACGCTCGGGGTCATACCCTACCGACGTCATTCCTTGTGCGTCCTAAGTGCTAAAAATTGTCATACTTTGATGGGCCCTAACTTATAATCCATGGAATCTATGAATGATCCATTTGAACCTACGGGGAAATGAAAGGGGTCCCTACAAAATCCTATCTTAGTTTTTTATGTTTCCCTACGGTTTTATTAGGGTAGCAATTTTTTGGTGGGTGAAAAAATCATTAGTTTCATTCATTCGAATGTTGTCTCGTGGCCATTTTCTCGTTCTGCTCGTCGCGATCATGAACCATCGACTCAGACATGTTCAGTTAGCCATTATTACCCTATGCATGCTCCTATTTTTCCCCCCACTTAGTCAAACGCTCAAGGTCATACCCTACCGATGTCGTCCCTTGAATGCCCTTAGTTGTAAAAATTATCAAACTTTGAGGGGCCCTAACTCAAAATTCATGGCACCTACAAATGATCTATTTGAACCTACAGGACCACCAAAGGGGTCCCTACAAAAGCCTATCTCTGTTTTTCAAGTTTCCCTATGGTTTTATTAGGGCAGCAATTTTTTGGTTAGTGAAAAATTGTCAGTCTCATTCAATCGAATGTTGTTGCGTGGCCAATTTCTTGTTCATCTCATCGTGATGATGAACCGTTAGCTCTGACATATGCAATTAGGCATTATCAACCTATGCATGGTCCTATTTTTTCCCCCACTCAGTCAAACACTTGAGGTCATACCCTACCGATGTCATCCCTTCAGCGCCTAACTCGGAATCTGTAACACCTATGAACAATCTATTTGAACCTATGGGGCCATGAGAGGGGTCCCTAAAAAATCCTATCTCATTTTTTCAAGTTTCCCTACGGTTTTATTAGGGAATCAATTTTTCAGTGGGTAAAAAAATCGTCAGTCTCATTCAATTGAATGCTATCGCATGGCCAATTTATCATTCAACTCATTGCAATGACAAACCATCAGCTCCGATATGTCTAGTTAGTCATTATTACCCTATGCATGGTCCTATTTTCCCCCCCCACTTGGTCGAACGCTCAGGGTCATACCCTACCGATGTCATCCCTTGAGCGCCGTAAGTTGTAAAAATTGTCAAACTTTGATAGGTCCTACCTCGGAATCTGTGGCACTTGCGAATGATCTATTTGAACCTAAAAGGCCATGAGAGGGGTCCCTACAAAATCCTATCTCGGTTTTTCAAGTTTCCCTATGGTTTTATTAGGGCAGCAATTTTTGGGTGGGCAAAAAAATTGTCAGTCTCATTCATTCGAATGTTGTCTCATGGTCGTTTTCTCGTTCTGCTCATCACGATGACAAACCGTCAACTTCGACATGTCCATTTAGGCATTATTAACCTATGCATGCTCCTATTTTCCCCCCCCACTTGGTTGAATGCTCGGGGTCATACCCTATCGGCATCGTCACTTGAGCATCCTAAGTTGTAAAAATTTTCAAACTTTGACGGGCCCTAACTCAAAATCTATGGCACCTGTGAATGATAACTTTGAACCTATGAGGCCATGAGAGGGGTCCCTACAAAATCCTATCTTGGTTTTTCAGGTTTCCCTATGGTTTTATTAGGGCATCAATTTTTTGGAGGGCAAAAAAATCATCAGTCTCATTCATTCGAATGTTGTCTCGTGGTCGTTTTCTCATTCCGCTCGTCATGATGACAAACTGTCAACTCTGACATGTCCAGTTAAGCATTATTACCCTATACATTCTCCTATTTTCCCCCCCCACTTAGTTGAATGCTCGGGGTCATACCCTACCGGTGTCGTCCCTTGAGTGCCCTAAGTTGTAAAAATTGTCAAACTTTGATAGGCCCTAACTCAAAATCTATGGCACTTGTGAACGATCCATTTGAACCTACGAGGCCACGAGAGGGGTCTCTACAAAATCCTATCTCAATTTTTCAATTTTTCCTATGGCTTTATTAGGATAGCAATTTTTGAGTGGGCAAAAAAATCATCAGTCTCATTCATTCAAATGTTTCCATGTGGTCATTTTCTCATTCTGCTTGTAGCGATGATGAACCATCAACTCCGACATGTCCAGTTATGCATTATTACCTTATGAATTTGAAAGTTTTCTTTTGTGTTTAGACTTCCAATGATTACTACTCCCCATTTACCTCCACATAGATGCTCCTAAATGATTGACAATGTAAGATTTGACTTTAATAATCTCCCAAAAGCATAAATTTGTCTCAACCTATCTAAAAACTCATGATTATCGACAAAAAACATAATATGCAGACTCTGGGTCATTGGAATCCACAAAATGGCTCACAAGGCTCTTTTTTATTTACAAAAATTGGATATCCGATAAAATTTAATGTATAAATTTGTCATCCCAAAATTTTTTCCCGTTGCCACCTTTTTCTTAACTATTGCCATCGATATCCGATTTTATTAATCATATTTTAGAGAGAGAGAGAGAGAGATTAGGGGAGAGAGAGAGAGAGAGATTAGGGAAGAGAGAAAGATTAGGGGAGAGAGAGATATATTAGGGGAGAGGGAGAGGGAGAGGGAGAGAGAGATTAGGGGAGAGAGAGAGATTATGAGAGAGAGATTAGGGAAGAGAGGTAAATTAGGGGAGAGAGAGATATTAGAGGAGAGAGAGAGAGAGAGAGAGAGAGAGAGACAGAGAAACAGAGAGAGATAGAGAGAGAGAGGAGGAGGAGAGGGAGAGAAAAATTAGAGAAGAGAGAGATTAGGGGGAGAGAGAGAGAGGAGGAGAGGTAGAGAGACAGATTAGGAGAGAGAGAGATTAGGGGAGAGGGAGAAAGAGAGGAGGAGAGGGAGAGAGACAGACTATAGGAGAGAGAGACAGACAGACTATAGGAGAGAGAGAGAGACATCAAGGTAGGGGAGAGAGAGACATTTGGTGTCTTAAGGGCTCATATGACCCCGAACGACACCATATGGTGTCCTACGACCCCTTAGGACACCATATGACACCTTATGACACTATATTGGGTCGTTGTGGATCATATTGTGTCCTAATGGATCATATTGTGTCCTATGACTCCTTTAAGAAATCATATGACCCCTTAGGACACAATATGACCCCTTATGACACCATATTGGGTCGCTTTAGGTCCTTTGGTGTCCTAAGGGGTCATATTGTGTCCTAAGACCCCTTAGGACACCTTATGACCCATAATGACACAATTTGGTGTCTTAAGGGGTCATATGGTGTCCTAGGACACCATATGACACCTAACAACACTATATGGTGTCATAAGGGGTCGTATGTTGTCTTTAGGGGTCATATGGTGTCCCATGAACCCTTATGTCCCCTTGGAAAACCATATGACCTGTTATGACACCATATTGGGTTGTTATGGGACCTATGTTATCCTAAGGGGTCATATTATGGCCTACGACCCCTTAGGACACCATATGACCCCTAACGACACCATATGGTGTCATAAAGGGGTCCAATGGTGTCCATAGTAGTCATATGGTATCCTACAACCCCTTAGGACACCATATGACCCATAACAACACAACTTGGTGTCTTAAGGGGTTATATGGTGTCCTAGGACACCATATGACCCCTATGGACACCACATGACCCCTAACAACACCATATGGTGTCATAAGGGGTTCGGGGGCGGCAGCCCCCAAGAAATTTTTTTTTGCCATTTTTTCATTGATGAAAACCGACATTGTAATAAAACCCTATAAAGCCCGACTTTGTTTGTTGCCCTAAAAATGCATGTTATAAGTGGCTAGGATGCTTAAGGCATTGTAAGGTTGATGTACTATTTTTGCTGGATAATAAGAAAGATTGGACGGCTGTGTATGGTGGACGTAACCCATTCTGGGTAAACCACGTTAAATCTCTGTGTTATGTATGTCCTATTTTATTTCTTTATCTTTTGTATTTAAATCTACATATAATTGTTAGTTCATATTTGCTTCGGATGTGCTTGAAACCCTAACAATTGGTATCAGAGCGAGGTTTTCTGTAAATTGGTAGAACTTTCAAATTTGAGTGGGAGAAATGGAGGATTCCAAATTCAAGGATGAAAAGTTTAACGGCCAGAATTATCAGTTATGGAAAATGTAGATGGAGGATTACTTGTATCAAAAGGATTTGTGGCGGCCATTGGAAGGAAAGGCAAAGAAACTGACCACAATATTAGATGAAGAGTGGGATATTTTAGATAGAAAGACACTCGGATCCATTCGATTGTGCCTTGCATCATCTATAGCATTCAATATAACAGAAGCAAAAACGACTGTAGATTTGATGGCAACATTGGCTAAGTTGTATGAAAAACCCTCGGCTTCGAATAAGGTATTTCTTATGAAGCGTTTGTTTAATTTGAAAATGAGTGAGGGAGGATCTGTAGCGGAGCACTTAAATGAATTTAATACAATTACAAGTCAATTGTCTTCGGTAAAAATTACCTTTGCAGAAGAGGTTAGGGCTGTCTTGATTTTATGTTCTTTGCCAGAAAGCTGAAATAGCTTGGTTATGGCTATAAGTAACTCTGTCTCTGGTAAAAATAATTTGGTATTTGATGATATTGTTGGTGTTATCCTAAGTGAGGAAATGCAAAGGAAAAGCACAGGTGAGACTTCAACATCATCGAGTAGTGTTTTGAATGTGGAGAATAGAGGAAGATCAAAGGAAAGAGGAAAAGGCCCTAGGAATGAGAAGTCACGAGGGAAGTCAAAGAAAGGATGCTCTCAATCTAGAGGAAAGAAAGATTGCTGGTACTACAGAAAGCCTGGTCATCTAAAGAAAGACTGTTGGTCTCGAAAAAACAAAGAAGGAGACAAAAATGAAAATGATAGTAAGGAAGCTAATATTGCAAGTAATATTTTACAAGATGCTTTAATCTTATGTTTGGATAATGTTAATGATTCCTGGGTAATAGATTCAGGGGCTTCATTTCATGCTACACCCCATAGAAAATATTTTCTAGATTATGTTCAAGGTGATTTTGGACAGGTATATTTGGGTGATGATGAGCCCTATCAAATTGTTGGAAAAGGAAAGATAAAGATCAAGTTGCAGAATGGTAATGACTGGTTTCTACAAGAGGTAAGACATGTTCCTAATTTAAGAAGAAATTTAATTTCTGCAGGGCAACTAGGTAGTGAAGGTTGCATAGTTACCTTCTCAGACAGTATGTGGAAGGTCACTAAAGGATCATTAGTAGTAGCTAAAGGTACGAAGGTAGGCACATTATATCTATTTACTGGTAACACTTACTCTACCTTAGCTACTATAGATAAAGTTACTACAAGGACAACAACAATAAATGTTGCAAGAATAGATTCGATAATGTGGCACCATAGGCTTGGGCACATGAGTGAGAAAGGGATGAAAATCCTTCACTCCAAAAATCTATTGCCAGGACTAAAGAAGATTGATTTAGAGTTCTGTGAAAACTCTATTTATGGTAAACAAAAAAGAGTCAGATTTCTCAAGGTTGGGAAAGAGAAGAAGAGTGAGAAGTTAGAGCTTGTACATTCAGATGTATGGGGATCGACTCAGGTATCATCTCTTGGTGGCTCTTGTTATTATGTTATTTTTATTGATGACTCAACCAGAAAAACATGGGTATATTTCCTAAAGCAAAAATCAGATGTTTTTGAAACTTTTAAGAAATGGAAAGCTTTGGTTGAGAATGAGATAGGAAAAAGGTTGAAGTGTCTCAGATCAGATAATGGAGGTGAGTATTGCAGCAAAGCATTTGAAGATTACTACTCCTTAAATGCGATTCAAAAGCAGAAGATAGTTTCAGGAACTCCACAGGAAAATGGTGTCTCAGAGAGAATGAATAGGACTATCATGGAACACGCGAGGAGCATGAGATTGCATGCTGGATTGCCCTTACATTTTTGGGCAGATGCTATATATACTCCTATCTATTTGATAAATAGAGGACCTTCAACCCCTTTGGATGGTGGTATTCCAGAGGAGGCATGGACTGGTAAAAAGGTAAATTATTCTTTTCTAAAAACTTTTGGTTGCGAAGCTTTTGTCCATGTTCATAAAGAAAACAAAAGCAAGCTTGATGCTAAATCTCAGAAATGTACCTTCATTGGATATGGGATATATGAATATGGCTATCAGTTATGGGATTTTGAAAATAAGAAAATAATTAGAAGTAGAGATGTTATATTCAATGAGAAGGTTATGTATAAAGAACAGATGCAGCAAAAGAAGCATGAACAGGACAAACAAGAATATGTGGTGTTGGATGAGATTCCTGAAAATGAAATGCCACAGGTACTTGATGCTCAGCAACAATAGATTGTCCCACAAACTCCTGCAAGTGTTAGACATTCTATGAGGACAAGTAGACACCCTGAAATATTTTCTCCTTCTTTGTATTTTATTTTATTAACGGATTCTGGTGAACCAGAAGAATATGAAGAAGCAATGCAGGTAGATGCCAAACAACAATGGGAACTAGGCATGAAAGAGGAGATGGACTCCTTGATGAAAAATAAGACTTGGGACTTAGTCCCTTTACTTGCATAAAAAAGAGCCTTGCCTAACAAATGCGTTTATCAGCTGAAGGAGGAGGAAGGAGGTCAGAAAAGATATAAGGCCAGACTTGTGGTAAAAGGTTTTGCACAAAAAAAGGGTATAGATTATGATGAAATATTTTCTCCAGTTGTAAAAATGACTTCAATTAGAACTATACTTAGTCTTGTGGCTACAGATGATTTACATCTTGAACAATTAGATGTCAAAACAACTTTTCTCCATGGAGATCTGGAGGAGGAAATTTACATGTTGCAACCACAGGGATATGAGGTCAAAGGTAAGGAGAACTTGGTGTGCAGGTTGAAGAAAAGTTTGTATGGCCTAAAGCAGGCACCCCGACAATGGTATTTAAAATTTGATAGTTTCATGGTTGAACACGGTTATCATAGATGTCATTCTGATCATTGTGTATGTTTTAAGAGATTTGATAATGGCAGTTATATTATCCTGTTGCTTTATGTTGATGACATGCTTGTTGTTGGGTCTAACATGCAACATATAAATGATCTTAAACAGAAATTAGCCAGGCCATTTGCTATAAAGGATTTAGGTGTAGCTAAGAAAATTCTTGGTATGAGGATTACACGGGACAGGAAAAATAAAACCTTGAATTTGTCCCAAAGTGAGTATATAAAGAAGGTGTTGAAAAGATTTAACATGCAGGATGCAAAAGCAGTTAGTACACCTTTGGCTAGTCATTTCAAATTGACTAAGGAGATGTGCCCAAAGGCACAGGAAGAGGCTAATAAAATGTCTAACATCCTGTATTCATCAGATGTTGGTAGTCTAATGTATGCAATGGTATGCACAAGGCCAGATATTGCACATGCAGTGGGAGTTGTGAGTAGGTTTATGAGTAATCTGGGTATGGAACATTGGAATGCTGTGAAATGGATTCTTCGGTATTTGAAAGGAACTACTACGAAGGCATTATGTTTCAAAGGATCTAATGCTGCTCTAAGTGGATTTTTTGACTCTAATCTGGCGGGTGATATTGATTCACGAAGGAGTACTATAGGGTATGTTTTTACTATAGGGGGAACTGTAGTCAGTTGGATTTCTAGGCTGCAAAAGGTTGTTGCACTTTCAACCACTGAAGCTGAGTATGTTGCTGCTATAGAAGCCAGCAAGGAGATGATTTGGTTGCAATGTTTTATGAAGGAATTGGGTCAAACACAAGAGGATAGCCCATTGTATACTGATAGCTAGAGTGCCATTCATCTTGCAAAGAACTCTACCTTTCATTCAAGGACAAAGCACATTCAGCTCAGGTACCACTTCATCCAGACTGTTTTGGAGGAGGGTCAGTTACAGCTTGAGAAGATTCACACAAGTGAGAATCCTGCCGATATGTTCACAAAGGCAGTTCCACAGGAGAAGCTGATTTCTTCATTAGTTTCTATTGGTCTTCTTGATTGATAATTGTGGAATTTGTACTAGTCAAGTCCTAATGTTTTATCCAGCAGATGTTACATGTACAGTGGTGTCGTGTAGTATCAGTCTCCAAGTGGGAGATTGTTTGGTGTGGATCCTGATCAGTCTCCAAGTGGGAGATTGTTGAAATGTGGTGACTGATCAGCAAAGTAATGTACACTCAGCACGTATCCTCATCGGGGTCTGGGGCCAGGTCCGGCCTCGAGTAGGGGTTCGGGGGTGGCAGCCCCCGAGGAAAGTGGGGGTTCGGGGGCAGCAGCCCCCGAGAAATTTTTTTTGCCATTTTTTCGTTGATGAAAATCGACATCATAATAAAACCCTAAAAAGGTTGACTTTGTTTGTTGCCCTAAAAACGCATGTTATAAGTGGCTGGGATGCTTAAGGCATTGTAAGGTTGATGTACTATTTTTGCTGGATAATAAGAAAGATTGGACGGCTGTGTATGGTGGACGTAACCCATTCTGGGTGAACCACGTTAAATCTTTGTGTTATCCGTGTCTTGTTTTATTTCTTTATCTTTTGTATTTAAATCTGTATATAATTTTTAGTTCATATTTGCTTCGGATCTGCTTGAAACCCTAACAATATGGTGTCCTACGACCCCTTAGGACACCATATGACCCCTTAAGACACAATATTTGGTTGTTATGACTCATATTATGTCTTAATGGATCATATTATGTCTTATGACACATATTGTGTCTTAATGGATCATATTATGTCATATTATATCTTATAACCACTTAGGACACAATATGACCCCTTATGACACCATATTGGGTCTCTTTGGGTCTTATGGTGTCTTAAGGGGTCATATTGTGTCCTACGACCCCTTAAGACACCATATGATGCATAACGACAAAATTTCATGTCTTAAGGGGTCATATAGTGTCCCAAGACATCATATGACCCTTATGGGACACTATATGGCCCCTAACAACACCATATGGTGTCATAAGAGGTTGTATGTTGTCTTTAGGGGTCATATGGTGTCCCATGAACCCTTATGACCCCTTAGGACACCATATGACATGTTATGACACCATATTGGGTCGTTATGGGTCCTATGGTGTCCTAAGGGGTCATATTATGTCCTACAACCCCTTGGGACACTATATGACCCCTAACAACACCATATGGTGTCATGAGGGCTCCTATTGTGTCCATAGAGGTCATATGGTGTCCTAAAACCCCTTAGGACATGATATGACCCATAACGACATAATTTGGTGTTTTAAGGGGTCATATGGTGTCCTAGGACACCATATGACCCCTAACGACACCATATGGTGTCATAAGGGGTCATATGTTGTTCTTAGGGATCATATGGTGTCCCATGAATCCTTATGACCCTTTAGGACACCATACAACCCATTATGACACCATATTGGTTTGTTATGGGTCCTTTGGTGTCCTAAGGGGTCATAATATGTCCTACAATACCTTAGGACACTATATGACCCCTAACGACACCATATGGTGTCATAAGGGGTCCTATGATGTCCATAGAGATCATATGGTGTCGTACGACCCCTTAGGACACCATATTACCCATAACAACATAATTTGGTGTCTTAAGGGGTCATATGGTGTCCTAGGAGACCATATAACCCCAATGAACACCATAGATCCCTAACAACACCATATATTGTCATAAGGGGTTGTATGTTGTCCTTAGGGGTCATATAGTGTCCCATGAACCCTTATGACCCCCTTAGGACACCATATGACCCGTTATGACACCATATTGGGTTGTTATGGGTCCTATGGTATCCTAAGAGGTCATATTATGTCCTACGACCCCTTAGGACACCATATGACCCCTAACTATACCATATGGTGTCATAAGGGGTCCTATGGTGTCCATAGGGGTCATATGGTATCCTACGACCCATTAGGACACCTTATGACCCCTTAAGACATCATATTTGGTTGTTATGGGTCATATTGTGTCCTAGTGGGTGATATTGTATCATATGACCCCTTTAATACAACATATGACCCCTTAGGACAAAATATGACTCCTTAGGACACCATATTGAGTCGCTTTGGGTCCTATGGTGTCCTAAGGGGTCATATTGTGTCCTACGACCCCTTAGGATACCATATGACCCATAACGACATAATTTGGTTCCTTAAGGGGTCATATGGTGTCATAGGACACCATATGACCTCTATGGACACCATATAACCCCTAACGACACCATCTAGTGTCATAAGGGGTCGTATGTTGTCCTTAGGGGTCATATGGTGTCCCATGATCCCTTATGACCCCTTAGAACACAATATGACCCCTTATGACACCATATTGGTTCACTTTGGGTCCTATGGTGTCCTAAGGAGTCATGTTATGTCCTACAACCCCTTAGGACACCATATGACCCCTAATGACACCATATGGTATCATAAGGGGTCCTATGGTGTCCATAGTGGTCATATGGTGTCTTATGACCCCTTAGGACACCGTATGACCCCTTAAGACACCATATTTGGTTGTTGGGTCATATTATGTCCTAATGGGTCATATTATGTCATATTACCCCTTAAGACATCATATGACCCCTTAGGACACAATATGACCCCTTATGACACCATATTTGGCCTCTTTGGGTCCTATGGTGTCCTCAGGGGTCATATTGTATCGTACGACCCCTTAGGATACCATATGACCCCTATGGACACCATATGACCCCTACCAACACCATATGGTGTCATAAGGGGTTTTATGTTGTCCTTAGGTGTCATATGGTGTCCCATGAACCTTTATGACCCCTTAGGAAATAATACGACTGGTTATGACACCATATTGGGTGATTATGGGTCTTATGGTGTCCTAAGGGGTCATATTATGTCCTATGACCCCTTAGGATACCATATGACCCCTAACAACCCTTTAAGACACCATATGACCCCTTAAGACACCATATTTGGTTTTTATGGGTCATATTGTGTCCTGATGGGTTATATGACACCATATGACTCCTCTCCCCTAATCTCTCTCTCCCCTAATCTCTCTCTATCCCTCCCCCTCCCTCTCTCTCCCTCTCTCTCCCTCTCCGCTAATCTCTTTATCTCTCTCTCCCTTCCCCCCTCCTTGCCTCTCTCTCTCTCTCTCTCCCCCCACTCCCCCCTCTCTCTCTCCCTCTCCCTAATATCATATACTAATTTATTTATAAATTAATATACTAAAATATTATATATTAATATATTAATAAACATTAGATTAATTATGTGCAAATTTAGTTAGTGATTTACTTATTAAAATCGGATATCCATGTGTGTTGTAAAATTTTTAGTATTCCCTGATTTTCTAGACTTTACACTGGTGGCTGATGACTTTTTTTGTAGCCAAAATTGATAAAACAAAAAGGGTTTTTTAAGGATGTTCTCATCTTTCCAACATTATAAGGCTTGTCTTATTTTGACTTTAATAAATAATTATTATTTATTTTCTAATTGAATTGTGACAATAGTCCTGATTGACAGACTGATTGAAAAACACTCATAACTTTCAAATGGTATAACATTATTTGAATCCAAAACATGCATCACATCCTACGCTTCGTCTACTATAGGGAAATTTTTTTTAAAAAAAATTCATAAGGTTTTGACCAAGTTAAGGTGGTCATACGTAGGAGTTTCTGAATGTCTGAAAAGTTGTAGTAAAAAATTCATAAATAATTATTTACTTTATAAAAAATTTAAAAAAAATATGTGTCACATCTGGACATGAGTCTAATACTTATATTTTTAATATTATAAAAAAATATTATGATTTGATTGTGATTAGCGTGGTCAGACATATGTCTACTTCTTATCTTTTTCCTCAAAGTTTAGTACCACTCCATTGAAATTTGAAATTTTCATCAAATAGGATTATTTTTTCCAAAAAATAACTAGTAGCTTAGAAACTACATTCAATTTTCTATATATTCTCTTCTTACATATTTTAAAAATAATGTTCACAACTTATTCAAATTTTCATGTCAAATTGCATAACTCTGATTTTCTTAAATTTCATTGCCACTTAAGGGCCTGCTTTGGCACACCATGATCCTGCACATACTCATATATATATAAATTTTCTTAAACATTCAAGTGTTCTTGAATTATTTTTAAAATTTGTGTGTGTATATATATATATATGTGTGAAATGAACTAAAATTGATTGAATAATTTTTGTATTATCAGATATTGATCGATCAAATCCTTATAACTGTCAATAAATTAATGGTATTAGAAGTTTTCATCAAGTCACGACTATAGGATTTAGCAAGCCTCGTGTTACTCTTGCAAGAAGAAAATCATGCTTTTGTGTTGATTGCATTGCGAAGAACACAAATACTCACTGTCAAATATTGCTAATGGATATGTTTTGCAATGGGAAATGAAATAATTTTACACAATGTCTCCCTATGAAGATAGTGACATTATGATATTCATGATCCTCTATATTTAGCTAATTATGAATGTGTTTTTGATTTAGTTGTTACAGGTGCGTGCATGCATATTTTGTAAATTATATATGTACATGTACAAATTTTTAAATTCTTATTTAATTTAATATTGTTCAAAATTAATTTAAAAATGTGTAATGAACTAATATTGCGTGAAATATATATACATGCACGGTCTATTTTCACATGTGATATTTTTGTAGTGATTGTTGATCCTAACAATATTGAAAGTGTAGATTATTATCTACTGAGATACACACAACCAAAATACAAGTTATTGGAATCAGTCAGTGATGATGATGGGCAAAAAATATCCCACTGGTTTAGTTGTTGTTGAAGGCACCTATTATCAACCAATAAAGATAGATACAAATAGTGTAACATTCATTAATTATATGCCTGGCGAAAAAGTTCTACACTACAATCACTTAGTAATAGCGACAAGATTGTAGTTCAAGACATTGCCAAAAAGAGGACGTGGGAACCAAAAGTGGAGGTTTTCTATTGAAGATCATGAAAAAAATTTAAAAATTATAAAAGATAGGGAGGATCCATACTATATGTACCATGAGCTTTAAGTTCACTTGTCATATTTGAACAAGTAAAATATATTAGATAGGTCTTATTTTGATACACTCATTGTTGGAAAATGCACACTCTAATGAGAAATTGTAGGTGATTGAAGGTATTGTCATTGATGACAACCTTACAATCATATGATACCACAGACACCGACACCGACAGACTCTACACCAACATACAGTTCACCGACACCAAAAAGATTGATTATCGACACCCTGGCCGACAAGAATTTTGTTTAATTGTATTTTGTATTTAATTGTAAAATATTTTTGTAAGCCGACATGGCGGATTGTAATATGACTCATATAAGTATGAGATCTTGTAATTACAGAGCTAATATGTGAATTGTCAGGCAGATTTTGGATAATAGTTTATGACTATTACAGAGCTTAAACCGGTACTGAACCTGGCATAGTAGATGCTGATCTAAAGCAGTACATGACATTGGATTTGTATAATCCATTTTTTTAAGTCAATGAAACTTCATTTGTAACTGAGCAGTGAGCTCTAGGCACTTGGCCTTCCTGCATGTGTAAGCCCCCTATTGTAATAGTAATATTCTCTTATTGGCCAGTAAGTGAATATTGTGGGTCAAAAATCCCACCGAGGTTTTTCCCACACCCGGTTTCCATGTTAAAAATACTATGTTATGGTGTGTCTTTCATGTTGTGGTTGTTGCTCTTGTTTCCTGCATTATTTTTGGTTTACCGGTACACAATTTTAAAATGCTTTTCATGTTATAAGTTAAGAAAATTCTTTAATCAATTAGATACTGATTCACCCCCCCTCCTCTCAGTATCTTTGGGAATCCTAACAATTGGTATGAGATCTTGGTCCTCTATTTTCAAAAGCCTAACAGCTTGAGGAAGATCCTGACACCAGTAGAGATGGAAAACTTGAGAAAGCAATTGGAAATAGCTCTTTCAGACTATGATGTACAAAAGGTGAAGAATATCAAACTTGAAGATGATCTGAAGGCTGCACAGGATATCATTCAAGGACTTCAAGAAAATATCACTATTGCAAGGAATAAGAGAAGAGAACTTTTTGAAAATATGTAGAATGATGATGATGAAAAAGAAACTCTTAATGATCTAGTGAACAAACTGAGATAAGAAAATAGTACAATGTAGAATGAGATGCATTATATGACTATGAGATTTTATAAAGACATTGAAGATTGAAAGAAGAATGAAAATGATATGTTAAAGATAGATTTGATGCCTACACAAAATGACAGAACTAAACTCATGAGACAGAAAAGAATCTTGGAAAATGAATTGACTACTGCAAATCAACACAAGGAGAAATTCAAGAAGATTTTAGAAGAACTTGATGACATGCTAAAGAATTAGAAATCTAATGGTGATACAAATGGCCTTGGCTTTGAAGTTGGTGAAAGCTTTGGTACTGCAAACAATCATAATCACAACAAACTGGCAAGACAACCTAATGCTTACAAATTTAATGGGAAATGCTTTAACTGTAACAAGTATGGTCATAAATCAAATCAGTGTAGATCTAGAAATTATCAGAACACTAACACACCCACCGGTCAATGTTCTAAATGCAACAAAGTTGGTCATAATTCAGAAAATTATAGAATGAATGTAAGATGTTATGTTTGTGGAAGATTTGGATACTTATCTAATCAACACAGAACACATACCGGCATAGGATATGGGAAAGCTATTCAAAAAAATAATGTGACTTGTTATGCTTGCAACAAGATTGGACATATTGCAGAATTCTATAGAAGTAAGACATCACTGACAAATAACAAAGGACCCAACTTGAAAGGTAAAGAAAAAGTTGAAGAGGTAAAGCAATAATTCTCAAAGCAATAGATTAGAAAGTTAGATCAGAATGTTGATTGGAATACTCCTTCACCGATAGAACAGAGTATCACTCCATTGACAGGAGACTCTTCATCTAACTAAAGAAAAATCCTTTGGGGGTCTGGCAACAAATTTAAAAACATGCTAATATACCCTCAATTGATGGTGAGAAGTTGAATTACTTCTTTACCAGAAGATGAGTTAAGTTTGACTTAACCAATAGGCATTAAATGTGGTAGTTGAAGAAAATAACATTATAAAGAAAGTGTTTTGGCTCCTTTTTTTTCCATTCACTGAGCATTCAAATCTCTAGAGAGTGCCAAAATCCTGAGTGAAGGCATCCTTAGTGAAAAGTGAAGCAGTTCATCCAAGCACTCATCCTAAAGGCAGATTGAGGTATTTATAACTATGGCTTCCTCATCCACAGCTGAATTTATTACAAACCCTACTGTGATTGAAGTTATCAAGCACCCTAGACCCGCATTCAAACTTATTCCCAAAATTGCGAAGAAAGATGATACCCTAGGAGAATTATCGAAAATACCTAAGGGAGTAGTTTATGCAGAGGATCCTAGAATATACATACATTGTCATATTGAGGAACTAGGAGATGATGAAATTAAGAACATATATAGGACTGTAATCTATGATGTAAATGGTAATATTAAACTAGAACACAAGGTAGCAGAAACCCTAGGTTTTGTGGATATTCTTAACATCCCTAATTTTCTTAAAGATGTGATAAGGATAGTCCTAAGAAGAAGCCATGGTGAATTATTTTGGTTGGACTCCATCCATAATATCACTAAAGAAGTAGTTAGGGCAGTGACAGGCTTACCTTCCACTAGTAGTAGGCGTGACATAACTAGAATATTTCAAATGACACTGTGATGACCTTAACTGATGCAACATTTGACAAAACATCCCTAAGAGTCGATGATGTGAAGGACATCAATGTTAGATTTGTCACTATGATTCTTGGTTATAAGGCTACACATGCAAATAGATTAAACTCAATATCCAACTTATGTATTAAAAGTGCATATGACATGGTGAATGACAATGCAAGAATTGATGTGTGTGAATGGCTTAAAGATGAATTGATAGACAACCTAAAGAAAATCAAAGGTGATAAGAAGGGAACTTTCAAATTTGGAAATCTGCTTGTATTTTTAATGCTATACATTACCAAGGAAGTGCCCAGTATTGGTAGAAAAGACTTTGGTTATGATATACTGGTAGGAAAATAACTGCTAGAATTATTGAACAACATGGGAGAAGACAGAGAAAAACACATAAATGAACATTTTCAAGCACTGAAGGCTACGATGAAGAGAAGAATAAGGCTATCTCAAGCAATTGTTGATAAATATCAAAAGGAGATATGATTTGTGATCAAGAAAGATGAAATTTGGATGGAGGCAGTTGTCCCTAGGACTATTTGGGTAACCAAGATGGGATATGAGATAGATGATAACATAATTGATACTTATGCAAAATCCCTCCTTGAAGCACCAAAGGAACCATCTAAGAAAGTTTTTGGCAATGCAGAAATAATTGAGAGTGGTATTCAATCTCAGAAAAGAGTTAAGAAAATTGAACAAATAGCGAGGAAGGGAACAAGACAAGCTAAAGAAATTAAAGAAGATGTACTAAGAAAAACTAGTATTAAGGAGAGTGAGTTGGAAGGACTTCAACCGGAATCTCATCTTTCACCGGTTGCAACTTCTTCTAACAGTGATATATCGGCTAAGTTCAAAAGGGTAGAAAGGAAAAGAAAACCCTCACCTACACCCAGAAGAACAAGACAAAAGCAACAAGAAGTTAGGCCTCTAGCTAAGAAGTTATCCCCAAAGAAAAAGAAATAAAAATAGGCTATTGCTCCACTGAACAAACTTCTAAATGAAATAACTGAGGATGGAAAATTGAAAAATATTAGCAAGCTGTATAACACACTTTCTAATGATGATAAAGAGAGCATAGAGAATAGTGTAATTTTACACTTAGACATATACAAGAAATTTCTGATGGAGATTGTAGATGATATACCCAATGATTTATATAGAAGACTAGAAGCTAGAAGGGTAGCGATTGTTGAGTTAGATAAAAAGATAAAAATAGAAAAATTACTTGCAGTTCACCTAGTGAACTCCAATGAAGAGATAGATGAATTAATCAGTGAAGCCAACTGGACAGTATTTTTAACCAGTCACCGACATGTAGCACTAATGGTAGGCAGAGTGAATGAAATCTCTGAAGAAACTGCAAATCAATGGGATATATTATTTATTGAAAAGGAGAAACAAGAAGAACTTAAAAGACCTAAGACCATCAGAGTCTACCAAAAGGACAAGGATAAGCAGGAAAGGTAAGGTACGTGGACCTCCAAGCCTAAAGATAACTGACAACCTACCCCCACCTCCTTCTGATACTCCACCAGTATATATTGTTGACACACAACTGGCAACAGAGAGTATGGATACCCCACATGAGGATACTAATCCTAATTCTTGAGGTGTTATACATAATGAATATTGACACACAAGAGGTAAATATTGTAGTGGATAAGGAAACAACTACCAAAAGAGATGTGGCAATAGAGCCACCGACTGAAAATATTGTAGATGAAACACGTTTATAGCAAATAGTTGAAAATGTTGAGATTGGGGTTGAGACACAAACAGAACAATCAGTTGATCCCCTGTCTATTGGAATGGTGACTGATACAAACATTGCTAAACCCACTGAGCTAGAGAAACCGGCTGACAACATAGTGAAACTAGTTGATATATTAGCAGTGGACAGTACAAAGGTGCATACTGAGAAACAGATCGTGAATACTCAGACTTCATCAGAGAAACCGGGAGTAGAGAGCATAGTGAAACCCACTGAGGCATATGTTGAGAAACATGAATAGAAAAAGGTTGAGGTATAGGTTCATATAGAGACAGTGCCATTGGCAATAGCTGAGAAACCCAAGCCTTTGCTAGTTGAAATGCAGACACAAACTGACCTACCAGAGGTCAATACAAGAAAAGAGGTTACTCACACCGATGGAATGCAGATTGTTAAGGTAGTTGGACAATCATCTGGTTCATCCTTAATAGAATTTAGACCGACAAATGTAACAGAGGTATTACTTGACTCTATTAAGAAAATAACTTATTGCAATGCACTTGCATACAAGGCTATAGATGACACCATCCCTATTCTTAAATTGATTGCACCCAAGTGCAATGTAGATAATAAAGATTCTTTTAGTCAGTTAGACACATTGTCTAACTACATAACCAACAATATACTGACTATGGATCAAATAAATGAAGAGACATTTAAAGAGAAAATCGATAAGGAAAAACATAAATTCTTTAATGAGACAATAAAGAAGTGCACGGAACACATTGATACCCTATTACCGGCACTAAGAAAAACAATAATGAAGTTTAAGGAGTTGTATAGAGACACATGTAAGACTAATATTTTGATAGTGGATATAGACAAGGAGATCAGTAAGGTGCAGAAAGAAATAAAGAATATGGCTGACAATGTCATTGGTTCATCTGAACCATTATCAGTTGTAGAGTAGGAAATAGCAGGTTTTGAGGAGAAACTTGAAAAATTGGATAAAGAGAAGGAAAGAATAAAAGGAAAGGCATAAGATCTTAAATGTAGACCCAGTCCCAAATTGGACTACCTCATCTCTTTGAGAAAAGAGATCTCAGAGGCACTTATTCAAGGATTGAAGACACCAGAAGAGAAAATGCATCACCTCACCAGTACAATTCAAAGAACAAAGGCAACATTGAAGGACAGTGATAGGTTCACTGAGAGCCTGAATTTTGTATTGGCAAACCTTTTCTAGATTGTAACCAACCGGTTACAAGGATTAAGTTGAAACTGCACTCAGTTGACATTTTGACAACTTTTATCATTGATGTCAAAGGGGGAGTAGTGGAAATGAGAAAAATAACTTGCAAAAGAGATCATCAGCTTAGGGGGAGCACACATTTTTGATAACACAGTTTTGGTAAGACATTTTGGAAAATTCTTTTTGGATTTTTCTCATGAGTGTTGCCATGAATGCCAAAGGGGGAGATTGTTGGCAAATGCACACTCCAATGAGAAATTGTAGGTGATTGAAGATATTGTCATTGATGGCAACCTTACAATCATATGATACCGGTAGGCACTGGCACCGACAGGCTCTACACCGGCATACTGTTCACTAACACCGAAAAGATTGATTACTGACACCCTGGCCGACATGAATCTTATTTAATTGTATTTTGTATTTAATTATAAAATCTTTTTGTAAGCCGACATGGCGGATTGTAATATGACTCATATAAGTATGAGATCTTGTAGATCATTTAGGAGATGTATGTATGGAAGGATTATTGCAGACCTAATATGTGAATTGTAAGGCAAATTTTGGATAAGGGTTTATGACTATTAAAGAGCTTAAACCGGTACTGAACTTGGCATAGTAGATGCTGATCTGAAGCAGGACATGACATTGGATTTGTATAATCCATTTTTGTAAGTCAGTGAAACTTCATTTGTAACTAAGTAGTGAGCTCTAGGCACTTGGCCTTCCTGCATGTCCAGGCCCCTATTGTAACAATAATATTCTCTTATTGGCCAGTAAGTGAATATTGTGGGTCACAAATCCCACCAAGGTTTTTCCCACACTGGGTTTCCTCATTAAAAATACTATGTTATGGTGTGTCTTTCATGTTGTGGTTGTTGCTCTTGTTTACTGCATTATTTTTGGTTTACTAGTACATAGTTTTGAAATGCTTTTCATGTTATAAGTTAAGAAAGTTCTTTAACCGGTCAGATACTGATTCACCCCGCCCCTCTCAGTATCTTTGGGAATCCTAACACTCATATATATATTTAGATATTTCTAGACGTGTAGCAATCAAGATAACTTGTGGAAATTTAGTTTTTTGATGCATTTATTTTGCATTTTATATTTACATATTTTATTCTTAAATTAAATATTTTGTGTCTATGCATTGAACATGTATACATATTGATTTTAATTTTTGATTTAATGTGTGTATGGATTCATTTCATTGCATGTTGTCTTAAAGGGTCATTTAAACACATGTATGGATTCATTTATATTTGTACACATGCATGGATTCATTTTATTCATCTATGTATTCATTTAAATTTTATTTACACATGTATAGTATCATTTAACTATGGTGTATATATAGTTACACATGTATATATAGTTACATAGGTAGCTTGAATTTTCAATATGTGAATCACCTATTAAATCATCTTTAAATGTATGTCCTAAGGGGATATTTATGTCATGGATTCATTTATATTTTTACACATGCATGGATTTGTTTTATTCATCTATGTATATTCATTTAATTTATATCTACACATATATTAGTTCATTTAATTATGTTGTTTGGATTCATCTAATTATGTTGTCCTAAGGTGTTTTAAGTGGTCTTAAGAGGATTTAAGGGGATATTTGCATCATTGATTCTTTTATATTTTTACACATGCATGGATCTGTTTTATTCATCTATGTACATTCATTTAATCTATATTTACACATATATTATTTCATTTAGTTATGTTGTTTGGATTCATCTAATTATGTTGTCCTAAGGTGTTTTAAGTGGTATTAAGGGGATTTAAGGGGATATTTGTGTCATGGATATAAGTTCATTAAGTTGACATATATAGATATAAGTTCATTACAAATTTTAAGTTCATTAAACATACATAAACACTTAACTAAAATGAACAACTAAATTAAATTTTAACGACTAAATTTGTATGCTTAAGGGGGTTTAAGGGGATTAAAATAAAATGAACAACTAATTATGTTGTCTTAAGGTGTTTTAAGTGGTCTTAAGAGGATTTAAGGGGATTTTGCATCATTGATTCTTTTATATTTTTACACATGCATGGATTCATTTTATTCATCTATGTACATTCATTTAATTTATATTTACACATATATTGTTTCATTTAATTATGTTGTTTGGATTCATCTAATTATGCTATCTTGAGGTGTTTTAAGTGGTATTAAGGGGATTTAAAATGAACAACTAAATTAAATTTTAATGACTAAATTTGTTTAACAATGAACAACTAAAATATACATAAACACTTAACTTTCACATACATATGCAATTAACTAGAATATTTTAAAAGTGAATTCAAATGACTTAGAGATTCTATCATTTAAACACTTAACGTTCAAAAATTTAATCTATATATGTAGTATGAAATGTATATCTATCTAACACATACATATATATGTCTATCTATCGTATGTACACATGTATTAAATGTCTAGTACACACACATATGAAATATGGAAAATAAATATCTAGTACACATACGCATATGAAATGTGTACAATACACATGTATGAAATGTCTCTAAAATGTGTGCACATGCACACACACACACACACACACACACACACACACACATATATATATAAACAATGGGTCACTTGGGGCCCTATCCTGAACCACGTCCCGATCCATGTGTCTGCAATAGAGTATGCACACATAAAATCATACATTAAACATTTAATTTGAATGTACTAAAGTAAAAAAATATAAGTAACATAGATTAAGAGAATTTGTACGTAGACAAACATACCTCTGAAGAGTCTATAATATCACCACCATATACATGCAGGATTCTAGGATGTCTATGTGACGAGGAGCTCAACTTGCGTGATAGTGGTGCATCCTGCAATGTTGAGATTTTGTTAGATATACATATATACATATATTTATAAATTGGAACCTAAGCCTTTAAATATAGAACTTAAATATTTAAAAGAAAAAATTAATTTAAATTTATAATGTATACCTTTGACTCCTCATGAACAGGGTATGTGGCAATGTGCAAATCCTCAAAAATAGCCCCATGCGCCTGCAATAAAGTATGCACACATAAACTCATATATTAATTTAACATTTAATTTGAATACTAGATTTTTTTTTTTTTAACTAACATATATATTAAAATCATATGTGTAGACAAACATAGCTTTGAAGGGTCTCTAACATCACCACCATGTGCATGGAGGATTCTAGGATGTCTATTTGACAAGGAGCCCAACCTGGGTAATGTGGTGCATCCTGAAATGTTGAAATTTCATTAGATATACATGTACACATATATTTATAACTTACAAACTAACCCTTTTAAAATATACTTACATATTTAAGATTCAATTAATTTAAAGTTATAATGTATACCTGTGTTTCTTGATGAACAAGGATGGTCACAATGTGCAAATCCACAAACATTGCCCCCTGTGCCTACAATATAAACTATGTGCATGAACTCACATGTAAATTATTTAAACATTCATTATTAAGTTATATATATATATATATGTGTGTGTGTGTGTGTGTGTGTGTGTGTGTGTGTGTGTGTGTGTAATTTATTTTAAAGATCAAATCGAATCTACTTGAACATGTGTACATGTACATGTGGTTGTACATAAACATACCTCGGGGTCTCTAGCACCTCCATCATGCGCATGCTGGACTCTAAAACATTTGCAATATGAATGACTCATCTCGTGCAATGCTCACTCATCGCGTGACTTGAAATTATTTAATCAACACCTAGATATCCATTTAAATAGAACTTAAAAACAAAAAAATAATAATTTAAACTTTATATATACCTATGTCTTTAGATGAACAATTAGGTCAGTGGCAGCATCCAAATCTCCATACATTGACCCTAACGTGATATCGTATATAGTTCAAAAAATATAATCCAGTATATATAATTAATTTAATCTATGCACACTTCATGTGTATAATCAAGTAGCTATATAAAATTTCTAAATTAAAATTCATACCTCTCCTACAACATGGAAGACTCGTCCAATCCTGCTGATGTCAGAATCATGCAAGGAGCCCACTGCAACATGATCCCCCTGACTGTCTGGCTCCATAAGTATGGTAGTGAGCATCCCCAGAAATCTAGTACTAGGTACTGTGGTTCAATCAACTGGTGTATAAATAGGAGGAGGAGGTGTATCCTGACGATCTGTTGTATGCTGGGGTGGGGCAGTAGGATTTGTAGTAGCTATAGACACCCAAAATTGTCATGTCTAATTAAATAAATATTTTATTTATTTAATTATCTAAGCTTAATTCTTCTATTAATAAAATAAATCTTTATTTATTTAATTAATTCATTTATCCTCTTCTAGCCTTATTTCTCATTTAAATAAATACATTTATTTATTTAAATTATCCTTTTCCTAAATTAAATAAATATCTTATTTATTTAATTATCCCACTTCTTCTATTAATTAAATAAATATTTATTTATTTAATTAATTCATTAGCCTTTTCTACCCATGACACATGTCATTCATCTCTTAATTCATACACTACCTACCCCTTTCATTATTTTATTATTTCTTTTACCTACCCTCTAATCATAGCCGACCTCCTTTTACACCTCTCAATCTTATCCCTCCATTTCATATAGTGTCTTCTATATAAGGAGATGCTTCCTTCATTATCAAACCCTAATGAGCTAATGAGCTAAGTACTTGATCAATTGAATACGCTACGATCCTACTTGCAACCACATTCCGTTCTTTGTTGAGTTCTTGTGCATATAAAATCTGAGAGCAAATATATCAAGCAAGATCAATGGAGATAGGAAGAATGAAGATCAAAACCCTATTGGACATGTGATGGTATAATCTTTGTGATTTCATGTGATTTGCATTGTCTTAGGTAATCTTCATATGCTATGGTGGATCTTTGTTGATTGTTAGGCTAGGGTTTTGTGGTTGAATTCATTTAGCCTTTCAATATTGTTATTATTGTTATCCATTTTCACCATATACATTTTGGCACGCCCGGTGGGACTCTTGTCCCTTTTGCATTTAACCTTTTGTTGTAGATTTTGTGTTTGAAGTTGCAGATCTGGCATTTCCGACAACATTTTTGACATTTTCGCATCTACATACTTTCGGATCGCGTTTTTAATTTTCTGGCGCGTCTGCGACATCTAGAATCGCGTTTTTTATTTTCTGGCGTGTCTGCGACATCTTGGAGCGCGTCCGTGTCATCGACAAAATTTTATTTTGCAGGTTTCCGAAAGGCGCGTCTGTGATACGGAAACGCGTCTGTGTCATTTTTATCCGCGTCTATGTTGGGGAAGTGCGTCTGTGGTTTTTATCCGCATCTGTGTCTCATATAATCGCGTTTGTGTCACAGAGTCATGTCTGTGTCAAGGGTAATCGCGTCTGTGTATAACCTGTTTCAAAATTTTGAAAATTTTCATTGATTCAGTTTTTGGATTTTGCATTTAGGGTTTCAGATCTAATTTATTTTTGGACTAACATTTTCAGATCTAGCTAACAAAATTGGTGCAGTTTGTCTTGGAAGCAAAATCGTTTGGTTGAAGGCCCCTATTTTCACAAAGTCTTTTGGGTTTTAAAAATTTACCTAACTTGTGTGCTTGCAGGAAGGGGTGATCATTTGAAAACAACCCAAACTACTAACAAATCTTTGGTACAGGTCCTTGGCAAGGGTTTTTGGATTTTATTGTGTGCCTTGTTTTCATAGACTAGCAAACACTTCCATTGGTGCACTAAAATTGAATCATTGTCTTTTGTATCTTGAGCAATAGGCTCTTTTTGTTTAATCTTTAGAGGGCCTATCTTCCTGTGTGGTCATTAGGACTACTAGTGAGAAGAGAACGACCCAAGTGGTAGCAAAAGAAAAGCCATCTTCTTCCGAACCACTATAAATAAATGTATTCACGGTGAAAACTATGAATAACGTGTACTGATTAGTTCATACCGACACTATGTCTCCCCATAAACCCGTTTGATCAAATTTATTTGATCATTTGTAGGGCGTAACCCCTACCGGCTGGGAGCCTTCTATATTTACAGAGCTAAAAGTGCCGCATGTATGGCCACACAAGCGGATGCCCTTACTAGCACCTTTTTGTTTTAGAAGCCCAAATCCTTCTAGTTGTTGGGGCAGGAGGTCAGACCTCTGGTAGCAGCCCACACACATATGGTTCTTAGTAGAGATACAAAGTTTGCCATGGGGAGTTTTCATGGGGACTGATGCTTGGCTGACCCGAGAAGTGAGTGCCGAGGGTGGAGCCAGTGAGGTCAAGAATCTAAGTATCCGCTCTAAATAGCGTAGCCTCGGGGGTAAAACCCCATGTGGGATCAACAACTATTGTCTTGGCCAGCCATAAGAATTGTGCTTGACTTATGTTAAACATTTCAAGACCAAACAGCAAAACATTGTGTCTTTTGTGTCTTCAAGTGTATGCAAAACATTTTTACATCAAACAACACACTTTTATTGGAGTCATTTTGACTCTAAATACTTGCAAACATTGGGTCTTCATCAACACTGTCTCCTCTTGTCATGAAAAATAGTCAAGCAGTCAGATTGGGTCACAACAAAACAACTTCACAGATTGGAAAAATTGCACAAAATTTGCAGAAACGCATCTGTGTCAGGCAGAATAGTGTCTATGTTGTCTAGCCGCGTCTGTGAAGGACAGAATCGTGTCTGTGTTCCAATAGTCAACATTGCATTTAGCAAACAAAAAAATCTCAGAAGTGCATCTATGTTAAACAGAGCAGCGCCTGTGTCGGGAAACCGCGTCTGTGAAGTATACAGGCGCGTCTGTGTCTAGAATTGAAAAACTGTTACAGTCCAGCAAACAAACACAGTCAGTTTCAGAATTCTTGAGCTTCCTAGGTCATTTCTCCAGGGTTTCATTTAGCATTCAACCTGTCTTTGGGTCTCACAAAGTCCATCATTGCTTTACATCTCACATTACATTCACATTTGTCTAAACTTGAGTCAAAAGGTCACTTGCTTGTCCTCATCATACCTTGTCAACACACTACATACAACAACACTTTGCTAAGTGGTCCCTCATCAAGGTTTCTTACCTTTGGGTCTCATTTGGTTTTACTTAGAGTCAAGGTCAACTTACCTCATCAAGAGAAACTATCCTCTCTTTGGAAGTCACACCTACTCTACTACATACATACTTGGTCTTACACTTTGGACATTGCAAGTACACTTCAGATTCATTTACATTCCATCCAACTCTTGGTCTTCCATACTCTTTCCATTTTCATCTAGTCTCACACATCTTGGTCAATACCTAGTTCATGGTTCAAACCCGTCTTCAAAAATCTAGGAGAGAAACTAAAGAGGCTCAAGAGTCCGCAAACATGAGTTCTTATGAGTATGACAATGATATCTTTTTCAATTCTGATCATACTACATTACCTGACATGGATGTCTATAGAAACAATCCAAATGTTGAGAACATGGACACTATAAAAAGAAATGCTACACACAATGACAATGTGGACAACTTTTCAGTACATTCAGCAGATGTGGAAGAATCCATTATGAATCCCCATTTCAATCGATTGGTTGAGGAAATAATGAGGAGGGATAGACAATACTTCTTACAAATGATGGCACAAAGTGGAGCCAAGATACCTCATGATTTTGACATGTCTCAAATAATGGAACATAGACCTTTGTAACAACCTCACTCCAATATGGATCAAAGGAGACCTAATAGTGGAGGAAATAGAGGACCACATATGGTACCTGAATCACCATCAGCTTTGCTTCAAAAACCAGAGGTCCCACATACACATGGTCAAACATATGATACTCACCTTCACAGACCATTATGGAAGTCTTATGGAGAAAAATATGCTCAATCACATATTAATGCTAAGGATCAACCACCAAAGCAATGGGATGTTCAAAGGCGTGCTCAAAATTTGGACACAAGGAAACCCCATGTCTAATTTGGGGGCAACACAATGGAACATGACATGCCTGTAGAATATGGTATACTTACACAAAATAGATATGGTGTTCCTCAACATGAATCTATACCAAGTGGTCCACCTATGCAGCATCATTACAGACCTCCTCCATATGAACATGTGTATGATCAATACCATCCATATATGCAACATGCTCTTCCTCCAATGGGTACCTCAAACATAGGATATGGTCCAAGAAGTCGATCTCCACCTAAGAGCAATTTGGAGCAACAAATCAGGGACTTACAAAAGAAAATGGAGGACATAAATACACCAAAGCCAACATACACAATGAGAGACATATGTCCTTATCCATTTGACAAGAGCATTCCAATGCCTCCTTTTCCTACACACTTTGTGACGCCTAAATTTGATAAGTATAGAGGAAAAGGGGATCCTAAGGCACACATAAGACAATTTTTCACAGCTTGCATTGAGGTAGCAACAGAAGAGACATAATTGATGAGATTATTCCCACAAAGCTTAGGTGATCAAGCTATGGAATGGTTCTCCCAACTTCCACCTGGAATTAAGTCATGGGGTGACTTAGCAGAGGCATTTATTCAACATTTCTCCTACAACATAGAGATAGACATATCAGTCACTACTTTGTGCAACACCAAGCAAAAAGAGGGAGAGTCTTTTGCATCATTTTTACAAAGATGGAGAAATCTAGCCAGCAGATGCTCTTGTGAAATTCCACAAAAACAAATGGTAGAAATGTTCACCCAGAATGTTAACAAAGAGATTGGTTATGACTTAAGAAAAGCTTGTTTGTCCACCTTCAAGGACGTCATTGAAAAAGTCTTAGTGACAGAAAAGGTCCTAATTGAACAAGGAGTCATTAAGATATTCAAGGAAAAAAAAGATGACTTTAAAGGAAAAGACAAGCCAAGATTTTGGAATAAAAACAAGAACATAGTCAATGATGGTGTTGTCGATGCCAACACAGTGCGACCCAAATTCATTTTTTCTGGATCAAGTTCTACAAACAATCAAGTGAATACTCAAACAACTTCTAGATCATGAAGGAAGTATACCCCTTTGGGAGAACCACTTGAGTCAGTTTTCAAGAAGTTAGTGGCAAACAAGGTAATCACAATTCCAGATTTCCCGCCATATGAACCAAAGGTCAAACCAAATTGGTGGAATGATGATGAATATTGTGAATTTCATAAGAGCAAGGGTCATAAGACAGGAAATTGTCATAGACTGAAGAACATCATACAGGATCTCATTGATAGAGGTGACATTGAGATTGAGGGACATTCATCTAATCAAGAACATGAGATGTTTAAGGAACCATTCCCAAAACATGACAAGGGAAAAGATAAAGTCACAGAGGATCAAACCAACTATACCAGAGCATCTTACAATTATGATTCAACTATTAATCACATTTCAATGGACAATTATGTCTCTACCATTATCATTAAGGACAAAGCATCCGAGAATTCTACTCAGAGACCCAGGATTGTCCTAAAAGGTGTTGGATTTTCTTTCGAACCTACCTCTGAATGTCATGTTACAAATCATCGAGGCAAAATCACTTTGCAAGGTGCTCCAACTAAAAACATAGCCTCCTCATCAACCAAACCTGAGTATGACCTTGTAGAACAGTTAGGGAAGACACCCGTGCTCATTTCAATCCTTGAACTATTACACATATCTCTCGCACATAAAGCCATTCTTGACAAAATCTTGAGAGATACTGCTATTCCTACTGATCTAAACGTGGACCAGTTTCAAGCCATGGTGGGATACCTTTCCATTCCACATTCACTTACTTTCACGGAAGCCGATGACACCTCTGTAAGTCAGTCGCATAATGGACCATTACACATTGAAGCCTTCATACACAAACATCGAATAAAATGAGTCCTGATAGATGGAGGAGCAGGTCTAAACATTTTCACATTAAGCACTATCACACAATTGGGATATTCTGATAAAGCTGTAAATTCTACAAACAAGATCACCATTAAGGCATATGATGATGAAGAGCGTTCATCCAAGGGTACAGTCATCTTACCTCTTAGAGTTGGGCCAGTTACAAAGGATGTGGTCTGTCAGGTCCTGGATTTAAATCTCACTTATAACATATTGCTAGGACGTCCTTGGATTCATGAAATGAGGGTAGTCCCATCCACATATCACCAATGCATTAAGTTTCCTCATAATGGAGTGGAAGTAACAGTTAATGGTGATCCTAATCCATTCATATACTGCAATAACCTAAAATCAAAGATTGAAACCATCATTCCTAGTAATCGGGAGGCTGTTCCTTCATCGGCATACATTGATCCTGAGTCATTAAAACCTTTGACATCAAAACAAGGTGAGCTTAAAGGCAAGTTTTAGGACAAAGGCATGGGGGAATATACTTTCAATCAGACCATGTACTTAAGACAAGTCATGAGTTCCCCAAAAGAATATGGAAGACCACATCCTAACAAGCAAATCTCCATCATGACGCTCAAATGGGACCCTACTACCTTTCAAAGATGGGGTGAACTAGAAGAGGAAGATTTATACCAAATGCTTTTCAGAGACAATGAAGAGGAAACAAAAGACTACATCAATCTACCATGTGAGAAATATGGCAAAAGCTTCAAAATTCTACAAAAATTTGGGTCTGATGGAAAAAGCCCTCTGGGGTTACGAAAGGAAGGCATCATTGAACCTTTACAACCTGAATTGACTTTCAAGAAGGAATGCTCGAAAGGACTTGGTTTCTTAACTTCCAAAGTCCACACCCAAAGGACAGAATAAGCCTTACAAATCAAAGCTGCCAAAATTCGACAAGAGAATCGCTATTCCATAGATTCCAACGAATGGGAATGGGGTTCTGACAAGTCTTCCAGTGACTACGAGCTCATCGAGACATTCAGAGAGCTAGGTGAACCCACAGAAGAGGAGGAGTTTTATAAAAAATTTAGAGTTGGTCAAGAAACAACCCATGATGAGTCTACACAGTCCTTGTCTCAAGGTTCTAGGTTGAAATCACATAGGATGAGAACACCTGTTCTGGAATGCACTACTAGTGATGATAATTTGGATTCACTCGTGATCGAGACTGATGAGGAGAGTGCCATCGATGACCTCGATAATTACCTTGACATACCCGAATATAACCACATCTTGATCCTTACCCCCGCTAACTTCAAAGACATTAACGGCCTTCCCCTTGTTCACCACCAACTCATTGACTGGGATCATGAAGGACCTGCACAGTTGGATACATTCCAAAATGATGAAGCTTTTATTGATTATCTAGGCATATGAGATGATCTTCCCCCTGGAGACCATAAAGTGGGATACACCATAGAACTCAATAGCATGGCATATTTTGGTGAGGGTGTCGGACCTTCCAGTCGCAAAAATGTGAAAATAAGAACAAATCAAGGGTCTTATAGCGAAAACCACATTGTGGCGCTATCTGACCCCAAAAAAGTAAAAAGAAAGGACGTATCTGAGGGTGAAAACCTCTCTGAGGTGCCCGAAGATGGAAGGCTTGACATTCTCCCAGCATCATATGAGGAAAAATCATCCATGTTGGTAGAGGAGACTATCAAAACAAACATCGGTACAGAAGAGGTTCCACACAACATATTCCTAGCTCAATCATTGACAGAGTCTGAAAGGTCAAAATTCATAAGTTTCTTCAAAAAGTGACAAATCAACTTCGCTTGGTCATATGCTGATATGCCTAGATTGGATCCAGATTTGGTAATGCATCATCTGACGGTCAAATCGGGGGCAAAACCAGTAAAACAGAAATTAAGAAAAATGCATCCACAAGTGGCATTACTAGTCAAAGAAGAACTTGAGAAATTACTTGATGTCGGATTCATACACCCAATTGATTATCCTGAATGGATCTCTAACTTGGTACCTATCAGTAAACCAGACCGCAGCATCAGAATTTGCATAGATTTTAGAGACATTAACAAAGCTTGTCCCAAGGATGACTTCCCATTACCAAACATTGACTTGATTGTTGATCTCACAGCAGGTCATGAAATGCTATCATTAATGGATGGATTCTCTGGTTATAATCAAATAAGGATCGCCCCCGAGGATCAACATAAAACAACATTTACTTGTCCGTGGGGAACTTTCTGCTGGAATGTCATGCCGTTCGGGCTAAAGAATGCAGGTGCTACATACCAAAGAGCCATGACTACTATCTTTCATGATCTCATGCATGTAACTATGGAAGATTATGTTGACGATCTCTTGGTCAAATCAATAGACAAAAACACACTTTTGGACATACTTTTAGTTGCCTTTGATCGATTGGAAAAATACAAAGTAAGATTAAACCCTAAGAAATGTGTCTTTGGAGTAACCTCCGGGAAGCTCCTAGGATTCATTGTATCCAAAAGAGGAATTGAAGTGGATCTAGCAAAAGTCAAAGCTATCTTGGAAATGCAACCACCAAGAAATATCAGTCAACTTCGATCCTTATAGGGCAGACTCCAGTCCATCCGAAGATTCATAGCACAACTGGCAGATAAGTGTAATCCTTTTCAGCACCTGCTACATAAAAACATCAAATTCAAATGGGATGACAACTGTCAATAGGCTTTCCAGACGCTCAAAGATTATCTTCTACTGATGCCACCAGTTCCAGATCAACCACTGTTACTATACATATCAGCTACTCCAACAGCACTGGGGGCACTCTTAGCGCAACATATCGCTGAAGGCAAGGAAAAGGTAGTATACTATATCAGTCGCACCTTGGTGGGATACAAGCTAAAATACACACCAATTGAGTGCGCATGTCTTGCTGTGGTCTTTGCTTCACAGAAATTACGACATTACATGCTTACTCATAAGACAAAGTTAGTTGCAAGAATAGATCCATTGAAATACCTTCTCAATAAGGCAACGCTTACTGGGCGACTGGCCAAATGGGTAATGATACTGAGTAAATTCGACATCGAGTATGTGGATAGAAAAGCAATAAAAGGACAAGCCATCACAGATCAATTAGTAGATGATCCCATGATAGATGATGTTCCTCTAAGTTCAGAATTTCCAGATGAATCCATTTTGACAATGTCACATGCAAAGCCATGGCAACTATACTTTGACGGCTCATATACATAGCATGGGGCAGGAGCTGGCATCCTCTTTATAACTCCTCAAGGGGATTCTATACCAAAATCATACCGCTTATCATTTCCTTGCACTAACAATATAGCGGAATATGAGGCATTAACAACAGGATTACAAATTGCAGTTGAATGGAAGATCCAGGAACTTCGTGTTTTTGGGGACTCCCAACTTGTCATCCGTCAAGCAACTGATGATTACCAGACAAAAGATGAAAAGTTAATGCCTTATAAACAACTGGTGGATGATCTGAAACAACACTTCACAAAGATAGACTTTGAGCAGATACCAAGAGAACAGAATCAAGCTGCAGATGCCATGGCTACAATTACTTCATTAATTGATTTACCTCTAAATGAGACCTACTATGAGTTCTTCATGGATAACCTTTTGGTCCCTTCATATGAGATAATGCCTACTGAGATGATATGTGTTGGCGGTCCCGAATTCCAGTTATATGGTTCCATTTTCACATACCTACGAGACAATACTTTACCTCCTGATCTATCAAATAACCAACATTGCACTTTCATTCGCCAATCCTCTCGATATGTCATTTTAGCTGATATCCTATACCGGCGAGGTGTAGATGGCACTCTTCTTAGATGTTTAGAAAGCGACGAAGCTTAGGTTGCGTTACGGGAAGTGCATGAAGGAATATGTGGTCCACATGCTAGTGGTCCTACCTTGGCCAAGAAACTCATCAAGACTGGATATTACTGGCCCAATATGGAGAAAGACTCATATCAGTTTGTCAAGAAATGTAAGAAATGTCAAATTCATGGAGATCTCATACATGCGCTAGCACAAGAACTTCAACCACTTGCGTCTCCTTGGCCCTTTTGTCAGTGGGGACTCAATCTCATAGGCAAGATTCACCCTCCTTCTTCCAATGGTCATAAATTCATTATCACCGCCACAGAGTATTTTACAAAATGGATTGAAGCCGTGCCTCTTACACAAGTTAATAGAAAATAGATTGCTACATTCATCCTCAACTATATCATTTGCCGATATGGTATTCTTGTTTCCATTATCACTGATAACGGACGTCCCTTCAAAAATCAGGATGTTTGTGAACTCTGTGACCGCTTCCATATCTCTCATCGTTTCTCCACACCATACTACCCCCAAGGTAATGGCCAAGCTGAGGCGTCTAACAAAACAATCCTTAAGATCCTAAAGAAGACAGTCGACGATGCTAGTCGTAATTGGCATATTCAACTTAATCCTGCACTTTGGGCCTACCGCACAAGTGTCCGTACACCTACAGGAGCTACACCCTATTCACTAGTCTATGGTTCTGAAGCCATCTCGCCTATTGAGGTCGAGCTACCCTCTTTACGGGTCTCTTTGCAAAACATCATCAGTGATGAAGACTATAGGGTCTCTCGCTTACAAGAGCTGGAACTACTGGATGAACGATGATAAACTGCTTTCAATCACCTCAAGGCTTACCAACATAGAATGAGTCACAGTTAAAGTCAAGCCTCACACATTTGAGGTAGGTGACTTGGTTCTCAGAGAAAATCCTAAAAATCAACAAGACAGAGAGAAGAAGGGCAAGTTCGAACCAAATTGGCTTGGTCCTTACATCATTACAATAGCATATGGATCTGGGGCATATTAGCTCTCAACTATAGAAGGTGAACCTTTGGAGGATCCTATCAACAACATGCACCTTCGCAGGTTTTACACATAGCTCTTCAGAGTACCCTAATTTCAAAAATACAAAAAAAAAAATTTATAAAACAAAAAAATCGTTACTTGGTGAAAACCTAGCAAACAGGCACCTTGTGACACAAAAAACATTGAAAAATCAAAAAAAGTAAAGAGAAATAATTTCGTCCAACGGTGAAAACCACTTCGGTGGCACCCTGGGCAAGTACCATGGTGAAAAATGGGTCACCAGCGCCATGCGTAGAGACATTGCTCCTCCATCCTTCAGGATTCTCTTTCATCATTTCACTTTGCACACACTCACAACCTATTCGTTCATAACAAACTTACCCATTCCCATCATGGCTTGTTATTGATCTACCTAAGATTGGTTCGCCATTCATAATAAACCTCCCTTTTCATCCCTTTCCATCCATAATAAATCAGCTCCTATCTGTGGTTAAGGCAAATCCTACGTCTAGTGATGGGTGTGGAATTGAGAACATCACATGTTTCGAGGAGTACAGTTTCTTCCAGCTTTCTTCAGTCTATTCGCACACAATCCACAATAAAGTAACATTTGCATCACAGATCCGCAATAAAGTTTCATCTTCTCCGCAATAAAGTATCAGTTTCATGGATTCAGTCAGTTTTAGATGAGACACAGCAGCAACAATGGGCTTCAACAAATCAAATCTTTCAACAGACTCAGACAACATTATGGTTCAGTGCTATCTATCCTTTCTGTGAAAGTAAACATTGTGACCACAATCAAATAAGACTTATACAAGTGACAAGAGACACTAAACTTGAGGACTACAGTGGATGTTGGTGTCGAGTCTTGGTTTTATTTTGATTTTATCTTTGGTGACATGTCTTTTAGCTTTTCCAGGATGTCTTTGACTAGAAAGGCGAGGATGGGGTATGGTCACCTATTTGTATTTGTTGTCTGTGGATTATCTCTTAGTAATGCTATGACTTGTCCAAGGATATGAGGACACTGTGAGTCTAGTATGAATTGGGGCATTCCTTGTTTGTGACTGTCTTATCTCCATGCAAACAGGTACAATGACTTTCTGGGTTCAACATATGCCTCGATTGTCATAACCTATTTTTCCATAATAAAGCTCAATGATGATAACGCACAAGAAGCTCTTTCACTTTCATATCTTTTGTCTTTCATCCCCCCTTTCTTGATTGAATTCCATCATCCTTCTCAAGTCCGCATAGCCTTCTATCACATGACTAAGTATAATGACACACCAAAAACATTTGCATTTCATGTAGCTGCACCCACATTACCACATATAAGCATTTCATACATACATATAGATATCACAACTACATCACATCCTGCACACAACACCTGTTAGCACAATTTACATTTGCATTATCATATTCATCTGCATTACTTACATTCACATTTGCATCATGCATACACATATAAAACATAAACGAACAAAAAAAAAAATATTGCATTACATACATATTTGCATCCATAAGCATAAAACATACATTATAAGAACATCTCATCACATAGGTACACATGCATATAGTTGCCGCAAAGATGCATCATCTCATATATATATATATAAAGTGTCATGATACAATGATGTCAAAATCATATGGCTACAAAAGCACCCGCAAGTGTCTACAATACAAAAATGGTACAAAACTGATACATAGGGAGCCCTCTAAGGCTATGATGAACTCCTTGCCTTGGAGCCACCTGGCCTCGGTGGAATCTGAGCCCCTGAAGGACCCGCCCCAGGATCATCCCTCCTGTCTCCTCTATCTAGTGGTGGTGGAGGACCCATAACCCCACCACTCAATGCCTATCTCCTCCGGCTCCCTCCCGTAGCTGTCACTGTACGCGACGGTCTATGGAAGCTCCTCGCCCACTGATCTGCTGGCACTGCACCATAGTAGAGGTCTCTCTAGTAGGCTATCTCCTCTCCTGCCCACAGGACATAAGCATATCCTACCCCTGTATCCTCAGCTGCCTGTCTCCCTGCCCTAAGTGCTGTCTCAACCTCTGTGTAGCACTGGATAGCCTGATCTCGCTCTCGCTTAGTATCCCTGAGCCTCATCCTGAGCCGATCCCTCTCCCTCTCCAGCTCCTAGATCTCATTTGCCTGGCCCTAACAGATCTCCCTTAGATCTAGCAACTCGGCCTCCACTGGGTCATCCCCCTCTGCCTCTGCCTGTGGCTCCCCCTGTGCCTGTACCTGTACTGGTCCCTGTCTCTGTCCCTATCCCTATGCCTGTACCTGTCCAGGACCCTATGCTGCTGGTACCTATAGTGGCAATCCACCGTGACCCCTCACCACCTGAGCCGGCCTCTCCTCACCACCCTCCCTCTGAGGTGCAACCCTCCTCTCTCCAACTACTCCCCTCCTCCTCTGTCGGCCTCGGCCCCCATCACCTCCACCATCATCATCATCTCCCCCACCATCTCCCTCTAGTGCCTCTCCTGGATCTATCAACCATGGGAACGGATGCTCTGCCCAATAAGTTGTATACTCGGCATCCATGCCGACATCCTCGATCTCTGCCCACATGTCCCAGGGTAGAGGTATCATCTCCACCAGCTATGTCACTGCCTGATCGTACGACAGCAATGGCCAAAATTGTGCCTGATCTCTCACTATGCAGGCATACATGCCTGAGCCTTGCGGCATCCTCTGAATCCGGCCAAACTGTTGGCCAATCCTGTCTACCAGTTGCCTCTCCAGCACATAGGGCATCCGCCCAGTCAAATACCTTCTCCGAAAGGTGTAGGGAAGCTCAACTACGTCATCCTCCCACTACTCGCAGCCCAGATAAGGTCGCCATATGACCTCATCAATGTCATCAATCACCCGCCGCCAATGCTCTAGCCTGCTAATCTATGGCTGCGAGGTGATCATATCATATAAATGCACAAAGCTGCGTCCGCAACCTCTACCCCTGAAGTGTATCGGTTGGGTAACTGGCAGATGCTCGTAAGCCCATACCTGCAGCAAGGTAACTCCGCAACCCAATCCCACTGACCCATGATAAACAAACTGATGAAGCTCATAATACAAGTGGGCCAACACACATGGTCCCTAGGCATATCTAGTATGCTGTGTCACCAGCATCTCCAGTGCTCCTCCCCAGCCCACAGCCAATCCCCATGTCGCCCTGTCCTAACATAGGAAACCACTGATAGCTCCTCCGATCACTGCTGGCAATGCTAACCCGGTGGCTGTCATGGTGTCCCATCCCACATGTCCTGCCCTCATCTCCAGTCCAGGGTCCTGGAATACTCATCTCAGGGCCTCTTTGTCGCCTTCTTGATAATATGGGATCAACTCCCCATCGATCGGTATCCTCATAATCTTGTACACATCCTCCAGGGTGACTGTCATCTCACCCATCGGCAGATGAAACGTGCACATCTCAGAGTGCCATCTCTCAGCTAATGCAGTCAGCAGTCCCATGTTCGCCCGAAACTCAGGCACATACAACACATATCTCAAACCCATCTCCTCGATAGCGGCTCTGTCCTCGGCTATCAACTTAGGTCGCAACCTCTACGTCGACGGGAATCTCTCCCGTGACTCTAGCATTGACAAATACTCCTACAGTCAAGTAAATCACTCATGTCAGTTATAGTGGTATTCACTGTTCATCACAAAATGCTACTTTTTATCTAAATGCATATTGCTATCTATCCTAGTGACACTCACTGTTCATCACAAAGTGTTGCTATTTATCCTAGTGGTACTCCCTATTCATCACAAAGTACTACGTGTGTGACACTCCCTGTTCATCACAAAGTGTTACTCACATTTGCACTCCCTGTTCATCACAAAGTGCTTCTCATATTTTAGTACTCCTTGTTCATCACAAAGTACTCTATCTTGGTACTCACTATTCATCACAAAGTGCCTTGATCTATCCTAGTCTTCTTAGAGGACCTGCTTGAGTGTATCCTCTCAGCAGCTTATCCAATCGACAACATATGTTCATCACAGAACTACCGATTTGACCTAGAAGATGCAACTTTAAAATTTTCAAACGCAAACACGCTTACATGACATAAATGCGCTCAAAGACTGCACAGACGCGCCTGCCTGACACAGACGTGCCTACCTGACACAGACGTGCCTACCTGACACAGACGCGCCTGCCTAACATAGACGTGTCTTCTTGGCACAAACGCTCCTGAACAGCACAGACGCGGCCGCAATTGACGCAGACGCGGGTCCAGACATAGACATGCCTGGCACAAACACAGACGCGCCTAGCGAACACAGACGCGCCTGGCACCAACACAGACGCACCTAGATGTTTTTTGACACTTTTTGGACCCTAGTCTAAGCGCATTTACTACCCTATTTGACATGCATTAATGACAAAATTAAATGCGTCAAAGTACGAGGAGGTTTGGCCTGCCTCTGCTGGCCTCTGAAATCGGTGAACGCGGTCGAATCTGTGAGTGAAGGCCATCACTGCTGACTGCTCCTACTCTATTCTCGCCCTACACTCTGATCTCTTGGATGTGTGGATGACAATGAGGATGTATTTCCCTCGTGGTCTATCTTATAGACTGCCCTATCCCTCGCCTTCACCTCCCGAGTCAGTCTTCATTATCCCGTGACTCTGTCACTTTATCCGATTAGTCCATTCTATCCTGTCTTTCTTATCAAGAGATTGTCTGCAATCTTTTCAAACATTTTCATCCAATCTCTCGAGGGGGCATATCATTCCCATTCTAGGGCAACTCTGTATCAGTTCATCTTATCTTCTTTGAAACAACGCGACAAGTCGCATTGTCTCAAAGACGGGCAAAATGTAGACACCCAAAATTGTCATGTCTAATTAAATAAATATTTTATTTATTTAATTATCTAAGCTTAATTCTTCTATTAATAAAATAAATCTTTATTTATTTAATTAATTCATTTATCCTCTTCTAGCCTTATTTCTCATTTAAATAAATACATTTATTTATTTAAATTATCCTTTTCCTAAATTAAATAAATATCTTATTTATTTAATTATCCCACTTCTTCTATTAATTAAATAAATCTTTATTTATTTAATTAATTCATTAGCCTTTTCTACCCATGACACATGTCATTCATCTCTTAATTCATACACTACCTACCCCTTTCATTATTTTATTATTTCTTTTACCTACCCTCTAATCATAGCCGACCTCCTTTTACACCTCTCAATCTTATCCGTCCATTTCATATAGTGTCTTCTATATAAGGAGATGCTTCCTTCATTATCAAACCCTAATGAGCTAATGAGCTAATAACTTGATCAATTGACTACACTACGATCCTACTTGCAACCACATTCCGTTCTTTGTTGAGCTCTTGTGCATATAAAATCTGAGAGCAAATATATCAAGTAAGATCAGTGGAGATAGGAAGAATGTAGATCAAAACCCTATTGGACATGTGATGGTATAATCTTTGTGATTTCATGTGATTTGCATTGTCTTAGGTAAACTTCATATGTTATGGTGGATCTTTGTTGATTTTTAGGCTAGGGTTTTGTGGTTGAATTCATTTAGCCTTTCAATATTGTTATTATTGTTATCCATTTTCACCATATACAGTAGCACTAGGCTAAGAATTTGTATGCTCACAACCACGGCTAGAAGCACCCGGTCTACCAAGTACACACCTCACAAATGATGGGGCATCATGTAGTGGGATCCCATGCTCCATAGCAATGACCTGATATGAATCCAAGAGATCACTGGATAAGCATGCACTCATCTTTCGTAAAGGATGTATGTCATGCATGTGTGCAACATCCATCGGCGATGGTATGTCTACTCAAACATATGAATCATCACTCGCTAATGCATCATGAATGGTAGTATGAGAGTGCAACAAATATCTACCCACTCGATCTGATGTCATCTCATTCACTTGTGTGGCTATAGTAGCAATACAGGAAAATATGGATTGTCAAGTGTCATCTGGTACACTGTCTACAACATGTTCTAGGTCCGCACTCTTGAGAAGAACCACAAGGTTTGGACCAATCAATTCCCATTTATCAACGGGCAGGGGTGCACCTGGTCATTTAAACTTATCTAA
Organism: Cryptomeria japonica; assembly: GCF_030272615.1. Lineage (NCBI taxonomy): Eukaryota > Viridiplantae > Streptophyta > Pinopsida > Cupressales > Cupressaceae > Cryptomeria > Cryptomeria japonica. The sequence continues at coordinate 88,155,894 of NC_081411.1, read as the reverse complement.
AAATCTGACCTTCTCCTGCCCAACATGTTTCAAAAGATCAGTGTAATCAACATCATCCAACAAATGAAACTCTGCAAACAATTGTTTGCAAAAATAACGGGACAACTCAGCCTTTTGGGGCCACCTATGATGAGTGGCTAACCATCTAGGATAGATAAAAGGTGATAATAGTGCATCTGTGTACTTGGTAGGCATATTGATAACTCAATGATGAACCACTAGTACCAAATCGGTACTGAGAGGGGGGGTGAATCAGTACAAACACAAATACAGTCCAAAACCGGTTTGACAACAAATACTCCAAATGATTGACAAACAGGGATACTGGTAAAACTGAGTACAACCGGTAACATCTAGTACAACTCAATCAGTCATGAACGAATCACTCAATAAGCTTCCCTCTTAGCTCAATACTACAGTATCATTATATTCTCATGCATAAATAGGTAAGCTTAATCATCCGATCTTCACAATAGTGAGTTCAATATGTTTTATAGACAGGCATAAAACATAGAACCTTCATATGCTTAATAGGCAAAACAAAGCATCACAAGACAAAAGCATTTCACATGACACATATTTTTCACATGGAAACCCAACTGGGAAAAACCACGGTGGGGATGAATACCCACAAGCTACTTTTTAAACTCTTTAGAAGTCCGCTCTATTAGGAGCCTTGTCCGGTTAAAGACATTACAATAGGTTCTGCTAGGAACGGATCCTGTTAGGGATCACCCGGTTAAGGGTTAGACGCAGTAGGGTCACCTTGTTAGAGGATTTCAAGAACTTAATAGCTAAAAGGATCTCCTACGCTCTATAGCTTCTCAAAACTCATTAACCTCAAGTTACTCGGTTAAGGTATTTGAATCAAGCCTATTAGGACCACCTGATTTAAGGGATTTTGAATCAAGCCAGTTAAGGCTACCTTGTTAGGAGATTTTACAACTGTTGAAGTGGTTAGAGATCAACAGGAATTACAGTGATCTATTAATAGCACTCAAAGCTAATGCAGATCCGTTTAGGCTCCTCTTTACCTTCTGCACATTCACTTTCTAGGTATCACTTCTCTCCTCTGGTCTAGCAAGAATTATGTATCACTTCCCTTGGATACACACACAACTTTTGCCAACAACCTTAGACCTTGGATAAACCCTAAACCTATTAGGTTAAGCAATTCAAACGGTTCAATCCTGACCATTGAATCATACTTCTTTAAATGCAACAATCTTGAATTGATCTCAAGACATTCTCCATCGTCCATTATCCACCGATTTCATGGCGGCTGATAACCCATCACGTGTTATCACCGTTTGATAGACTTCGCACATTCCCAAGGTAGATAGGAATAGTCTTCTTCATGTAAGATCCTTCATGCACACAGAGCTTACGTGGCAACACGATCTATCCTCCATCATACTGCTAACTCATCACACAAAGATCACCGATTGAGTCACACAGACTTGAGGTACTCCAACTGGAAATCCTGAAGTGGAAGCTACCTACCAACCGGTAGTCATACAATGCTTCCATGTGCTAGTTTCCATAACTACATGTCGGTTCAGCTTGAACAAATATGCCGCTTCACTTTGGCATATAAACCAGTTCATACATATGCTGATTCCTCTCTCTCTTCTCCTCTCACATGTGCCGGTTCACACCATGTCTCATATTGACATCAATGACAATCATATAATATCATTATGTCTTCATGCTGGTTCACATAATGCCAACAATCTCCCCCTTTACCATTGATGGCAATATACAAAGATATCTTCTCCACTTCACATCTTCTTCCACTTGCTGTAGATATCTTTTCGTTTCACATCTTCTCCCCCTTTGACAACAATGCCAAAATGGAGGTACAAGCATCTCTGTTCCATCATGCTGCTCCCCCTAAGGAGTAGCATCCTTCAACACACCAATCAACCAAAAATTTGTCTTTCTAGTAACTGACTAATGTGGAACAATTACTTTTAGTTTACCTCCTGAAGGGGCAATACCCCTAATTCACCTCTCAAATTCATAAATGTTCTCTTTGGGAGAGGCTTGGTGAATATGTCTACTAACTACTCCTTACTGGACACATGCTCCAGTACAACCTCTTTATTCTAAACCTTTTCCCTCAAGAAATGATACTTAAGCTCAAAATGCTTGATTCTAGAATGTAAAACTAGATTCCTTGATATATTGATAGCACTTGTGTTATCATAGAATATACTTACCGGTTCAGATACAAGGATCCTGAAGCCTTCCAGTACATGCTTCATCCATATTGTCTAAGTGCAGTTCATGAAAGTTGCAACATACTCCGCTTCTGCTATAGACTGAGAGATACAACTCTTCTTTTTACTCATCCATGAGACCAGTATACCACCAAGAAAGAATGCACCACCAGTTGTGCTCTTCCGATCATCCACATTTCCTGCCCAATCAACATCTGTGAACACTTTCATATTGAAATTATTGTTGTATGGGTAGCACAATCCATAGTCAATTGTTCCCTTCAAATACCTAAGAATCCACTTGACTGCAATCAAGTGAGATTCTCTTGGACTCTTCTAGAACCTTGCAGTAATGCCAACTACATGTACAATATCTGGTTTGATATGCACTACATAATGCAACTTACCAATCATTGATCGGTATTCCTTCTCATCAACTAGTGCCGAATCATCCTCTTTTGTCAATTTGCAACCGGTCACCATCGGTGTACCAACCAGTTTGCTATTTTCCATGCCAAAAGTCTTCAGTCCCTCTTTGCCATATTTGGATTGAGTGATAAAGATTCCATCTTCCATCTGCTAGATCTGTAGCCCAATGAAGAACTTAATCTCCCCTATGAGTGACATCTCAAACTCTTTCTTCATCTCATTAGCAAACTCATGACTCATCTTGTCATCTCCTCCAAAGATGATGTCATCAACAAAAACTTCACAGATCAGGATCTGATCTCCTTCAGACTTCAAGTAGATATTGCTATCTTCACTTGTTCTCTCAAATCCAATCTTCACAAGATGGGAATGTAGGCACTCATACCATGCCCTAGGTGCTTGCTTTAGACCATATAATGCTTTATGTAACCTACATACCATGTCACTGTCTTCAGATAGGGCAAACCCATCTGGTTGCTCAATATATACCTCCTCTTCAAGTACACCATTTAGGAATGCAAATTTTACATCCATTTGATATACCTTGAACCTCTTAAAAGCTACATATGCAAGAAGCATACGAACTCCTTCCAATCTGGCTACAGGAGCAAAGATTTCTCCATAGTCTTCTCCTTCTTCATGAGAATATCCTTTGCACACCAATGTGGCTTTATTCCTAATCATTGTGCCATCCTCATTCAGCTTATTTCTGAACACCCATTTGGTGCTAGTGACATTTTTATGCTCTGGTCTTGGTACCAAGGACCATGTACCATTTTTCTCTATCTGGTCAAGTTCTTCTTCCATTGCCTTGATCCAGTCTTAATCTTTATGAGCCTCTTTGAATGACTTAGGCTCAAATTCAGAGATCATACATGAGTTTTCTCTGATCTTTCTTCTAGTAAGGATTCCTGCATCCTTATCACCTATGATCTGCTTGGGATCATGATTCAACTTGACATACTGAGGAATGGTCTTAACTGGTTCTTCTTTCTTTTCTTCTTCATCCTCATCTTCATCAGCATCAGCATTCACTGGTTCAGGGATACTATTACTAGTACTTGGTTGGCTAACAACCAATTCCTAGAAGGTTGCAACTTGTTCATTTACATTGATGGTTTCCATAATTCTCCGAGTCCTATTGTTGTAGCACTTGAAAGCTTTACTCTTGGTGGAATATCCTAGAAATATTCCCTCATCACATTTAGCTTCAAATTTGCCCTGATGTTCACTCCTCTTGATGTAACATTTTCTACCAAATACCTTAAAGTAGTTAACCATAGGTGTCTTACCGGTCGAATAATCATAAGGAGTTTTGTCCTTACCCTTTTTGATGAGTACCCGGTTCATAGTGTAGACTGCAGTGCTCACCGCTTCTCTCCAAAAGGTGTGAGCTACCTTTCCTTGGATAAACATGGTTCTAGCTACTTCAACCATAGTCCAGTTATTCCTCTCTGCTAGGCCATTCTGTTGTGGAGTCCTGGGGGTAGACAGCTCTCTTCTGGTGCCATATTCTTCACAATACTTGTTGAATTCACTAGAAGTGAATGCCCTCCTTGATCAGTTCTAAGACATTTGATCCTTTTACCACTTTCCTTCTCTACTAGTGCTCTGAAAGCTTTGAATTTCCCAAAAGCTTCAGACTTGTCTTTCAAGAATGTGACCCACATCATTCTTGAGCAGTCATCAGTGAGGATCATGAAGTACCTATCACCCTGCACACTTCTTGTTTTCATAGGACCACATCAATCAGTATGCACAAGATCAAGAAAGTTGTCAGCAGTGAAAGATTTACCTTTAAAGGTTGAGGAAGACATTTTCCCCGATTGACACTCTCTGCATAGGGTATTATCCGGTTTGCTCAGCACCGACAACCCTCTAACTGCCTTGATCTTACTAGCCTTCACAATGTTATCAAAGCTCACATGCTAGAGTCTCCTATGCCATATCCAGCTATCATCAAGCTTAACCATAAGACATGTACTTATATTTGCATTCAGATTAAATAGGTTACCTTTAGTCTACATGTTGGTGGCCACCAATTTACCATCTTTTCGTTTGATTCTGTAGACTCCATTCTTGAATTGTAGAGTGAGGCCACTATCATTTAGGTGGGCAACACTTAGAAGGTTGTGTCTGAGACCATCAACCCAGTACACATTGTTAGTACTACTCTCTCCATTCAAAGAGATGGACCCTCTGCCTTTGACCATGCATGGTGCATCATTGCCAAAGTGAACCACACCACCATCATACTCCTCTAAGGATATAAACTTGCTCCAGTCACCAATCATATGGTGAGAACAACCACTGTCAATGATCCACTCATTGGAATCATCAAACCAGGAGATAAGAGCCTTCTTGTCTGCCACGTCTTCCTTTACAACAACAAACACAATGTCTTCATTCTCTTCATCTTCTGATTCCTCATCTATGACACCTTCATCAACTGCCACAAAATAGTTTCTTCAGTTTCCTCCTTTGAATTTCTTGAATCTTTCTGGTTTATCCTTGTTGTCACTATTAGGACATTTCATAGCAATATGTCCTATCTAGTTACAGGAGAAACATTTCAAAGGGAGCTTACCTTTATATTTACCAGTTCCTTTTGGAAATCTCCTGGCAAGAAGAGCTTCAAATTCCATCAGAAACTCTTCATCGTTCATTTCTCTGTTATGATTAGGTTCCCCACTAGTGCTAGCCTTTTTTCCTTTTCTGGATGGTATAGCAGAGGCTTTAAAAGCTGATTCTATCTTTTGAACACTGCCATCAAAACTATTCAGCTCAGAGGCTATCAACTTGGCTATGATGGAGTCTAGGGACACCATTGACTTGTCTATTGATCTCAGCTCCTGAATAGTAGTGACCCTTATTGCATAGACCAGCAACAAGGATCTCAGGACTTTACTTACCACAATGGAATCTTCTATTTTGCCACTTGCACTCTTTATTTCTCCAACAACTATTTTGATTCTTATTCCATACTGCTGAATGGTCTCTCCTTCAACCATCCACATGTCTTCAAACTTCCCTCTCAAGCTTTCTTCCTTAGCCTATTTTACATGCTCATCACCACCATAGATATTTTCAAGAGCATCCCATACCTCTTTGGGATTTACCTTGTCCTGAACATCAATAAACTCAATGTCAGATAGACTACTGATGAGAGCTTCCATGACTTGCCCATTTTCTTGTATCTCTCTCTTTTGGTCATCGGTGAGAGTACCGGTAAGAAGAACATATACATTTTCAACATAAATCCATTGTTGAACACCCATGCTTTTGATGAATATCTTCATCCTATCTTTCCATATACCAAAATTTTCCCTATTAAACTTTGGACCTTCCCTCTTCATCATTTGACTAGGATCTTTTCCTCAAGTGGTTAAGCTTACAACACAGAGGACCTGGAGGCACTCTGATACCAATTGATAACTCAATGATGAACCACTAGTACCAAATCGGTACTGAGAGGGGGGGATGAATCAGTACAAACACAAATACAGTCCAAAACTGGTTTGACAACAAATACTCCAAATGACTGACAAACAGGGATACTGATAAAACAGAGTGCAGCCAGTAACATCCAGTACAACTCAATCAGTCATGAACCAGTCACTCAATAAGCTTCCCTCTTAGCTCAATACTACAGTATCATTATATTCTCATTCATAAACAAGTAAAACTAATCATCCGATATACACAATAGTGAGTTCAATATGTTTTATAGACAGGCATAAAACATAGAACCTTCATATGCTTAACAGGCAAAACAAAGCATCACAAGACAAAAGCATTTCATATGACACACATATTTTTCACGTGGAAACCCAACTGGGAAAAACCATGGTGGGGATGTATACCCACAAGATGCTTTTTGAACTCTTTAGAAGTCTGTTCTATTAGGAGCCTTGTCCGGTTAAAGACATTACAATAGGTTCTGCTAGGAACGGATCCTGTTAGGGATCACCAGGTCAAGGGATACCCGGTTAAAGGTTAAACCCGGTAGGATCACCTTGTTAGAGGATTTCAAGAACTCAATAGATGAAAGGATCTCCTAAGCTCTATAGCTTCTCAGAACTCATTAACCTCGAGTTTCCGGGTAAAGGGATTTGAATCAAGCCTGTTAGGACCACTGGATTTACGGGATTTTGAATCAAGCCAGTTAAGGCTACCCTATTAGGGGTTTTTACAACTGTTGAAGTGGTTAGAGATCAATAGGAATTACAATGATCTGTTAATAGTACTCAATGCTAATGCAGATCCATTTAAGCTCCTCTTTACCTTCTTCACATTCACTTTGCAGGCATCACTTCTCTCCTTTGGTTTGGCAAGAATTATGTATCACTTCCCTTGGATACACACTCACAACTTTTGCCAACAACATTAGAAAGAAACACATCATTGACCTTATAGGAAACATATAGGTCAGTAGCAAAAACCCTAAACCCTAAACCTATTAGGTTAAGCAATTCAAACGGTTCAATCCTGACCGTTGAATCATACTGCATTAAATGCAACAATCTTGAATTGATCTCAAGACATTCTCCATCGTCCATTATCCACTGATTTCATGGTGGCTGATAACCCATCACACGTTATCACCGTTTGATAGACTTTGCACATTCCCGAGGTAGATAGGAATAGTCTTCTTCATGCAAGATCCTTCACATGCACGGAGCTTATGTGGCAACATGATCTGTCCTCCATCATACTGCTAACTCATCACACAAAGATCACTAATTGAGTCACATAGACTTGAGGTACTCCAACTGAAATCTTGGAGTGGAAGCTACCTACCAACCGGTAGTCATACAATGCTTCCATGTGCAGGTTTCCATAACTACATGTCGGTTCACCTTGAACAAATATGTCGCTTCACTTTGGCATATAAACTGGATCATGCATATGCCAGTTCCTCTCTCTCTTCTCCTCTCACATGTGTCGGTTCACACCATGTCTCATATTGACATCAATGACAATCATATAATATCATAATGTCTTCATGCTGGTTCACATAATGCCAACACATATAACCTTTCACCCTACCAAAGGCCTGATAATGAGGAAACATTGTTTTCACATCAGCTATGGAAACCCTATCATTCATCGTGTCCCATTTCACTATACCACATACACTGTGTGAAAGGTATCTATAGAATTCCTCTGTGTTGACCTCGTCATATGGACTGTAATTGTCAATGAGGTCAGTCATATGAAGTAGCACATGTCTAATAATCTCACTCCTTTATTTATTTGTTTGATCACACATGTTTCCCAATATGATATTTAAATGATCTAAGGCATATTGGAGTGCCTTTGCTGTCTGATTGTAGAGTTGTTGTCTCTCTTGTGGAGTTGTGGAAGATTTACGTGACGTCTGCTCACTCCCACGAGGATGAACACTAGGCTCATAACTACTAGTGTTATGTGATCCAGGCTCATCAGACATGATGTGAGTGGGTAATGTAGATATATATATATATATATATATATATCTACACATGTGCATGTATGTAGTACACATTAAACAATAATTAAAAACGTATACATACATTTTTAATCATTTTAAACAAATTTAAACATGTAAATTAAAAAATAATAGATATATACATTTAAAAGAAATTTAAATGTCATAAATGCATACTTGAGTTAACATTTTCTAGATATAAATACAAATTTAAGATAAATTTCTAGATCTATGCACAAAAGAAATTTAAACAACTATAAAATTAAATTTAAATTTCAATATATGTCTAATTTACAATTACATATATTTGTATATACAATAATTAATTTGAAAATTAGTCAAATTAAGTCAATTTAAGACAAATTAAGTCAAATTAATTTATAATTAATTCATAATTTTGCATATAAAATTTAATTAATTGGTCCTAATTTGGTCTTATGTGATTGTAATAGGTGCTAAGGGGTGCACATGTGTTGCAAGGGGTCTTAAGTGGTCCTAAGGGGTCACCCATGTGTTAGAACACATGTGTGACCCCTTTGGACCACATAAGACCCCTTGCGACACCATTTGGTCTTATGTAGTCGTAATAGGTGGTAAGGGGTGCACATGTGTTGCAAGGGGTCTTAAGTGGTCCTAAGGGGTCACCCATGTGTTAGAACACATGTGTGACCCCTTAGGACTACATGAGACCGCTTGCGACACCATTTGGTCTTATGTGGTCCTAATAGGTCTTAAGGGGTGCACATGTCTCATAAGGGGCCTTGTGTGGTCCTAAGGGGTCACCCATGTGTGACCCCTTAGGACCACATAGGATCACTTTTGACACCATTTGGTCTTATGTGGTCCTAATAGGTGCTAAGGGGTGCACATGTGTCACAAGGGGTCTTAAGTGGTCCTAAGGGGTCACCCATGTGTTAGAACACATGCATGACCCCTTAGGACCACATAAGACCATTTGGGACACCATTTGGTCTTATGTCATCCTAATAGGTCCTAAGGGGTGCACATGTGTCTCAAGGGAATTTGTGTGGTCCTAAGGGGTCACCCACATGTTAGAACACATGCGTGACCCCTCAAGACCACATAAGACCCCTCGCGACAACATTTGATCTTATGTGGTCCTAGTAGGTGCTAAGGGGTGCACATGTGTTGCAAGGGGACTTGTGTGGTCCTAAGGGGTCACACATGTGTTAGAACACATGTAACCCCTTAGGACCACAAAAGACCCCTTGCAACACCATTTGGTCTTATGTGCTCCTAATAGGTGCTAAGGGGTGCACATGTGTCGCAAGGGGTCTTAAGTGGTCCTAAGGGGTCACCCATGTACTAGAACACATGCATGACCCCATAGGAGCACATAAAACCTTTTTGACACCGTTTGGTCTTAAGTGGTCCTAATAGGTGCTAATTGCTGCACATGTGTCACAAGGGGTCTTAAATGGTCCTAAGGGGACACCCATGTGTTAGAACACATGCATGACCCCTTACGACCACATAAGATGCCTTGCGACACCATTTGGTCTTATATGGTCCTAATAGGTCCCAAGGGGTGCACATGTGTCATAAGGGGCCTTCTATGGTCCTAAGGGATCACCAATCTGTTGGAACACATGTGTGACCCCTAAGGACCACATAAGATCCCTTTTGACACCATTTGGTCTTATGTGGTCCTAGTATGTGCTAAGGGGTGCACATGTGTCACAAGGGGTCTTAAGTGGTCCTAACGGGTCACCGATGTGTTAGAACACATGTGTGAGCCCTTAGGACCACATAAGACCATTTGTGACACCATATGGTCTTATTTGGTCCTAATAGGTCCTAAGGGGTGCACATGTGTTGTAAGGGGCCTTGTGTGGTCCTAAGGGGTCACCCATGTGTTAGAACACATGTGTGACCCATCAGGACCACATAAGACCCCTTGCAACAACATTTGGTCTTATGTGGTCCTAATAAGTGTTAAGGTGTGCACATGTGTAGCAAGGGGACTTGTGTGGGCCTAAGGGGTCACCCATGTGTTAGAACACATGTGTAACCCCTTAGGACCATATAAGACCCCTCACAACACCATTTGGTCTTTTGTCGTCCTAATAGTTTCTAAGGGGTGCACATGTGTCGCAACGGGTCTTAAGTGGTCCTAAGGGGTCACCCATATGTTACAAAACATGCATGACCCCTTGGGTCCACATAAGACCCCTTGCGACACCGTTTGGTTTAATGTGGTCCTAATAGGTGCTAAGGGGTGCACATGTGTCGCGAAGGGTCTTAAGTGGTCCTAAGCAGTCACCCATGTGTTAGAACACATTTGTGACCCCTTAGGACCACATAAGAGCCCTGGTGACACCATTTGGTCGTATGTGGTCCTAATAGGTCCTAACGGGTGCACACATGTCGCAAGGGAACTTGTGTGGTCCTAAGTGATCACCCACGTGTTAGAACACATGCGTGACCCCTGAAGACCACATAAGACCCCTTGCATCAAAATTTGGTCTTATGTGGTCCTAGTAGGTGCTAAGGGATGCACATGTGTCGCGAGGGGACATGTGTGGTCCTAAGGGGTCACACATGTGTTAGAACACATGTAACCCCTTAGGACCACAAAAGACACCATCTGGTCTTATGTGCTCTTAATAGCTACTAAGGGGTGAACATGTGTTGCAAGGTGTCTTAAGTGGTCCTAAGGGGTCACCCATGTGTTAGAACACATGCATGATCCCTTAGGAGCACATAAGATCCCTTTTGACACCATTTGGTCTTAAGTGGTCCTAATAGGTTCTAAGGGCTACACATGTGTCGCAAGGGGTCTTAAGTGGTCCTAAGGGGACACCCATGTGTTAGAACACATGCGTGACCCCTTAGGACCACATAAGTTGCCTTGCGATGCCTTTGGTCTTATGTGGTCCCAATAGGTCCTGAGGGGTGCACTGTGTCGTAAGGGGCCTTGCGTTGTCCTAAGGGGTCACCCATGTGTTAGAACACATGTGTGACCCCTCAGGACCACATAAGACCCCTTGCAAAACCATTTGATCTTAACTGGTCCTAATAGGTGCTAAGGTGTGCACATGTGTCTCAAGGGGACTTATGTGGTCCTAAGGGGTCACCCATGTGTTAGAACACATGTCTGACCCCTTAGGACCACATAATACCCCTTGCGACACTATTTGGTCTTTTGTGGTCCTAATAGGTGCTAAGGGGTGGACATGTGTTGCAAGGGGTATTAAGTGGTCCTAAGGGGTCACACATGTGTTAGAAAACATGCGTGACCCCTTAGGTTCACATAAGAGCCCTTATGACACCGTTTGGTCTTATGTAGTCCTAATAGGTGCTAAGGGGTACACGAGTCGCAAGGGGTCTTAAATGGTCCTATGGGATCACCCATCTGTTAGAACACATGCATGACCCCTTAGGACCACATAAGACCCCTTGAGACACCATTTGGTCTTATGTGGTCCTAATAGGTGCTAAGGGGTGCACATATGTCGCAAGGGGACTTGTGTGGTCCTAAAGGGTCACATATCTATTAGAACACATGTGTGACCCCTTAGGACCACAAAAGACCCCTTGTGACACCCTTTGGTCTTATGTGATCCTAATAGGTGCTAAGGGGTGCCACATGTCCCAAGGGGTCTTAAGTAGTCATAAGGGGTCACTCGTGTGTTAGAACACATGCATGACCCCTTAGGACCACATAAGACCCCTTGCAACACCATTTGGTCTTATGTGGTCCTAATAAGTGCTAAGGGGTACACATGTGCCGCAACTGGTCTTAAGTTGTCCTAAGAGGTCACCCATTTATTAGAACACATGCATCACCCCTTAGGACCACTTAAGACCCCTTTCAACACCATTTGGTCTTATGTGGTCCTAATGTGTGCTAAGTGGTGCACATGTGTCGCAAGGGGCCTTATGTAGTCATAAGGGGCCTTGTGTAGTCGTAAGGGGTCACTAATGTGTTAGAACACATGCGTCACCCTTTAGGACCACATAAGACCCCTTTTGACACCATTTGGTCTTATGTTGTTCTAATAGGTCATAAGGGGTTCACATGTGTCATAAGGGAATTTGTGTGGTCCTAAGGGAATTTGTGTGGTCTTGAGGGGTCACCCATGTGTTAGAACACATGCGTGACCCCTTAGGACCACATAAGACCCCTTGTGACACCATTTGGTCTTATATGGTCCTAATATGTCCTAAGGGGTGCACATGTGTTGCAAGGTGTCTTAAGTGGTTGTACGAGGTTACCCATGTGTTAGAACACATGTGTGACCCCTTAGGACCACATAAGACCCCTTGTGGATCCACAAGATCAAGATGAGCCTGAGATGTAGGAAATGGACACAAGAAAAGGAGAAGAAAGCCAACAAGACCCCATGAACACCATGGTCATTATCACTTCACCAGACGTACATACAACCCCACCACCTAAGGGACGTACAAACGCACCAAGATGGTTGGAAGCTGCCATTGGAAAGAAATGAAGTGTGGTGCCGGTTACAATCCCAATGGAGGATATGGTTAGCAGATGTTTGGGAAAGGTGTCAAAGCCAAAGAAACTCAAAAAATAGGCAATGCTCGATGTAGATGAAACAATAGGTCACTAGACGACCAAAGTAGCAAAACCAATCCTAGGAAAGGATGCAGAGAAAGCTACTAAGGAGGATTTTGTTGTGGAAAAGATAGATTTGGGGGTTGCTTCATAGGTTGTAGATGTTAGGCAGAGAATCCTGCACATTGGTTTTCCTTATTTCCAAGTCATCCTAAACTTCTCAGCAACGCATTTAGAATGGCATGGTTCTGTGGCAAAGCAGGATATATTAGTAACCTCCTCTGCCATGGTGGAAGCCTAGCTGATCCGAAGATGAAATGTCAGCCTCTTAGTGGCTGTTAATTTAGTTTTCTTTTATGTTGTTTCAAACAGTTTCTTTCACTCAGATGAAAGTAAATGTAATTTGATTATGTAGGAACTATGAGCCTAGTGGCTATTTAAGCTGGAAAGCTTGTCTTTGTAGGGGTTCTGAAAACTGTGACTTTTAGGAGCAGCAGATAATATTTTGATTTCTCATATGAATTATTTTGAAAATATAATGACTGATTATCAATGAAATATTATGTTACGCAATCTTTCTTGAGAAAGTTGTTATGGGCATGACTGTAATTTTGTGATTAGTTATCTCTGTGTTTTTCTTCAGTTCATGGTTATTATTAGTTATTGGAAGACTCACATTGTATTGATTTGCTTGATCCCCCTTGCCCTATGGGGCATGAGAGAGTATCAGTCAGCCATCAGTATTTGTGGAGCCTCTATTTTGTTTTGAATTTATTCAGCGAGTATGTTTGTAAATCAAAGTCCGTGAACTCCCTTTGAATATTCTTTCAGAAAATTTCCTATGTTTATAGTTTTGAAGACTTTTATTTGTGTTGATGAATGAATGTTGAAGCCTTTTAATGCTTTTTGGTAAAAAGTACTAGCATGTCATTTGTATAATAAATTTATTGCAAATCATATGAGGAGTTGCCCTCTAATGCAGAGGTTGAATTTTTATTAATTCATCCAACGATTGGTAGTTTGTTTCCTTTTAAAAGGGTGAAACAGAGTCATATCTTGCTTAAAGAAAATAATAGTTAAATTTTCAAGAATGGGACAAATCTGTTTACCAACACCAAGATAACTACATCTTGTGGAATGTTGTAAGGGGACTGAAGTTGCTAAAAAAAGTGTGAAATCAAGGGTTGTATATAGATATGGGCTCAATAGGTTTTCTCTTGGCTATGAAAAATTTATGGTAAAGAACAATAGGGTCAGCATAGATCTTGAGCTACCCTAAAAACTTTTTTTCTATTTTTTCCCAGGTAGTGATATTTTTCTGAGGCAAATTAACATACAAGCTATAAGTAAATTCACTGAGAGTGTAGGGAGAGATCCTACATACTTCATCTTGATGTTGAATTTCTTTGTCGTTTAAGGTCTCTTAAAACATTTTTATATGCTCTTCAATAGTTTGAGACTCTCCATATATGTACTTTGGGCAAAATTTCTCAATATTCTAATAAAAATCATGTAATGGCGCATATTGGGTCAAATTGAGAGGGAAACTCTCGTCATTAGTAAAAAATGCCAAAGAGGTGTTGGAGCAACATTGGCTATCATTAGAAGTAAATTTGGAGGGGTCAACACCACTAGACTACTAATGTCCTGAGAAGGATTTGGTGCAAAGGAACCCATGCCTTTGGAATTCTTTATTAGAATGAATATTTTTATGCTGGGAGAGTTTGAAGAACTCTCCCATTTTAGGGTAGATCAATTCTTTGATTGATACCTTTCTGGAGAAAAAGACATTGTATATTCCAAGGTTAATATTCTATGGTCCTCCTTCTAGGTCTAATTGTATTGATGGTGCTATTAGCACAACCAATGACAATATATCAACAATGAAGCTCCTCTCTTTAAACTAACACTGAGTATCTTCCAAGGTTCTAGCAGGCTAGGCATTAGCCATACAAGATAAGACAATGAGAATCAATGTGTTGTGAACAAGGAGCATGCTAGTTTTATGCCTGTAAAATACAACTATCTTTCTCTAATATGGACACTTTTTTTTGTTGTTGAAAATATATATAAATGAAATATGAATCTAAAATAATAATTTATGCTAATTATTCTATGCTAAGTGAGATTATATAAATAATTTAAAAGATGCAAGGTTTAGAAATGACTGCTTGAACAAAATAAAAAAACCTTAACAGACAATTTCAAACAATGAATAAACTGAGCATGGAAGGTAAAACCACAGAAGTAAACCATACACACATAAATTAAATCAAAACAATTTAAATGAAAATGGTACGATTATCAAAGTAATACATAATACTATAGTCATTTTTAGAACTTATCAATTTGCACAGCCAAACTAAATGTGCACATGCAAGATGAAATTATTAATATTCTCCCAAGAAATATGATATAAAAAACCTATATGTTGCCTCGTTACATTCAATGAGCAACAATTCCAACTACATAAGCTATTTGAATCATTAGGAACAAAACTAAGATACAAGAATATGAATAAACTTCATCCACATTCAGTAAAATTTCAATAGAAAATCTCACACCAAAATTGCTTTAATATCTTAGTAAATATCTATGATAAAAATCTCACCCCTATTATAGATAATAGAGGGGTTTATATCGAGTTTGAAACTAGAAATATCCAAGGCTGAAACTAGGGTTTTTTGGAAAAATTAACACCCAAAATGACATAAAACTAACTAAACTCTTAATCAAATTCAAGTCCAAACTTAATTTTAAGTTTTATAAACTCTATCTAACACCTAAATGACTAATTTGGCTCGTAGAATCCATGCCAAAAACGTGTCGAATCAATCATTTTAAACTATCAAAAGCCAACTATATTTTACCCATGGAAATACACAAAATAGTTCTTCTACTAATCAATCAACTTCCTATGCTTAACGGGGATATAACTAGGTGTTCTAGACATGAAAAACAATAAATAAGAATGCTTATGACTTTTTAATCTGACCCCACCAAATTAGGATATTTGCGTTGGACAAATGAAGTCTAAAATTTAGCTATTTTTAGAAACCTAACTAGACAAATTGAATTCAATTTTTAGAGGGAAAATGCTGGTCAAAACTTTCCAAAACTACATGCAAATAGTCCACATCTACAGTCTTTATATGTTTTATATTTATTATTGTAGTACCGCTCCCTAATTCATCTTTCTTTTTGAACATCGATAGACTTGTTGAGACTCTTTGATTATATTTCAATTGACACTTATAGATTTATTTATATCTCAGATGTTATAGATGATGCTAGACATTACATATTGATATATGATGTTTTATATGGATGATGATATATCATGGGTTATTATGATGATAGGACTCATATTGGTGATTGTATGCACTCAATATACATATGTGATTTATATTTCTTATGATAACATGATGATATATTATGATTACTAACCCAACTTCATGATTATATTGGATGAGGTGATATTGTGATTGCTATGATTGTCTTATTACTATATTCGTGTAAGACACGATGTTGTACCAATTGTCACAAACATGATATGACATCACGATTCTCTTTCACTTGCTGGATTATTTATGATTATTATATGCATTATATATGTTGTGATGTGGTTATTGGTGGTTGTAGGATTGTGGGTTCTAGACATCGACACCACCTAGGTTCGCAGCTCTAAGAATGTCTTTAAACCCAATGGCAAGTTGATCCAAAGTGACATGAGTTCCTTCTACACACTCTAGGTTTAATTTGATACATTGTCAGCTAGTGCCTTGGCTTGAGTCATCTTGTAGGCATTATATTATATATTGTTCAACTCTATGTCGGGTTGCCTTGTGGAGTTGTTATTATTTATTTATTAATTAATAATTAACTGGCTAATATATTTTTGATGGGTAGGACTTCTTTGTTAATTAAAAATATTAAATTATATATTCACAAAAAAAGGCTAAGGGATACAAGATCACCCCACAAGAGTCACATGGCTAGTGGCCAAAAACCAAAAAACAAGCTATTCAATAACAAACTTCCCCAAGTAGCCAAAGCAGTGGCAATCGAGGGAGGTGGATCAGGATCATCTTTCTTGCCCCATACATCAGCGAGGCCAGGAGGTGGGTCTGGAATGGATTACCCATCTTTAGGATCTTTGTCAATTTCTCCTTCCTCCTACCTAGGAGTCAAGATCGCTAGGGCTAGGTGAGGAAATTTGGAAGTGGTGGGAGAGGGCCACCGAGAATCATCACTAGCTAGAGGAGAAAAAGTCATAGGAGCAACATAGGGCCACTCCAAGGCAGAGCAACGACGTGGCAGAGAATCCAAGCGACATCGCCAAGAATCATCTCTCCCATTTGAGAAGCGGCGAGGAGGCTAGGATAGCGGGGTCTGAGAGCGCTGGGCAGAGGAGCTATGACTGCGACAGCGGCCACTACTGGAGTACAATCGATAGAGACAGAATCCGGCAGTACTCTGGCAACCACACAAGGGGCATTGTCCTATTGTTGGAGAAGTTCCTGAAGGTGGCCCACCTCCAGGGCCACCTTGTTAGCTTGGACCCGAATCTACATTAATACATTGTTACAAATGCAAGCTTTAGCATAAAGCAAGACATTAATATCCAAACAATTGTGAGAAAAAATAAATGCATTACTATCCTTCCAAAGAGTGAATAGGATCTCCATTCTAAAAGCATGTCATATTTGGGAAAATTTATAGGGGATTCTAGTTAAATCACCTAGAAGAGGCATATGCTAGGAAAATGGCTCAGACAGAAAAGGCCAAACAAAATCATAAATCCATCTCCAATATTGTTGAGCCCTTCTAGAGAACCAAAAAATGTGCATAAAAGTTTTTGGGTGACCATAAAAAGGGCATCAGGGATCAAGAACCCCTAAATGCTTAAGTCTGGAACCCAAAGGCAATCCTTGAAAGAGTACACACCAAGCAAAGTTTGCAATCTTGGGTTCAATGGCTATGGACCAAACAACAACAAACCTGAATCTCTAGGAAGTCTAAGAAGACTGCAAGTGCTAGCGCTGATTGAGAATATGGACCATAGGCAAATGAGGAACCAATCAGAGATAACCCATTTTGTGTTTGTAGTTGCTAAAAGGAGTCCAAGGATACCATTTCAAGTCTTTCCACCAAGGTTTGATAGACCAAATACTAAGCTTATGAAGTAAATTTGAAGGTAGGGTTGAGACTAGAAGGTCAAAAGTCTGTCGATCTAGCTGAGATAGGAAAAACTAGACCTGGAGGTCTTCCCATGTCCAGAGGCTCATAGAAGCTCTGAAAAACAAATCCTTAGGTGTTCTAATGTTGCATTTGTGAAAACATAGAGCACTGACACCTTGGATTTTGGCCAGAGATAATCCTTGCACCTGAAAAAAAGGTGACCACCAGAGGTTGTGTTGATTCATGGATAATCTGTACTGAAAGGCATCGATGACCCATCGAAGCCAAGGCTTGATATCTTCCTAAGCATGCCAAATTATTTTAACCACAAAATTACCCTAGATTTGAACATGGTCTTTCATAATGAGTAGGGTTTGAAAACCAATCCCCTTCCAAGATGTCCTTTTGATAGGAAAGCCTGAATAAATGCAATGCCAAAGAAGAATTTTCTAGGCCTCATCACCAAATGAGGCTCTGATAACCCATTTAGCACATAAGGCAAGCCATTGGTTCTGGGTAGAAATAAGGCTAACCTTAAGGATTCCTTAGGAAGATAGCAGTTTTCCCAAGCAACCCTATGGAAATGATGATGGTCAGACCCAAAGACCAAGAGAAAGGCCCATAGAAGTCTTTCCAACTTCATGTAAGAGGCCTTAGAAGGAGACCAACATGAGGAGAAGTAGACATGGGTGGCGGCAAACACTTTGGAGAAAACTTGGATTTCACTAGCCAAAGAGATAGGCTTGGTGATCTAGTAGGCAAGATTTTTCTCGATCCTAGGTAATATCACATTTCAGAGATCCGAAGGCGAAGCTTGGAAGGAAAAAGGAATGCCTAGAAAGAAATTTTTTTTTGCCATGTTGATGTCATTTCTAGACATATTGGAGGATCCAAGGCTAACAAGGAAGAAAAGACTACCTATAACATTGTGTCTTGTGCCTTTGAATGGCTGAACTAGAAGCCAAGCAAAAGGTGTTTAGACATTGAAGAGTGCCCTGCACATTATCTTCATCCTCAATCAAAGTGGCTATTGACAAGTTGAGAAGGTGACTCAAGTAGGGAGATACCACAGACACACCCAAAAAAGATAGCATTAGAAAGTAAGTAACCAAACACTTCCACTCCAAGAACATATAAAGTAGGAGCCAGAGGACATCCCTAAAGAATAGATCTGAAAAGGCCAAAAGCCTCAGACTATCAGCCATTAATGGTGATGTAAGCCAAGGCATCTCCGAATAACATCAAGACAAACCGGATGAATTGGGGACCAAAGCCAAGGGCTTTGAGCATAGCCAAGATAAAAGGCCACTCAATGTGATCATATGCTTTATCAAAGTCAATCTTAAGAAAGATTGCCCATTGTTTACAACATCTGGCCCAGTCCATCCCTTCCCAAAAAATAATAATATTGTCTAGAATAAACTTGGATTTAATAAAACCAGTCTGTTCCAGATGAACAACAAGAGGCAGAAGATGGTGAATCTTAAGAGCGAAAGCTTTGGCAATGATCTTATAAGAGACATTGAGGAAGGTACTAAGTTGCCAATTGCAAATGTCCTCTAGATCCCCAACGTTATGGAATGAAAAGCTTCCAGATAGACCTTATGGAGGTCAGGACCAATAGAAGTCCAAAGAGATTTATAGAATTCATTAGGGAATCGATCACAACCTGGGGCTTTGTCATCTACCATAGAAAAAGCAGCTTCCTTGAGATCATCAATGGTCAGTAAGAGATCACAAAAGGCTTGTTGAGAATCAGAAATCCATTTGGGAACAACAACTAAGAAGTCTTGCAATGATTGGGTTATGGTCGGAGAGTCTGCCTATTTTATGAACACCTTCTCATAATGATGAACAAATGCTTGTAATATGTCAGGCAATTTGGTGAGAAGAGCCTGCCTCTCTTTGATTTTCTTGATCCATACAAAGGTATGATGGGCACATAGAGCCAAGAATAATTCCTTAGAATCCCTATCACCCACCTTGAGCCAATGTAACCTGGCTTTGATTTGAGCTCCTCTAGCAGAGTGGCTATAAGTAACTTATTTTTTATGGCGGAGCTGGGCTAAATGGAGTTGCAGGGTATAATTAAAAGGATTCAGGGCCAGAGCTTATGTGGTAGTTTATAGAGCTTTGGTGGTCACATCATACAACCGCCTATGGTAGATGGTGAGGTATCTACCATAAATCCACAAAAACCTCATAGACTGGCTAATGGCATCATGCCACCACACCATCCAACCAATGTGATGATGGGGCCTTGGCTCTAAATTCCAAACCCTTTGAAAGTGGGCCATAATGGATTGATGGTGCAGGAGAGGTGTGTTGAGGTAGAACTGCATTTTGGAAGGATGCTGCCTAGTTGTCTTCCATTCAATGCTAAAATTTATGGGGAAGTGATCAGACAATGTCACATCAACAAGAAGAGTGACTAGAAGATCATGATCTTCAGAAAAGGAGAAAAATGATTGCGCAGATATCATAGCACGATCAAGCCTTTTAAGAATTCTATCAGAGCCAACTCTTAAATTAGACAAAGTGTCCGAGATCCCACTAGGGTGGTAGTGATTGGTGTTGGGGTCGAAAAGACATAATTTATTGTGCATATAGTACCAAGCTTTCTTCTCATGAGTTGTCTAGCAGAAAGGCAAAAATTCATCCTTATCGGATGCCACCTCAACCATATTGAAGTCCCCACACATGAAACAAGTGGCAGGTGGCAGATTGTACGCAATCCATTGCTAGGGGTATGATCTATCAACCAAATGATTGAGAGCATAAACAATAACAATCCCAACAAAATGATTATCAATTGAAAGCAAAACCCAGATGGTGCGCTATATGGAATTAAATTCATGAGAGATGACTCCAGAGCACCACTGAGGTGAGATGAGAGTAACAATTCCACCTCGATCATCTTCATGGAGGGAGGCAAAAACAAGGTTATCCAGCCAAATAACACAGCATGCAACATTGAGCATGAAACCTGCAAGTTTGACTTCCTGGAGGGAAAGAACATCCAGACCTACAATACGTTGACGAACATATCGAACAAAATATTTTCTAGAGAGGTTTGTGAGACCTCAAACTTTCCATGAGATGTAATTCATAACAAAACCAACATATCTACCTCATCCCCAAGAGAGGAGAAGCTATTGCACAAAAAATCTG
Source organism: Cryptomeria japonica (assembly GCF_030272615.1). Classification (NCBI taxonomy): domain Eukaryota; kingdom Viridiplantae; phylum Streptophyta; class Pinopsida; order Cupressales; family Cupressaceae; genus Cryptomeria; species Cryptomeria japonica. The sequence continues at coordinate 88,134,878 of NC_081411.1, read as the reverse complement.
GGTCCACATTGGAGGTAACCCATCGTTTTTCAGAACCACCATCTACAATCTCAACATGCCCAGAAGGGTTGTGAAAGTGGCATAGAGAGTGTGGACTAGAAATTGTAGACACAACCTGAGGAGTGCGCACCCAAGGAGGGCAAGAAAAACCCTTAGAAGAGGCCTTCCCCTATTGGTCAGGCTTTGAAACTGAAGTAGAAACCACCTGCGAAGACGGAGACTGCGAAGGAGGATCCATCGCTGGTTGAGAGCTAGAACCGACTGGATTCTTTTGGGTTGAAGCCGCAAATTTTTTACCTTTCCGAACAATAGTAGTCCATTCATCCTTCTTAGCTCCCTCCACAAGTTGAGAGCCAAACTCCTTAACAAGGGGTTTTAGTTTTGGAGTAGCCAAGGGACAATCCCTGATCTTATGATCCGTCGACTGGCACCAATAACAAGTATTGGGTAGGTTTAAATAAAGCACCTTCGTGGTGAAGGTGTTGCGTCCCACTTGGATATCAATAGTTTATTACAGGTTGCAAGAAAGGTTCGCCTCAACATACACCCTCTTTTGAGGGAAAGCATTAAAAAAAAGGTTTGGCTTGGGGCAAACAACTTTTTGAATAGAATGAGAAATGGTTTGCATGAAAGGCCAATAGGGCAAAGGAAGACTAGGGAAATCAACCCAAATTGGAACCCGCAATTTTTTGTCATCTGAGACAGAAAAGTTGCGAGACCATTGCTAGAAAACCAGGAGGGAAACTGGCTAATACATTCTATTAATATTATAATTAATATATTGTATAATCCTGGTATTTAATTATTATGGTGTTATCCTTAATGAATATTTATATTTATTAATTATTATTGGATTTATATTTATTCGGTTATGTTTTACTTTTCCAGTGAGATGATTTATTTAATTGGGAATTGGGTTTATTTTATTATTCCTCCTTTTATCTATTTATATTATTTTATTCTACCTACCCTCTTTTACTATTGGCTATGAGGTTTTGGATTTTAAATAATAATATTAATCTATTTCCTACCTCGATTTTGGGTATGGTAGGAATTGTTAATTATATTTTATTATTATTTTTTATTGGTCATGAGATTGTATAGTTTTTGGGATTGATTTTTATAAATAGAGTTTTTTGAACATTTGTGGGGGTTGGCTTCCTCGAGAAATTTATATTGTATAAATATTTTCATTTTGTATTTTGCAATTTTTCTTGGAGATTGGTTTGGATTTTATTGGATTGACGATTTGTTCTTTGCCAAATTTCTTTGTCCATAACTTCAATTTACGAAGTTGCAGATTTTATACTTCTTCGCATTTTGAAAAAAAAGATTGTTTTGGAAAGATTGTCTGCATGAATAATTTGGGTTTGTAATGAGATTAATTATATAGTTTTATGAACATAATATTGGGACTATTATATTTATATGTTTATATTCCTGTTGTGTGTTTTCCATGAATGGCCTTTTTGTTTGCTCCTGTGAATGTCGTGAAACTTTATTTAATGATTTATGATGGTCTAGGAGCTCTCTATTATCCTTACTCATGTTGTGCTTATCAGAGTGTCATATTGGTTATCCATTTTATTTTATTTGAATAGCCTTGTTTCCTTGCTCTGTGAATAATAGAGGTTTTTGTGTTTGGTTTGTTGAGAGTGGTCTTTATGATTCATTTGGGAATCAAATGTTGTGTGTTGTATTGATTATTCCGTAGTTGCATTGTTCCCTTGATCTTGTACTGTATTGCACGCATTTTGGGTTAGTTTCTGTGTCATCTCGTGAACCAAATATATATTATACTTAATCGCAAGATTTAACTTCTTCTTTGAGTCATTTTCAGAGCTATGCCTTGAATACACTATCTTATTGGGAAAACGTGCTATTGTTAATCTCCTATGTGCTAAACTGTAATGTTTATATGCTAAGCTATATTATGTATGCATTGTATGGTAAATGCGTTTCACTTTGTCTTATGCGTTGGTCTGAAGACCATATGTGTTACCCCAGTTGTCATACGTACTATAAATGCAATAATTTGAAGAGTGAATGTGCTTCTTGTATGAATAAATGCGCTACAAGGCGGATTACATGCATTGTTTTATTGAGAATTTGAGCTAGAATTTTGATTAAAAGTGTTTCTCTAGTTAATAGAGGCACTAGAGTAATCTGTAAATGTGTTATTTAATTCTGTAAATGCACTAATCTACATTTATTATTGTTCTTTGGTCTTTTCACTTCCTATGTATTTGATTTGAGTTTGTAACTTGTACAAAGGTGGTTTTTTTGTTCCCTGTCTTTTCTAGAATTGGCCTATTGATGTAAAATTAGATTTATTTTGTATTTTGTTAGAATGGACCTTTGAATCATTATTATGGCTTAAGAAAGAAGGAGAATTCCTTTCTTGGATTTATATGATTATATATGGGGGCTCTTGGTTGAATCATGGAATTTGAGATTTTGGCTTTATGGCATTATTGGCTTTATGATTTAGTTGGAAATATGGATCCTTATATGGATATTATGCGGAATTTTATTTTGACACACATTTTCATTATTTGTGTTGCTTTGCCTAAGGTATTGGGGGAGTGGGCTTCCATGTGATGACCAAGGTCATTAGAGATAGGCTGCCAAGAGGTTCCTTGTATGGATGCTTGGGGTCTAGACCACCAGGATCACATTGGAATTTTTCTTTATTAAATAAATGATAAACTTAATAATTAATTCAGATGGGTTGGGTAACTAGGATTCACCTAAACAAAATAATAATTAGGTTTTGGGCCCCAAGGTTTACTCCTTGCATGGAGACTTGGGATGTGCTTGGGAAGGTTGTGAAAATAGCAAAACCAAACTCCCTTGATTCTCTTGTAGGTTGACACTGTTTTGCATGACTATCAAGGTGATGGGTGGAGTTCTTGTAGTTCTTCGTTCTATGTGAGGATATCATGTGATGACACTCTTCCCTACACGTGTCCTAGTTTCTTAAGCCTTTATTTACTTGATGGTTTTTGAATGTTTAATGCTTTTGATTTAACCTTGTGATGTGATTTGTATTATTTTTATTGTGGTTTCTTTTCAGTTGTGATTGTTGTTATATTTATGTTCCCTGGTTGTTAGGTGTCAAAATAGGTCTAGAGTGTGTGTTGGAACTTGTGTCATTATGCATAGCATGAGGGGTGGTACCCTATTTTTTGATTAAGAAAAATCAAGTTTTAAGGGACCCAAAACCCACTTACATAACGAAGAGATAGGCAAAAGAGAAACTAGAAAGAATAGAACAAAGAGAGAAAGGGTGCAAAAGAACAACAGAAAAAATAGCAGCGAAAGAAAAGAATAGCACAAAGCTAGCGAGATATACATTCTTGGTTGTATGTTTATGTTTATGGATATATATTCTTATCTCTTAAGCTATAGATGGATTTTTGGAGCAGATTTTATGTACTTTATAGATTATTGGTATTATCATTGTATCATGTATCTTGAGATATTCAAATTGTACCTTGGGAATTATGTAACTTAATGTAAATGATATAGTAATCTTGTAAGAAGGTAATATTGTATTCTTATAGGATATGATCTATAAAGGTATGATCATTCTATGGATATTGTATATGGTTCTTGATGGCAATATATATTCCCTTATTGTCCCTGTATTATGGATGTAAATGTAATATGTATTGTGTTGGATTTATGTGGATATTATTATCAATGGAAATGAACGAGTTATATCAAAAGTAATGGTTTAGTGATGGAATGACTATGAGCTTGGTAATGACAATAATGGGATTTAGGAACATTTGGAATTGGTGTTATTAAAAATGAATCTAATGGATTAATGGTAATTGGGATTGGAATAGCTTAAGTTCATTATATCTTAAATTACATGGGTGATTTCCTATGTTCTTGAAGATATGAATATTAGGATGATGTTAGGATGTGAAATAAGTTTTATGGATGTTGCATTGTTAGAGTTATGTCAAGTAATTGCACTGAGATACCCTAGGGAATGTTAATTTATGAGATGTTATTGTTAGAACATAATGTTATCAGGGACCACATCCTTATAACATTTATATATAATGTTCTAATATAAGGTTATAAAATCTTATATATTATATGCTTTATAAGCATATCCCATTTTAAATAATTATAATCTAATAACTATTAGATTATTTATTATTTATAAGTGGGGGTTATTGAAAAGGTGTGACTAGTGAAGCCACCCTTCCTCCTATATTTAAGGAGGTTCTCTCTTATTTGAGAGGTGTGAGAATTTGGAGCTTTATGGCGAGTTGTATCACTATGCATATGAGGTATTATTGGCCATGTGGAAGTATTGAAGGAATGTCCCTAGGTTCGAGTCTATTTTATGATAGACTATATTTGTAAATGTTTTAATAAAATGATTCTTTATGAGGTTTTTTAAATGAAGCGGTTTTCTCCATGTATATCTTTTGTAATATATACATTTATGCATGTATGATTCTCATTTAATTTATTTTATGATCTTGTTTATAATAATTAGTATCCTAAGATCCTAATTTCTAACATGGTATCAGAGCAGGTTTGGCTATACTAATCATTTTTACAGGTTATACTAAAAGATATGTTGAACTTGGTGGAATTCGTATTTATGCTATGTTGGGAGAGACGAAACATCTTTAATAGGTGATATCTAACTAGATTGCCATGCTAATTATTATTATGTTTAATTTTTATTTCCAAATATGCTCTTGAAAATTCATTCCATAACTTTTTTGCTTGCTAGAATGTTTTGTTTAGTAAATTTTTTATATTTAATTACCAAATAGAATTTAAGATATATCTATTGATGTGAGACCATAACAAAAGTAGCAATTGGTTTACTTTATGACCCTCACTCCATGAGAAACTTTAATATTGAAAGATCACTACAATCATTAAGATAATATTTTTCTACTAATCAAATTTTTTAATGAAGCGCATAAACAAAATAGACAAAAAGATCCCAATAATTCTTCAAATTTAACAATACATTGAATCAAACATTAATTTGTTGGTATAAAACTTGATAGAACTTGAACACCATTATAAATTAATACACAGTGCAAAATATTTTTTATTGATTACAAGAAATCCATGTATCTTCTTATTACTTCAAAATATTTACACAATAAAAATTGTATCTGCTATTGAAAAGCATTTATCATTATAGTCTACCCACAACTTTTGACTCTAGATTTTTTTTTTTTTTTAAATTAAATATTTTTATATAAGATAATATTGTTGTTTGACATAAATATTTATACACATAACTATAATTGTTTAATATTCAAATCTCCCATATTCGTCGATAAGAGCATGATCTTTAACATCTTAGTGCAAATTTTACCAAAAAAAAAACTTAAAAACATACACCTTACTAGTTATCATCTTTTTAAGCAATAAAGTGATACTAGATTTTTTGAAGAGTTGGAAGTGATCTATCTTTCTATTGCTGATTCAATAATTGACCAAATTCCAAACAATTGTATAAATATCTTTAAATTGATGAGAATGTACATTTCTATGCACAATAGTTGTGCTCTATCAAGTTTCTCATTAAATTTGAAAGAAATGTCTTTTTGTAAACGGCTGAAGATAACAATAAAAAGTCACGATCATTACTAATTCCTTTTTAGTTAGATGGCTATCTTCCCCAACCGAAATCTCCTTCCTCACACTCCCCATATAGAGAAATTAAATTCATTTCTTTTGTACATATCTAGCCATCCTTGCAGTCTATGAGATATAATCTATTTTTAGAAAGTCTTTCAAACTGTGCGTTGAAACAATGTAGATTTAACATTTGCAGTAATTAAGCATTTTAATAAATATATTTTGTTCCAACCATGCTATTATATCTCATTGAGGATTTATGTCAAATAATTCAATTGCCCTGTCTATAACTCCAGAAACGATCGCTTTATGCTTTAAGATACCGTTCCAAATAGTTCACGTAGCCAAGAAAAATAGTCGCATAGCAGAAAGTGAGAAATTCTTTTCTCCAGCAACATATCTGCGAACACACTCAAGAAATAGAGGCCACGACTAGTCCAAGACACTATTTCCATAATTAATAATTGTCAACATCCCCATGTAACATGTAAAGGGCCAAAAAAAAATTGTCTATTTAAAATGAACAGTCATTGTACATATTTTTAGACTCTTACAATTCAAAAGCACTCATTCAATATGGATGGTTTGAAGAGAAAAGATTTTTACAATTACTAATAAAATACATTTTCATATATGGAGGCGAGTTTTTCATACTAATTTGTCCATAGTAATCTTGAATGGCAATGAGACTGTTTTCTGTGGGGATCTTTCATATCAAATGACTCTTAAATATGAGTTTAGAGTTATGGACTCAAAATGCTAATTCTAATTTGAGGCAAACATAGAAGCTATTTTTATGTTTAAAAGATCAAAACACTTTGAACTGTATATTTATACTATATGGAAAAGGGAATATACATTAGAGTAGAACCAATTTATTTTTTTCAAGAGATCATTTTTTTATTTTTGAATTCACATTAAAGTGGATCAATTTTCTTTTGGAGAACAAAAATATTTTTTTATAAATGTTATGGGGTAGATCTTCTATCCCATTCACATCTACAATTATATGTCATTAAGAATTATATATTATCCTTGAGTAAATAGATCATAAAATTTTGTATTAACAAAAGTCTCTAAGTTCAATCTTAATTCAGAGAAGAAAAGAGACACTTATAGACACATTTGAGTGATCCTTAATAATCAACGAACCAATGAAAATATGTTTATATAGAAATTAGTGAACAATGAAGTGACCCATGGTAACAAGATTTAAAGATGTTTATTGAGAATATATTTTAAAAGAGTAATCCTATTTTGGCCTCATACTTATAACTAGATATCAATAATTTCTATGTACCAAAGTTGATATAATATTATGGAACAAATTGGACCCTAAAGAATATAGGTGGTTCACACAACCATCTAAAGAGGTCACTATTTCTCTCAAAAAACTTGGACTCTTGTTATATTAAATTTGACAAATTATTTTCATTTTCACTAAGATATAAGGATGAAAAGGTGAATATAAAAAAGTAAGGAAAAAAAAAGTGTCAAACTTTTGTACATCTATACACAAAGAGGATTACATAGTTCCTTTTAAACCATCTTTCACTAATACATTTCTTAAATATCTTTTAAGTATCCTCTAAATTTATTGGGTGTAAAGCATCTACTTATAATGGGTGGCAATCACCCTTATAAACTATCTGGGGAGTAAACCTAGAAATGATAGCTCACCTGTTGCCTATTTTTTTATGGATCATTACTATATGTAGTAGCATGTCTATTTTGTATTTTAAGGAAGATAAATAATTACCCATGCCTATTCTCCTGAAAATATTTGTTGATCCCCCTGATACCAATCATTTGACTATATTTTATATTAATGTGGAATATTATATGATCTTTGACAAATAACAAATGCCAATTTTTTTTGTTGTTTCTTTGCACCAAAAATCAAGTTTGATTGATTACTATGATACTAACTATATTGTTTCTTCTATGGTGAGGTTATGCCTTCAAAACATATGGTGCAAGTGCTATTACATCCAGATGATGCAATACTTTGAGAAGAAGACTATCTTCTATGTGTCTTTGAATCAAATGGGAAAAATATGAAAGTATCTCCTGAAGAATCAATATGGCCTTGAAGATTTATGGAAGAGTTCCATTTGGATACATGTAATAGTACCATCTTACTTGAAGTTACTTTAGTCCTAGAAAATGTCATTTCTAAAGATCAAAATGAACATCAAATATCATCATCACCTCACTCAAGTGAAAGCATTCTATAATAAAGGCTTGAAGATCATGGGCACCTCACTCAAGTGAAAGAATTATATAATAAAGGCAACTTTAAGATCATGGACACCTCAATCAAGTGAAATCATTCAATAATAAAGACACTTTGAAGATCATGGGCACATTCTATATATTATAATTTCACCCATCACTTTGAAATCCTCTATGCAGTGATTGGTTTTAGGTGATGTCATTAAGGGGGAGTGTACATGATGCCACCTAGCGGCTAAATCCTAGATGTAAGACCTAATAGGAATAATACCTTTAGGAATTTTATGCTCCAAATTCAAATAAGACATGGCCTTATGTTATACATAGGGGGAGTGTGCATGTCAATGAAACCACCTTGTGGCTAAATCCTAGTTTTTTAAATCCTACGGGTAGGCATATGTCCTAATAGGTATGAAATAGGACCTATATAGGCATTACAAAGTCCTTTAATCCTTTAAGCCTCTAGATAGGCATATGTAAGTCCTTTTTTGTTTTAATTACTATAGGTAGGAATTAGTAAGTCTTATAGGCACATTTGTGCTTAAGTCTTATGGGAATATTGTAAATTATTCTCCTTGTAAATCTTCCACTTGTGAAAGCATTGTATTAAGTCCTACGGGCACTATGTAATGAACCTAGGGAGTTTATCACTAGAAAAGAAGACCTATATTATTGGGGTGCTTCATTTTTTATTTTATCGAAATTGACACGTGATCCCATATTAACATTAAGGGGGAGTGTTAGAACATAATGTTATTAGGGATCACATCCTTATTACATTTATATATAATGTTCTAATATAAGGTTATAAAACCTTATATATTATATGCTTTATAACCATATCCCATTCAAAATAATTATAATATAATAACTATTAGATTATTGATTGTTTATGAGTGGGGGTTATTGAAAAGGTGTGACTAGTGAAGCCACCCTTCCGCCTATACTTGAAGAGGTTCTCTCTTATTTTAGAGGTGTGAGAATTTGGAGATTTATGGTGAGTTGTATATCTATGCATATGAGGTATTATTGGCCATGTGGAAGTATTGGAGGAGTGTCCCCATGTTCGAGTCTATTTTATGATAGACTATATTTGTAAGTGTTTTAATAAAATGATTCTTTCTAAGGTTTTTTACGCGAAAGGGTTTTCCCCATGTATATCTTGTGTCATGTGTACATGTATGCATGTATGATTCTCATTTCATTTATTTTATGATCTTGTTTATAATGATTAGTATCCTAAGATCCTAATTTGTAACAGTTATTTATTTTGGATTATGTATTATGTGTAGAAAATGAGTGTGTGTATTTTTAAATGATTTATGTATTACTTGTATTCATGTTTTAATTAGATGTATATGTTTATTTAAATTATATAATTTTTATTAGTTTAATGTGATTTTTTTTATCTCCATTTGTTAGTTAGATTGACTAATTTCTCTAGGGTATTTTGGTGGACATTACAATTATCATATTTTTAACAAATTATTGGGACTTCTTATTGGCTTCAGCTAACTAAGGCAACTCTACTTGCATTGTCTCTACGTACTTCTTTGTAGACATCATCTCTTCAATGACCTCTCGAGAATAATTGTTATAATACATTTTATATTTAAAGGTTTGAATGACCTTTGTAGAAACCTCTTTATCTATTTTTCCAATAGGGATCGTCCCATGCATGCCTTCAATGAAATATTCAATGTGAGTTTTGTTGGCAATATCAAGGAATTGATTATGTGTTGCATTGATGTTTTTCATTGATGTCAACACTAGCTTATTCGGTTGTCTACTGGATTCCTGTAGAATGGTTGGATTTTGATGATCATCAAGAGATTAGTATCCAATATGTTCAGATTGGTGGAAATGATTTGGTTTGGTTATTCATGTGGTTCAGATGTGTGCCACATTCAGTTCATTTAAGATTTGGTGATCCAGAAGCTATCATATGTTCTAGTAATCCTTTTGGTTAACGGTAAGGGTTTTATCAACAAAGCTTTGTTGAAGATATTTTGATGGATTTGATAAGTGGTGTTGGTGCGGCTTCTAAAAGGTTCTCGGGACGTTGATGGTTATCATGTTCGTGTTCTAGTTGATTGGTGGTGTTGCATTTGGCTTATGATGACCTATTTTAGGTCGGGTACTATTATGTGTTATTGACACCTAGGTTATGGACCAGTTTGTGTAACATGCTGGTGGATGCTCTCGATGCGTTAGTGGTTGGATTTATTGATTAGATAATGTTGTTTCAGCCTCAGGCCGACTTGGGTTATCATTGGATTGTGGATTTATGTAATGGATTTATTGTATTATCTTTTAGGTGGCCGACCTAATTGTTTAGGTCTAGGGTCTATATAAATATGATGTAAGATCTCTTTGTGGATCATGGTTATGCGAAATGGGATTATATGTGTGTGAATAAAGTTGTAATCATGTGTAGAGGTTTTGGTCAATCATATGTGATCGAATTGGGTTTGTGTAAGAGGTTTAAGACCTCTGGTATTGAGATTAACTAGAACTATACTCAAACACATGAGATTGTATTCTTATAGTTCAATCTTCTTTCCAGATTATAGTGCAAAGATTTCTTGTAGTCAGTGAGGCTCCTTAGCGATGAGTAGTGCACTCTCGGTAGTGTGCCTTCCTTCATGTGTAGGCCCCTTATTGTAATCACATACTTACTAAAAAAGTATCGTCTGACTATGGGTAGGGTTTGCTACCATGTTTTTTCCTTTTACCAGATTTTGCACGTACAAATCTTGGTGTTATGTGTTGAGATTTATGTTTGTGCTTAATTGATATCTCTGCTATTCTGGTATTTGGTTTATGAATTCCAGAAAAATGTTTAATTGATTAAAGTTTAATAATTTGTTGACAACTGATTCACCCCCCCGCCCCTCTTAGTTGTCCACTGGTTATCCTAACAATTGGTATTAGAGTTCGGTCCCTTGTATTGAATCTTCACTACTTGAGGAATATCCTCGGAGACTAATAGTTACACTTCAACTATTTACTGGAAGGATAGCCCTAGGATTGATGGAACAAATTACAGAGTTTGGAAGCTTCAGATGGAGACACATCTCAAATTTCTTGTAAAATAGATTTGGAAGATCACTGAGAAAGGCTATACTCCTCATGATCCGACATATGGCAATCCTGCATCCATCGAATTGGATAGGAACATTTAAAATGAATGCAGAGTTAGAGAAGCCCTTATGAGCACCCTTATAGATCAGAAAATAATGGGATTAACAAACAAATCATCTACAAATGCTATATGGGATAAGTTGGACACTCTGAATGAAGGTGACCCTATTGTTAAAGTTTCTAAACTTGATGGTTACCAGGTGAGATATGAGAACCTAATAATGGAGGAAGATGAAAGAATTGACACTTCTGTCAAAAGAGTCAATGAAATTGTCTTGGGAATTCAATGTTGTGGTGGATCTTAGAGTGAAGATTATATTATTTCTAAAGTATTGAGAGTTTTGCCACCGACATACAGTATGAAAGATATTGCAATCAATGAGCTAAGAACAATGCCTATCACTTCTTTCAATAGGGGCATTTTGGTTGGAAAGATATCTTCTTTTGAGCTTGAAGAATTTGGTCCTCAAGGAGCTGCAAAGACAAAATTTTCTTTCAAGGCATCTACATCATCAACCGGCAAGAAAGATTGGAAAGCATTATATGTAGAGGAACTAGAGGATGTGAAGAAAGAAGATGAAGAACTTGAGCAACTTGAAGCCCTATTTTCTAGAAGGGTAGCTAAAGGTATCATAGGAAGTAAGTATGAAGGAAAATCACTTTTTAAATGTTTTGCATGCAATAAGATAGGTCATTTTTCATCGTGATGTCCTAAAAGGAATTCAAGGTTTGAAGAGAAAGATAGAAGATCTTTTAAGTGTAACTTTGAATATTAGAACAGGCATAAGTATAGGAGGAACAAAGACAAACTATTCTATTATGTTGATGAGGAAGGTGTGACTGATGATTGTGATGCATAACCAACAAAAGATTCATCTAGTTGATATGAAAATGGGAAGGAATGGGTATTCATAGCTATCAAGGAAGATGCTCTGGAACCTGCTATTCAAAATAAAGATAAGGTCTTTTTTGCAGAAGTTGAAGAAAAGGATGAATGGGTGATAGACAATGGATGTTTACATCACATGACTGGAGATAAAAGGAAGTTTCTATGTTTGCAAGAATTTGATAGAGGTCTGGTCAGATTTGGAGATAACAAAGGATGCATGATTAGAGGAAGATGAACTATATCATACTGATGGTAAACATAACACTGATAATGTCTATTATGTAGAAGGTTTAAGGCATAATATTTTGAGTGTCGGACATTTGGTTGATAAGGGATTTCAATTACAGTTCAAGGATGGGAAATACAAACTCGTCAATAGATTTGGATTGGAGATTGGAATCGGTACTTAGACTAAAGGTAGCATTTTTCATTTGAACTCCATTGGAAAGACATGTTTGATTGCACATATTAATGAGAATTGGCTATGGCATAAGAGGTTGTGTCATGTGAATTTTGATTGCATTACAAGGATTGAAGCTATGAGATTATTTTTTCTTATGCTGCCCATAAGAACTACAAGGTTTATCAGATGGATGCTAAGTGTGGATTTCTAAATGGAGATCTTGAAGAGGAAATCGGCATTGAGCAACCTAATGTATTTTCAATTTTAGATGACAAGAACATGGTTTTTAGATTGAGGAAAGCTTTATATGGATTGAAACAAGCTCTTAGAGCTTGGTATGCCAGATTGGACAAATATCTTGTAAAGCTTGGTTTCACTAAAGGTAATGCTAACAATAACTTGTATTATAAGATCACTAATGATGACATATTGATTATTGAGGTCTTTGTTGATGATATCATTTTTGCAGGTGAGGTAAAGTTATGTATGGAATTCTCTGGTAATATGAAGAATGAATTTGAGATGTCTATGTTTGGAGAAATGAGATTTTTCTTAGGTTTACATATTTTTCATACTGCTAAAGGTATTTTCACATGTCAAAATAAGTATGCTAGAGATTTGTTGAAGAAATTTGGTATGGAAAATTCTAAACTAGTTGGTACTCCTATGGTTAGAAGTGAGAAATTGACAAAGAAGGATATATTAGTACCGGTATATCCTACAAGGTACAAATCTATCGTTGGAGGTTTATTATATTTCACTCAGACAAGACCAGATATAATGAATGCAGTTTTTATTGTATCAAGATATTAGAGTGATCCAAGAGAGAATTATGATAGTGTAGTAAAAAGGATTTTCAGATATTTACAAGGAACAATTGAATATGGTTTATGGTATCCTAAATATGATGACTTTACACTAAAGTGCATATACAAATGTAGATTGGGCTAGAGATATAGATGATCAGAAAAGCACATCCGATGGAGCTTTATTTCTTGGAAAGAAACTTGTTTCATGGATCAACAAGAACAAATCATGTACTTCTTTATCTACTATTGAAGCTGAGTATTTTTTTGTTGCTATTGATTGTACACAAATTCTATGGTGAAGTAAATGTTGAAATACATAAGGATAGACTGTGATGAACCAATAGTTATTCACTATGATAACTCTACTACTATTGACATATCAAAGAATCTGGTATTTTATTCAAAAACAAAGAATCTGGTATTTTATTCAAAGACAAAGCACATATAAATCAAGTATAACTTTTTGAAAGAAAAAGTAGAATCAAAGGAAGCAAGATTAGTTTATGTGAACACTAAAGAGAAAATTGCTGACATCTTCAATAAATCTTTGCCTAGGGAATCATTTGAGTACTTGAGAGACAGATTGGGGGTCTCTGCCCCTCCAGTAGAGACTTAAGTGATGATGATTGACATCAATCTGGTATGCATTATCAAAGCTATTATTCATTTTGTATTTATGAGGTGGTGCTACTACTCAGGGAGAGTAGTCAACTATGTGGTTGAGAGGATCTACAATTTTTATTTGATGTTTATATTAGATTTCTTGCATTAGTGTCAAAGGGGGAGAGATATACAAGTAATAAACAAAGGAAACATAGATATCAATCAAAGGGGGAGAAATAAAATTTCAGATTGGTTTTATCCAATAGGGGGAGTTTGGTTTATGTCTATGGATGGTTAATTGGTTCATAGATTCATTGATATATCATTTGTGGGATATTTTTGGGTATCTTCCATTAGGGGAGACTTGGTTGGCATTTCTTGGCACTTGGATGTTTTTCACATCTAGTGTTGCCATCAATACCAAAGGGGGAGATTGTTGGCAATATGAAGGAATTGATTATGTGTTGCATTGATGTTTGTCATTGATGTCAATACTAGATTATTTGGTTGTCTATCAGGTTCTAGTAGAATGGTTGGATTGTGATGACGATCAAGAGATTGGTCTTTGATGTGTCTAGATTGGTGTAAATGGTTTGGTTTTGTCATTCATGTGGTTTATATGTGTGTCACATTCAGTTGGTTCTAGATTTGGTGATCTGGAAGCTATCATATGTTCTAGTAAGTCTTTTGGTTACAGGTAAGGGTTTTACCGACAGAGCTTTGTTGAAGATCTTTTGATGGATTTGATAAGTGGTGTTGATGCAGTTTCTAGAAGGTTCTAAGGATGCTGATGGTTATCATGTTCATGTTCCAGTTGATCAGTGGTATTGCATTTTTCTTATGGCAACCCATTTTAGGTCCAGTGCTATTTTGTGTTATTGAAACCTAGGTTATGGATTAGTTTGTGTAACGTATTGGTGGATGCTCTGGATGCATTACCAATTGGATTTATTGATTGGATAATGTTGTTTTAGCCTCAAGACAAATTTCCTTATCATTGGATTATGGATTTATGTAATGGGTTTATTGCATTATCTTTTAGGTAGCCAACCTAATTATCAAGGTCCAGGATTTGTATAAATATGATATAAGACCTCTTTGTAGATCATGGTTATGAATTATGGAATTCTCGATGTGTGAATAAAGTTGTAATCATATGCAGAGGTTTTGTTCGATCATAGGTGATCGAATTGGGTTTGTGTAAGAGGTTTAAGAACTCCAGTATTGAGCTTAATCGGAACTATACTGAGGCATAGGAAATGTTATTCTTGCAGTTCAATCTTCTTTTCAGATTTTGGTTTGAAGATTTCTTGTAATCAGTAAAGCTCCTTAGTGATAAGAAGGGTGCCCTAGTTAGTTTGCCTTCCTGCATGTGCAGGAACCTTATTGTAATTACATACTTACTGCAAAAGTATAATTTGACTATGGATCAGGTTTCCCACCATGATTTTTACCTTTATTGGGTTTTCTGATATTATGAGGATCCGGTAACTACTGAGAGGGGCAGTGAATCAGTAGTTAAATAAATCTTCACAACTTCAAAAAAATTCAAAAACCAATATCGGTAGCTGATCAAATAGTCTTCAAACCAGATTTACCAAACTATTACCGGTAGCTACTTAAGTGTTCGCCATTAAGCAAATATAGTAAAGACGTCAAATGAATAACTGAACAATCCATCCACAACATGAACAAAAATATTTTTCATGTGGAAACCCAAATGGGAAAAACCACGATGGGAGTCGGCATCCATAAAATATTTGCACTATTTTGGAAGGCCTAGGCCGGTTAGGAGCATTATATGCCCAGTTAAGAGAAGACCATATTAGGAGTCACCCGGTGAACGGATTTCAACCTTAGCTCCGTTAGTAGCTCTGTTAGTAGCTATACCCTATTAGGAAAAACCTGTCTAGGGGATTTTCAAGTCAAACTAATGAGCCACTTGGTGAAGGGATTTACAAATAAGACTTGTTAAAGTCTACCAGGTTAAGGGATTCAACTGCTAGAACTATTAAGAAATAACAAGTAAAATGATCTGGTCTCAACACTTCCTTTCTTTCTTATACAAATCCTTTTCAGGTTCATTCTTAAATTCTCACATGAGACTATTCAATCCGTTTCGACAAACTCTTCTTCGTAAATCACCGACACAAAACCCTTCTCAAACTAGACCTAAATACACTTTACAATTAGGTAGGTTTCATAACCCTAACCAAATTTAGAATTCATTGAATTTATATCAAGCACAACTAAACAATCTGCAAAAATACATTACAGATCATTACAACAAATTTCAATACAATCTAGACCATTGAATGATCACTGCACATCACCGCACATCAATTTGATAAGCAATAAAACCCTTGTCACGTGCTGCTAAGAAATTCATTGTTTCCCAAGAAATATGATCCTTGTACTCACTCAATCACCTTCTTATCACTTCGAACGTATTCTGACACATCATCACTAACTTATGAATATGATAAGATTCATTGCCAAACTATAAATTATTATTGGTCAAAGATCTATCACTGATACATACATTCTTCTTCATAGAATTCATGACAACAAATCATAACTCACTCAATACATTAGATCTACCAATGCGGTTACAATCCTAGACTCTTGCTAATGTTACAAACATATATTCCGAATTACAACACTTAACTCTTCACCCATCAGCCATACCCCTGATCATCACACTATTCTTACTAACCCGTTAACCTTGTTGTCAACCAGTTCCACTACAAGTTAGGCTTTTCTGGTAGGTCTAGATGACTTAGATGACTAAACCAACATGATTTCCATCAGTGAAAACACAAACAAAGTCATCAAACAACTTAACATCATCATCCAGCCAACAATCTTTTTCATGACAACATATCAACTGTACCAGTCATCAACACATCTCATCATCTCATCTCATCATTAGTTAAGTTCAATGCCAATATATTCTACATAAAAATCTTGGTGTTATGTGTTAAGATTTATGTTTATGCATAATTGATATCTCTTCTAATCTAATATTTTGTTTATGCATTCTGGTAAAAGGATTTAAGTGATTACAATTTCATAATATGTTGACAACTGATTCAACCCCCCACCTCTCAATTGTCCACTGGTTATCCTAACAAGTTCTAGTAAAGAGTGAGTGAATATAATTTGATTAGTAATTCTATCCTATGTCTTAGTACATTCTTTTATCACCATTTTCCTAGGCCTTATCTATTGTACAACTATCTCCCTAGTGGCATCCTCATCCAAAATTGCCTTGTCATACAACAATTTCAAGTCAATATTATTTATTTTTCTTAAAATTGGGAGACAATCTTCCCATAGATGAATTGAATCCTATATATTAGTATCTTCCTTCCCAATCCCTTGCAATAAATTATTAAAAACTAGTACTATTTGGGACTGCAATTGAATGTGATCTAACAAAACTTGATGTATCACACCCTCTCTTAATGTCCCAATCTTTGTTCTCCAGCTAATTACAATAGGAATAAAAAAGCCTTTAATTACACCTATACGAAACAAACCTTGTGTGAGATTAGCCTAGATGCTCAAGGATGGGATAGCTAAATCAATTGGACTAAGGAGTTGACTAATATACTTATTCAATTTCACAGTTTGTTCATTCAACTCATCCTTTGTCTACACCTCCATATCTATCTGGAAAAAAATTGTGTCAATAGATTGGTTCAAAGAATTCTTCTCTACCTCTTTATTTTGTTGGCCATTTTGATGACCAAATTTCTTTACTAATGCACAGGTCAACATTCAAATTCATTTCTTTTCATCGGGAGTCTTAAAAGATTTCTCCAATCAATATGTTTCAATCACCTCCTTATATGTTCTTCTTCTATGATCCATGGAACGTGCAAGCCAAGGAAGGATGGAAATGGTAGAAGCATCCATTACTTTTCAATCATCTATTTTTCTTGTTGGTGTTACTCTCTAACATTTCCTTTCTCTTGCATCTTGTTTTGTTGTTCCTCTATAGCTTCCTTTTCTTTCTCTTCAAAAATATCCTTTGGAATATCTATTGTAGGCATCTTCTATTCCTCATTTTTTTTTATGTACCTGTACCAATCTCCCCACACTATATTTTAGCTTGTTGTACTGACTATTGAAAATTACGCTGGAGTGTTTGTTTATTTTCTTCTAGTTCTTTCAAATCTCTCCCAAGAATAGAGAGAAAAGTTCCCTCATTGTCCTTATCAAAAAATTTAGTAACTTGAGAATAAATATGAGGCACTTGTTATTTGGTTTCAGTAGGAATTTCCACATCTTTAATCCGAACCTTGGAGGTAGGCTCACCACTCCCTAATTTATCTCCTTCTTCTTCCTCGTGACGTAGTTCTAAATCTTTCTCTTTCTTGATCTCTTCCTCATTGTTGATTTATATATAGATGGTTTCATGGTGTGGTTCTTAGGAGGAAGGCTCTGTAGAGGAAGGAAACAAAATCTCCTATTGAAGACTTGGAGTTTGGGTAATATCAGGAGTTTGGGAAGAGAGTCCTTCAAATTTAAGTTGCTTAGACTCAAATCTTCATCTCTTCCTTCTAATTAATTAAGGACCTTATTCCTCTTATTCCAGTACATACCAGTCTCTTATGATATTAATTGGTGGAACATACTTATGCTTCTTCATCCTTTTGAAGACCCTTCTTGTCTTGGTAGGAGAAGCTCTAAGCTCCTCTCTATCTCTGGCTATTTTTGACCTAGTCCTTTGGTGGATTGAGGAAGTGATTGAGACTATAGGAGTATTAGGTTGTTCATTTCTCTCTCTAGATTGACAATGAGAAGAGGAAGGGGAATCTTGATCGGTACCCTTTCGCTTTATTTTCTTTTGTGCCCACAAAGGAAGCTACTCCACATATAGTCTAACATGACCCGTTGAATTTATTCAAGGAGAACATTTCTTGGAGGAGGAAGAGGATGTTGGAGATTTTTATAAATATTTTCTTGAGAGATATTTGAGGGAGTTTGAGAGATGTGTTGTCACCAAGGTCAACATATTTTTATATCTATGATAGTGATGCAGTGAGTTTAGTGAGTTAGTCTACTTTTTATGGTGATGATCAGAGTTTTTGGATTAAAGGGTTTTTAGAGGATTGTGTATAGATGATTTAGTATGGTTTTCAAAGGTCGACATGAATAATTGAGTGAGTTATGGATATTCTTGTTGTGGCTAGTTTTTTTGTTGTCCAATGTTACGAGAATAATTAATATTTTTATCTACATTGATATGCACAATAATATCTTTATCTATAGATCTGGTAGAGTGTTTGGGATGTTGATGTGTATCTTCAATTTAGTTGGTTCATTGTTTGGAGCTCCTCAAGTTAATTTTCCAGGTTGACAAACATTCTAGTTAGTGTACTTTAAGTTTGGTATAATGATGATGTGATTCTAGTAGTTTGGGTTGTTGTGTACAGTGGCCAAACTTTAGGACAAAAACACAACAACAAACATTTTTAAAACAAGGCATAATTACTTGTGTTTACGAAATGTGGAGACGTGGTTTCTCACTTAGTTTCACTATCTTGATGATCCTAGTGTCAACTTAATGTGATCTTCAATGTGTATGGCTAAATATTTTATTTAAATTTTAATTGAAATGGCAGCATGCATAGTACATTGACTATGTGGGGTAATTTAACCCCTTAAGCCATTCCTCTATATTGCACTCAATGGGGAATACTTCTTCAAAATAAATTAAATATACCATCCCTAGGTTTAACAATGATACTTTAATTTGGTTAATTAGATTATTTCTTAATTCACAACTGCATGCTTGAATAGCTCCTTTCATTTAAAATATAACTTTCCTAGGGATGAGAATCTAGTATCCCTTGAAATAACTATTAAAGTCCACTATCGTTTAGAGTTAATTAAATTAACTCAAATATTACCATTATAACTTTATTGCTAAATTTATTATTTAATTATAATTTTTTCAACTTATTATTTTAATATTAATAGAAATTATTATATAAATATTAATTTAATTGTCATGAGTATCTGACAACCAACATGGTCATTTTACTATATTTAAAATTAATACGAAATTTTGTTGTTAGGAAATTTTTATTTTACTTTTTTGCAGGGATACGCAATTTTTTGGGTGCTATGCTTATTGCAGGGTCGACATTGAGGATCTCATGACACAACTTTCATGTTGCAGGGAGTCGATAGGGGTGGGACGCCACCATGTGGATAGAGGCCCACGTAGGTGGGTTGTGGCCGACCCACCCCCGTTCCATTAAAACAACGTTTAATTTTTTTTGAATATATAAATTTTTAATAGTTTCGTATACATATATATATATGTATACATACATATATATATATGTATACATACATATATATATATATATATATGTATGTATATATATACACACATGTACATATATGTACATGCACATGTATATATATATATACATGTACATGTACATATATGTACATGTGTATATATATACATACATATATATATATATATGTATGTATATATATATAGAGATATATATACATACATATATACATGCATACATATTAATGTATATGTATATATATATATGTATCTATATATATATGTTTATATATATGTATATATGTATATATATATGTATACGTATATATGTATGTATAAATGTATCTATATATATATATATATGTATAAATGTGTATATATATATATATATATATGTATGCATATAGACATGCATATATATACATATATATGTGTATACATATATATATGTATGTATATATATATACATACATACATATATACATACATATATGTATGTATGTATATATATACATATATGTATACATATATATATTTATGTATGTATATATGTATATCTATATAGATATATACATACATATATATAGGTATGTATATATGTGTGTGTATATGTATGTACACACACACACACACAGATATATATATATATATATACTAGTGTCCCATATTTGACATACCCAAAATTGAACTTCAAATTATGTGTCTATGTGTAACGAATGAGCATGTGATCTAAGGTCGTTGCCACTCAAAATATGAAAAATGGGTGAATTTTGGAAATTACCAAGAATTGAGGGAAATCATTTTATAGACATTTTCTTAGGCATCATTTTGTGTCATGTGGCCAATTTTCACATGAACCCAGTTCATAGTTTGTCATATTTTAAACTTTCAAATTTTGGTGTTTGTCACCTAGAAATGATCAAAATATCTCATCCTAGGTTTTTTAATGAGGAATAAATGATTTGGTTGGCTTTTTTCCCTACCATTGATGCGTGTTTCAAGATTCAAGATCTAGCTCCCTACCGTTTGGAAGATATGGTCATTTTTCTCAATCCTGAGCATTAAATTTAAAATATTTAAATTATTTTTCAAATAAATAATTTAATATTATAGATTATTTTAATATTTGGTCATTTGAGGGAAAAACTAGTCTAAAAGCTTCATTTTAATTTCTCCTTTATTCTCCTTGATGGTCGATGGTTTGTCGAGGTCAAGGTCATAGTCTTTGAAAGAAAAGGTTAAAGATGCTCCATTTTCGAGCATTTTTAACCCATAATCATAACCTTTGAGAAAAAATGGTTAGTAATGCTCCATTTTTTATCATTCTTAAACCATATTTATAACCTCTCACAAAAAGGCTAGGAATTCTCTAAAATGGAGCATCTCTAACCTTATTTCCTAACCTTGTGTGGACCCGCTTTTGCATAGAAAGGCTAGAAATGCTCCATTTTGGAGCATCCATAACCTTTTTCACAAGATGAATAAAAGATTCTTAAATAAATGTTGTCTCATGGAATGCAACAACAAATATCAAGATTATACTCCTTTCAGAAACTCACAAAGATGGAGGATGTATGTTATGCATAGGTTGGCATTTAGGGAGCGACATTGTCCATCACTTTCTAAAAGAATTGATTGCCTAATCCATCCACAACAGGGTTACAAGATACCTACTATATGGCCAACAAGCAAGGATGAGTGTTGGTACAAGAATAGTTCATATGAATGGATTAATAATGAAAAATCAAACCAGAATTGGGTGAGGAAGGAAGGGGAGAAATTTCTCTTTGCAGGTGGAGGTACAATGTTTCCCAGAGGAGTCGGCGAATATGTGGATCGAATGGAAGATTTGATTCCAGAAATGAAAGATTATATTATTCGAACTGTACTTGATACCAAATATTCGGTTTCAAGTTGGGGTGGTGATTTGTTGAATCATGGAATTATCACATTGTCTTTGGCATCTAGAGATAACCATGAAGCTCAGGTACAGTTTGCACTTGAATGGGGAATTCCTGCAATTCTTGGAATCATCTCCATACAACGGCCTCCATATCCATCCCATGCATTTGACATGGCTCAATGCTCTCATTGTCTCATTCCTTGGACATAACTTGGTGGACTATACCTTTTGGAAATAGATAGAATACTGTGGCCAAGTGGTTTTTAGATGCTATCTGGACCACTAGTTAACTATGAAAATAGATGGCGAGGATGGACACAAAGAGCATAGGATGTTTAACAAAATGCCTCAAAGGAAATACATCTCATAATGTGTTTTATAATAGTTGAAATGTGTTGGTTGTTTGAGGGAAACTTTACACCTTAGATTATGATGCAAGTTAGACTTGTGGTTGTTGAGTGAATGCATTCTCTTATTGTAGAAGCTAACATATATGAATAATCTTGATGCACAAACAAGGTGGTAGCATAGACAAAACACGTGAAGTGTTTGACCAAATGTTGCAAACTCCAGATCGTGGGACATCACCAATACACATATACATCCTGAAGCATTAAAGAAATGCAAATTGTGGAAGCCTTCAAAGTGGTATGAATATTTATTGAAGCATAAAAAAAATGGAAGGAATTGAGTCTCATGTTGTAGTCGTAGTTACTCTGGTAGACATGAGTGCATAATATGGAGGCTTAGACAAGGCACGTAAACTGTTTGACTAAATGTTTCAAGGTGATGTCATCCCACGAAATGAAATGATTGGAAGATTAATAGAAAATGGATTTGAGTACTTTAAAAAAAAGATACAAATGGATACTAAACTCGAGGAGTTGTTTTGGAGTCTTAAATACTAATACTAGTCTGATACATGAATCTATTATTGGGAAAGAATTTGACATCTCAATTCCATACAATAACAATAGTATTTGAGGCAATGAAAATTCAGAGAATATGGCCACCATCCAACAGTGGTTCACAGTGTTGAAGAACGGTTAGTTTCTCTTCTAAATACACACATTTGAAATATGGTAGATGAAAAAAAGAAAATATGCTCAAGGATACAAGAGAAGCTTCACCAATATGATGGGTTCGTGTTAGCTGGTAGAAACTACAATTCTCATGGCAATGAAGGCTGTATCCTAAAGGCTTATTGATGTATTCAAGTGTTTGTTTGACAAGAACTAGAAGCTTTGGGGATTGTTTTAGCTATCGGGTTCGTTGTCATGCCTTAAAAAGAGTTTTAGTAGAATGAGAGCTTGAGTTGAAAGATATTACATTAAATATTGATTTGGTGTGAATATTTCCTTTAGTCCTCAAAGCTATTAAGTCACAACAAGATTGGGTTTCTTGTATGGGTTACTCATCCGGAGAAGCTATTAAAATCTTTCACATTTGGAATGCATCTTCTTCAAGGCCAACATGTTACAAAACATGTGATCAATAGATTAGAAGAAGTCAAAGTACTCATTGTGACAAAATTGATGATTTGTCTATATCAAAAGATACAACCCTCTAATGATCCTAAGTAAAAGTGATTTTTGTCATGTTTTGTAACTAAAGGCTTGAATTTTGACTCCTTTTGCATGAAAGAGAGGAGTTTTCTAACTAATTTCATTTTGCGTAATGTAAAGGGGGGGACTTTTACAAAAATCCTATAGATACCAGGCTATTGGTAATGTAAAGGGGGGGACTTTTACGACAATTTGTAGAGGAACTAAGTGTGAACTTTGATGTTCATACGTTTGTACTAGGGGATTTTTGAACTTGTATATTTTCAAATATAATAATGAAGAATGCATTCAATTCATGTGTCTTGAATGTATTCATGAGTTATCTTTACTAAATTATCATATGTTGAATTAGTAATCCCTTTATGTATTGGTGAAATTTGTTGATGGAACACATCATTTCATGGTATCTTGACTTGCATAAGCTAGTGAAACCTGTCTCTTCATGTGTCGAGGTCTATTGTACTTCTTTCATCATCATTAAATGACTAACCTATTTGGCATTAACCCCTTTTTCAATTGTTATTTTTTATGGAATCCTACTTGGTATTCATATGTCTTCTAGTAGGGTTTCTATTATTAATGCTAGTTTAAGTTCTATGTTTTCTCCTTTATGTACTTTCAGGTTAAAAGTACACAAAAATCCTAAATACCCCATCATACGAGGGAGTTGTCCCTCTCAAACGTAGAGGAAGATTGTGGTTTTACCCCAATCTCTCCAACTATTGGAACGTTTGTCACTGCTCATAAGGAAAACAGTGTCGGTTTCAGGCAAATGACCGCAGTGACAAATTTGTTTACCGACACATACATATGTATATATACATAGATATATATATGTATGTGTGTGTGTATATATATATACATATGTATGTATATATATATATACATATATGCATGTGTATATATACATACATATATATATATATACATATGTATGTATATATACACATGCATATATACATACATATATATACACATACATATATATACATATATATATGAATATTTATATGTATACACACACATATATATATACATATATATGTATGTATGTATATACAAATGCATACATACATACATATATATACATATATATATACACATATATATGTGTATGTATGTATATACACATGCATATATACATACATATATATATATACATACATATATATATACACATACATATATATACATATATATATACACATATATACATGTATACATATATATGCATCTATATATGAATTTGTATACATATACATATACATTCCTATATATATATATATATATATATATATATATATATATATATATATATATATATATATATATATATATATATATATATATATATATATATATATATGAATGTATATTTATACACACATATATAAGTGTGTGTGAAGGAATAAAACAAAACATGATATTTTCTGTAAAATAAATAGTTTAATATACTTCTATATATAAATACACATATATATGTATATGTATATGTATATGTACATGCTAAGATTTGAATACATATGCTCAGATTATTATGTGATTTAAAATTAGTTTTTCCTTTCTTGCTAATGTGTGTAGTACCCCTGCCCTAATTAGTTTTTAAAACTGGTTTGACCTTGGTTGACTTTTAAGTGGCTTTCTTGAATGGTTGATTTACCATGTTGTAATGTTATAGTCAGATATTATGATTATTGTGCATACCTGTAAATGTTGTTTTCACATTGATTCTTATGTAAGTTTATTTGTTCTTATAATTCATGTTATTAATCTCGGGCTAACACTTTCATTGAATATATATGTATGCATGTGTGGTTCATGGTTGCAACAGATTGCAGGTAGAGTACCAGGTAAGTACGTGGTTCATCTCCACCTGGATTCATAGGTTTGAGTGTACCTTATTGATCCTAAGGAATTGGATTAGGTAGTCGTAAGACCCTCCTTTTACCCTAGTCGTGCTCAAGTGAGCATTGTCAGTCATCCATTATTTTCCCCATTGGTTGGGTATGTGGGTTGTGTATTTGTTTGGCATTCTTGGGTTGTGTGTTAAGCATGTGGTAAAATTGATTATTTAATCCCAAGTATTTAATTAGATCGAATGTGTTTTTATGCATTAGTAAATTAAGGGACTAAATTAAATAGGACCCGTTTGTGTAATTAATCCATAATCATATTGCTAAATTCATGTTTGTAGCAAGTTTTATTAAATAGTTATTTTTAAATGATGAATTAATTAAATATATGCATTATGGAAGGAAAGGTTAAACAGTATTTGAACACATAAATATTTTACTCTCTTTGGCATTCTGAAATAGAAATGTTAGTTATAATTAAATTAAGAAAATCAATTTTAGAAGGAAAAGCAAGTTTTGCATATTGAATTATTTGCAAAAATATTTTTTATTTGAGGAAAATATTTTAAACACAAAAAATGATTTTGATGAGGAAAATATTTTAAACCAAAAAAATGATTTTTGGTCAAACAATTCCCTTTTAACCTAGGTTTTGGAAAATATTTTGGAGATTTATTTTTGGAATGGAAAATTTTGGGAATTTGTGGGAGAAGGATTTTCTTGAGCTTACAGGTTGGGCTCTTCAACAAATCACTTCTAGGATTGCATATGGAGGTAGGATTTTTATTAATCTCCTTTGTTGTCAAGAAATATATTGATTGGTTTTGAAAGAAATCTATGTTTGTTTGTTGAAATATCTTTCAGATTGGTGAATAGAGAAGAATAGCAATGAGATTTTGAATTTATCCTTCCTTGAATTCATTCCTTTGTTTTCAAATCAGTTTATGGTTTTCTCAGATTGATTTCAAGATTGAATTTGGGTATAGGTTTTAAATCTATGCAAATTGTTTGTTCTAGGTTAAATGGAAGTGGAGAATGCTTGATATTTTGCCAAATTGGGTATTTTGGCATGCTGGTAGTTTTCAAAACAAAAAAGAGGCATTCCCTGTTTCTTCTGATTTGTTTATCTTGTTATTTTGGGGGTTTTTTCTCTTATTAAAAAAAATATAATCAATGAAAAACTTGTGTCTGTGTGTGCAAGAATTGGGGTTTTTCATTTTTTGTTATCTAAAAAATAAAAACTAAAATTTTTGAAGTAGTTTTAAGTTTTGGAGGGTGGGGGAGACGTGGCTCGACCCACGTCCCTCCCATGGATCACAACCCTATGTAGGTCTGTATAGATAGTGTGGCCACAATGTTACAAGTGTGGTTGTTGTTGCACCAAAAGATCAACCTATTAATGCTCAATACAACCACTAGACTTATAGAATCCACAAGAGGTTGTTAAACCATGTCATGAATCCACGCGAGAGACGCTGGCCGACTTGCAATACGCAGAGCTCTGCAACCACAATGTGGAAGCAACCGTGTCCAGAATGTGCATGCAGAGGTCTGGATCCACAATGTGGCCACACTATCCACATTGAAATCATAGCCTCCACTCTCGTGGTTGGGACATGGACCCATGGGTTTCTCCTTTTTTCTATAAAATATAAAAAACAATGACGTAGTTTTATTAATTATATTTTATTTATAAGTTTTTAATATTATTTTATTAAAAAGTTTTAAATGGTATTTTTAATTATTAACTATTAATTAGTATATATTTTATCAATTATTAATTAGTATATATAAATTAATTAATATTTTTTTGTATATATATCTATGCAAGGGCATACCTTGATTTTGAAAAGGTTAAATTAGGTGTTTCAGTTTGAGGGAAATAGAAATGTTTTCTTTTGTTTTGTTATGTGGAAAGAGATAGAAATTGATTATTTATTTTTTTAAAAATGAATATCAATTTTGGTTAATTAATATATATAAATTAGATTATATTTTTATACGTATCATATATTCATATAATTGTACTAATAAGATTTTAGTTTGAAAATTCATTGTGAAAGTATTTATATCATTTTGTGATGAAAATTGAATTATAGTTGAATTAGTAAACCATAGCCAACATGTCCCTAAAAGAGGTAGATAAATCACAATCAAATTTAGATCTATTAGAAAACTGGATTGATTATAATGTTTAAGCGATATGGAATATTGATTGTCATTACAGATTTATGTCAATGAATGTTTAATTTTTTGTAATCGCATTTGATTAAGAAACCTTTATTGTGATTGTTGGATACTGTCATATGGTTATTTTGGTATTTGCCTATGTGCTTGATCTCAAGTATTCACTATTTCTTGATGATGGTTTTGTATCTGGTCATGTCCTCTTATGCGAGTCTTGGGTGTGGTTATGTGGTTGGTTATAGCTGGTCCTGTCTCTAGTTAGAGAATCATCAGTCAGTGCTCCTCATATGAAGACTTGTTTGGACAAGTGGGTATTCCTACCGTATTGAACTCCATACACTTGTCATGGTGTATTCATTGTTTTAGGAGTTCGTTTGATTATGGTCTAGTGTCATATGGGAGAGTGGCTTTCAAATGGGGGTCATGCCCAAAATGGTTGTAGGGTAAGCCATAGAAAGTGTGTCTAAATAAGTGATAACCTAATAGCATATTAAAGAGTTTAGCAAATGAAAACACTAAGTAAGATAATTGTGCCTCACGCATGGGATGACTGGTAGTACAAACTCAGAATGTAGTGAGAAGACCTGAAATGGAAAACCAACAATCTTTTCATCACGAAAGGATGTGCCGGGTCCACATGAGACTTGGATTTGCTGGAGGTTCATGCAAGGTTGCCAAGGTAGCCCAGTAGATGGGGTCAGGACCTATGGAGGCCTACCAGGGTAACCATACTAGGTTATGTGATGACACTTGTCCCTTATGTTCACTAGTATGCAGTTTGTGTTGTCTTTGCTAGGATTACTATTGTGGAGTCATATATGGTTGTTTATTCCTTTGAGAGTATATGATATTTATGATAGACCATGGGTTTCTTATGATGGGTTGAGAGGACTTAGTTTTGTGGGTGCTCCAATTGTTCTTTTGTAATTGCTTCTGATCATGTTCAGTTGGATCCTTTTCCTTTTCGGGGATCATTCATGTATCTATTGGACCGATGTGGTCGTATGTATTCTTGGTTTATGTGCCCCTTGATGGCAGGATGTAAATAATGTGAACCTTATGTATTCAGCACCCTATTATTTATTAGATGGGTCTTGCAGTTGAGCAAACCCAGAGATGTAGCCCACTAGGGGTGAACTCCAATATCATTTTGATGTTATGTGATATTTGTGTTCTTTTGTTTCCTTTTTAATTAGCATGTATGGATGGCATTATGGTTAAAGAGTAAAATGTGGATTAAATGATGTTAATCTTAAATGCATGTATGCAGTTATCTTATTAAATGCACTAATATGGATCATGAAGAATGTAGGTTAGTATAATGGAAAGTATTCATTAGTTTATAATGCAATTTAAGTATGTAAGGGAATTAGATGCATGACATATGTTTTAAATGTAAGTTTGAATGAAATATATGGTTAAATTTTAGTGCAAAAATTCCTCATGTTATCTATAATTACCGCACCAATTTATCCTTGTTTTAAATCATTTTCATGTCATTACGTCAATCAACTTAATTGGATTTATTAGCATGAGTTGAGTTAAGTTTTGAATCAAGTAATTATGTTGGGAAACTCTTTAGGTGTTATTTAAATCTTCTATTGTGTAAAATGAACTTAATGATAATTTAATGTATCATTATTTTGTTTTAACTTTAAAAAAACAATTTTGCACTCTATTCTTGTGTTTTAGCTTTATCCCTTTGGGGTTTCTTGGTGAGGAATTACATTTGGTATTACAGCCAATGTTGCAAACACTGGGATCTCCAGTGTCACTTGTGCCCTTAGTTGCTATGAGGTGTACAGACCTTATGTTGTATGCTTGTCCTTCTATTGTATGTGTATGATTGAGGCATAGGATCTTGAAGATCTTAAGGACTCATGCTCTGTTCTTTTTGTTGGTATTTTGGTATGGTTTTTCCATTGATGTCAACACCTACTAAATACACCTACTTTGGAGATCCAACAACATTCACCGGCAAGCAGTAATTTGTGCAACAATTACTAGTATATGATCAACCGGCAGGATATAATGTTCACCGGTACCTGGAATGACATGGAATACACTTGGTAATGTTGAAGACATCATGTGGACACTTTATTTTGAAGTACTAATCATTGATATATTCTTATTTGCATATTTGCCTTTATTGGCAAATAGGTCCACGTTATCTAGGGTTACACTGGCAGGTTTATCTTTTCCAGATCAGCATGGCACACTATGGAGATGATTTATTATTATTATAAATGCATTAAGCCGACATGTTTTATTGGTTATTGCATCAGATATTATATTATTTGTAAAAATTTTTATTATAATATCTTGTAGAGCTGACCTACTAAAATTGGTCTTAGGGTATGGTATAAATGTAAGATCTTATTTGTAAGATCAAGTGTGGAATGCAAAAAATATTTGAGTGAAGGTATATGTGAGATCAAGCAGAGGCATACATGAAGACATCATCTGAAGGTGAAGTTAGGTTTTTGTAGAAGCATATCAGCATTACACCGGTACTGAATTCAACATATAAAGATGCGATTTTGTACAGTACATTCTTATTGGATTTAACCATCCAACTATAGTCAGTGTGACTCCCATTTGTGATTGAGCAGTGAGCTCTAGGTTGTTGGCCTTTTTGCATGTGTAGACCCCTCTTTGTACACTTAGTATCTATAGTAGTATCATCTGATTGTGGGTAAGGTTTCCCACTGTGGTTTTTCACCTTACAGGGTTTCCACGCACAAATATTGGTGTCATATGTTGTGGATGACTTTGTGTTTATGTTTCATGCATTAATTCTTATCGGTATGGCAATTTACTATTAACACTGTCTACCGACATACTTAACTGGTTTACCAGTATTAAGCATAAAGTTGGTTAATAAGTTTTTGGTTTGAATTTATTAGATAACTGATTCACCCCCCCCTCTCAACTTTCTCTGGGACCTAACAATTGGTATTAGAGCCTAGTCCTCCTTTTACAGAAGTTTAACAACTTGAGGAGATCCAATGTCTACTAATTATTTCAGAAAGGATAGTCCTAAACTTAATGGAACCAACTATGGGATATGGAAGATCAAAATGGAGACACATCTGAATTGCATTGGTAAAGACATCTAGGAAGTTACTAAGAATGGTTATACTGCTACTATAGCTAGTCAGACTGCTCCAACTACCTTAGCTAAAGATGAAGAAAATGATTGCAAAGCAAGAGAAGCACTCTTGAGCGCATTATCAGATCAACAAATCATGGGATTATCAGATAGATCTACTGCTAAAGCTATTTGGGATCATTTGGAAACACTAAATGAAGGTTACTACTATAAATGAGTTGAGAACAATGCCTAATACATCAGTAACTAGGGATACATTGATTAGAAAACTTTCAGCTTTTGAAATTGAGGAATTTGGTCCTGTTGCTACTATAAAAACTGATTTGGCCTTCAAAGCATCAACATCATCTGCTCCATCTTTTGACAAATCAGACTGGAGAGCCTTTTATGCAAGAGAACTTGAAGAAACCAGGAAGGAGAATGAAGACCTTGAAGAACTTGAAGCACTATTTGCAAGAAAAATGCCAAAAGGCCCAATTGGAAGTAAGTATGAAGGTAAAGCACCCTTTAAATGTTTTAACTACAATAAGATTGGTCATATGGCTTCAAGATGTCCTGATAGACATGCTAGACTAAGAGAAGAAGCTAGAAGAACATACAAACCTAATCTTGAATATCAGAGATACAGATTTAAGAAAAACAAAGATAAATCTTGTTACATTGCTGATGAAGGTATAACTGATGATTCTGATGAGGATCCAGTAGACAATGGATGAGTCTTTGTTGCTATAACAGAAGATCAACTGGCACCTATTGCTCAACTGGTAGAACAAGCCCTAGCAGCTAAAGTTGAACCAAAGGATGAATGGATTATTGACTCAGGATGCTCACATCACATGACTAGAGACAAAGGTAAATTCTTGAACTTTCAAGAATACAATGGAGGTTTAGTAAGATTTGGAGATACAAAGCTTGTTCAGTCAAAGGTAAGGGTTCAATATCTCTTGATGGTAAACATAACACTGACAATATCTACTATGTTGAAGGATTAAAACACAATCTTTTAAGTGTTGGTCAATTAGTTGAAAAAGGTTTTCAATTACAATTTAAAAATGGAAAATGCAAAATCATGAATATAATTGGTTTGGAAATTGCAACCGGTAATCAGACTAGAGGTAATATCTTTCATTTGAATAATAATGAAAAGGCATGCTTAATTGCACATATAGGTTAAAGTTGGTTATGGCATAAAAGACTATGTCATGTAAATTTTGATTGCATGGTAAAAATTAGTACTTCTAAAGCAGTTACAGATCTACCTAAAATTGTGAAACCTCAGAATACAGTTTGCAAGGAATGTCAATTTGGAAAACAAGTTAGAGCAAGTTTCAAAAGTAATCCAGAAAAATCCAATAATGCTCTTGATTTAATTCACACTTATTTATGTGGTCTAGCTAGAACTAAAAGCTTACAAGGTGATAGATATTTCATGCTAATTATTGATGATTATTCTAGAATGTGTTGGGTTACTTTTCTTAAAGAAAAATCAAAAGCACTTGGGAAGTTCAAACTATTAAAAGCAATGTTTGGAAATGAAACTAGTAATAAAATCAAATAATTAAGATTAGATCAAGGAGGAGAATTCACATCTAAATATTTTAATGCATTTTGTGAAGTGAATGGAATCAAAAGATAGTTATAAGCACCTCGGACACCACAACAGAATGGAGTTGTTGAAAGGAAAAACATAACTATCTTGGATGCAGCAAGAAGTATGTTATCAGAAGCAAGTCTACCACATGTGTACTAGAGAGAGGCAGTAAGCACTGCTGTCTATACATTCAACAAAGTTCACATCAAAGGTGAAACCGGTAAGACCCCTCATGAACTATGGTTTGGTAATATTCCTACTCTTAAGTACTTCAGAATTTTTGGAAGTAAATGTTATATTAGAAGAGATGAGTATATTGACAAGTTTGATCCTAGAAGTGATGAAGGAATATTTCTTGGTTATTCATCTAAGAGCAAGGCATATAGATGTTTTAATAAAAGATTACAGAAAATTATTGAGAGTACAAATGTAAAGATTGATGAACAATTCAGAGGAACTTCAAGATATATAGACTCTGAACCAAAAATAGAAATTATGACAAATGAACCTACAATAAATCCACCGGTACATAATGATGATCCAGTTACCCCGGTATCATCAGAGGATTCCATAGTAATTGAAGAACAACAATAGACTAAGACACCCCGGTATGTAAGACTGAATCATTCTGAAGATCAGATAATTGGAAGTAAATTTAAAGGAGTTATGACAAGAGGAAGATTGGCAAATGAAGAGGTATGTCTTATTTCTCAAATTGAACCATTAACTATCAATGAGGCATGTGAAGATAAATTTTGGATTAAAGCTATGGAAGAAGAATTAGGATAAATTGAGAAAAATAATACTTGGACATTAGTTCCCCGACCTAAAAATAAAAATGTAAGTGGAACCAAATGGGTATTTAGATACAAACTTAATGAAGATGGTAACGTTGTCAGAAATAAAGCAAGACTAGTGTGTAAGGGATATTCTCAGAAAGAAGGAGTTGATTACAATGAAACCTTTGCACCAATAGCTAGAATTGAGGCAGTTAGATTATTCTTGGCTTTTGCAGCTCACAAGGATTACAAAGTTTATCAAATGGATATTAAATGTGCATTTTTGAATGGAGATCTTGAAGAGGAATTCTATATTGAACAACCTGATGGATTTTCTTTGACAGATGACAATGATATGGTTTGTAGATTAAGAAAAGCTCTGTATGGATTAAAACAAGCCCCAAGAGCTTGGTATGCAAGATTGGATAAGTATCTTTCAAAGATTGGTTTTACTAAAGGAAATGCAGATAGCAATTTATATTACAAAGTAACTAATGATGACATCTTGATTATTGAAGTATTTGTTGATGATATAATCTTTGGAGGAGAAGATGAATTATGCAAAGAATTTTCTCTTGAAATGCAGCAAGAATTTGAAATGTCTATGATTGGAGAAATAAATTTTTTTTTAGGATTTCAGATTTTACAGACTGATAAAGGTATATTTTTTAGTCAATCTAAGTACTTGAAAGAACTACTTAAGAAATTTGGGATGGAGAACTCTAAACCAGTAAGCACACCTATGACTGCAAATGACAAATTATCTCAAAGGGATGAATCTACACCTGTTAATCCAACTAGATACAAATCTATGATAGGAGGTTTACTGTATTTGACACAAATCAGACCTGATATTATGAATGCAGTATGTATAGTTTCTACATTTCAGAGTAATCCTAAGGAAAATCATGAATCAACAATGAAAAGGATTTTCTGGTACTTACAAGGCACAACAAATCTTGGATTATGGTATCCTAAAGATGGAAATTTTGATCTATGTGCATATACAGATGCAAATTGGGTAGGAGATGTGGATGATAGAAAAAGCACCACTGGAGGAGCATTCTTTCTTGGAAAAAGATTAGTTTCTTGGTTGAGTAAGAAACAGAGTTGTACATCTTTATCAACAGCAGAATCAGAATATGTTGCAGCAGCAACAAACTGTACACAGGTACTTTGGCTTAAGCAAATGTTGAAAGACATAAAGGTAAAATGCAAGGAACCTATTACTATATACTGTGATAACACTGCAGTAATTGATATATCTAAAAATCTGGTATTACATTCTAGAACAAAACATGTTTCTATCAAACTGAATTTTGTAAGGGAAAAAGTTGAAGAAAAAGAGATAAAACTGGTTTATGTGAATACTAAAGAACAACTTGCAGATATTTTCACAAAACCTTTGCCTAAGGAAACTTTTGAGTATCTCAGAAATCAGCTCGGAGTCATACCACTACCGGTAGTAACTTAGACAGTTGATGATTGTCATCAACCAGCAGAATTAAATGGACAAATCTTTTATTCTGGTATTTGATGAGGAAGCTACTTCTCAAGGGGAGTAGTTGGTATATTGAATTGGTTGGTATTTTGTATGAACTTGACTTTGGCATTTGATGTCAAAGGGGGAGAGATATCTATGGAAAAACACATTATTATCCTTTTGGAAAGAAAAAGAGATTTTAAGGAAAAGTTTTTTTGAAAGATTGGTACTGTTACTCCCAGGGGGGAGAAATGAAGATTAGTGGTTTTTGTATTTGGCATTTCTATTTTGGCACTTTGATGGTTTTTCCATCTTGTGTTGCCATCAATGCCAAAGGGGGATATTGTTGGTTTTTTTGTATGGTTTTGTCATTGATGTCAACACCTACTAAATACACCTACTTTGGAGATCTAGCAACATTCACTACCAAGTAGTAATCTGTGCAACAGTTATTGATATATGATCAACCGGTAGGATATAATGTTCACCGGTACTTGGAATGACATGGAATACACTTGGTAATGTTGAAGACATCATGTGGACACTTTATTTTGAAGTAATAATCATTGATATATTCTTATTTGCATATTTGCCTTTACTGGCAAATAGGTCCAAGTTATCTAGGGTTACACCGGCAGGTTTATCTTTTCCAGATCAGCATGGCATGCTATGGAGATGATTTATTATTGTTATAAATGCATTAAGATGACATGTTTTATCAGTTATTGCATTGGATATTATATTATTTGTAAAATGTTTTATTGTAATATCTTGTAGAGTTGAC
The DNA here is from genome assembly GCF_030272615.1 of Cryptomeria japonica. NCBI lineage: Eukaryota > Viridiplantae > Streptophyta > Pinopsida > Cupressales > Cupressaceae > Cryptomeria > Cryptomeria japonica. The sequence continues at coordinate 88,099,585 of NC_081411.1, read as the reverse complement.
CTACTAAAATTGGTCTTAGGGTATGGTATAAATGTAAGATCTTATTTGTAAGATCAAGTGTGGAATGCAAAAAAGATTTGAGTGAAGGTATATGCGAGATCAAGAAGAGGCATACACGAAGACATCATCTAAAGGTGTAGTTAGGTTTTTGTAGAAGCATATCAGTATTACACCGGTACTGAATTCAGCATATAAAGATGCGATTTTGTACAATACATTCTTATTGGATTTAACCATCCAACTGTAATCAGTGTGACTCCCATTTGTGATTGAGCAGTGAGCTCTAGGTTGTTGGGCTTTCTGCATGTGCAGACCCCTCTTTGTACACTTAGTATCTATAGTAGTATCATCTGATTGTGGGCAAGGTTTACCACCGTGGTTTTTCCCCTTATAGGGTTTCCACGTACAAATATTGGTGTCATGTATTGTGGATGACTTTGTGTTTATGTTTCATGCATTAATTCTTATTGGTATGGCAATTTACTGTTAACACTATCTACCGACATACTTAACTAGTTTACTAGCATTAAGCCTAAAGTTGGTTAATAATTTTTTGGTTTGAATTTATTAGACAACTGATTGACCCCCCCCTCTCAGTTGTCTCTGAGAGCTAACACACCTTTTGAGCGTATTATTTTGAGCAAACCTTAATTCTGTGTAATATGTGTGTTCACACCTTGCTTACACCTTCTTGATGTTGGTACTTTTGAGTGAATATATGTGCTTTGTTTTCTTATTAGATATCATGGTCTATGATTACTCTTATTTAGAGAGAGAGAGAGTCATATGTACCTCCCTTTTATGTTTTTTTTGTACTCTTTATACTAACCCATTGGGTTGGTCAGTGCTTGTCTTGAATCGACATGTATGAAATATCCTTATACTATGATTATGATCTAGCCTAGTGTTCTTAACTTGAAGGACTTGTATGGTAGATGTTGAGTTATTATGATGTAGTGAATTGAATGGCTATCATCCTTCCTCCTATTTCTCTATAGAAATTAAAATATTTGTTATATGTGTATTTATCACTTATGTAAGTTTTCTAATTGCGAGAGAAAGGTTGTGACTTTTTGAACCCTTGACTGAGACTAATGATTCTTCCATCTATTTAGATAATAGGAGGGCTATGAGTTTAAAAGATCATAATGGTTATTGGGAGGAAATTATATGTTTCCATAAAGAATTCTCCATGTGTGTTGTAAGAGTAACATATTGGAATTTCTATCTTAGGTAATGTGCATTAATGTGTGAATACTTGTTATGTGAAACTACCTTGTTTGTAATAAGATGTGTAAAAAGGGATCATGTTATAGTGGCTAAGAGTATGTTAATGTGTTCCATGGAAATTTTCTTTATGTGTTTCATAATACTGACTCAATTGAGGACTAATTTGAACAATGCTACATTTATCATTCTTTTGGATATATATAATTGACTTAATATAAATAGAAAGTGTAAATGAAAATTTTGTTTGATGTGCATGCATTAATATGTATTATTTAGTTGATAGTTCCTTGTTTACCTTATTATCATACTTTGATTTTTAATGAAAAGTTACAGATTATGATATATTTCATAATAATTAAGAGTAGTGGGTGTTCGGAAGAGGTCTTGCATGAACAAAAAGATTGTCTATCTTTATTTCTATTGTTTTGAAAACTAGGACATTTTGTTGCAACCATAATATTTGGAGATATCATGTAGGCCAATTGGCATTTTTCTAAATGGTAGTGTTATGGAAACCATTCAATTAAGATTATAGGATTATAGTGAGAAATTTTATCATATTGTGTGATCTTGTTAATCTTGTGCACGTGTATGAAATAGTTTGACTATCAAAATCTCTTTCCCTTCTCTTTACCTATATTATAAGATTTTTAGAAATGCTACTAAATAATGCATTGATTTAAATAGAATGTATATAAATTATTGTTAGGATTCCCAAAGATACTGAGAGGGGGGATGAATCAGTATCTAACTGGTTAAAAGATTTTCTGAACTTATTAAATGAATTGCATTCCAAAATAGTGTACCAGTAAACAAGAATTAATGTAGTAAATAAGAGCAGTAAACACAACATAGAAAACACACCATAACACAATATTTTTAACAAGGAAACCTTGTATGGGAAAATCCTTGATGGGATTTGTGACGCACAATATTTTCTCACTGGCCAATAAGTGAATATTACTGATACAATAGGGGCCTGCACATGCAGGAAGGCCAACTGCCTAAAGCTCACTGCTTAAATACAAAAAGGGAAGTCTAACTGACTTAAAAAAGTGGATTATGTAAATCCAATGTCATGTACTACTTTGGTTCAGCATCTTCTATGCCAAGTTCAGTACTGGTTTAAGCTCATACAACTTCAAAACCCCTAATCCAAAATCTGCCTTAATATTCACATATGCCTATTACATTCCATCCATGTATTTCTTTGCTTCCAAATGATTTACAAGATCACATACTTATATGACTCCTATTACAATTCACCTTGTCAGCTTTCAAAGATATTTTACAATTAAATACAAAATACAATAAAGAAAATCCTATCAGCCAGGGTGTCGGTAAACATCTTTGTCATTGTCGGTGCCAGTGTCTGTGCCTGTGTCGGTGTCTGCAAGTGCCATAGGATTGCAAGGTTGCCAACAATGAAAATACCTTAAATCACCTACAATTTCTTATTGGAGTGTGCATTTTCCAACAATCTCCCCCTTTGGCATTGATGGCAACACTCATGAGAAATAACCAAAATTGTATCCCAAAAGTGTTGTCGAAAAATCAAAATTGTGTGCTCTAAAACTGCGTGCTCCCTCTGAGTAGATGATCTCTTCTGTCACTCATTTCTCATCCTACTACTCCTTTTTGTCATCGTCTACTACTCTTTCTTTGACATCAATGACAAAGCTTGTCATTCAATGTCAATTGAGTGTAGTTCCTCTCTGGATCCCTGTAACCGGTTGGTTACAATCTGATATAAATCCGCTAGTGCAAAATTTAGACTATTATAGAACCTCTCACTATCCTTTAGTGCTACTTCTTCCCTTTGGATTGTATTGGTGAGTATGTGCATTTGCTCTTCTGGTTTGTTAAGTCCTAGAACAAGAGCCTCAGAAATCTCTTTTCTCAAAGAGATGAGGATATCTAGTTTAGGACTTAATCTACATTTTAGTTCCTTTGCCTTAAACTTTAGTCTCTCCTTACCTTTTTCAAGTTTTTCAATTTTCTCTTCATAGCCGATAATTTCCTGTTCTACTACAGATATGGAGTCTGATGAACCTGTTAAATTATCAGCAATGTCATTGATTTCCTTTTGAGCTCTGTTGATCTGTTTATCTATACCCTCTATCAAAACGTTTGTCTTACATGTATCTCTGTACAATTTCTTGAAGTCCAAGATTGTCTTTCCTAGTGTCGGTAATAGTGTATCAATATGTTCCTTACTCTTCTTTATTGTCTCCACAAGGAATTTTTCCTCCCCTTAATTCATTTTCTCTCTGAAAGTCTCCTCATTGATATGATCAATTGTTAGAAGATTGTTGGTTATGTATTTAGACAATGTGTCTAATTTGCCTAAAGAATCTTTATTCTCTATGTTACACTTGGGTGCAATCATCTTCAAAATTGGTATGGTTTCATCAATTGCCTTATATGCAAGTGCATTGCAATCATTTATTTTCTTAATTGAATCAAGCAATACCTCTGTTACATTGGTTGGCTGGAATTCTATCAGTGAAGAATCAGATGATTGACCAATTGTCTTAACAATCTATAATCCGTCGGTGTGAGTAACCTCTTTTCTTATGGTGACCTTCGGTAGGTCAGTTTGAGTCTACATTTCTATTAGAAAAGGTTTCAGTTTCTCAGATGATGTTGGTGGCACAGTCTTTGTCTGGCCTTTTAACTCATCATTCTTCCCTTCTAATTTCTCAGTGTGTACCTCAGCCTATTTCTCAGAGCTTTCCACTGTCGGTTTCTCTAATTGTGACTCTATGTTTTCTACCAGTTTCTTTGTGTTTACCTCAAAATTGTCTACTCTTGGTATCTCAACGGATTTGTCAGTGCTATCAGTTGCTGGTTGCTTAGTAGATACATCAATATGTACACCAATGGTATCTACATTTCTTGTTTCCAGGGAATTAGTTGCCTATTCAGTTTGTTGCTCATCCCCAATTTCAATATTTCCAATTGTGTCCTCAACATTTGTTTAAACTATAATGTCTTCTGTCGGTGGCTCAGTTGCCACATCTCTATTCTCACTTGATTCCTTGTCAACCACAATGTTCACTTCCTGTGTGTCAATATTCATTGTATAGAACACCTCAGAATCAGGATTTGTGTCCTCATGTGTTGTCTCCATACTCTCAACATTATCTTTTGCCGGTGGAGTATTAGAAGAAGGTGTGGGAAAGTTATCTTGTATCTTTATGCTCGAAGGTCCACCTACCTTACCTTTACCTTTATCCTTTTCTTTTTGATAAACTTTAAAAGTCTTTGGTCGTTTAAGCTCTTCTTGTTTTTCCTTCTCAACAAAGAATATATCCTATTTGTCTATTGTTTCTTCTGTGATCTCATTAATTTTGCCAGCCATTAATGCTACATGTTGGTGACTAGTCGAAAATATAGTTCTTTTTGCTTCACTTATCATTTCATCAATCTCTTATGTTGAATTTACTAGGTGAACTACGAGTAGTTTCTCTATTTTTATCTTCTTGTCTAGTTCAATAATTGCTAACCTTTTAGTATCTAACCTTCTATATAAGTCACTAGGTAAATTATCTACAACCTCAATCAAAAATTTAGGATAACACTGTTTTCTATGCTTTCTTTTTCTTCATTTGAAAATGTGTTATAGAACTTGCTAATGTTTGATAGGTTACCATCTTTAGTTATTTCATTTCAAGTGGAGGGATAACTTTTTTTTCTTTCTTCTTTCCTGGAGTCATCTTCTTTGCCATAGGCCTTATTGCCTGTTGTTTCTATCTTGTTCTCTTATGTGTAGGAGCAGGTACCGGTGAAGGTTTCCTTTTCTTTACTACCCTTTTGAACTATGTTAGTATTTCACTGTCAGAGGAGGTAGCAACTAGTGAAAGATGTGTTTCCGGTTGTAATCCTTCCAAGTCACTCTCCTTAATACTAGTCATATTCAATATATCTTCCTTGATTGCTTTAGCCTACCTTGTTCCTTTTCTAACTGTTTGTTTAGTTTTCTTTATTCTTTTTTGTGATCAAATTTTGCTTTCAATTATTTCAGCACTACCAAATATTTCTTTAGTTGGTTCTCTAGGGGCTTTTAGAAGTGCTTTTGCATAAGTTTTTATTATGTTCTTATTAGCCTCATAGCCAATTTTTGTAACCCAAATAGTCATTGGAACCATTGCCTCCATCCAGATTTCATCTTTCTTTATCACAAAGCATATCTCCTTTTGACATTTATCTACTATGAATTGAGATAGTCTTTCTCTATTTTTAATTCTAGCTTTCAGTGCCTAAAAATGTTCATTTATGTTCTTCTCCATATCATCTCCCATGTTGTTTAGAATATCCAGAAGTTGTTTTCCTACCGGAATGTCAAATCCAAAATCCTTTCTACCAATACCAGGAACTTTCTTGGTGATATATAGCAAAAAGCATACAAGTAAGTTGCCAAATTTGAATGTGCCTTTCTTGTCACCTTTAAGTTTCTTCAAATTTTCTATTAGTTCATATTTTAGTCATTCACATATGTCAATATTTGCATTATTGTTTACTAAGTCATAAGCACTCTTGATACATAAACTAGAAACAAAGTTTAATCTATTGCGATGTGTAACTTTGTATCCAAGAATCATGCTAATGAATCTTACATTGATATCCTTAACATCATTGCCTCTTAGGGATCTCTTATCAAAGGTTGCACTGGTTAGGGTCAATACAATGTCATTTGGAACCTTTTCAGTCTTGTCAGGTCTAGTACCAATGGAAGGTAAGCTTGTTACTGCCCTAACTGCCTCTTTTGTTATCTTGTGAATGGAATCCAATCAAAAGAACTCCCCATGAACTCTGCTTAACACAATCCTTATAACATCCTTTGGAAAATCAGGGATACTAAGAATCTCCACAAAACCTAGGGTTTCAACTAGATCTTATTTTTCAGTTTAACATTACCATTATCATGATAACTTACTGTTCTATACATGTTCATTATCTCTTCAGCTCCTAGTTCTTCAATATGACAATGTATGTAAATTCTAGGATCCTCGGCATAAGCAACTCCCTTGGGTATTTTAGAAAATGCTCCTAGGGTATCATCTTTCTTTGCAATTTCAAGAATAATTTTAAATATGGGTCTAGGGCGCTTAATAACTTCAATTACAGTAGAGTTTGCAATGAATTTAGATGCAGAGGAGGAAGCCATTGTATAAATACCTTAATCTTCCTTTAGGTTTGAATGTTTTGAATGATTTGCTTCACTTCTCATTGTGGATGCCTTCGCTCAGGTTTTTCGCACTCTGAGTAAATTTGAATGCTCGATGAATGAAAAAGAGAGCCAAAACACTTGCTTTATAATGTCATTTCCTTCAACTACCACATTAAATGCCTGTCGGTTAAGTGAAACTCAACAATCTGTCGGTAAAGAAGTATTTCAACTTCTCACCATCAATCAAGGGTAAGCTAGCACATTTTTCAATTCATTTCCATACCCCCAAAAGGTTTATTTTCAGTTAGATGAAGAATCTCCTGCTGGTGGAGTGATACTTTGTTCTACTGATGAAGGAATAGCTTCATTAACATTCATATCTGATTTTCTGATCCTTTGTTTAGAAAATTATTGCTTTACTTCTTCAACCTCCTCTTTACCTTTCAAACTGGGTACTTTGTTATTTTTTGGTTATGTCTTACTTCTACAAAATTTTGCAATATGTCCAATCTTGTTACATGTATAGCAAGTCACATTGTTTTTCTGAATAGCTTTTCCATATCCTATGCCGGTATGTGTTCTACATTGATTAGATAAGTGTCCAAATTTTCCACAAACATAACATCTTACATTCATTCTGCAATTTTTTGAATTATGACCAACTTTGTTGCATTTAGAACATTGACCAGTGGGTGCATTGGTGTTTTGATTATTTCAAGATCTACACTGATTTTCTCTATGACCGTACTTGTTATAGTTAAAGCATTGCTGCATTTCCCATTAAATTTGTAGGCATTAGGTTGTCTTACTAGTTTACTATGATCATTATTGTTTGCAGTACCAGAGCTTTCACCAACTTCAAAACCAAGGCCATTAGTATCTCCATTAGTTTTTTAATTTTTTAGCATGTCATCAAGTTCTTATGAACTTTTCTTGAATTTCTCCTTGTGTTGATTTGCAGTAGCCAACTCATTTTCTAAGAAATCTTTTTGTCTCATGAGTTCAGTTTTATCATGCTCTAAGTGAATTATGCCTATCTTCGACATATCATTTTCATGAGTGAGTCTTATATTTTCATTTCTAGCATCATTGATTCTCCTAGCCAATTCATCTTCATTTTTCTTTCGGTCTTCAATGTCTTTACAAAACCTCATAGCCATAGATTGCATCTCATTCCTCAAGGCCATGTTATCCTACTTCATCTTGCTTTCAAGATCATTAAGAGTTTCTTTTTCATCATCATCACTTTGTATCTTCTCATGAAGTTCTCTTCTTTTGTTTCTAGAAATAGTGAGTTTTTCCTGAAGTCTTTGAATGATTTCCTATGTAGCCTTCAGATCATCTTCAAGTTTCATATTCTTCAACTTTTCTACATCATAATCTACAAGAGTTGTTTCGAATTGCTTTCTCAAGTTTTCGATCTCTACCAGTGTTAGAATCTTCCTCAAGCTATTAGACTTTTGAAAATGGAGGACTAGGCTCTAATACTAATTGTTAGGATTCCCAAAGATACCGAGAGGGGGGGTGAATTAGTATCTAACCGGTTAAAAGATTTTCTAAACTTATTAAATGAATTGCATTCCAAAATAGTGTACCAGTAAACAAAAATTAATGCAGTAAATAAGAGTAGTAAACACAACATAGAAAGCACACCATAACACAATATTTTTGATGAGTAAACCCAATGTGGGAAAAATCTCAGTGGGATTTGTGACCCACAATATTCGCTCACTGGCCAATAAGTGAATATTACTGGTACAATAGGGGCTTGCACATGCAGGAAGGCCAATTGCCTACAGATCACTGCTTGAATACAAAAAGAGAAGTCTCACTGACTTACAAAAGTTGATTATGTAAACCCAATGTCATGTAATGCTTTGGTTCAGCATCTGCTATGTCGGGTTCAGTACCAGTTTAAGCTCATACAACTTAAAAAACCTTTATCCAAAATCTGCCTTAATATTCACATCTACCTATTACATTCCATCCATGTATTTCTTCTCTTCCAAATGATTGACAAGATCTCATATTAATATGAGTTCTATTACAATTTGCCTTGTCATCTTTCAAAAATATTTTATGATTAAATATAAAATACAATAAAGAAAATCCTGTCGGCTAGGGTGCCAGTAAACATTTTTAACGCTGCCGCTGCCAGTGTCTGTGAAAGATATAGGAATGACATTACTTCCTTATGTAATTTTGATTTGTAATGAATTTCAATACTTGTATCTAGAATAAATTCTATTCAGTTATTCATGTGGGAAGCATAATTAAAACTTTCCTTGAGTAGATGATAGTGTACTAGAAATTACTCCCCGTAAATGTGAATAAACCATACTGGTCCTTTCGTTGTGTATTGTAAGAAGCAAGTGCTTGCTATATGTTCCCATGGGATGGTCAAGTAATCAACCATGGAGGATATGCTTACTTATGAGTATGTGAAACCATATTGTTTTTGTGATGTTGCTTATTTGTTACCCTATTAAGTGCCAACCCACGGGTTGCTGGTAATTCAATATGTAAAGGGGTACTATTAGGAGTCACCATTCCTTGAATAGTATTTTTCGGCGTACAAGTAATGTCGGCGTGAAGGAAATTTATCTTTTGTATTTTGAGGAAAAATATAGTTATATAATGAAACTGTATTAAGGGGGTACCCCACACTTTCCCTTTTTTGGTGAACCAATTTATATTGTTTATGTGTGCTGGCCTTTTTCCCTCTTTTATTTGAGCATATTGATGGCAATTCTTGAGAATTGTGATGGTGTATCCTAGAGGATCATTTGCCTTGTTGGTGTAGGAGCACCTAAGGGTTGAAATGCCCTTAACCAATTTTGTCTTGTGAGACCTTCCAATGGTCATGTAAATACATAAGGAGTGGCTCTAGTCCATTTATATGGTTTTTAAATTACAGTTTTTGAAATTTTCTTATCCGCAAGACCTACCCCGATGAGGTCGCCAAAGTGTGGAGTGGTTGTATCGGGTATCGGAAGGAGTGGTTCACACTTACCCCGATGACTCGATAAGTCGTTGGTGCTTGGAGTATTGTTATTGGGTATCAGGTGGAATACTTTCAATTTGCCTCGAGGACCCGATGACAAAGTATAGGCATGGAGTGGAGCCATTAGGTATTAGGAGGAGCTATTTCATGTTCCATCGATGACCCGATGAGAAAGCATAGGCATGGAGTGGAGTCATTGGGTATCGGGAGGAGCTATTTCATGTTACCCCGACAACCCAATGATAAAGAATAGGCATGGAGAGGAGTAATCGGGTATCCAGAAGAGATATTTCATGTTACACTGATGCTCGATAAGAAGTGCAGAGCATGGAAAGTTATCATCAGCCATCGAAAGTCAGGATTTGTTGTTACACCGATAACCCAATGGAATCGGTGAAACAGTTGCAAATGAAAACCATTGGTAATGAGATCTATCTCATCCAATAGGAAGAGTTCACAACAAAGGATGAAATGTATAAAAAGAGCCAACGGACATCTACAAGATGGGGATCATTGATTATTGATTGCCTAGGAGAACACATCTATTTTTCTAAATAGCAATGGAGAAGTCCATTTTCTGGTTTCCAATCAGAGTCTAATTTTTGTTCGTGAATTGCAATAATGTGTTAAAATCTCTAAGCTCACATATGTTGTTAATGTAAATGCATCTTTTCTCTCTTTTGGGAGTTACTAGTTTCAACTCGTGAATAAGCTCGGGATCTGTAAATAAAGCTTTCCATTTCAGTTTTTATTCCCTTTTGCAATAATCATATGGCTCTGACTTGAAACTCTACATGATCATTGGAGATTAATAAGAAGAGCCAAATATGTACAGTAGGTTTTTATTTGTAAGAGATCACGAGATGGCGTTAGCTATTCCTACAAATAGACTGTAGGCGAGCTTGGTGATAGTCCAGTTAGGTGTCAGTAACTTGAAGTAGATAACTTGCAGGGGAAGGAATTTGCTGAGAACTGGAAGAAGATCCACAAGGCTAGGAGCCTGAAACCGAGACATTGTGAAACCAAAAGGAGAAAGTTTACTAAACCAGACAAGATGGGTGGTTTAGAAAACAAATATTGAATGTGTGTGTCCTATATCCCTGCAAGGATATAGGGAGCAAGCTTACTTTGTGGGCTTGAGGAAGGTGAGAGAAGAAAACAATTGGTATTGGAGTACATAGGAAAGACCATGGGCCATAAGAGGGAATAGGATTACGCCATCAAAGAACTCTAGTTGGAGGTAACTTAGGACTCTCCCTATCAAAGTGGTATCAGAGCCAATTAAGATTTGGGAAGAAACTAGTTGATCTCAGGCACTAAATCGGTAGGAGAAAATAGTCTCAGAATGGTGACTAAAGTAGAGTTAGCCAAGAAGGTAGAAGATCAGGAGGAAGAGAATAGACTCCTGAAAGAAAGATTACTACAATTGGAGAGCAAACTAGACATAGTTGAAGATAAAACTGAGAAAGTAACAATCAAGGTCAATGGAGGGAAGGGTAAAGAATCAGTGGAAGAGGATAGAATACCCTAACCAGACCCTATCCTACCCAAAGAACCTTTCCTTAAAGTAATTATTGCCTTAGGGGGAAAATCCTTGGAAGGAGTGCCACTTTTTTATCAAAAAATGGAGCTTGAAGTAGTCAAGGAATGGATTGAAGGGTTGGAGAATTACTTTGAGTGTAATGGGATTAGTGAAGCCCAAAAGGTGAAGGTAGCTAAGTCTAAATTTAGAGAAGAAACCTTAACTTGGTGGAAATTTATCCAAGAAGAAATGCAAAAAGAGGGTAAGAACCCAATAGCCACTTGGAAAGGAATGGTAGGCAAGGTGAGGGAATCCTATATCCTTGAAGATTATGAGATCCAACTGCACAAAAGGAGACAAAACTTGAGACAAAGAGACTTGGATGTGAGTAGCTACACTGAGGAATTTCAGAAGTTGTGTTTGAGATCCAAGGTGGTAGAGGATGAGATCATCAAGGTAGCCAGAGACTTGAATGGCCTGAGATGGAATTGTAGACACCCAAAATTATCCAGTCTAATTAAATAAATATTATTTATTTAATTATCTAAGCTTAATTCTTCTATTAATTAAATAAATCCTTATTTATTTAAATTAATTCATTTATCCTCTTCTAGCCTTATTTCTCATTTAAATAAATATATTTATTTATTTAAATTATCCTTTTCCTAAATTAAATAAATATTTATTTATTTAATTGATCCCACTTCTTCTATTAATTAAATAAATCTTTATTTATTTAATTAATTCATTAGCTTTTTCTACACATGACACATGTCATTCATCTCTTAATTCCTACACTACCTACCTCTTTCATTATTTTATTATTTCTTTTACCTACCCTCTAATCATTGCTGACCTTCTTTTACACCTCTCAATCTTATCCCTCCATTTCATATAGTGTCTTCTATATAAGGAGATGCTTCCTTCATTATCAAACCCTAATCATTCACGCTAATCATCTTTTATGCAATTGACTACACTACGATCCTACTTGCAACCACATTCCGTTCTTTGTTGAGCTCTTGTGCACATAAAATCTGAGAGCAAATATATCAAGCAAGATCAATGGAGATAGGAAGAATAGAGATCAAAACCCTATTAGACATGTGATGGTATAATCTTTGTGATTTCATGTGATTTGCATTGTCTTAGGTAATCTTCATATGTTATGGTGGATCTTTGTTGTTGTTAGGCTAGGGTTTTGTGGTTGAATTCATTTAGCCTTTCAATATTGTTATTGTTATCCATTTTCACCATATACATTTTGGCACGCCCGGTGGGACTCTTGTCCCTTTGCATTTAACCTCCTTGTTGCAGATCTTGTGTTTTTGAAGTTGCAGATCGGACATTTTTGACAGCATTTTTGGTATTTTCGCGTCTGTGCACTTTCAGATCGCATTTTTGATTTTCAGGTGCGTCTGAGACAACTGGATCCAAGTTTATGTTTTGGCAATATTTCATTTTGCAGGTTCCAGGGAGGCGCGTCTATGTTACAGAAGCGTGTCTGTGTCATTTTTACCCGCATCTGTGTGTGGAAAGAGCGTCTGTGATTTTTACTCACATCTGTGTCTCACAGAACCACATTTGTGTCTCAGAGTCACGTCTACGTCGGGGGTAATCGCGTCTATGTATTGCCAGTTTCAAAATGTTGAAATTTTATTGATTCAGTTTTTGATTTGTCATTTAGGGTTTCAGATCTGGTTTATTTTGAGCTTACATTTTCAGATCTAGCTAACAAAAGTGGTGCAGCTTGCCTTGGAAGCTAAATCGTTTGGTTGAAGGCCCCTATTTCACAAAGTCTTTTGGGTTTTAAAAATTTACCTAACTTGTGTGTTTGCAGGAAGGGGTGATTATTTCAAACAACCCAAACTACTAACAACCTTTTGTTGCAGGTCCTTGGCAAGGTTTTTTTATTTTTATTGTGTGCCTTGTTTTCATAGACTAGCAAACACTTCCATTGGTGCACTAAAATTGAATCATTGTCTTTTGTGTCTTGAGCAATAGGCTCTTTTTGTTTAATCTTTAGAGGGCCTGTCTTCCCGTGTGGTCATTAGGACTACTAGTGAGAAGAGAACAACCCAAGTGGTAGCGAGGAAAACCCACCTCATTCGAACCACTATAATCAAATGTATTCATGGTGAAAACTATGAATAATGTGTGCTGATTAGTTCATACCGACACTATGTCTCCCCATAAACCCGTTTGATCAAATTTATTTGATCAGTTGTAGGGCGTAACCCCTACCGACTGGGAGCCTTTTGTATTTACAAAGCTGAAAGTGCCGCATGTATGGCCACATGAGAGAATGCCCTTACTAGCACCATTTTGTTTTAGAGGCCCAAATCCTTCTAGTTGTTGGGGCAAGAGGTCAGACCTCTGGTAGCAGCCCACACACATATGGTTCTTAGTAGAGATACAAAGTTTGCCATGGGGAGTTTTCATGGGGACTGATGCTTGGCTAACCCGAGAAGTGAGCGCCGAGGGTGGAGCCAGTGAGGTCAAGCATCTAAGTATCCACTCTGAATAGCGTAGCCTCAGGGGTAAAACCCCATGTGGGATCAACAACTATTGTCTTGGCCAGCCATAAGAATTGTGCTTGACTTATGTTAAACATTCAAAACATTCAAGACCAAACAGTAAAAACATTGTGTCTTTTGTGTCTTCAAGTGTATGCAAAACAATTTTACATCAAACAACACTCTTTTCTTGGAGTCATTGTCAGTCTAAACACTTGCAAACATTGAGTCCTCATCAACATTGTGTCCTCTTGTCACGAAAAACAACCAAACAGTCAGATTTAGTCACAACAAAACGACTTCACAGATTGAAAAAAATTGCACAAATTTTACAAAAACGCGTATGTGTCTGTTTTAACCACATCTGTGTTGTCTAGGCGCGTCTGTGAAGGGCAGAATAGCATCTGTGTTTATAACAGCATCTGTGTTGAATAGAAATACGTCTGTGTAGGGTAACCGCGTCTGTGCAGTATACAAGCACGTCTGTGTTCAAAATTGCAAAAAATTTTACAGTCCAGCAAACATAAACAAGAAAATCTCAGAAGCACGTCTGTGTTAAATAGAGTAGCGTCTGTGTCAGGAAACCGCATCTGTGAAGTATACAGTCGCGTCTGTGTCCAGAATTGAAAAAAAACTGTTACAGTCCAGCAAGCAAACACAGTCAGTTTCGGAAATCTTGAGCTTCCTAGGTCATCTCTCTAAGGTTTCATTTAGCATTCAACCTGTCTTTGGGTCTCACAAAATCCATCATTGCTTTACATCTTGCTTTACATTCACACTTGTCTAAACTTGAGTCAAAAGGTCGCTTGCTTGTCCTCATCATACTTTGTCAACACATTACATACAACAACACTTTGCTAGGTGGTCCCTCATCAAGGTTTCTTACCTTTGGGTCTCATTTGGTCTTACTTAGGGTCAAGGTCAGCTTACCTCATCAAGAGAAACTATCCTCTCTTTGGAAGTCACACCTACTCTACTACATACATACTTGGTCTTACACTTTGGACATTGCAAGTACACCTCAGATTCATTTACACTCCATACAACTCTTGGTCTTCCATACTTTTTACATTTTCATCTAGTCTCACACATCTTGGTCAATACCTAGTTCATGGTTGAAACCCATCTTCAAAAATCTAGGAGAGAAACTAAAGAGGCTCAAGAGTCCGCAAACATGAGTTCTTATGAGTATGAGAATGATATCTTTTTCAACACTGATCACACTACATTACCTGACATGGATGTCTATAGAAACATTCCAAATGTTGAAAACACAGGCACCACAAACAACAATGTTACACACAATGACAATTTGGACAACTTATCAATACATTCAGCAGATGTGGAAGAATCCATTATGAATCCCCATTTCAATCGATTGGTTGAGGAAATAATGAGGAGAGATAGACAATACTTCTTACACATGATGGCACAAAGTGGAGCCAAGATACCTCATGATTTTGACATGTCTCAAATAATGGAAAACCGACCTTTGCAACAAACTCACTCCAACATGGATCAAAGGAGACCTAATAGTGGAGGAAATAGAGGACCATATATGGTGCCTGAATCACCATCGTCTTTGCTTCAAAAACCAGAGGTCCCACATACACATGGTCAAGCATATGATACTTACCTTCGTAGACCAATATGGAAGTCTTATGCAGACAGATATGCTCAATCACATACTAATGCTAAGGATCAACCAAAGCAATTGGATGTTCAAAGGCATGCTCAAAATTTGGACACAAGGAAACCTCATGTCAAATTTGGGGGCAACACAATGGAACATGACATGCCTGTAGAATATGGTATACATGCGCAAAATAGATATGGTGTTCCTCAACATGAATCTATACCAAGTGCTCCATGTATGCAGCATCACTATAGACCTCCTCCATATGAACATGTGTATGATCAATATCATCCATATATGCAACATGCTCCTCCTCCAATTGGTGCCTCAAACATGGGGTATGGTCCAAGAAGTCGATCTCCACCTAAGAGAAATTTGGAGCAACAAATAAGGGACTTACAAAAGAAAATGGAGGACATAAATACACCAAAGCCAACATACACAATGAGAGACATATGTCCTTATCCGTTTGACAAGAGCATTCCAATGCCTCCATTTCCTACACATTTTGTGATGCCTAAATTTGACAAGTATAGAGGAAAAGGGGATCCTAAGGTGCACATAAGACAGTTTTTCACAGCTTGCATTGAGGTAGCAGCAGAAGAGACATATTTGATGAGATTATTCCCACAAAGCTTAGGTGATCAAGCTATGGAATGGTTCTCCCAACTTCCACCTGGAATTAAGTCATAGGGTGACTTAGCAGAGGCATTTATTCAACATTTCTCCTACAATATAGAGACAGACATATCAGTCACTACTTTGTGCAACACCAAGCAAAAAGAGGGAGAATATTTTGCATCATTTTTACAAAGATGGAGAAATCTAGCCAGCAGATGCTCTTGTGAAATTCCACAAAAACAAATGGTAGAGATGTTCACACAAAATGTTAACAAAGACATTGGTTATGATCTCAGGAAAGTTTGTTTGTCCACCTTCAAAGACGTTATTGAAAAAGGCTTAGCAACAGAAAAGGTCCTAATTGAACAAGGAGTTATTAAGATATTCAAGGAAAACAAAGATGACTTTAAAGGAAAAGACAAGCCAAGATTTTGGAATAAAAATAAGAACACAGTCAATGATGGTGTTGCCGATGCCAACACAGTGCGACCCAAAGTCATCTTTTCAGGATCAAGTTCTACAAACAATCAAGTGAATACTCAAACAACTTCCAGATCACGAAGGAAGTACACCCCATTGGGAGAACCACTTGAGTCAGTTTTCAAGAAGTTAGTGGCAAACAAGGTGATCACAGTTCCTGATTTTCCTCCATATGAACCAAAGGCTAAACCAAATTGGTGGAATGATGATGAGTATTGTGAATTTCATAAGAGCAAGGGTCATAAGATAGGAAATTGTCATCGACTGGAGAACATCATACAGGATCTCATTGATAGAGGTGACATTGAGATTGAGGGACACTCATCCAATCAAGAACATGAGATGTTTAAGGAACCATTCCCAAGATAACTATACTAGAGCACCTTACAACTATGATTCAACTATCAATCACATCTCGATGGACAATCATATCTCTACTATTACCATCAAGAACAAAAACCCTGAGAATCCTACTCAGAGACCCAAGATTGTCCTAAGAGGTGTCGGATCTTCTTCCGAGCCTACCTCTAAGTGTCATGTTACAACCCGTCGAGGTAAAATTAATTTGCCAGGTGCTTCAACTAAAAACACCGCTTCTTCATCAACCAAACCTGAGTATGACCTTGTAGAACAGTTAGGGAAGATGCCCGTGCTCATCTCCATACTTGAACTCTTACGCATATCCCCCGCTCATAAAGCCATTCTTGATAAAATCTTGAGAGATACTGTTGTTCCTACTGATCTGAACGTGGACTAGTTTCAAGCCATGGTGGGATACCTTTCCATTCCACATTCCCTTACATTCACAGAAGCCGATGACACCTCTGTAAGTCAGCCTCATAATGCACCATTACACATTGAAGCCTTCATACACAAACATAGAATCAAACGAGTCCTGATAGATGGAGGAGCTAATCTAAACATTTGCACATTAAGCACTATCAAACAATTGGGATATTCTGACAAAGCTGTAAATTCAACAAATCAAATCACCATCAAGGCATATGATGATGATGAGTGCTCATCCAAGGGCACAGTCACCTTACCTCTAAGAGTTTGGCTAGTTACAAAGGATGTGGTTTGTCAAGTCCTAGATCTAGACCTCACTTATAATATATTGCTAGGACATCCTTGGATTCATGAAATGAGGGCAGTCCCATCGACATATCACCAATGCATTAAGTTTCCTCACAATGGAGTCAAAGTAACAGTTAACGGTGATCCTAATCCATTCATATATTGCAATAACCTGAGATCACATACGGAAACCATCATTCCTAGTAATCATGAAGTTGTTCCTTCTTTCACATACGTTGATCCTGAGTCATTGAAACCTATGACATCAAAACAAGGTGAGCTTAAAGGCAAATTTCAGGACAAAGGCATGGGAGAGTACACTTTAAATCAGACCATGTACTTATGACAAGTCATGAGTTCTCCAAAATAATATGGAAGACCACATCCTAACAAGCAAGTATCCATCATGATACTCGAATGGGACCCTACTGTCTTTCAAAGATGGGGCAAACTGGAGGAGGAAGATCTATACAAAATGCTTTACAAAGACATTGAAGATGACACACAAGATCACATCAATATACCCTATGAGAAATATGGCAAAGGCTTCAAGATTTTACAAAAATTTGGGTATGATGGAAGAAGCCCTCTTGGGTTACGAAAGGAAGGCATCATTGAACCTTTACAACCTGAATTGACTTTCAAAAAGGAACGCTCGAAGGGACTTGGTTTTCTAACTTCCAAGATCCACACTAAAAGGACAGAAGAAGCATTACAAATCAAAGCTACCAAAGTCCAACAAGAGGATCGCTATTCCACATACTCCAACGAATGGGAATGGGGTTCAGACAAATCCTTCAGTGACTATGAGCTCACCGAGACATTCAGAGAGCTAGATGAACCCACATAAGAAGAGGAATTTTATAAAAAGTTCAGAGTTGGTCAAGAAACAACCCATGAGGGTTCCACACAGTCTTCGTCTCAAGGTTCTAGGTTGAAATCACATAGGATGAGAACACCTATCCCAGAATGCACTACTAGTGTTGACAATTTGAATTCGCTCGCAATTGAGACTGATGAGGAGAGTGCCATCGATGACCTCGATAATTACCTTGACATACTCGAATATAACCACATCTTCACTCTTAACCCCGCAAACTCTGAAAACATTAAAGACCTTCCCCTTGTTCATCATCAACTCATTGACTGGGATTATGAAGGACCAGCATAGTTTGACACATTCCAAAATGATGAAGTTGTTATTGACTATCTTGGCATACGAGATGATCTCCCTCCTGGGGACCATAAAGCAGGATACACTATAGAACTCAACAACATGGCATATTTTGGTGAGGGTGTTGGACCTTCCAGTCGCAAAAATGTGAAAATAAGAACAAATCAAGGGTCTTATGGCGAAAACCACACTATGGCGCTATCTGACCCCAAAAAAGTAAAAAGAAAGGATATATCTGAGGGCAAAAACCTCTCTGAGGCACCCGAAGATGGAAGGCTCGACATTCTCCTAGCATCATATGAGGAAAAGTAATCCATGTTGGTAGAGGAGACTATCAAAACAAACATTGGCATGGAAGAGGTTCCACATAACATATTCCTGGCTAAATCATTGACAGAGTCTGAAAGGTCATAGTTCATAAGTTTCTTCAAGGAACGACAAATCAACTTTGCATGGTCATACGCTGATATGCCTGGACTGGATCCGGATTTGGTAATGCATCATTTGACAGTCGAACCGGGGGCAAAGCCAGTAAAACAAAAATTAAGAAAAATGCATCCACAAGTGGCATTACTAGTCAAAGCAGAACTTGAGAAATTACTTGATGTCGGATTCATACGCCCAATTGATTATCCTGAATGGATCTCCAACTTGGTACCTGTCAGTAAACCAGATCGCAACATCAGAATATGTACAGATTTCAGAGACATCAACAAAGCTTGTCCAAAAGATGACTTCCCATTACCAAATATTGACTTGATTGTTGATCTCACGGTAGGTCACGAAATGTTATCATTGATGGATGGATTTTCTGGTTATAATCAAATCAGGATTGCACCCGAGGATCAACATAAAACATCATTCACTTATCCTTGGGGAACTTTCTGCTGGAATGTCATGCCCTTCAGACTAAAAAATGCAGGTGCTACATATCAAAGAGCAATGACTACTATCTTCCATGATCTCATGCACATAACTGTGGAAGATTATGTTGATGATCTCTTGGGTAAATCAGTAGACAGAGATACACATTTGGACATGCTTTTAGTCATCTTTGATCGGTTGGAAAAATACAAAGTAAGATTAAATCCCAAGAAATGTGTCTTTGGAGTAACCTCCGGGAAGCTCCTAGGATTCATTGTGTCCAAAAGAGGAATCGAAGCCGATCCAGCAAAGGTCAAGGCTATCTTGGACATGCCACCACCCAGAAATATCAGTCAACTTCAATCCTTACAAGGGAGACTCCAGTCTATATGAAGATTCATAGCACAACTTGCAGATAAGTGCAATCCTTTTCAACACCTACTACATAAAAATATCAAATTCAAATGGGATGATAACTGTCAACAGGCTTTCCAGATGCTCAAGGATTATCTCTTGAATCTGCCTGTTCTGATGCCACCAGTTCCTGATCAGCCTTTGCTACTGTACATATCAGCTACTCCAACAGCACTGGGAGCACTCTTAGCACAACAAATTGTTGGGGGCAAGGAAAAGGCCGTATACTATATTAGTCTCACATTGGTGGGATATGA
Organism: Cryptomeria japonica; assembly: GCF_030272615.1. NCBI lineage: Eukaryota > Viridiplantae > Streptophyta > Pinopsida > Cupressales > Cupressaceae > Cryptomeria > Cryptomeria japonica. Next base: position 88,079,617 of record NC_081411.1, on the reverse strand, counting down.
GCTAAACTACACACCAATCGAGCATGCATGTCTCAGCGTGGTCTTTGTTTCAAAGAAATTATGACATTACATGCTCACTCATAAGACTAAGTTGGTTGCAAGAATTGATCCATTAAAATACCTTCTCAATAAAGCAACACTTATGGGGCGACTGGCCAAATGGGTAATGATCCTGAGTGAATTCGACATCGAGTATGTGGACAGAAAAGCAATAAAAGGACAAGCCATCGCAGATTAGTTAGCAGATGCCCCCATGATTGATGATGTTCCTCTAAATTCAGAATTTCTAGATGAATCCATTTTAACAGTATCACATGCAAAACCATGGCAACTGTACTTTGATGGCTCATACACACAGCATGAGGCAGGAGCTGGTATTCTCTTTATGACTCCTCAAGGAGATTCTATACCAAAATCATACCGCTTATCATTTCCTTGCACTAACAACATAGCGGAATATGAGGCATTAACAACTGGATTACGGATTCCAGTTCAGTGGAAGATCTAGGAACTTCATGTTTTTGGGGATTCTCAACTTGTCATCCGTCAAGCAACTGATGATTACCAAACAAAAGATGAAAAATTAATGCCTTACAAACAAATGGTGGATGACCTAAAACAACACTTCACAAGGATAGATTTTGAGCAGATACCAAGAGAGCAGAATCGCGTCGAAGATGCCATGGCTACAATTGCTTCATTGATCAATTTACCTCCAAATGAGACCCGCTATGAGTTCTTGGTGGATAACCTTTTGGTTCCATCATATGAGATCACTCCTACTGAAATGATATGTGTTGTTGGTCCTGAATCCCAGTTATATGGTTCCATCTTCACATACCTTCGCGACAATATCCTACCTCCTGATCTATCAAATAACCAACGCCGCACCTTCATTCCCCAATCCTCTCAATATGTCATTTTAGCTGATATCCTATACCGGCAAGGTCTAGATGGCACTCTTCTTAGATGTCTAGAAAGCGACGAAGCTCATATTGCGTTACATGAAGTGCATGAAGGGATATGTGGTCCACATGCTAGTGGTCCTACCTTGGCCAAGAAACTCATTAGGACTAGATATTACTAGCCCAATATGGAAAAAGACTCATATCAGTTTGTCAAGAAATGTAAGCAATGTCAAATTCATGGAGACCTCATACATGCGCCAGCACAAGAACTACAGCCATTTGCATCTCCTTGGCCCTTCTGTCAATGGGGACTCAATCTCATAGGCAAGATTCACCCTCCTTCTTCCAATGGTCATAAATTCATTATCACAGCCACAGAGTATTTCACGAAGTGGATTGAAGCAGTGCCTCTCACACAAGTCACTGGAAAACAGATTGCTACCTTCATCCTTAACTATATCATTTGCCGATATGGTATTCCTGTTTCCATTATCACTGATAATGGGCATCCCTTCAAAAATCAGGATGTTCGTGAACTCTGTGACCGCTTCCATATTTCCCATCATTTCTCCACACCATATTACCCCCAAGGTAATGGCCAAGCTGAGGCATCTAATAAAACAATCCTTAAAATCCTCAAGAAGAGAGTCGACGATGCTGGCCGTAATTGGCATATCCAACTCAATCTCGCACTTTGGGCCTACCGCACAAGTGTCTGTACACCTACAGGAGCTACACCCTATTCACTTGTCTATGGTGCTGAAGCCATCTTGCCTATTGAGGTCGAGCTACCCTCTTTACGGGTCTCTTTGCAAAACATCATCACTGATGAAGATTACAGAGTCTCTCGCTTACAAGAACTGGAACTGCTAGATGAATGGAGACAAACTGCTTTTAATCATCTCAAGGCTTACCAACAACGAATGAGTCGCAACTACAATCACAAAGTCAAGCCTTGCACATTTCAGGTAGGTAACTTGGTTCTCCAAGAAAACCCCAAGAATCAACAAGACAGAGAGAAGAAGGGCAAGTTCGAACCAAACTAGCTTGGTCCTTACATCATCATAGCAGTATATGGCTCTGGGGCATATCAGCTCTCAACTACAGAAGGTGAACCTTTGGAGGATCCTATCAACAACATGCACCTTCGCAGGTTCTACACATAGCTCTTCAGAATATCCTAATTCAAAAATACAAAAAAAATCAAAAAAAATTCAAAATACAAAAAAAAAAATTATAAAACAAAAAAAATCATTACTTGGTGAAAACCTGGCAAACAGGCGCCTTGTGACACAAAAACATTGAAAAATCAAAAAAAGTAAAGAGAAATAATTTCGTCCAATGGTGAAAACCACTTTGGTGGCGCCCTGGGCAAGTACCATGGCGAAAAATGGGTCACCAGCGCCATGCGTAGAGACATTGCTCCTCCCTCCTTCAGGATTCACTTTCATCATTTCACTTTGCACACACTCACAACCTTTCCATCCATAATAAACTTACCCATTCCCATCATGGCTTGTCAATTGATCTACCCAAGATTGGTTAGCCATTCATAATAAACCTCCCTTTTCATCCCTTTCCATCCATAATAAATCAGATCCTATATGTGGCTAAGGGAAATCCTACGTCTAGTAATGGGTGTGGAACTAAGAACATCACATGTTTCAAGGAGTACAGTTTCTTCCAGCTTCCTTCAATCTATCCGCGCACAAATCTGCAATAAAGGAACATCTGCATCGCCAGTCAGCAATAAAGCTTCATCTTCTCCGCAATAAAGTATCAGCTTCATGGATTCAGTCAGTTTCAGATGAGACAGCAGCAACAATGGGCTTCAACAAAATCAAATCTTTCAATAGACTCAGACAATATTATGGTTTAGTGCTATCTATCCTTTCTGTGAAAGTAAACATTGTGACCACAATCAAATAAGAATTATGCAAGTGACAAGAGACACTAAACTTGAGAACTACAGTGGATGTTGGTGTCGAGTCTTGGTTTTCTTTTGATTGTATCTTTCTGGTGACATGTCTTTTAGCTTTTCCAGGATGTCTCTGACTAGAGATTCTATCTCCAGGATGTCTTTGACTAGAAAGGCGAGGATGGGGTATCGTCACTTATTTGTGTTTGCTGTCTGTGGATTGTCTTTTAGTAATGCTATGACTTGTCCAAGGATATGAGGACACTATGAGTCTAGTGTGAACTGGGGCATTCCTTGTTTGTGACTGTCTTATCTCCATGCAAACAAGTACAATGACTTTCTGGGTCGAACATATGCCTCGATTGTCATAACCTATTTTGCCATAATAAAGCTCAATGATGATAACGCACAAGAAGCTCTTTCACTTTCATATCTTCTGTCTTCCATCCCCCTTTCTTGATTGACTTCCATCATCCTTCTCGAGTCCACATAACCTGCTATCACATGACTGAGTATAATGACACACCAAAAACATTTGCATTTTATGTAGCTGCACCTACATTACCACATATAAGCATTTCATACATACATATAGATATCACAACTGCATCACATCCTGCACACAACACCTGTTAGCACAATTTACATTTGCATTATCATATTCATCTGCATTCCATACATTCACAATTGCATCATGCATACACATATAAAACATAAACGAACAAAAAAAATATTGCATTGCATCATATACATATTTGCATCCATATCATAAGCATCACATAAGAACATCTCATCACATAGGTACACATGCATATAGCTACCGCAAAGATGAATCATCTCATATATATATATAAAGTGTCATGATACAATGATGTCAAAATCATATGGCTACAATCACCCGCAGGTGTCTACATCATTATACAAAATGGTACAAAACTGATACAGAGGAACTCATTGATCACTCCTGCCAACACTATTGGTAGTGCTAATCCTATCCATGTCATGGTATCCCATGCCACGTGTCCCACCCTCATCTCCAGTCTTGGATCCTAGAACACTCATCTAAGGGCATCCCTCTCTCCGTCTCGATCATATGGAATCAGCTCCCCATCAATCAGTATCCGCATAATCCTATATACATCCTCTAGGGTGACTGTCATCTAACCCATTGGCAGATGGAATGTGCATGTCTCAGAGTGCCATCTCTCAGCAAGCGCAGTCAGCAAACCCATGTTTGCCCGAAACTTAGGCACATATAGTACATGTCTCAAGCCCATCGCCTCAATGGCAGCTCGATCCCCAAGTGTCAACTCAGGTCGCAACCTTTGTGTCGATGGGAATCTCTCCCATGACTCCAGGATCGACAAATACTCCTGCAGTCAAGCAAATCAATCATGTCAATTATAGTGGCATTCACTGTTTATCACAAAATGCTACTTTTTATCTAAATGCATATGGCTATCTATCCTAGTGACACTCACTGTTCATCACAAAGTGTTGCTTCTATCGTAGTAGTACTCCTTGTTCATCACAAAGTACTACGTGTGTGACACTCACTGTTCATCACAAAGTGTTATTCACATTTGCACTCCCTGTTTATCACAAAGTGCTGCTCATACTTTGGGTACTCCCTGTTCATCACAAAGTACTCTATCTTGGTACTTACTATTCATCACAAAGTGCCTTGATCTATCCTAGTCTTCCCTAGAGGACCTACTTGAGTGTATCCTCTCAGCAGCTTATCCAATCGACAACATATGTTCATCACAGAACTGCCAATTTGACCTAGAAGACCAAAACTTGCATTTTTCAACGCAAACATGCTTACATTACATAAACGTGCCTACAGACTGCACAGACGGGCCGGCACAACACAGACGCGCCTGTATAACACAAGCGTGCCTATGCTCTGCACAGACGTGCCTAGACGGTTTTTGACATTTTTCAACTCTACTTCTAAGCGCATTTATTTCCCTATTTGACATGCATTAATGACAAAATTAAATGCGTCAAAGTACGAGGAGGTTTGGTGGTACTTATCGGCTCTCCTGCCTCTGCTGGCCTCTGAAATCGACGAACGCGATCGAATCTGTGAGCGAAAGCCATCGCTGCTGATTGCTGCTGCTCTATCCCATTCTCCACTCTGATCTCTTAGATGTGTGGATGACAATGAGGATGTTTTCCCCTGTGGTCTATCTTATAGCCTACCCTAGCCTTAGCCTTCATTTCCCGAGTCAGTCTTCATTATCCTGTGACTTTGTCACTTTATCCGGTCAGTCCATTCTAGCTTTTCTTTCTTATCGAGAGATTGTCTGCAATCTTTTCAGACATTTTCATCCAATCTCTCGAGGGGGCATATCATTCCCATTCTGGGGCAACTCTGTATCAGTTCATCTTATCTCCTTTGAAACAACGCGACAAGCCGCATTGTCTCAAAGAGGGGCAAAATGTAGACACCCAAAATTGTCCAGTCTAATTAAATAAATATTATTTATTTAATTATCTAAGCTTAATTCTTCTATTAATTAAATAAATCCTTATTTATTTAAATTAATTCATTTATCCTCTTCTAGCCTTATTTCTCATTTAAATAAATACATTTATTTATTTAAATTATCCTTTTCCTAAATTAAATAAATATTTATTTATTTAATTGATCCCACTTCTTCTATTAATTAAATAAATCTTTATTTATTTAATTAATTCATTAGCTTTTTCTACACATGACACATGTCATTCATCTCTTAATTCCTACACTACCTACCTCTTTCATTATTTTATTATTTCTTTTACCTACCCTCTAATCATAGCCGACCTCCTTTTACACCTCTTAATCTTATCCCTCCATTTCCTATAGTGTCTTCTATATAAGGAGATGCTTCCTTCATTATCAAACCCTAATCATTCATGCTAATCATCTTTTATGCAATTGACTACACTACGATCCTACTTGCAACCACATTCCATTCTTTGTTGAGCTCTTGTGCACATAAAATCTAAGAGCAAATATATCAAGCAAGATCAATGGAGATAGGAAGAATGGAGATCAAGACCCTATTGGACATGTGATGGTATAATCTTTGTGATTTCATGTGATTTGCATTGTCTTAGGTAATCTTCATATGTTATGGTGGATCTTTGTTGTTGTTAGGCTAGGGTTTTGTTGTTGAATTCATTTAGCCTTTCAATATTGTTATTATTATCCATTTTCACCATATGCAGGAATATTTAAGAGGAGTTGAGCTTGTTATGTCCTAACACCATGCATAAGTGCTATCAATTGGCACTAAAGGTGGAGGAAAAGAGTAAAAAGAAGAAAGAACAAAGCAATAGAGGAAGAGGAAGAGTAAAAGATGGTAGAGGCCAAAGAGAAATTTTTGGTGGAAGATGAGTAGATCAATGGTCCCAAGGAGAGTCCAAACTTATAGATCAAAGTGAAGATTCACATAGCAAGAGCAGCTATAGAGGAAGGGGATCATCTAGCAACCCAGGAAGAGGTAGATCTAGTGGATTGGGAAGAGGGTCCTACTTCTCCACCATGAAGTGTTGCAATTACCAAAAGTTGGGTCACCCTGCCCATAGATGTCTAGAGAAATCCTCTTCATCTCAAGGAAGTGAAAGAAGAGTGAAATATACGCACAAAGATGTAGAAAGTAGAAAGACACAAGATGTGAGCTTAGCTTCTGAAGATGGAGAAAATTTAATAATAAGAAGAGCCTTGATTAAGGAGCCAATCAAAGAAGAACCAACTCAAAGAAGATATTTGTTTAGAATAAAATGCAAGGTCCTTGGTAAGGTTTGTAGAGTGGTGATAGACTCAGGGTCTACTGACAACATTATGTAAGAGGAAGCAGTAAATAAACTTAAATTGGAAAGAATCCCACATTGTAATCCATATAGGGTCACTTGACTCAACAAGGAGCAGCATGTGGTAGTAAATGAACAAACATGGGTTGAGTTCAACATAGATATTTATAAGGATAAAGCCTTGTGTGACATCTTGCATATGGATTCCTTCCATCTACTTCCTGGTAGACCATGATAGTTTGACAAAAAGGCTATTCACAATGGAGAGAAGAACTCTTGTTCTTTTAAAAAAGATGGAGTTACATACCATATTCAGTCCCTAAGTGATGAAGGAGAGAGCAGAAAAACTAAAGGCCCAAATGTATTATTGGTGAGTGAAAAAGAGTTCACTAACACTCTCAAGGAAGGAGAAGGAATGGGGTTTGCTCTTATAGTAAAACCAAAGGAAGCAAAGAAAGAAAAGAAGGTTCAAATACCTCATGAAGTGAAGCAGATTCTAGAAAACTTCAAAGCGATCATAAGTGATGGAGAACAAGCAACCCTACCTCCCATTAGAGCCATAATCCATCAAATTGATTTCATTCCAGGAGCATCATTACCCAACAAAGAAGCGTATAAAATGACTTCAAAATAGAATAAGGAAGTGCCTAGACAAGTCCAAGAATTGTTGGACCAAGGGCTGATAAAGAAGACCATAAGTATTTGTGTCATACCTACAATGTTAGCACCCAAGAAAGGAGGAATATGGAGGCTATGTACAAATTCAAGATCCATAAATAGAATCACTATCAGGTATAGATTTCCTATCCCAAGAATTCAAGACTTGATGGATTGTTCGGGAGGTGTAAAGTACTTCACTAAGATTGATCTCAAGAGTGGATACCACTAGATCAAGATAAATAAAGGTGATGATCGAAAACAACCTTCAAAACCAATGAAGGACTTTACGAGGGGCTAGTAATGCCATTTGGTATTAGTAATGCTCCCAGTATATTCTTGAGACTCATGAATGAAGTGCTTAAAGATTTTATTGGCAAACTTGTTGTTGTATACTTAGACGACATCTTGATTATCAGTAGAACTAAGGAGGAACATCTAGACCATCTTAGTATTGTATTGCAAAAATTGTATGATGAGCAACTAACAACAAACCTGGAGAAGTGTGAGTTTATGAAGTAGGAACTTGTCTATCTTGGATTTATAGTTTAAAGAGGGGATTTGAAGATAGACACATCAAAGGTGGAATCCATCACAAATTGGTCAACGCCAAAGATGACAAGTGAAGTAAGAAGTTTTCATGCTTTGGCATAGTTCTACAGGAATTTTATCAGGGGTTTAGTGAGACTTGTGCACACATGTTGGATACCATCAAGGGAGGAGTTAAGACCAAGTTTTGAATACAGCTAACAAAGGGTTTGAACTTTTGAAACAAAAGGTAGCTACACAACTAGTACTCATTCTTCCTAGTTTTGATAAGTTGTTCGCAATTGAATGTGATGCAAGTAATATAGTAGTTTGTGTTGTTTTGAGTCAAGAGAATAGACCTGTAGCTTTCTTTAGTGAGAAGATCAATGATGCCAAGAAGAAGTATTCATCCTATGATCTTGTGTTGTATGCTCTTGCCCAAGCTCTTAGGAAGTCGAGGCACTACTTGTTACCTAAGGAGTTTGTTGTTTACATAGATAATCAAGCTTTAAGTTTTCTGAATTCACAAGATAAGCTGAGTCATAGACATGTTAAATGGGTGGAGTATTTGTAGTCATATAATTTTTCTATTAAGCATAAGAAAGGAGAGTGTAATACAGTAGTAGATGCTTTGAGTAGAAGACTACTGACAGTGCTAGTAGTGCAGATTCAGAGTATTGGAGTTGACTACTTCAAGGATTCATACCCTAATGATGAAGATTTTGCAGCCATTTACAAGGTTTGTCAAGAATTTTGGAATCACTTTCACAGTGAATATGCTAATTTTACTTTGCAGAATGGATTGTTGTTTAAAGGTGGATAGTTGTGTGTTCCCAAAGGATCGATGAGGGAAAATATGATCCAAGAAAAGCATAATGGATGTTTGAGTGCTCATTTTTGCATTAATAAGACATTGGAACTTGTTCAAAGGTTCTAATATTGGCCCAAAATTCAGAGGGATATCTGAAGGTATGTTGAGTAGTGTATGATTTGTCAAAAAGCTAAAGTTACAACTACTAATGTTATTCTTTATCAGCCATTACATATTCCTACAAGGCCATGGGAATGTGTAGGTATGGATTTTGTGGCTGGATTACCCAAACAAATCTTGGCTGTGATAGCATTTTTTTTGTTGTTGATAGATTCAGTAAGATGACGCATTTTTTTCTTTGTAAAACTGCTCAAGATGCTAGTCACATTGCACACTTCTTTTTGAAAGAGTTTATTAGAATCCATGATTTTCCAATTAGTATTGTTTTAGATAGAGATGTCAAATTCCCTGGACATTTTTGGAAAACTCTTTGGAAAAGACTAGGAACTAATTTGTCTTTTGGTTCCACCTATTATCCCCAAATGGATGGTCAAATATAGGTGGTCAATAGGAAACTTGGAAAATTTGTAAGGTGTTTGACAAAAGAATATGGACATAGTTGGGACCAGGTTCTTCACTAGGCAGAGTTTACATACACTGATAATGTCAACAGGTCTATTGGGAAGAGTCCTTTTGAGATACTGTATGGTATACACCCACGAGGTGTCATGGAATTATGGGATCCTGGAAATGTATCACATAGAAGTAGTCAAGATGATGATGTCACTCAGTCTATGAAAGAGGTTCATGAGCAAGTCAGGAGAGCTCTCCAAGATTCTTCACAAAAGTTAAAGTTGAAGTTCATGCCACATGGAGATTTGTGCAATTTTCAGTTGGAGATTTGGTGATGGTACATTTGAATAAGGCTTGACTTTAGAAAGGGGTACCCAACAAGCTACAAATGAGGAGAATAGGCCCGTGTAAAGTTTTATCCAAGTATGGCTCTAATGCCTATAAGATTGATTTGCCATCTGATATTGCTTTGTCTCCCATTTTAAATATTGTAGATTTGGTTGCCTACAAGGGAAAACTTCCCAAGGAGGATGCACGAGTTTCAAATATTCAACAGTCACTTGCCAACCTGTCATTACTTTCTTCTTCTATGCCTCAGGCTAAGAAAGTGTTGGATTCTTGTGTTCTAAAGAAGACTAGACAACAGGTCTACATGGAATATTTGGTCGAATGGATGCATAAACCTGATTCTGGAGTGACCTAGGTCCCTGAATCAAACTTTGTTTAGTAAGGAATTAATATTTCCTTGTTGCCGAGTGCAGTCACTTGACTTTTTTTTTTTTTTGGGGGGGGGGGGGGGTATGGTGTAGGAGCACCTAAGGGTTGAAATGCACTTAACCAATTTTGGTTTGTGAGAGCTTCCAGTGGTCATGTAAATCCATAAGGATTGGCTCTAGTCCATTTGTATGGTTGTTTAATTGTATTTTTTGAATTTTTCTTATCGGCAAGACTTACCCCGATTGGCAAGTCTTACCCTGATGAGGTCACCAAAGTATGGAGTGGTTTACACTTACCCCGATGACCTAATAAGTCATCATTGCTTAGAGTATTGTTATCAGGTATCGGTGGGAGTAGTTTCAAGTTACCCCAATGACCCAATGAGAAAGCATAGGCATGGAGTGGAGCCACTGGGTATCGGGAGAAGATATTTCATGTTACCCCGATGACACGATGAGAAAGCATAGGCATGGAGTGGAGCCATCAGGTATCGAGAGGAGCTATTTCATGTTACCCTCACAACCTCATGAGAAAGCATAGGCATGGAGTGGATCCATTGGGTATCAGGAAGATCTATTTCATGTTACCCCAATGCCCGATAAGAAGTGTGGAGCACAGAAAGTTGTCATCAGACATCGAAAGTTAGAATTTGTTGTTACATCGATGACCCGATAGAACCAGTGAAACAATTGCAAATGGAAACCATTGGTAATGAGATCTATCTCTTCCAATAGGAGGAGTTCACAACAAAGGATGAAATGTATAAAAAGACCCAACAGGCATTTGTAAGAGGGGGATCGTTGATCATTGATTGTTGATTGTTTGGGAGAACACATTTGTTTTTTTTCAATAGCAATAGAGAAGTCCATTTTTTGGTTTCCAATCAGAGTCTAATTTATGTTTGTGAATTGCAATAATGTGTTAAAATCTCTAAGTTCACGTATATTGTTAATGTAAATGCTTCTTTTCTCTATTCTATGAGTTACTAGTTTGAACCTATGAATAAGCTCAGGATTTGTATATAAAGCTTCCATTTCAGTTTTTGTTTCTTGTTTGCATTATCTCATATGGCTCTAACTTGAAACTCCACATGATCATTGGAGATTGTCAAGCAGAGCTAAATATGTATAGTAGGTTTTTATTTGTAAGAGACTAGGAGATGGCATTAGCTATTCTTGCAAACTGACCCTAGGCGAGCTTGGTGATAGTCCGGCTAGGTGTTAGTAACTTGAAGGAAATAACTTGCAGGAGAAGGAATCTACTGAGAACTAGAAGAAGATCCAAAAGACTACAAGCCTGAAACCAAGACATTGTGAAACCAAAAGGAGAAAGTTTACTAAACCAAACAAGATGGGTGGTTTAGCAAAGAGAAATCGAATGTGTGTGTCCTACAACCCTGCAAGGATATAGGGAGAAAGCTTACTTTGTGAGCTTGAGGAAGATGAGATAAGCAAACAATTGGTAGAGGAGTACATAGGAAAGACTATGGGCCCTAAGAGGGAATAGGATTAGGTCATTAAAGAACTCCAGTTGGTGGTAATTTAGTACTCTGCCTATCACTTGTCTTCATGAAAGGTAGGTTATTTCTACATGAGCTTCTATTTGGCAAGCGTTGGTAGACATTAGGGTGGACCTTAGCCATGTATACCTTTGGCTTACAATTATTATCTTGAGAGGTACATCGCTATGTAGGGTGTGACCTACATGTGTCTTTTTCCTTGAGGTACATGACCATGTGAGATATGTCCATTATGTGTCTTTTCCGCTTGGAGTATTGCCATGTCGTGCTGAGACATGATGCGGGATGTAGTAGACATTACCATGCGACCTACCAGCTTGTTTATGGTAGAGCCACTCCACATGATGATGTGTTGTGGGGTGATGTCGAGGTGAACACTGCCATGCCATGTGGATGTGTGACTAGGCCACACCACATGATGCGCTACTGCGATAGCTAGACGATTGTTCCCTCCTTCCTTGTTGGTGGCTAGATACTAGTCACATAGTGATGTTATGTGCAATTATGATATTCTTATTTATTCCTTTGTTGACTAGTAATTTATTCTATTTTGACTTTGAAGGTTTAGCCATGATCTTGCGTTCTTTTGCTTACTTGATTTGGTGTTGCAATTCAAGATTTTTCTTGCGTTACTATTGAAATTGATGATTTATTATCTATATTCATCTATATTTATTGTTGTGCAGTGAATTCCTTTCCAAGGATGTATGAGATGGTCTTGGTTGAGTGTATATGAGGAAGAAGACGTAGGGAGCCTTGAGGATGGGGGTATGTGAGGTTGTGATGCAGCTAGGATCCACTACCTACCTATGTGTGCTGATTATCTCTTAGAGGCTAACCACATTACTCAATAAGGGATGGTCACGAGGGTCTTGTATGGAACGTATCACCACTATGTGTGTGCCCTAGCACCATAAAGCCCTTGAGTGAGATGTTGGATATTTATGACCATGTAATTTTTGTTCTGAGATCAGGCATAGAGATGTTTATCATGCATATTATATATGACCAAGAATTAGATATGCTCACATGTGGCCTTTTGAGTTGTGCATTCCAATTATGTGGATAGTTATTAGGTGTAATCATGGAGTAAATTGTGTTATCTTGTCACTATGCTATGAGACATAGTCATTGGAATGGTTTTTATATGCTTGGCAAGTGTAAACAATTGTGTTCTATATGTTTTTCTTATTTCATGAAATTTAACTTGGTTGTAGAATTTGAAAATTTGAAGCTAGTTCTATGCGATAAAATTTTATGAAGAGGATGGATTGGTAAAAGAAATTGATCATGATGGCATGTTTTCTTGTTGTATTTGTTAGATGAGCATGGTAATTGTTTTTCACCTCTATTAATGCATTAATTTGGTGTGACGAAAGGAAAAAAATTCTTGTTTCACTGCTATGATTATAGATAGTTCCTAGAATATTATATGAAATGGATAGTTTTGAGGTATCTTACCAATGGATAATGGCATTCATAAAGAATTTAGCAATAATGTTTCATTTATTTGTGGAAAGATTCATATGTGCAATATTGAGATTTGTTAAATAAGTTTCAGGGCTAATGCATGCTACATGTTTTCCTTCTAGCCTTACCACTTCCAAGAGTAAGTCAGAACCTAGGGGGGAGGATGTAGTACCCCTTCCCTAATCAATTTATAAAACTAGTTTGACCTTGGTTGACTTTTAAGTGCATTTCTTGAATGGTTGATTTACCATGTTGTAATGTTATAGTCATATATTATGATTATTGTGCATGTTGGTATTTTGGTATGGTTTTGTCATTGATGTCAACACCTACTAAACACTATCAATTCTAGCATTTTGGAGAATGAACAACATTCACCAACAAGTACACAGTCAATGATATTTGGTACACCGGTAGGATATAATTTCTATCGGAACTTGGAATGGCATGGAAAACACATGGTTATGTCGCAGACATCTTTTGGACACCTTGTCTTGAAGATTGATTTATTGGAATAATTGTAATTACATATTTTCTATTACCGGCAAATAGGTCCAGGTTATACACTGGCAGGCTTATGTTTTCCAGATCAGCATGGCACGCTATGGAGATGACTTATTATTGTTGTAAATGTATTAAACCGATATGTTAAATCGGTTATTGCATCGAGAATTAATTTATTTGTAAATTGATTTTATTGTAATATCCTTTAAAGCCAACCTACTAAAATTGGTCTTAGGCTATGGTATAAATGTAAGATCTTAATTGCAAGATTGGATGTAGAATGCGAAAAAGAGTTGTGTGAAGGTATATGTAAGAATAAGCAGAGATATACACACAGACATCATTTGAAGATTGAAGGAGGGTTTTGTAAGACCATCATAACTATACCGGTACTGAATCCAACATAGAAAAGATGCTAAATTAAGTAGTACATTCTTATTGGATTTAACCATCCAATTGTAGTCAGTGTGACTCCCATTTGTGATTGAGCAATGAGCTCTAGGCACTTGGCCTTTCTGCATGTACAAACCCCATTTGTATACACTTACTATCTATAGTAGTATCATCTGATTATGGGTAAGGTTTACCACCATGGTTTTTCCCCTTACAGGGTTTCCAAGTATAAGTTTTTGTGTTATGTATTGTGGATGAATTTGTTCTTTTTGTTTCATGCATTAAATCTTATCAGTATTGCTATTAAATGATAGAACTGTCTACCGGCATAAAAGACTGGCTTACCAGTATAAAGTATTAAAGTTGTTTAAGTTGCTTTTGGTTTAAATTTATTAGACAACTGATTCACTTTCCCCCCTCTCAGTTGTCTCTAGGACCTAACAATTGGTATCAGAGCTTAGTCCTCTTTTTGCAAAAGTTTAACAACTTGAGGAGATCCAATGTCTAGCAACTATTTCAGGAAGGATAGTCCTAAACTTGATGGAACCAACTATGGGATGTGGAAGATCAAGATGGAAAAACATCTGAACTGCATTGGAAAAGATATCTAGGAGGTTACAAAGAATGCATATACTGCTCCTACTACAAGTCAGTCTAATCCACCAAATCTAGCTAAGGATCAAGAAAATGATTGCAAGGCAACAGAAGAACTTTTGAGCGCATTATCAGTTCAGCAAATCATGGGACTATGAGATAGGTCTACTGCTAAAGCTGTCTGAGATCATTTGGAAACACTGAATGAAGGAGATTCCATAGTCAAAATTGCAAAACTTGAAAGTTTTCAGGTCAGGTATGAAAATCTAAAAATGGAAGAAGATGAAAAAAATTCTTCTTTTATGGAAAGAGTAAATGAAGTTGTTTTGGGTATTAAATGTTGTGGAGGAACCTTGAGTGAAGATAAAATTATTTCAAAAGTTTTAAGAGGATTGCCACCGGCATATAAGATGAAAGTTACTACTATAAATGAACTAAGAACAATGCCTAACACATCATTAACTAGGGATATAATGATTGGGAAACTTTCAGCATTTGAAATTGAGGAATTTGGTCTTGTTGCCACTATAACAACCGACTTAGCTTTTAAGGCATCAACATCATCTGCATAATCATTTAACAGGTCTGATTGGAAAGCCTTTTATGCAAGAGAACTTGAAGAAAGCAGGAGAGAAAATGAAGAACTTGAAGAACTTGAAGCACTATTTGCAAGAAAAATGCCTAAAGGTCCAGTTAGAAGTAAGTATGAAGGTAAAGCACCCTTTAAATGTTTCAACTATAATACGATTGGTCATATGGCCTCAAGATGCCTTGATAGACATGCTAGGCTAGGAGAAGAAGCTAGAAGGACATACAAACCTAACCCTGAATATCAGAGATACAAATTTAAGAAAAATAAAGACAAATCCTATTATCTTGCTGATGAAGGAGTCACTGATGATTCTGATGAGGATCTGACAGACAATGGATGGGTCTTTGTTGCTATAACAGAAGATCAACCGACACCTACTATTCAACCGGTAGAGCAGGCCTTGGCAGATAAAACTAAAATTAAGGATGAATGGATCATTGATTAAGGATGCTCACATCATATGACTGGTGATAAGAGTAAATTCCTAACTTTCAGGAGTATAATGGTGGTCTAGTAAGATTTGGAGATGATAAAGTTTGTTTGAACAAAGGTAAGGGTACAATATCTCTTGATGGTAAGCATAATACTGACAATGTTTACTATGTTGAAGGTTTAAAACATAATCTTTTGAATGTTGGTCAATTAGTTGAAAAAGGATTTTAGTTACAGTTCAAAAATGGTAAATGCAAAATTATGAACAAAACTAGTTTGGAAATTGCAATTGGTAGTCAAACTAGATGCAATATCTTTCATCTAAATAAAAGTGAAAATACATGCTTCATTGCTCATATTGATGAAAGTTGGCTATGGCATAAGAGACTCTGTTATGTGAATTTTGATTGCATGGTGAAGATTAGTACTACTAAGGCAGTTAGAGATTTACCTAAGATTGTTAAACCTCACAATCCGATATGTAAGGAATGTCAATTTGGAAAACAAGTTAGAGCTACTTTCAAAAGTATTCAAGAAAAATCCAATAATGCTCTTGACTTAATTCATACTGACTTATGTGGTCCAGCTAGAACTAAAATTTTACAAGGTGGTAGATATTTCATGCTAATCATTGATGACTATTCTAGAATGTATTGGGTTACTTTTCTTAGAGAAAAAATAGAAGCACTTGGGAAATTCAAACTTGTTCAAACCAATGGTAGAAAATGAAACTGGTAAGAAAATAAAATGTCTGAGATCAGATCAAGGAGGAGAATTTACATCTAAGGAATTTAATGCATTCTATGAAGTGAATGCAATCAAAAGACAACTATCAACACCCCAGACACCATAGCAAAATGGAGTTGTAGAAAGGAAAAATAGAACTATCTTGGATGCAGCTAGAAGTATGTTGTCTGAATCAAATCTACCACATGTATATTGTGATAACTCAATGATGAAAGAATAGTAACAAACTGCTCCTGAGAGGGGGGGTGAATCAGTACAGACAAAATCCCAGTCTTAAACTGGTTTGACAACAGACACTCCAAATGACTGGTAAATAGTGATACCGGTTTGGAACAGAGTGCAACCGGTAAAGATAAGAGTGACTGAGACAAGCATTAACTAGTTAATCACTTAGCTTTCCACTCAACTCAAAACTACACTACCATTTCATCCTTATGCATGAACAGGTAATCTATCATCAAAACATAATAACAGCTAGTTCAACATATTTTATTGATAGGCATAAAACACAGAACCATCACATGCTTGACAGATAATAACAAAGCATCACAAGATAAAAGCATCACACATGACACACATATTTTCCACATGGAAGCCCAACTGGGAAAAAACACGGTGGGGATGAATACCCAAAAGCTGTTTTTGAACTCTTTGGAAGTCCGCTCTGTTAGGGATCACCCGGTTAAGGGATGGCTAGAATACCCGGTTAAGGGTTAAACCTTGTTAAAGGTTACCTTGTTAGAGGATTTCAAGAACTCAATAGCTAAAGGATTTCACTAACTCAATAGGTTCGAGTTACCCTGTTAAAGGATTTATAGCAAGCCGATTAAGGCTACCCTGCTAAGGGATTTCATAACTGTTGAATTGGTTAAAGATCAACAGGTATAACAATGATCTACTAATAGCACTCAATGCCAATGCAGATCCGCTTAAGTGCCTCTTCACCTTCTACACTTACACTCTACAGGTATCACTTCTCTCCTCTAGTCTAGAAAGAATCACGTATCCTTTCTCTTGGACACACACAAACAACTTTTGCCAACAACTTTAGAAAGAAACACAACATCGACCTTATAGGAAACAGATAGGTTGGAAGCATAAACCCTAAACCCTAAACTTGTTACATTAAGCAATTCAAACAATTCAATCCTAACCATTGAGCATACTGCATTAAATGCAACAATTCTTGATCCAATCTTAAGACTTTCTCCATCATCCATTATCCACCAATTTCATGGCGGTTGATAACCCATCACACGTTATCACCATTTACAAACTTCACACATTCCCAAGGTAAATAGGGATAGTCTTCTTCATGCAAGATCCTTCACGCACACAAGGCTTACATGGCAAGATGATCTGTTCTTCATTACCATGCTAACTCATCACACAAAGATCATCGATTGAGTCACACAGGCTTGAGGCACTTCAACCGGAAACCCTGACACTACCAACCGGTAGTCACAGAAGGGTTCCATGTACCGATTCCCATAACAACATGTCGGTTCACCTTGACATGCCAGTTGACCATGAACAAATATACCACTTCACTTTGACATATATACTAGTTCTCACATATGTCGGTTCCCTTTTCTCACACATGCCAATTCTCACATATCACATATTGACATCATTGACAACATACAGTATCATTATGTCCTCATACCGGTTCACATAATGCCAACAATCTCCCCCTTTGGCATTGATGGCAATATACAAAGATATCTCTCTGCTTCACATCTTTTCCCCCAATTTTTGTAGATATCTTCTCCACTTCACTTCTTCTCCCCCTTTGACAACAATGCCAAAGTGGAGGCACAAGCTTCCTTGGTCCATTATGCTAGCCCCCCTAAGGATTAGCATCCTTCAACACATCAATCAGCAAGAAAAAAAAATTGACTATGCAATACTTGACTGATGTGGAACAAATACTTTTAGTTCACCTCCTGAAGGGGCAGTACCCCCAATTCACCTCTTAAATACATAAATGTAGCCTTTGGGAGAGGCTTGGTGAATATATCTAGTAACAGCTCCTTACTGGAAACATGTTCCAGTGCAATCTCTTTATTCTGAACCTTTTCCCTCAAGAAATGATACTTAAGCTCAAAATGCTTGGTTCTAGAATGTAAAACTAGATTCTTTGAAATATTGATAGCACTTGTGTTATCATAGAATATACTTACCGGTTCAGATATAGGAACTTTGAAGCCATTTAATACATGCTTCATCCAAATTGTCTGAGTGCAATTCATGAAAGCTGCAACATACTCTGCTTCTGTTGTAGACTAAGAGATACAAATCTGCTTCTTACTCATCCATGGGACCAGTCTACCACCAAGAAAGAATGCACCACCAGCTGTGCTCTTTCGGTCATCCACATTACCTGTCCAATCAGCATCTGTGAATACTTTTAGGTTGAAATCATTGTTGTATGGGTACCACAATCTATAGTCAACAATTCTTTTCAGATACCTAAGAATCCACTTTACTGCAACCAAGTGGAATTCTCTTGGACTTTTCTGGAAGCTTGCAGTAATGCCAACTACATGTGCAATATCCGGTCTGCTATGCACTACATAATGCAACTTACCAATCATTGATCGGTATTCCTTCTCATCAACTAATGCTGAATCATCCTCTTTTGATAATTTGCAACCGGTCACCATTAGTGTACCAACTGGTTTGCTATCTTCCATGCCAAAGGTCTTCAACACCTTTTTGACATATTTGGACTGAGTGATAAAGATTCCATCTTTCATCTGTTGGATCTACAGTCCAATGAAGAACTTAATCTCCCCTATGAGTGACATCTCAAACTCTTTCTTCATCTCATCAGCAAACTCATGACTCATCTTGTCATCTCCACCAAAGATAATGTCATCAACAAAAACCTCAAAGATCAGGATCTGATCTACTTCAGATTTCAAGTAGATATTGCTATCTTCACTTGTTCTCTCAAATCGAATCTTCACAAGATGGGAATGTAAACATTCATACTAAGCTCTAGGTGCCTGCTTGAGACCATATAAGGCTTTATGTAGCCTGCACACCATATCACTATCTTTAGATAGGGAGAACCCATTTGGTTTCTCTATATACACCTCCTCTTCAAGTACACCATTTAGGAATGTAGATTTTACATCTATTTGATATACCTTGAAACCTTTAAAAGCTGCACATGCAAGAAGCATATGAACTCCTTCAAATCTGGCCATAGGAGTAAAGGTTTCTCCATAGTCTTCTCCTTCTTCTTGGGCATATCCTTTGCACACCAATCTGGCTTTGTTTCTAATCATCGTGTCATCCTCATTCAACTTGTTTTTGAAAACCCATTTGGTACCAATGACATTTTCATGCTCCGGTCTTGGTACCAAGGACCATGTACCATTTTTCTCTATCTGGTAAAGTTCCTCTTCCATTGCCTTGATCCAGTCTTCATCTTTATGTGCCTCTTTGAATGATCTAGGCTCAAGTTCAGAGATCATACATGAGTTTTCTTTGATCTGATTAGGATCATGATTCAGTTTGACATACCAAGGAATAGTCTTGACTAGTTCTTCTTGCTTTTCCTCTTCATTCCCATCTTCATTAGCATCAGCATTCACCGGTTTAGGAACACTATTACTGGTACTTAGTTGACTAACAACCGGTTCCCAGAAGGTTGCAACTAGTTCATTTATAGCTTACTCATTGCTGGTTTCCTCCAGTTTCTTAGAGGTTTCATCAACTCTCACATTGATGCTTTCCATGATTCTCTGAGTCCTATAGTTGAAACACTTGAGAGCTTTGCTCTTGGTGGAATATCTTAGGAATATTCCCTCATCACATTTAGCTTCAAACTTGCCCTGATGTTCACTCCTCTTGATGTAACATTTGCTACCAAATACCCTAAAGTAGCTAACCACAGGTGTCTTTCCAGTCCAATACTCATAAGGAGTTTTATCCTTACCTTTCTTGATGAGTACCTAGTTCATTGTGTAGACTACAGTGCTCACCGCTTTTCTCCAAAAGGTGTGAGCTACCTTTCCTTGAATCAACATAGTTCTAGCTGCTTCAACCATAGTCCGGTTATTCCTCTCTGCTAGGCCATTCTGCTATGGAGTCCAGCGAGTAGACAGTTGCCTCTTGATGCCAAATTCTTCACAATAATTGTTGATATCACTGGAGGTGAATTCCCCTCCTTGATCAGTTCTCAGGCACTTGATCCTTTTACCACTTTCCTTCTCCACTAATGCTCTAAAAGCTTTGAACTTTACAAAATCTTCAGACTTGTCTTTCAAGAATGTGACCCACATCATTCTTGAGCAGTCATCAGTGAGAATCATGAAGTACCTATCACCCTGCACACTTCTAGTTTTCATGGGACCACACAAATTAGTATGCACAAGATCAAGCAAGTTGTCAGCAGTGAAAGATTTACCTTTAAAGGTTGAGGAAGACATTTTCCCCAATTGACACTGTCTACACAAAGGATTTTCCGGTTCGCTCAGCACCGACAATCCTCTAACTGCCTTGTTCTTACTGGCCTTCACAATATTATCAAAGTTTATATGGCAGAGTCTCCTATGCCATATCCAACTATCGTCAAACTTAGCCATAACATAGGTACTGATATTAGCATTCAATTGAAACAGGTTACCTTTGGTCTACATACCGGTAGCCACAATTTCACCATTCTTTCATTTGATTCTGCACACTCCATTCTTGAATTCTAGAGTGAGACCACTATCATTCACCTGGGCAACACTCAGAAGGTTGTGTCTGAGACCATCAACCCAATACACATTGTCAGCACTACTCTTTTCATTCAGAGAGATGGACCCTTTTCCTTTAACCATACATGGTGCATCATTGCCAAAATGAACCACACCACTATCATATTCTTCGAAAGATAGAAACTTGCTTCGGTCACCAGTCATATGGTGAGAACAACCACTATCAATAATCCACTCATTGGAATTACCAAAGTGGGAGACAAGAGCCTTCTTGTCTAACACATCTTCCTTTACAACAACAAACACAATGTCTTCATTCTCTTCATCTTCTGATTCCTCATCTGTGACACCTTCATCAACTGCAACAAAACTATTTCTTCAGTTTCCTCCTTTGAATTTCTTGAACCTTTCCGGTTTATCCTTGTTATCACTATTAGGATAGTTCATAGCAATATGTCCTATCTGGTTACAAGAAAAACATTTCAAAGGGAGCTTACCTCTATATTTACCGGTTCCTTTTGGAAATTTCCTACCAAGAAGAGATTCAAATTCCATTAGAAACTCCTCATCATCCATCACTCTTCTCTGTCTTGTTTCATCACTGGTGCTTGCTTCTTTTCCTTTCCTGGATGGTACTGCAGAGGCTTTAAAAGCTGATTCAGTCTTTTGAACATTGCCATCAAAACTATTCAGCTCATAGGTTGTCAGCTTAGCAATGATGGATTCTAGGGATACCTTAGTCTTATCTATTGATCTCAACTCCTGAATAGTAGCAACCCTTATTACATAGACCGACAATAGGGATCTCAAGACTTTGCTTACCATAGTGGAATCTTCCA
Organism: Cryptomeria japonica; assembly: GCF_030272615.1. Lineage (NCBI taxonomy): Eukaryota > Viridiplantae > Streptophyta > Pinopsida > Cupressales > Cupressaceae > Cryptomeria > Cryptomeria japonica. Next base: position 88,057,893 of record NC_081411.1, on the reverse strand, counting down.
TTTTACCACCTGCACTCTTGATATCTCCAACAACAGTTTTGATTCTTATTTCATATTGTTGAATGGTTTCACCTTCAATCATCTTCATGTCTTCAAACTTCCCTCTAAGGCTTTCTTCCTTAGCCTATTTTACATGCTCATCACCTCCATAGATATTTTCAAGAGTATCCCATACCTCTTTAGGATTTACCTTATCTTGGATATCAATAAACTCAATGTTCGATAAACTACTAATTAGGGATTCCATGACTTGCCCATTCTCCTGCATCTCTCTCTTTTGGTCATCGGTGAGAGTACCGGTAGGGGTAACATAGGAATTCTCAACATAGCTCCAGCGTTGAGCACCCATGCTTCTGATGTATATCTTCATTCTGTCTTTCCATATACTGAAATTTTCCTTCTTAAACTTTGGACCTTCCCTCTTCATCATTACAATAGGATCTTTCCCTCAAGTGGTTAAACTTACAACACAGAGGACCTAGAGGATGCTCTGATACCAATTGATAACTCAATGGTGAAATAATAGTACCAAACCGGTACTGAGAGGGGGGTCGAATCAGTATAGACAAAAACCCAGTCTTAATCCAGTTTGACAACAGACACTCCAAATGACTGGTAAACAGTGATACCAGTTTGAAACAAACACTCCAATAATGCTCTTAACTTAATTCATACTGACTTATGTGCTCTAGCTAGAACTAAAAGTTTACAAGGTGGTAGATATTTCATGCTAATCATTGATGACTATTCTAGAATGTGTTGGGTTACTTTTCTCAAAGAAAAATTAGAAGCACTAGGGAAATTCAAACTGTTCAAACTAGAGCACATAAGGAATTTAATGCAACCGGTAAGAAAATAAATTTTTTGAGATCAGATCAAGGAGGAGAATTTACATCTAAGGAATTTAATGCATTTTGTGAAGTGAATGGAATCAGAAAACAACTATCAACACCCCAGACACCACAACAAAATGGAGTTGTAGAAAGGAAAAAAAGAACTATCTTGGATGTAGCCAGAAGTATGTTGTATGAATCAAATCTACCACATGTATATTGTGATAACTCAATGATGAAAGATTAGTACGAAACCGGTACTGAGAGGGGAGAGTGAATCAATACAAACAAAAACCTAGTCTTAAACTAGTTTGACATCAGACACTCCAAATGACTGGTAAACAGTGATACTGGTTTGAAACAGAGTGCAACCGATAAAGCTAAGAGTGACTGAGACAATCATTAACTGGTTAATCACTTAGCTTTCCACTCAACTCAAAACTACACTACCATTTCATCCTTATGCATGAATAGGTAATCTATCATCAAAATATAAAAATAGCTAGTTCAACATGTTTTATTGACAGGCATAAAAAACAAAACCATCACATGCTTGACAAACAATTAAAAAGAATCACAAGATAAAAGCATCACACATGGCACATATTTTTCATGTGGAAACCCAACTGGGAAAAACCATGGTGGGGATGAATACCCACAAGCTGTTTTTGATCTCTTTGGAAGTCCACTTTGTTAGGAGCCTTGTCCGGTTAGAGACATTACAATAAGTTCTACTAGGGATCGATCCTATTAGGGATCACCCGGTTAAGGGATGGCTAGAATACCCGGTTAAGGGTTAAACCTTGTTAAAGGTTACCTTGTTAGAGGATTTCAAGAACTCAATAGCTAAAGGATTTCACTAACTCAATAGCTTCATGTTACCCTGTTAAAGGATTTACAACAAGCTGGTTAAGGCTACCCTATTAAGGGATTTCACAACTGTTGTAGTGGGTAAAGATCAACAAGTATAACAATGATCTGATAATAGCACTCAATGCCAATGAAGATCCTCTTAAGTTCCTCTTCACCTTCTGCACTTAGACTCTATAGGTATCACTTCTCTCCTATAGTTTGGCAAGAATCACATATCCTTTCTCTTGGATACACACACACAACAACTTTAGAAAGAAACACAACATTGACCTTATAGGAAACAGACAGGTCAGAAGCATAAACCCTAAACCCTAAACTTGTTACATTAAGCAATTCAAACGGTTCAATCCTAACCATTGAGCATACTGCATTAAATGCAACAATTCTTGATCCAATCTTAAGACTTTCTCCATCATCCATTATCCACCAATTTCATGGCGGTTGATAACCCATCACACGTTATCACCATTTACAAACTTCACACATTCCCGAGGTAAATAGGGATAGTCTTCTTCATGCAAGATCCTTCACGCACACAAGGCTTACGTGGCAAGATGATCTGTTCTTTGTTACCATGCTAACTCATCACACAAAGATCACCGATTGAGTCACACAGGCTTGAGGCACTTCAACCAGAAACCCTGACACTACCAACCGGTAGTCACACAAGGGTTCCATGTACCGGTTCCCATAACAACATGTTGATTCACCTTGACATGTCGGTTCACCATGAACAAATATTCCGCTTCACTTTGAGATATATACCAGTTCTCACATATGTCAGTTCCCTTTTCTCACATATGTCAGTTCTCACATATCACATATTGCCATCAATGACAACATACAGTATCATTATGTCCTCATACCGGTTCACATAATGCCAACATATTGGAGAGAAGCAGTAAGTATAACGGTCTATACATTCAACAAAGTCCACATCAAAAGATAAACCAGTAAGACACGTCATGAACTATGGTTTGGTATTACTCCTACACTTAAGTATTTTAGAATATTTGGAAGTAAATGCTATATTATTAGAGATGAGTATATTGGAAAATTTGATCCTAGAAGTGATGAAGGAATATTTCTTGGTTATTCATCTAAAAGTAAGGCATATAGATGTTTTAACAAAAGGTTACAAAAAATTGTTGAGAGTACAAATGTAAATATTGATGAACAATTCAGAGAAACTTCAAGGTATACAGACTCTAAACCGGTAACAAAAATGCTAACAAATGAATCTGTACAAAATCCATCGGTACAGAATGAGGATCCAGTTACATCGATATCATCTGAAAATTCCACTACAACTGAGGAACAACAACAAACAAAGACACATTGGTATGTAAGACTAAATCACTCTAAAGATCAAATAATTGGAAACATGCATAAAGTAGTTATGACAAGAGGAAGATTGGAAAATGAAGAGGTATGTCTTATTTCTCAAATTGAACTGTCATCTGTTAATGAGGCATGTGAAGATAAACATTGGATTAAAGCTATGGAAGAAGAATTAGAACAAATTGAGAAGAATAACACTTGGACATTAGTTCCCCGACCTAAAGATAAAAATGTGATTGGAACCAAATGGGTATTCAGAAACAAACTTAATGAAAATGGTAAGGTTATCAGGAATAAAGCAAGACTAGTGTGTAAGGGATATTCTTAGAAAGAAGGAATTGATTATAATGAAACATTTGCACCGGTAGCTAGAATTGAGGCAGTTAGATTTTTCTTGGCTTTTGCAGCACACAAGAACTACAAAGTTTATCAAATGGACATTAAATGTGCATTTCTGAATGAAGATCTTGAAGAAGAAGTTTACATTGAACAACCTGATGGTTTTTCTTTGACAGAAAACAAAGATATGGTTTGAAGGTTAAGGAAAGCCCTGTATGGATTGAAGCAAGCTCCAAGAGTTTGGTATGCAAGATTAGATAAGTATCTTTTGAAGATTGCTTTTTCTAAAGGTATTGCAGACAACAATTTATATTATAAAGTGACTAATGATGATATCTTGGTTACAAAAGATTTTGTTGATGATATAATCTTTGGAGGAGAAAATGGATTATGTGAAGACTTTTCTATTCAAATGCAACAAGAATTTGAAATGCCTATGATTGGAGAAATAAAATTCTTTTTAGGATTGCAAATCTCACAAATTGATAAAGGTATATTCTTGAGTCAATCTAAGTACTTGAAGGAGTTACTAAAGAAATTTTGAATGGAAAACTCTAAACCGGTAAGCACACCTATGACTACAAATGACAAAATATCGCTAAGAGATGAATCTACATCTGTTAATCCAACTAGGTATATATCTATGATAGGAGGTTTACTGTATTTGAAACAAACAAGACCTAATATCATGAATGTAGTAATGTATTATTTCAAGATTTCAGACTAATCCTAGAGAAAATCATGAATCAGCAGTAAAAAGGATTTTTCGGTACTTACAAGGAACTACAAATCTTGGATTATGGTATCCTAGAGATGAAAACTTTGAATTATATGCATACATAGATGCAGATTGGGTAGGAGATGTGGATGATAGGAAAAGCACCATAGGTGGAGCATTTTTTCTTGGAAACAGACTAATTTCTTGGTTGAGCAAGAAACAAAGTGCTACATCTTTATCAACAGTTGAATCAGAATATATTGGTATTATGGCTTAAACAAATGTTGAAGGACATAAAGGTAAAATGCAAGGAACCTATAACTATCTATTGTGATAACACTACAGCAATTGATATATCCAAGAACTCAGTATTACTCTCCAAAACCAAACATGTTTTTATAAAACTAAATTTTCTAAGGGAGGAAGTTGAAGCAAAAGAAATAAAAATGGTTTATGTGAATACAGAAGAGTAGATTGCGGATATTTTTACTAAACCTCTACCTAAGGAGACTTTTGAATATCTCAGAGATCAGCATGGGGTCATACCCCCATCGATAGAGACTTAGGAAGTTGATATTTGTCATCAATTGGCATAATTAACAAGAGAAAATCTTTTACTCCGGTCTTTAATGAGGAAGCTACTTCCCAGGGGGAGTAGTTGGTATACTATATTGGTTGGTATTTTGTAAATTTTTTTACTCTGGCATTTGATGTCAAAGGGGGAGAGATTGGTATATGGAAAAACACAGGAAAAACACAAGGAAGACACATGTTACTCTCAGGGGGAGAGACTGTTACTTTGAGGAGAGACTATTCATATCTGAATTCTGGTTATAATTTCTTTTTGGGAAATTATTGGTTTTTGGTATTTGGCATTTTTGTTTTGGCACTTTGATCTTTTTTCCATCTTGTGTTGCCATCCATGCCAAAGTGGGAGATTGTTGGTATTTTGGTATGGTTTTTTCATTGATGTCAACACCTACTAAACACTATCAACTCTGGCATTTTGGAGAATCAACAACATTCACCTACAAGTACACAGTCACTGATATCTGGTACACTGGCAAGATATAATGTTTACCGACACTTGGAATGGCATTGAAAACACATGGTTATGTCGAAGACATCTTTTGCACACCTTGTCTTGAACATTGGTTTATTGGAATAATTATAATTACAAATTTTCTATTACCGGCAAATAGGTCCAGAGTATACACTGGTAGGCTTATCTTTTCCAGATCAGCATGGCGTGCTATAGAGATGACTTATTATTGTTGTAAATGCATTAAGATGACATGTTAAATTGATTATTGCATCGAGTATTAATTTATTTGTAAATTGATTTTATTGTAATATCCTTTAGAGCCGACCTACTAAAATGTAAGTTCTTAATTGTAAGATCAGATGTGGAATGCGAAAAAGAGTTGTGTGAAGGTATATGCGAGAATAAGCAGAACTATATATGCAGACATCATTTGAAGATTGAAGGAGGGTTTTGTGAAGGTAATTAGAACTATACTGGTACTGAATCCAGCATAGAAAAATGCTAAATTAAGCAGTTGATTCTTATTGGATTTAACCATCCAATTGTAGTTAGTGTGACTCCCATTTGTGATTGAGTAGTGAGCTCTAGGTGCTTGGCCTTTCTGCATGTTCAGACCCCATTTGTATACACTTACTATCTATAGTAGTATCATTTGATTGTGGGTAAGGTTTTCCACTGTGGTTTTTCCCCTTATAAGGTTTCCACATATAAGTTTTGGTGTTATGTGTTGTGGATGACTTTGTTCTTTTTGTTTCATGCATTAAATCTTATCGGTGCTATTAACTGATAGAACTGTCTATCGCCATAAAAGACTGGTTTACCGATATAAAGTATTAAAGTTGTTGAAGTTGCTTTTGGTTTAAATTTATTAGACAACTGATTCACCCCCCCCCCCCCTTAGTTGTCTCCGGGACCTAATAGTGCATACCTGTAAATGTTATTTTCGGATCAATTCTTAGGTAAGTTTATTTTTTCTTTTGATTCGTGTTATTAATCTTGGGCTAACACTTTCATTAATATATATGTATGCATGGGTGGTTCATGGTTGCAAGAAATTGTAGGTACAATATGCATAGGTACAAGGTTATCTCCACCTAGATTCGCAGGTTTGAGTTTACCTTATCAACCCTAAGGAATTGGATTAGGTAGTCGTAAGACCCTCATTTTACCCTAGTCCTGCTCAAGTGAGAATTGCCAGTCATCTTTTAGTTTCCCTTTGGCTGGGTATGTGGGTCATGTATTTGTTTAGCTTTCTTGGGTTGCATGTTGTGCATATGGTAAAATTGATTATTTAATCCCAAGTATTTAATTAGATCGAATGTATTTTTATGCATTACTAGATTAAGGGACTAAATAAAATAGGACCCCATTGTCTGATTAATCTATAATCAAATTGCTAAATTCATGTTTGTAGCAAGTTTGATTAATTAGTTATTTTTAAATGATGAATTAATGAAGTATATGCATTTTGAAAGGAAAGGTTAAATAGTATTTGAAAATAGAAATATTTTACACTCTTTGGCATTTTCAAATAGAAATGTTAGTTTTAATTAAATTAAGAAAACCAATTTTAGAAGAAAAAGCAAGTTTTGAATATTGAATTATTTGGAAAAATGATTTTTATTTGACGAAATTATTTTAAACCATAAAAAGTATTTTTGGTCAAACAATTTCCTTTTAACCTAGTTTTTGAACAATATTTGGGGAAGTTATTTTTGGAATGGAAAACTTTGGGCATTTGTTGGAGAAGGATTTTCTTGAGCTTGCAAGTTGGGCTATTTAGCAAATCACTTCCACAATTAAATATGGAGGTAGGATTTTTATTAATCTCCTTTGTTGTCTTGAAATTTACTGATTGGTTTTGAAACAAATCTATATTTGCTTGTTGAGAAATCTTTTAGATTGTTGAATAGAGAAGAATAGAAATGTGATTTTGAATTTATCCCACCTTGAATACATTCCTTTATTTTCAAATTAGTTTCTGGTTTACTCAAATTAATTTCAAGATTCAATTTGAGTATGGGTTTTAAATCTATGCAAATTGTTTATGCTTGGTTAAATGAAAGTGGAGAATGCTTGATATTTTGCCAAATTGGGTATTTTGGCATGTTGGTAGTTTTCAAAAAAAAAAAAGAGGCATTCCCAGTTTCTTCTGATTTTTTCATCTTGTTATTTTTGGGGTTTATTTTCTTATTTAAAAATAAATATAATCAATGAAAAACCCGTGTCTCTGTGCGCAAGAATTGGGGGTTTTAATTTTTTATTATCTAAAATAATTGAATAAATAAATAAATGTTGAAGTGGTTTTAAGTTTTGAAGGGTAGGGAGTCGTGGCTCGACTTGCGCCCCTCACATGGATGACAACCATGTGGAGGTTTTAGTCCATAGTATCGTCGCAGAGGTTTGTGACCACAGTGTGGCCACAGGGGTTTGTGTCCATAAAGTTACTACATAGGTCTGCATGCACAGTGTGGATGTAGCCGTGTCCACAGTGTGGATGCACATGTCTGCATCCACATTGTGGCTGCAACCTCTGTAATGAAAGCATAGCCTCCACTCCCATGGTTGGGACGTGGGCCCGATAGGTTTCTCCTTTTTTCTATAAAATATGAAAAATAATAACGCAATTTTATTAATTATATTTTATTTAAAAGTTTTTAATATTATTGTATTAAAAAGTTTTAAATAGTATTTTTTATTATTAATTATTAATTAGTATATATTTTATTAATTTTTATTATATATATATATATATTAATTAATATTTAATTTATATTTTTTTGTATATATATCTATGCAAGGGAATAACCTGATTTTGAAAAGGTTAAATTAGGTGTTTCCATTTGAGGGAAATAGAAATGTTTTCTTTTGTTTTGTTATGTGGAAAGACATGGAAATTCATTATTTATTTTTATTAAAATGAATGTAAATTTTTGATAATTAATATATATATAAATTAGATTATATTTTTATACGTATCGTATATTCATATAATTATATTAATGAGATTTTAGTTTGAAAATTTATTGTGAAAGTATTTATATCATTTTATGATGAAAATTGAATTACAGTTGAATTAGTAAACCATGGGTGACATGTACCTAAATGAGGTAGACAAATCACAATCAAATTTAGATCTATTAGAAAATTGGATCAATTGTAATGTTTAAGTGATATGGAATAATGATTGTCATTATATATTTATGTCAACGAATGTTTAATTTTTTGAATTCGCATTTGATTAAGAAATGGCAAGTCCTTGGTTGTGATTATTGGATATTGTCATATGGTTATTTTGGTATCTTCTTATGTCCTTGATCTCGAGTATTGACTATTTTCCTCTGATGGTTTTGTATCTTGTCATGTCCTTTTATGCGAGTGTTGGGTGTGGTTATGTGGTTGGATATAGTTGGTCATGTCTCTAGTCAGAGAACTGTCAGTCAGTGCACCTCATATGAAGACTTCTTTGGCCAAGTGGATATTCTACCCTATTGAACTCTATATGTTTGTCTTGGTGTATTTCTTGGTTTAGGAGTTCATTTGATTATGGTCTAGTGTCATATGGGAGAGTGGATTTTGAGTGGGGGTTGTGCCCAAAGTGGTTGTAGGGTAGCCCATCGAAAGTGTGTCTAAATAAGTAATAACCTAATAGCATATTAGAGAGTTTAGTAAATTAAAACACTAAGTAAGATAATTATGCCTCATGCATAGGATGAGTGCTAGTACAGACTCAGGATGCAATGACAAGGCCTGAAATGGCAAACCAACAACCTTGTCTTCACAAAAGGATATGTTGGGTCCACATGAGAGTTGGATGGGTCAGAGGTTCGGGAAAGGTTTCCAGGCTAACCCAATAAATGGGATCAGGACCTATGGAGGCCTACTAGGGTAACAGTACTATGTTATGTGATGACACTTGTCCCTTATATTCACTAGTATGTAGTTTGTATTGTCTTTTCTAGGAATACTATTGTGGAGTCATATCTGGTTGTTTATGCTTATGAGAGTATATGATATTCATGATAGACCATGGGTTGCCTGTGATGGGTTGAGAGGACTTAGTTTCACAGGTTCTCTAGTTGTTCTTTTGTAATTGCTTCTTGTCATGTTTAGTTGGATCCTTTTCCTTTTCTGGGATCATTCATGTATCTATTGGATCGATGTGGTCGTATGTATTCTTGGTATATGTGAGTGTTTATGGCAGGATGTAAATGATGTGAACCTTATGTATTCTTCACCCTATTATTTATTAAATGGGTCTTGTAGTTGAGAAGACCTAGAGATGTAGCCCACTAGGGGTGAACTCCGATATCATTTCGGGGTTATGTGATGTTTCTGTTCTTCTATTTCCTCTTTATTTAGCATGTACAGATGGCATTATCATTAAAGTGTATAATGTGGATTAGATGTTGTTAATCTTAAATGCATGTTTGTAGTTATCTTATTAAATGCAGTAATATGGATCATGAAGAATGCATGTTATTATAATGGAAAGTATTAATTAGTTTTTAATACAATTTAAGTATGTAAGGAAATTAGATGCATGACATATGTTTTAAATGTAAGTTTAAACTAAATGTATGGTTAAGTTATAATGGATGAACTCCTCATGTTATCTATAATTTTAACTTACCAAACAAATCTATCCTTGTTTTAAAGTATTTTCATATCATTAAGTTAATCAACTTAATTGGATTTATTAGCATGAGTTCAGTTAAGTGTTGAATCAATTAATCACACTGGTAAACTCTTTAGATGTTATTTAAGTCTTCTGTTGTGTAATCTGAACTTAATGATAATTCAATGTATCATTATTATGTTTTAACTTAAAAAAAAAAATAGTTGCACTCTATTCTTGTAGTTTATCTTTATCCTTTCAGGGTTTCGTGGCGGGGCATTACAATGTGCAAGATATATATATATCTCTCTGTGTGTGTGTGTGTGTGTGGATAAATACCTTTAGAATAATCTATATATATATATATATATATATATATATATATATATATATATATATATATATATATATATATATATATATATATATATCTGTGTGTGTGTGTGTGTGTGTGTGGATAAATACCTTTAGAATAATCTTTATTTCCAGTTGGTGATATTTCAAACAGATTTAACTAATTACAGGTTATCATATATTCATATGTATATATGTAACTATATACATAGGAATATATAAAATGCAAATCATGAAATTTGAATCCGTGTTTTTATTTTTTTTGTTTCTAACAAGTAGATTTTAAAACATCTATAGATGTGTAACTAGTTTAAAATCCATTTCATTTTTCTATATTATTGTAATATTTTCTTCCTAACCTTGGATTAATCTAACTACTCTTTCTTTTTCCAAGCTATTTATTTTTCTACAATGTTACAAAAGTGAATGTTATAAATAAAATGAATCTCTTATTAATTTTGTAAGACTAATCTTTCTAGGAATAAAAGTAAACGAAGAGTCTAGAATGTAAATAATTCAATACTAGTTTAGGGATTACAATGTTTCTTTTATTTTAACATTAACTTAAATTTTAAAAAAACATCTCATTTATATAAATAAAGAGTAAATATTTTCCAACTTTGTATTTATTCATATAAGAATTACAATAAAATAACTATAGATATTTTGTCTCTTTTCTTTTGCTACTAAATACATAAACTTAATTTGAAATTAAATGAATAGTAGGTAAGAGAAATACATAGGTATCTTTACCTTTTACATTATTTTTCCATATTTCATTAATCACTTGAAAATAAGCATAAATTGATATAATCTTGAAGTTGCAACTTGATATCATTCCCCAAATCAACTACATAGATAACATTTTTTCTTCCATCTTCTACATCGAATATGCAGACCTGAAAATAAAATAACTCCTTTGGTTGTGACCATGGAGGCTTACCTCCCAACCTAGGCCTACAAGAGGCCACCTCAGATCTTGGGAGAACTAGGTGCAAAATAGGTTACAACCAAATATAAAACACATACATTTTTCAGAATACATAGAGGAAACACTCAAAAAAAAAAACTCCCAACCCAAGCTTAACACATAGTCAAAAAGTTAAATTTTTAAAGTGGGGTGAAGGTGGACTAAACATGGGGAGATGTACAATTATAATACAATAACCAATCCACCTCAAGGCTAATAAACTCCTTCCAAACTTGGTCTCTCATGGCCATAAAAAAATCTCTTATGACCCCATAAGGCTTTCAAGCCAAATCCTCCCTTACGACCCCCAATTTAAAAATAAATAAAATGCAACACTCGCTCTATTCTGGGAAGAGAGACTCTACACCCTATGACTTTCATACACTCTTCACCCCAATTCTACTCTACCCTCCCAAAGGTGAGTTTGGTCTTGACTCCCTTGAACAACATTCAAGAAAAAGCATACTACACTATGCAACAACTCAACAAAGAATCACAATAACACAAAAAATCAAGTCACAAATAAGTACTTTTAGAACATGTAGCTTTTCACACAAAGAAACCAAAATATGCATTTAAATCCTAAGGGTGAGAATACACCAACCTCAACTCCTACAATGGAATGTGATATGAAGATTTTATGAAGAGCCTTCAACCCAGGAAAACAAGATTTCCACCGACTACAAGTTTTTTATCCTAGCTAAATTTCTTTCTTCAAATTCAATTATTTCAAGAACTCTTGATCTCCAAGATTGGAGAGTAGGTGATGAATTCTAAGTTTCAATTTTTCTCCTAAGTAGACTCTTCTCACACTTTCCAACTTCCTTGGAAAATGAAGGTCAGAGCTCATAGGTTCATCTTCCCAACCCTCTTCTAAGGTTTCAAAAAGAGGAAACTGAAAAGGTAAGTGTAAGGTGGGGAAGTGCATCCAAAACAAGGATAGAAGGTTGTCTTACCAAGACTCAATCTTCTAAAAGTTGATTTTCATCCATCAAAAAAAGGTCACTTTTGAAGTAACTTGGCAATCACATGTGACTGGTTCTATGCCCAAAAGGGTCCCTTACCCATAGGTATATCAAGTGGGCCTTCAAAGTTGACTTAACCTCAACTATAGGAGTTAGTTTGACCCCCCAAAAACCCATCTAAAGTTTATCTATGGGTCAAACTTTATTTGACCATACCAAAGGCTCCCTAACCAAGTTGCCTTTCAAGAAAACTAAATGAGGTTTGAAAAATACATTGGTTCTTACATTTCCCTCTCAAGTACATTTCACATTCCAACTCACAACACTTTACATGTGTCAAGTGACACCATAAAATACAACACATCAACATACACTTCGACATGCCTCTTGAAGATGAAATAAATTAAAATTTAACAAACTAAGCACAAACACATGAATTCACTTATACAAAAAATAAACAGATTAAGAACAAGTTATTGTCTCTCCAAATAGACAAACCTTGGCTTCATAATCACACATAGGTTTGGCTCTAGTTCTCTCATGTATTTCCATGGTCACATGGATTAATATCCAGCACATCTCAATCCACACATTAGTAAATCCAAAATAGTATGCATACATATATGAAGGAATACACTTAAATATGTAGCATCTGTTAGGGTTCCCACAAAAACTGAGAGGGGGGGGTGAATCAGTATCTGACCGGTAATGATATTTTCCTAAAACTGAATATGCAAAACATAAAGTAACTGTATACCGATATGCAAGAATTAATGCAAATAATAGAATCAAAAACATCCACATGAAAAGAACACCATAATACAAGATGTTTAATGAGGAAACCCGGTGTGGGAAAAACCTCAGTGGGATTTGTGACCCACAATATTCACTTACTGACCAATAAGGGAATATTACTTACAATAGGGGCCTACACATGCAGGAAGGCCAATTGCCTAGAGGTCACTACTTAATAAGAAGTCACACTGACTTACAATGAGGATTTACACAAATCCAATATTCTGTACTACTTTACAATAGCATCTTCAATGCCAGATTCAGTACCGGTTCTTGCTCTGTTCTTTACATATACCCTTGACCTAAAATTCACACATTAGGTTTGCTTTACAATTTATTATACTTCCTATCCATATCCTACAAATGACTACAATGATCTCTTTTATATACAAGAGTCATTTTACAATTTGCCAAGTCAGCTTACAATAATAAACAAAATATTACATATCAAAAATCCTGTCGGCCTCAGTGCCAGTATACATGTTTCCTTCTGTGTCAGTGTACATCTTCTGTGTTGGTGCCGGTATAGATTGATCTTGCTGATGCCGGTGCACTGTCTTGTTTGAACAATATTTTGCCAATAGAATGTCTTGTTGATGCCATAGGATTGCAAGGTTGCATGTGTTAATGCTTTGCCAGTATAATCTCTTGCCTGTGCCATAAGATTGCAAGGTTACCATCAATGACAAAACCTTCAATCACACATAATGTCTCATTGGAGTGTCCATATGACAACAATCTCCCCCTTTGGCATTGATGGCAACACTCATGAGAAATTTCAAAAAAATATCAAAAAATGTGTAGACCAAAAATGTTACCAAAAATGTGAGATCTCCCCCTGAGCATGTGATCCCTGTGCTTTGAATTTTCTCATCTACTACTCCCCCTTTGGCATCAATGACAAAGGTTAGTAGATTTTGTAGTTGTACCAATTCATAACGTCAACTATGTAGTTGGGTAGTTATTATCTAAAGAATATCTCCCAAAATTAAGTTGATGCCATCCATAAACTTCTTACTCTCCTTTATTTCTATCTCAGTTCTGTATATTGAACCGGTGAGGTGCTGCAAGTGTTCTGGCGGTGTTTTGCTACCCTATGTTAGTGCCTCTGAGATTTCCTTCCGCATAGATGCTAAATAGTCCATTCTTGGACTTAGTTTAGATCGCAAGAATTTTGCCTTGTTTATTATTTTCTCTTTCTCTCTTTCTAATTTGAGCAATTCATCCTCAAAATTTGTTATCTTTTCTTCAAAAACTGATAATGTATCAGGTGAGTTAACAAAATTATTAGCAAGTTTATTGATCTCTTCCTATACCTTGCTCATCTTTTTGTCTACATCTATGGTCAAAAAGTTTATCTTACAGGTTTCTTTGTACAGAGTTTTGTACTCTTTCAATAAATTACACAGTTCTGATAGAAGTGTGTCAAATTCCCTATTACATTTCTTTATTCCTTCATCAAAGAATTTCTATTTCTCTTTTTCTACACTTTCCTTTATAGTTTCTACCTTTGTTTGCTCGAAATTTCCAGAAATATATTTACAAAGTGTATCCAACTAGCCTAAAGAATCTTTGTTGGCTATATTACAATTAGGAGCTATTGATTTCAAAACTGGGATTGAATCATTTATCGCTTTATAAGCTTGTGAGCTATAATAAGTTATTTTCTTGATAGGTTCGAGCAATATCTCTGTTACATTTGATGGTGACCCAACAAACTGAGTGCCAGTGGAAGTGACCATGCTAGTATTGACCTTTGGTAGGTCTGTTTGTGTCTCCATCTCTTTAAGCATTGGTTTTCCTGCATCATTTCTTACCAGTGGCATCTGTTCTGGAGCCTTTAACTATGTTGGTTGCTATGTTTGTGTTCCAGTTTCCATCTTTTTCTCTAAATTTGCTACTAGTTGCTCTTTGTTTCCTGTTGTTGGTTGCTCTTTATTTTCTATTGCCAGTTGCTCTTTGTTTTCTGATTTATCTGTTGTATCCTTGTCTACCACTATGTTGATTTTCTGAGTATCAACATTTACAGTATATAGGACTTCAAGATTAGGATTATTATCCTCTATGTCCATGCTCTCAGCTGCCGGTTGATCTTCTACAATTGTTGTTTTTACCGATGGAATATTTAAAGGAGGTGTGGGTAAGTTGTCTCTAATCTTGATACTTGGTTGTCCACCAACTTTACCTTTCCCTTTGTCCTTTTGATATACCACAATGGGCTTGGGATTCCTATATTCTTCTTGTTTTTCTTTTTCAACCAAGAATGTATCCCAACCATCTTTTATTTCCTTTGAAACTTTAGTAACTCTACCTGCCATTAGTGATATTTGCCGGTGTGCAGTGGAAAAAGCTGTCCGGTTGGCCTGAGCTATCAGATCATCAATTTCCTTAGGTGAGTTGAGTGGGTATACTGCAAGTAATTTTCTTATCCAACTCAACTATTCCTTACCTTTTGGCCTCAAGTCTTTTATATAATTCGTCAGGAATTTCATTTAGGACTTGCATCAAAAACTTTTTATACATGTCCATGTGTAATATAACACTCTTCTCGACTTGTCCTTTCTCATCATCTGATAGGGTGTCATAGATTTTCCCTATGTTTTTCAATTTACCTTCCTCTGTGATCTCATTCAGTAGTATGTCAAAAGGGGCCAAGTGAGTGTTTGTCTTCTTCTTCTTCTTGGGGGTCAGCTTTTTCTTAGGTGTGTCTTTGTTGACTGGAGACCTCACAACTTGTTGCTTCTGTCTTGTCCTTCTAGGTGAAGGAGTGGTTACCTGTGAGGGGTGTCTTTTCTTGACAAATCTTTTGAAAGTTGCTGGCATATCTCCTTCTGAGGAAGTATCTACCGATGATAGATGAGTTTCAGGTTGTTGGGCTACCAACTCATCTTCTGTTATGCCGGTTTTCTTTAGTACATCTTCCTTTATGGCTTTTGCTTGTCTGGTTCCTTTCCTCACAAATGCCTCAACTTTCTTTACTCTCTTTTTAGATTGAATTTGGCTTTCGATGGTCTCAGCACTACCAAATACTTCTTCCTTTGGTTCATTGGGGTCTTCCAGAAGTGCTTTGGCATAAGTTTCCACTATGTGGTCATCTGTTTCATACCCCATCTCTGTAACCCAGATTGTTCTTAGGATGACTCCTTCCATCCAGATCTCATCCTTTTTTATCACAAAGCATATATCATCCTTGTATTTGTTGACAATTTCTTATGATAGTTTGATTCTTTTATTCATTCTGACCTTTAGTGCTTGAAAATACTCATTGATATTCTTTTCTCTGTTTTCACCCATGTTGTTGAATAAGTCAGACAATTGTTTTCCTACCGGTATGTCGAATCCAAAATCCTTGTAGCCTATACTGGGAGCCTGTTTGGTTATATGTAGCATTAAGCATACAAGTAAATTTCCAAATCTAAAGGTTCCTTTCTTATCCTTCCTAATTTTTGCTAAATTGTCAATTAACTCATCTTTTAACCATTCATAGATATCAATTTTCACATTGTCCTTAACCATGTCATAAGCACTCTTTATGCATAAACTGGAAACTGAGTTAAGCCTATTTGCATGAGTTGCTTTGTAACCTAGAATCATGATAACAAATCTAACATTTGTATCGGTCACATCATTAACCCTCAATGATCTCTTGTCGGATGTTGCACTAGTTAAGTTTGTTACCAAGTCATTGGAGACCTTCTTGGTTTTGTCAGGTCTGGTACCGGTGGAAGGTAACCCTGTTACTGCTTTCACAGCTACCTTTGTAATTTTATGCACTGAGTCAAGCCAAAAGAATGAACCATGTACCCTACTCAAAACTATCCTAACCACTTCCTTGAGAAATTTAGGAATGCAGAGGATTTCAGTGAATCCTAGGGTTTCAACAATTTTATGTTTAGGTTTCACATTTCCGGCATTGTCACATATAACAGATTTATACATGTTTTTAATTTTCTTCATCACCTAATTCCTCTATGTTGCAATGAATATACATTCTAGGGTCTTCTGCATAAACAACACCCTTTGGAATTTGGGAAAAAGCACCTGTGTTGTCATCTTTCTTAGCTACCTCAGGAACTAGCTGAAACATGGGCCTAGGTCATTTTATAACCTTGACTACTATAGGGTTTGCTATGAATTCAGGTGCAGAGGAGGATGCCATGATGATAAATACCTTTTTCTATCTTTGGATGGATTGATTGCTGAAGTGCTTTGCCTCTTTGCTCGAAATGCCTTAGCTTGGAAATCTTCGCGCTCTCTGAAAGTTTGAATTCACGGTGAAATGAAATGGAGCCAAAAACCTTATTTTATAAAGTCTTTTCTACTACCTACCACATTAATTGCTTGCCGGTAATGTAATAACTTAACTTTACTTGCCGGTAATGAATGATTTTCAACTTCTTTTCTCTAACCAAGGGAATAATAGCACATATGTCATTAAACTGCCAAACCCTCAAGATAATTTTCTTCAATTTGATGAAGAACATCCTACCGGAGGAGCATTGCTCTGTCCTACCAGTGGAGCATCATGTTGTCCTGTCGGTGAAGCATTTGTTGGTTCTACCAGTGGAGGAGTAACCCCAATATTTAGATCACCTTTTCTAATCCATTGTTTTGAAAATTCTTGCTTAACCTCTTCAACCTTTTCCTTACCTTTCAAGCTAGTACTTCTGTTATCTACCGGTGTACCTTTACTTCTACAAAATTTAGCAATATGACCAATCTTGTTACATGCATAATAGGTTACATTATTTTTTTGAATAGTTTTCCCATAACCTATGCCGGTTTGTGTTCTACATTTATTTGATAAATGACCATATCTTCCACAAACATAACATCTTACATTCATTCTGCTATTTTTAGAGTTATGACCAATTTTGTTGCATTTGGTGCATTGACCGATGGGAGGATTGATGTTCTGATAATTACTAGATCTACATTCATTTGCCCTATGACCATATTTATGATAGTTAAAGCATTTTCCATTGGATTTGTAAGTATTAGAAGGTCTTACCGGTTTTCTATGATCCTAGGTATTTATAGTATTAGAGCTTTCTCCAACTTCAAATCCAATTCCAGAAGTGTCACCTTTGGGTTTTTGATTCTTCAATAAGGTACCAAGTTCTTTTGAGCTTTTCTTGAATTTTTCTTTGTGTTGATTTGCAGTTTCCAATTCCCTTTTCCAGAAGTGTCACCTTTGGGTTTTTGATTCTTCAATAAGGTACCAAGTTCTTTTGAGCTTTTCTTGAATTTTTCTTTGTGTTGATTTGCAGTTTCCAATTCCCTTTCCAAGATTTCTTTTTGTCTCATTAGTTAATTTGAGTCATTCTGAGTATGCATCAAATCTATCTTCAACATGTCATTTTCATAGCTAAGTCTTGTGTTCTCATTTGTTGCATCACTTAATCTTCTGGTCAATTCTTCTTCATTCTTCTTTCTGTCCTCAATTTCTTTGCAAAATCTCATAGTCATATCATGCATTTCATTTTTTGTTATCATGATCTCTTGTTTCAATTTTCTTATCATATCATTTAGTGATTCCTTTTCATCATTCTCATTTTGCAATTTTTCACAAAGTTCTCTTCTCTTGTTTCTTGTAACAGTAAGATTTTCTTGAAGTGCTCAAATAATGTCCTGAGCTACTTTTAAATCATCTTCTAATTTGATATTTTTCAACTTCTCTGCATCATAGTCATCCTTCAAGTTGCTTCATCAAATTTTCCATCTTTACCAGTGTCAAGATCTTCCTCAAGCTATTAGGCTTCTGAAAATAGAGGACCAAGCTCTGATACAAATTGTTAGGGTTCCCACAAATACTGAGAGGGGGGGGTGAATCAGTATCTGACTGGTAATGATATTTTCCTAAAACTGAATATGCAGAACATAAAGTAACTGTATACCGGTATGCAAGAATTAATGCAAATAACAGAATCAAAAATATCCACATGAAAAGAACACCATAACACAAGATGTTTAAGGAGGAAACCCAGTGTGGGAAAAACCTCGGTGGGATTTGTGACCCACAATATTCACTTACTGGCCAATAAGGGAATATTACTTACAATAGGGGCCTGCACATGCAGGAAGGCCAACTGCCTAGAGCTCACTGCTCAATAAGAAGTCACACTAACTTACAATGAGGATTTACACAAATCCAATATTTTGTATTGCTTTACAATAGCATCTTCAATGCTAGATTCAGTACCGGTTCTTGCTCTGTTCTTTACATATACCCTTGACCTACAATTTGCACATTAGGTTTGCTTTACAATTTATTATACTTCCTATCCATATCCTACAAATGAATACAATGATCTCTTTTATATACAAGAGTCATTTTACAATTTGCCAAGTCGGCTTACAATAATAAACAAAATATTACATATCAAAAATCCTGTCGGCCTCAGTGTCGGTATACATGTTTCCTTCTATGCTGGTGTACATCTTCTGTGCCGATGCCGGTGTAGATTGATCTTGCTGATGCCAGTGCACTATCTTGTTGGAATAATATTTTGCCAATAGAATGTCTTGTCGGTGCCATAGGATTGCAAGGTTGCCTGTGTTAATGCTTTGCCGGTATAATGTCTTGTCGGTGCCATAAGATTGCAAGGTTGCCATCAATGACAAAACCTTCAATCACACATAATGTCTCATAGGAGTGTCCATATGCCAACAACATCCAAGTTCACATTATATCATGGATTGATCTCCTAATCAAAGAACAATAAAGATATAATCCAATTTCTTTTCCTAACAATCCATATGTAACAATTTACTAAATTGTAACATTATTGAAATCATATAAAGAAATCATCAATTGGGCATGCATACATGAATCATAAAATCATCAACATAAGTACTAAAATCAAATGTAATATGTGATATATTATATACAATGATATCAAATCATTTGTCAAATAGTCTCTAAATCTATAGTGCATCAATGTAATATATCAAACGATAAGTCCATAGTGAAAAATAAAGAATTGCTATGATGAGTTTGGGGTAGGGAATCACATTGTGGATGTTGTGGTGATAACTCATGATTCCTATGGATGTTTCTAGATCATGTTCCTTTTGTGTTGATGGTCTTCATTGATCATTGTTTTCATGATTGATGACTTTCTCTGTTATGTTGTTGTTCTTCATATTTATGGCCGATAAGATGCTTGTAGCATGTTGCGGATCTTAAATGTATAATTATTGGAGGTGTTCCATTTTTTAGGCATGTAATATGGGTGTACATGCTAAGTCTTATCCAATATTCCTTATTTTGCATTTAATTTTGTAGCATGTAATGTTATATTTTTATAATTAGATGTTGTGTCTGATGGCATATGCACACTCCAATGAGACATTGTATGTGATTGAAGGTTTTGTCATTGATGGCAACCTTGCAATCATATGGTACCGACAAAGGCATTATACCAGCATCAACAGATCACACTCTACATCAGCACTCAGGACACTGGCACCTGCACAAAGAAAAGAAATATACTGGCACAGAGGCTGACAGGATTTTGTTATATTATATTTTGTTTATTATTGTAAAAACTTTGTAAGCCGACTTGGCAAATTGTAAAATGACTCTTATATATAAAAGAGATCATTGTAGACATTTGGTAATGAATGAGGAAGCATTAAGGAAAATATTAGGCAGACCTATCATGTGAAATATAGGCTAAGGGTTTATGTAAGAAGCAGAGCAACAACCGGTACTAGATCAAGCATTATAGATGCTATTGTAAAGCAGTACAAGATATTGGATTTGTATAATCCTCATTGTAAGTCAGTGAGACTTCCCATTGAGCAGTGAGCTCTAGGCAGTTGGCCTTCCTACTTGTGCAAGCCCCTATTGTAGGTAATATTCTCTTATTGGCCAGTAAGTGAATATTGTGGGTCACAAATCCCACCAAGGTTTTTCCCACACTGGGTTTCCTCGTTAAAACTTTGTGTTATGGTGTACTTTTCATGTGGATGTTCTTAATTCTATTTATTGCATTATTTCTTGCATACTAGTACACTATTATTAAATGTTCTGCATGTTTTAATTCTAGAAATTCTGCTAACTGGATAGATACTGATTCACCCCCCCCTCTCAGTATCTGTGGGATTCCTAACAGTGCCTTGAGCTGACCTTGTTGATCTTGCCAAGGTTGATGTCATGGATAAATAAATGTAATATCTTTGTAACTATGTATGTCATGGATGAGTATATGCATGAATAATGTATTAATCTTTTGAAGGAAGAGAAGAAGTGTGAGAAGCAAGTTTTTATGTGCTTAACCAGAACTATAACCAGGAATTATGAGATGTTATTTCTATGTTTCATGATATTTTGAATGTGATGCAAATCTATTTGTAACATAATGAGTCTTCTCCAGGGTTGTAGCCCTTGTTGTTTTTGGAACAGTGAGCTCTAGGTAGTATTCCCATTGTAATATTTCATATAATTGTAATAGAGTACCATCATATTGTGGGTAGGTTGCCACCATGGTTTTTTCCTTAACCATATTTTTCACATCAAAAAGCTTAGTGTTATGTGTGTTCATGACATGTTGTTGATTTATGCTTTCATGCTTTATAGTCATACCTAAAAGTGGATTTTAATTATGTAATTTTATGAGACAATTGATTCACCCCCCTCTCAGTTGTTTATCTATTATTAAAGATATTTCATCAATTGGTATAAGACCAAATTCCCCTAGAGAATCTTAACCACTTGAGGTGATCTAGGATGGCAACTTACAAGAAGGACAGACTGCAATTTGATGGAACTAACTAATGAATACTAAGAGGGGGGGGTGAATTAGTATGCCAAAAATCTTTGCACCTAAACACTTTGCAAGACTAACAATAAACCTACAAAATAGTTTAGCAGACAAACCAGTAAGCACACATGCAAACCAAATAGAAAATAATGCATTCAACCATAAAAGCACAAACACCATAATACAAGATTTTGACATGGAAACCCAAATGGGAAAAACCACGATGAGATGGAACTCACAAGTAACTATCTACAGAATAGAAACCAGACCGGTTAAGGTTAGATCGGTTGAGGTATTACAATGTTCTTTACTAGAATAGATCCTGCTAGGAATTTCAATCTCTATTAGGAGATAAGTCCGATTAAAGACTACCTTGCTAGAGGATTTTAGATCCACAGATGTGAACCACCTTGTTAGAGGATTTACAAAAAGGCTTTTGGGGCCTACCTGGTTAAGGGATACAAACTTGTCAAACATGTGAGTAATCAACAAGTGAGTGATCTAGCAAATAGCACAGGTTTCTTGGTTAGATCCTTGATAGCTCATTCCTAATGCATTCCAGCATTACTTCAGTCTTCTACATATTCATACTCTTAATAACTCCTCAACCACCTTAAACCCTAGCAACAACATTGACCTCAACCACCTTAAACCCTAGACATGATGTCCTTATAAAGGAATCTAATTTCATGTCGGTCCAATAGGATTACAATATAATTTCCTAGGTTCAATGCATCTAGACATATACGGTAACACAACACAAAAAGAACCGTTAAAGTGTCGGTACCATCAAACAATCGATGGATGGTAACTCATCACAAAATGTCAGTTGGTAATTCATCACAGAGTATTACCGGTTCATTCAAAGTACCAGTTCAAGCAAAATGTCGCCAGTTTGACAAAGTAAAGAGTGGGAAATATGTGTTCTACTACTTTGATCCTTCATGCCGCTTGAAATCATTGAACTGCTTGGGGTCAACATACTGCTTTAGATCAGTAATTACTTTCTACAAAACACCAATAGTCTAAGGACTATAATGCATCATACTGGTTGAGCATAACCCATACATAAATTAGTTTCAATGCAAGTGTGTCCATTAATGACAATCACAACATAATCATAAAAAATGCCAACAATCTCCCGCTTTGGCATTGATGGGAACACTTAGGAAATTTTGACATCTAAGTGTTTTACAACAAAAATATGCCAGAATCAAAATTACTCCCCCTAAGCATATACACTATTCCTTTTGCAAAAAATACAATGTATACTACTTCTTAACAGAAATAACATGAAAGTATACATCAAAACATTCAACATTTATAGTTCTCCCCCTTTGCCAATAGTGACAGAAAAATATTATAGATTAACACCTGTGTCATTAGGATTAAAAGAATAAGAGTTTATGAGAATAAGGAATAGAACTTGTCAAAGATAGATTTGAAGTCTTGCAAAAATAGTTTCATAGATAAGGACCAGGACTCAATTAGGGAGGTTGCAACTTCTTTCTCTGTCTGCATCTGGGAGACCTGTTCTTCCATGGCATCTAGTGTGCTCATCTCCTGAGTCACTGTTAAAGCATCTAGATTGAGATAACATTTTTGAAGAATTTGTAGGCATGGGAATAGAACCAGTTGGAGTTCCTACAAATCTTGAGTCCAGATGCTTATTTCCAACTCTAATTTGGCAGACTGGATGTGAAACCAGTGAATGGTTTGCCCATAAGTTATAAAAGAGTCGTATGGCAGCTTGAAGGTACTCATATATAACTGCAAGTCAGTTTGAAGATTCAGCTTTTGTGCAAGCACATCATCATAGAAGAGATGGGGTTGACAAATATTACTTAGTAGTAGATTTCCCTCATCCAGAGCATTCCTTATATCCTTCTGTGCTTTTTGCAGTTCAGACCAGAGTCCATTAAGCTTCTTCACCAGGGCAATGTTGAGAGCCTTTTGATGCTCTTTCTTAGCATTTGCCTCTGCTACCTCTTCTAAGCTCTGCACTTGATCATCCACTATAGTGCACAGGAGCTTCAATTGGGCCAGTGATGAGTTAGTGCTGGGGAGGTTTGTACCAGGTAACAAACTGGTAAGAGTGTCCACCGCATCTTGGATTGCATCTTCCTCCTTCCTCTTTAACACCTCAAGGAGTTCTTGAGAAACCTTAATGCTTTGTAGTAGTTCCATTTCGCTTGTAGACTGGAGGTCAATAGGATTGGTGAGGTTAGTTGGCTTGGCTTGACTACCGGTTGCCTTAGGAGTCTCCATTTGTGTGCTCTTAGCTGCTACTGCTTCCTTGTCCTCCTCTACCTTCTTCTTTTCTACTTCTATCCTCTTCTCCTCTGCCTTATCTTCCTCTACCTTTTTCTTCTTTGCTTCCTTCCTTTTCTCCTCTGCCTTATCTTCCTCTTCCTTTTTCCTCTTTTCTCCCTTCCTTTTCTCCTCTACCTTATCTTCCTCTTCCTTCTTCTTCTTGTCCTCTTCCATTTTCTTCTTGTCCTCTTCATCCTTCTTCTTCTTCTCCTCTTCATCCTTCTTCAACTTCTCTACTTACTTCTTTGCTTCCTCCTATTTGTCCTCGGTTTCCTTTTTCTTTGCTTTCTATTCTGCCTACTTCTCCTATCCTATTACTTCCGATGGTTTACCCTGAGCAACATCCTCTCCATACAGAGCATCGACATCAATAGTGTCGATAGGTTTAGTAACCGGGTTTCCTTCATTGTCAAACACTTCATCCGGTTCTGTCGTTGTCAGTTCTTGCTTAGCCTTCTTGCTATCTTGAAGCACTTTATGCATATAAACCATTGTTGTCATATGCAAATAAGTGTCTTTTTCAACATCATCAATTTTTCCTTCCAACAACCAGATTCTTCTTCTTCTGGTGAAGAAGAGTCCTTTATTTTGGTTGATGACATCAAATAACTCTGAATTGGACATGTCAGGAAAGTATTGAGAAAAAAATTTCTCCCTGATTTCCTGTTCTTTCTCTATGGCAATGCGCCATTTATTATCTAGGGACTTATATAAAGAATCTAGTGTCTTAGATCTAATTTTTGAGGGCGACTGGTCATTAGCACACAAATACCTTATAACTTCTATTTCTACTTCTTCCTATTCTTCATTATTAAAATCATCAAAATGATCTACCAAATCATTCAACAGTTTTCTCCTAATATTCTTAATTGTTCTTTGACAATGTGTCAAAGGTTTGTAGGAAGAGATGTCAATATTTACTAGTGCCAATGATGTCGGTTCATTCTTTGTCTTTTTCTTTTCTTGTCATGTCTTCTTAGGTTTTTCCTCAGACACAGTTTCTTCTAAGTCTAGTGAGGCATTCCTTGTCTTCCTCTTTCTCTCGAATACTTTAGCAGGTGCTGCTTCCGGTTTCTTTTTAGCCAGTGACCACTTGGTCACTCTTGGACTAACTGTAGTAGCTGATGCTAATGTTGAAGGCACTTCTTTTGCCTTCTTCACTGAGGATTCTTTTCCTTTCTTTGCTAAGGGTTCCTCAACCGGTGTTACCCTTTCTAGGTAGGTGCCAGTTCTCCTTTCCTTTGGATCAAGTGGTGAGGCAATAAGGGTAGAGGAATATCATTCTAGCATATCATTCATTACCTCATAGCCCATAGGCTCCACTTCCTCCTATTTGGGCTCGACAACCGCCATTATGCATTGATCCACTTTAATGGTGAAACAGATATCATCTTCATATTACTTGACAATATCACCTGATATTCTCATCCTCTGACTCATTTTGCATATGAACTCATCAAAATACTTGTTCAAAACTTCAAGGTAATCGGTTCCAACTGCTTGAAGGATTTCCTTGATTTGCTTGGTTACTGGTTGGTCAACAGACCACTGGACATCACCTACTCCTGGAAAGTAGCCTTGGAAGTAAAAGAACAACCCAACCAGTAGTTGTCCAAACTTGAACCTCAATGCATTATCCTATTTGATTGATTTAAGATTCAATAGGAGTTGCCTTTGCATACCGATGCAGAGGTCGAATGATGCATCTTCCATGATCATTTGGTAAGCAGCATTTACCACTGTAGTAGATACAAAGTTAATTCTACTGGCTGAGAATGTCCGATATCCAATCACCATGCACGCATATTTCACGAGGTCATCCTTGATGGAATTAATAGTCATTCCTCATGAGTCTCTCACTGAATTGATGAGCTTGGACATTTCAATCTTGCTTACCATCCTAAGGGCTGACACTTCCCCTATATTGCAGAAACCTATGATGACATGAATTGCTTATGGTGTAATATCATGCATTCCTTCCAGGTACATCTTGTCACCATGAACTCTACTCAGAATGATCCTAATGTGATCATCTATGAAATCTTCCAAGAAATAAACAACATTGTGGAGCTTCTTCTTCTCCAAAATACTATACTCCGGTTTGATCTTTTTATCTTGTCCACAAAATAAACCTAGCTACGAGTGAATTGCTAGAGACCCTAGGTCTTCGATTTTACAATCTATGTAATCTGAGATTCTCTCTTCTACTACCACACCCGCTGGAACTTGTGATAGGGCATTATATCTAGACTTGCATTGAATAAAGCTTGTTGAATCTACAGATGTACTAGAGCTAGTATGTGATGCAGAAGCCATGATAGAAATTGAAAACTCATTAAATACCTTTCAAAAATTGTGAATTTAGGGTTTTTAGATTCTTCTCCACCTCACACTCCGTCGGTTGGAATCACCGCTTTGAGTTCTTGTCTTCAACATTAGCAATTTTCTTTTGAATCTCCTTCAAGGTTCCTGAATTTCTCAGAATCACAGCACAAATCACTTTTCTTCGCTCTGCACTTGAAAACCTTCTTCACTCGAAAACTGATAGTGAGAAATGATTTGAAAAATCCTTATAAACATATTGCTCACCTACCTCAATAAATGCTCCACCATTAGGGCGTAAACCCTAATTTGCCTTTTACCATTTCTGTTCTTCTGCCAGATGATAGGTATTGTATATCGGTTAAGTTCTTTTACCGGTGTAAATCGAAGGTTCAAAACATTTTGACATTTTCTCCCCCTAAGCTTTTCTGAAGCTTAGTTTGTCGGTTCCATGATTTCCACACTAGGTGTAGAAAATGGTTCCTCTTGCAAAATTGCTGGTTTCTTCTTCCAGGTCTTGTTCATATCTACTTGAACAGTGTCAACATCAATCTTTTCTTCTAGAGTGACTAGTATGTCATTCGATATGTTCTTTCTTGATCTATAGAATCTGGCAATATGACCCAGTTTGTTGTAGTGATAGCAAACCAATCCAGATGCTCTCCGGGGTCCATTGTTCATGTTTCTATTCTTCCTTCTGCATGTTGCAGTAGTGTTACCATGACTATGACAAATCCAACAATTTTCTCTCCATCCAGTTGCCGCTTGATAGCCACCACTTATTGGATGATGATTCAAGGCATTAAACCGATTGTGATTCTAGTTCATGAAAGGTTCAGGACCAACTCCTTGGGTCCTCTAAAGATATCTTGTAGTGTTATTCATAATAGACCTACATTTAGATGCTTTATGCCCAAACTTGTTGCATGCATAGCAGTTACCATTGAATCTATAGGATCTAGGCTTATCATTTAGAAAATATGGAAAATTGTTTTAAGCCTTACTCCTACACACATTGGTAGTATGTCCTTCTTTAAGGCAGTTAAAGCAAACAGGTTTAAACTTTTGCTTACCTTTATCCTTTGATGTCGATTGTTTCTTTGATGCTCTAGCATTTGTACTAGAGGTTTCACCTTCCTCATGACCGGAATAGATAAGTCCATCAGTATTCTTGACAGGTTTGGCAGATTCAAGCTTTTGCTCTAGCTTGAAAATGCTCTTGTTGAACTTAGCAAGTATTTCTTTTGACTCAGAGAGTTCTTTGGAAATAGCAGCATTTGTTTCCATCAAGTTTTCATTCTTAGAGATGGCACTGTTCAGTTCTCCTTGCATGTCTTCCTTTTCCACTTTGCTCGCATGGATTTGAGCAATTAGTACACTAATCTCTTGCTTTAGCTTGGAGTTCTCATGATCTTTGTCTTTCACCAGATCTTTAGTTTTCCTCCAGTTCTCAAGTTCTTGACACATTCAGATAGTCAATCCTTCCAGCTCCTTTCTTAGGTTGGAGTTTGATTCATTTAGCTTTTCTACTTCTTGAATCAGGGCTTCCATGTTTGGTTCATCAGAAGAACTATTTTTAGATAGCTCCATCAACTTTTCAGCATGTTCTCTCCTTTTTTCTTGAGAGGCCTTATATTTGACCAAAATATCATCATAGGCTTGCTCACATTGAGTGATCCGATGAGTAAGTTCCCTCAATGTGTAATCCCCCATATCTCTTTCCAAGTGGTTAAAATTATATAAAGGTATGCTCTAATACCAATTGATGAATAGTAAGAGGGGGGGTGAATTAGTACACCAAAAATATTTGAACTTAAACACTTTGCAAGACTAACAGTAAATCAGTAAAATAGTTTAGCAAACAAACTAATTAGCACACATGCAAACCAAATAGAAAATAATGCATTCACCCACAGAAGCACAAACACCATAACACAAGAGATTTTGATGTGGAAACCCAAATGGGAAAAGCCACGGTGAGATGGAAGTCACAAGTAACTATCTGGAGAATAGAAACCAGACCGGTTAAGGTCTTACAATGTTCTTTACTAGAACAAATCCTGTTAGGAATCTCAATCTTTGTTAGGAGATAAGTGTGATTAAAGACTACCTTGCTAGAGGATTTTAGATCCACGGATGTGAACCACCTTGTTAGAGGATTTACAAAAAAGGCTTTTGGGGCCTACCTGGTTAAGGGCTATAGACTTGTCGAAGATGTGAGTAATCAACAAGTGAGTGATCTAGAAAATAGCACAGATTGCTTGGTTAGATCCTTGATAGATCGTTCCTAATGCATTCCAGCATTACTTTAGTCTTCTACACATTCATACTCTTTCTGACTCCTCAACCACCTTAAACCCTAGACATGATGTCCTTATAAAGGAATCTGATTTCATGTCCGTCCAATAGGATTACAATACAGTTTACTAGGTTTAATGCATCTAGACATATCAAGTAACATGACACAAAAAGCACCATTAAAATGTTGGTACCATCAAACAATCGGTGGATGGTAACTCATCACAAAATGTCAGTTGGTAACCCATCATAGAGTGTTACCAGTTCATTCAAAGTACTGGTTCAATCAAAATGTTGGTTGCCAGTTTGACAAAGTAAAGACTGGGAAATATGTGTTCTGCTGCTTTGATCCTTCATGCCACTTGAGATCCTCGAACCGCTTGGGGTCAACATACCACTTCAGATCGGTAATTACTTTCTGCAAAACACCAATAGTCTAAGGACTATAATGCATCATACCAATTGAGCATAACCCATACATAAAATTAGTTTCAATGCAAGTGTGTGTCCATTAGTGACAATCACAACATAATCATCAAAAATGCCAACACTAACTACTCTCTTTGGAAGAGTCTCATGGAATGTCATTTGAGATGCATTGGCAAACCTTAATGGACTATTACAAAGAATAAGTATGTTTTTCTTGATAATGGACCTTCAACTCTAGATGAGATAAAGGAAGCTAAATGTAATATTAGAGCTAAGTATATTTGAGTGCCTTGACAGACCCTAAGATCACAAATGTTATGGAATTATAGACTACTGATGAGATCTAAAATAAGTTGGAAACCTTGTATGAAGGGGATAATTATGTGAAGATTGCTAAGTTGCAGAGCCTGAAAGGAAAATATGAGATGTTGAATATGGGTGAAGATGAGAATGTTACTTGTTTTATGTAGAAGGTCAATGACTTCGTATGCAATATTAAATGTGTTGGTGGAAAGTTGGAAGAATCAAATATTGTTGCTAAAGAGCTTAAGTCTTTACCTACATCCTACAAACACAAAGTTATTTCTATTGAGGAGATCCAAAGCATGACTAATGTGACCAAATACATGTTGATTGGTAATTTATCAGTTTTTGAGTTAAGCGAGTTTGGTGATTCCCTTCCTAAGACAAAATCTGCATTCAGAAAGGATGAGCAGAGATATTATCTTGGAGAAAGTTCATAAAGGAGGATATAAAGATATGAGAAATAGATGAACGAAATGGAAGAAGAAGAGAAAGAGCTTGAGGATCTTGAAGCATTGATTGCTAGGAGATTACCTAAAGGAGCCGGTAAGTATGAATGAAAGTTGTGTCTTAAATGTTTTTTATGCAATAGGATAGGTTATTTTTCCTCAAGGTTTCCTAAAAGAGTTCCTAAGAAAACTTAAAATCCTAAATTTTTGAAGAGATGTTCTTATGCTACTAATGAAGGTGTGTAAGATGATAAATCAGATAAAGGAAATACAAGTGACAATGAATGGGTTTTTATTGCTATCAAGGAAGATGATCCAATACCTATTGATTTGGCTAGTTGTATGAATGTGGAAAGAGATTTGGCTCCACTAGTTGAGTGGTGCAGTCATCAGTTAGGAGGGACCTCAAAGTGATCAATCTAGACCAATCACCAAGAGAAAACACAATGGAAACAAAAGGATATGATGGACGCAATATACAAAAAATTAAATTATATCAAGAGAGCTAATTACAATCAACCGATAACAATCAGGTTACAAACATCGACTCACAAGCTTGCTAAAATATGCTCAATTATAGAATAGGTCATAACCAGGACCTCAATCTAAAGATCTATATTCTATATTTTGTCTACCACCTTCCATACATCCCAATTCTCTATTAAAATTATTTATACTATCCTAGAGGATCCAGTTGGCCCAAAAATGGATCAAAACCCAAAGAACAAGACCAAATGTGTAAAACCAATAAGGTCGACCTCTGCCAAAGAAATTCCTTCAGAGGATCCAAAGGATGAAGTGAGAATAAAAGGGAAGGTTATCCACATGCCAAGGAACATCATAATCAACGCTCAAGGGTCTGCAAGCTATGAAATAGATCTGATAGATCACCAATGCTAGGTTCAGTCAATTGGTAACAAAAAACTATCATGGAAACCGATAGAGATAACTTTCCACAAAATTATCCAAATTCTCCATGGCTTGGGAATAAGGAATGTGATCAAGTATTCAATAAAAATCCAACTCCACAAGTTTTGGTGAGCCAAATCCAGGAAATGCAAAAATAAATGTTGAAACTGTAAACAGAAAATAGGAAAAACTAGAAAGAAATATTTTTTTCGGTTGATGCAAGATTTCCAAGAACGAGAGATGCTCCTGCATCGAACATCTGGGGTTGTTGAAAAAGTCAGTCTCTCACTTTTCTAGGGTTAGAGGAAAAGCAAGGCAATCTACCTCTTCTTGATAAATCCAAGATGAGTCTTCAACTGGTCTTCCTTTTCACTTCACAAGATAGTCCTTATACTGACTTCTCAAGGTACTACGCCCAATCCTACTATCAAAAATGTCTTCAATCTAATCTGGTTCCTTTCGAGGCAACTGTTTCTCCAAGTCTCCTATATTGTCCTCACTAAAATCTGGTTCATGATACTGATGTAGGCCTGCATTATTGAATATAGGTGAAATACTCAAATCATCTAGTAACTCCACTTCATATGCATTTCAAGAACTAAATTTCCTTAAGATCTTACAAGGTCCAAACTTCCTCATCTACAAATTGTTATAGGTTCCAACTAGAAAACATTATTTTCTCATGTACACCATCACTTTGTTGACAAGTTCAAATTCCTAATGTCTTCTCTTCTCATCTACTTTATCCTTATACTTGTTGTTCTTATCCTTCAAATATTGCTTAATCTGAATATGCAAGGCTTCCATGTGATCAACAAAGTTTTCTACTTCTTAACTTCTCTAGTCTTCATTTCTAATGTCTCTCGATTCTGATATACCTATAGGGTGTGCTCCGATAACAATCTCAAAAGGTGTCCTTCCGATACTCCTAATTACTGAATTATTGTAGGAAAACTCTATTTGTGCAAGAATCAAATCCCAACTTCCAGTTTTGTCTCCAGCTAAACATCTTAGTAAATTTTCCAAGCTCCAATTAACTACCTTTGTCTGTCCATTAGTCTGCAGGTGAAAAGTAGAACTGAATTCCAAATCCATCTTCATCTTTTTCCAAAGTGTTTGCCTAAATCAACCAACAAACTTAGTATCTCTATTTGAAACTATGCTCTTAGGTACTTCATGCAATCTCACCACTTCTTTGAAAAATAAGTTAGCCATGTGCATTGCATCTGATTTCTTCCTTCCTATAGGGTATGAAATGAGCCATCTTTGAGAATATATCCACCACCACAAATATTGAATCATTTCTTGTCTATGTTTTAGGTAACCCAAATATGAAATCCATGCTTATGTCCTCCTCAGATCTCTCCAGTACTGTTAAAGGTTTATACAATCCCATATTCTGACTACTACCTTTTGCAACTTGACAAATTCTATAACTCTCCACAAATTTCCTAACATCCTTGTGAATCTGGGGCCAAAAATAATTCTCACTCACCAATGCTACTATTTTGTCAATACAAAAGTTTCTGACTAATCCTCCATTATGCTTCTCCTTTATTAAGTTCTCCCTCGTAGAACTCTTAGGTATACACAATTGAACTCATCTGAATAAAATCTCATCCTGAATGAAGTAACCAAACTACTTGCTTCTATCTACCATAACCGATTCTCTACATGTTTTCCAAGGTTCTGCAAAATCTGGGTCATCATTATACAAGATCTTCAACTCATCAAATCCTAATATTTTCACTCTCATCTTTGTCAACAAATTCCTCCTTCTACTCAATACATAAACAACTTTATTTGTCTTCCCACTCCTATGCTTCAACACAAAGGTGTAACTCTACAAAAATTCTACCCATCTAATATGTCTATGATTCAACTTACTCTGATTATTCAAATACTACAAGCCTTGATGATCTGTATATAACACAAACTCCTTAGGCAATAGGTAATGTCTCCATTTCTTCAAGTCTTGAGCTATGGTATAAAACTCCTTATCATACACTAAATATCTCCTCTGGGAATCATTCGACTTCTCACTGAAATAAGATACTGCTCTCCCTTCTTGGTTCAAGACTGCTCCAATTGTTGTTCCACTTGCATCACAATCGACTTGGAATACTTTATTGAAATCCGGTAAACCTAACAAGTTGCTCAATCACTTTCTATTTCAACAGTTAAAAAATTTTGTTTGCTATGGTGGTCCACTTGAATTCTTTCATGTCTCCCCTCATTGTCTCAATTATAGGACTACAAACAGAACTAAAATTTATAACAAACTTTTTGGTAGAAACTAGTCAATCTGTGAAACAATCTTATCTCTCCAATGCTTTCTGGTGTAGGATATTAAACAATTTCTTTTAATTTCTTAGGGTCCATCTTTAAACCATCCTTGGATATCACAAATCCCAAATAGACTATCTCTTCCTTCATGAAAGTACACTTCTTAATGTTTATCAACAAATTTTCTTCATTAAACCTCTACAAAACTTGTCTTATATGCAACAAATGTTCCTCTTTTCTCTTACTAAAAATCAGAATGTCATTCAAATATACAATAAAAAACTTACCTAAGAATTTCTTCAATACCTCATCCATCAACCTCATGAAGGTACTCGGTGAATTAGTCAACCTAAAAGGCATCACCAACCATTCATACAGTCTTTCATTTGTCTTAAATGTTGTCTTCCCCTCATCTCCTTCTCTAATCCTGATCTAATGATATCCACTCTTCAAAATATATTTTTGTAAAGTATTTTCCTCCACTCAAATAATCCATTATGTCATCCATCCTAGGAAAAGGAAACTTTTATCTTATCATGATCTTGTTTATTTCTCTAGAATCGGTACACATCCTCCACTCTCCATTCTTCTTAGGTGCTAATACTACTGGTACTGCATAGGGACTCAAACTTTCTGTGATTAAAAATTTCTTCAATAACTCCTACACTTGTCTATTCAACTCTTCATTCTCTATCGGTGTCATCCAATGGGTAGCTTTATTAGGCAAACAAGCTCCAATAATTAAGTCCATGCAATGACTGGTACTTCTCACAGGTGGTAATCCATCAAGCACATTATCTGAAATGATATCTTCATACTCTGTTAGAAACTACTTTATCCCTTATGATTGTTCCTCTTCATGCTCCAGACTCTCAATCTTCTTAGGAACCAAGGAAAAATATACATTCTCATGCCTCATTCCATCTAGGAATTTCCTTTCATCTACAAAATAGATCCTAGCATTCATACAAAATTCACTCTTCAAAGGATCCTCCAAGGGTAACAAGGTATGCTTCATCCCATTTGCCACAATAGTGCATATGTTCCTTCTCCCATCATGTATTGCCTATCTATCAAACTGCCAAGTTCTACCCAATAAAAGGAGAAAATATCCACAGGAATAATATCACACAATCATGATAATTCCTAATTTTCAATTTTACCAAACATTGGTCACTTACTAACAACTTATGTTCATCCTGAATCTATGCTATCTGATAAGGCTTAGGGTATTTCAA
The DNA here is from genome assembly GCF_030272615.1 of Cryptomeria japonica. NCBI lineage: Eukaryota > Viridiplantae > Streptophyta > Pinopsida > Cupressales > Cupressaceae > Cryptomeria > Cryptomeria japonica. The sequence continues at coordinate 88,023,727 of NC_081411.1, read as the reverse complement.
CCTTTCCAAATTAAACTTAGTCAGGATCTCTTATAAAACAAGGTTATTGAACTACCACTATCAATAACAACTTTATAGCACTTACCAGATACCTTACATCTGGTCTTCGACAAATTCCCCCTCTGTAAGGGCTCCTCATCTTCTCTAGTATGACACAAAACTCTCTTTATCATCAACAGTTCTCCAACTTCTAGTTTGTTAGCTGATCTAGTGGAGCATTTTTCCACCAAGGCTATTCTCCTAGTATTCTCCATCTTCTTACACTCAAAATCATGATGTCCTTCTCGTCCACACTTAAAATAGGTACCTCTAAACACTCTCTTATCATGTCTTCTATCATCTTTTTCAAAATTCTCATTCCAGTAACCATAAGGTTCTCTTCTCTGGTAGAAATTTATATCATCACTCTGAGATGAACCACCATATTTTCTTACTTCCTTGTCTTTGATCTGATCTGTATAGGTTCCTCTTCCTCCTTGGAAACTTCCTCTGGTAATCCTTCCATCTCTACCTCTCTATCTCGGTTCATGTCTTTTTTTTAGTTTCTCTTCTACTTTCAGGGCATACTAGTAAGCTTTTGTAACTTGATCAAACTAAGTTCATCTTGTATATATATCCACAATCCATTCAAATATCAAGCAACTTGTTCAATTTCATCATCAACATGTCTAGATTTGATATTCAACTTGTAGAATGCTTTGGTATACTTGTTCGCACTAGATTCCTTTTATTCAAATTCTACAACTTCCATAATAGATTCACTTGATAATAAGCTAGCATAAACATTGATTTTAACTTAGCAACCATCTAATCCCATGCTTTGATCTTATTTTTACCTCTCCTCTATCTATCAACTTGCAAATACTCCCACCAAAGAGATGCATGACATCTTAACTATGTACAAGCATAATTCACCTTCCCTTCCTCTACAGTGTTCTCAAAATCAAAATATTTATTCATCTCTAAGATCCAATCTATCAACTCATCTAAATCCAACTTCCTATCATATTCTCATGGGGTAAAATTTGGTTTCATATTTTCCCTACTCAAAACCCTCAAGAACCTTTCTTCATCCAATTAAATCACCATTGGATTTACATGTTCTATCGGGGCTTCCTCTCCTTCACCTTCAGTCACATCTTCAATATGTCGACCTCTTCTCTGGGCTATCTCGATGACCTCCAACTGGGCATAAATTCCTCTCAACATTATCATCACAACAAGGTCTATTGTCTCACATGCTCTACCATTCCTATTTCCTCTTTGCTTCATCTTCATGCCAATTCTTTGCAATTGCAGGTAAGATCCAGAATCCACCACCCCACAACAAAATTCTCAGGACAATGCAATCTCCAAAATAAAATCACTCTGATATCACTTCGTGCACTCTCCGGTTAGGAGGGACCTCAAAGAGATCAGTCTAGACAGATCAACAATAGAAAACACAATGAAAAAATAGGGATATGATAGAGGTAATGTAGAAAAGATTGAATTATATCATGCGAACTAATTACAATCAATTGGTAACAATCGGGCTACAACAACCGACTCACTCACCTGTGAAAATATACTCAATTATAGAACAAGTCACAATCGAGACCTCAAATCTAAAGATATAACTTTTATGTTCTATCTAGCACCTTTCATAGATCCTAATGCTCTATTACAATGATTTATATGATCCTAGGGGATCTAGTTGGCCCAAAAAGGGATTAAAACCTAAAGATCAAGACCAAACGTGTAAAACCAACAAGGTCAGCCTCTGCCAAAGAAATTCCTTCAAAAAATCCAAAGGATGAAGTGAGTATCAAAGGGAAGGTTGGCCACATGCCAAGGAACATCGATATCAATGCTCAGGGATATGGAAGCTATAGAAGGGATCCAGTAGATCATCGATGCTAGGTCCAAGCAACCACTAACAAAAAACTATTACAAAAATCGGTAGCGATAACTTTCTGGAAAATAATCCAAATTATTTGCAACTTGAGAATAAGAAATATGATCAAGTCTTCAAGAAAAATCTAAATCCATGGGTTTCGGTGAGCTAAATCTAGGAAATAAAGAAAGAAATATTGAAACTGTAAATACAAAAGAGAAAAAAAATACAAAAAGAAATATTCTTTTTGGTTGAGGCAAGATTGCCAAGAACCAGGGATGCTCTTGCATTATTTAGGAGAAATATGAATAGGTGATAGAAAACATATTCTTTAATTATATTACAAGTGATGAGAGTAAATTTGCGATCTTGGAGAACTATGAAGGTTGACTTCTAAACTTTGGTCATGACAAAGTTGGTATAATTCCTAGGAGAGGTTCTATTTCTCTTGATGGTAAGAACAAGCTTGGTGATGTTTAATATGTGGAAATCCTAAAGCATCATATTTTGATTTTTGTATAGATGGTTGACAAGGGACATGATCTTCAGTTCAAGAATGGAAAGAGTAGAATGTTGGGTAGCTCCGAAATTGAGATTGCATCAAGTACAAAAACTAAATGTAATATATGTTGGTATTTTGGATATGTTGGTATGGTTTTGTCATTGATGTCAACACTTGTCAACATTTGTGAGCACTTAAGCACTTGGAGATCTTTGATTGTCTTCACTGGCATGTTCAATAACCGATGCACAGTCATCGGTATTTGGTTCACTGGCAGGTTATATTGTTCACTGGTACTTGGAATGACTTGGATATTACTTGGTTATGTCGAAGCCATTATGTGGACACTTTATTTTGGTGATTTGTTTATTGGTTTAACTGGGTTTGCATATTTTTTATTACTGGCAAATAGGTCTAGGTTATGCACTGAAAAGCATATCTATACTAGATCAGCATGACACATCATGAAGATGATTTATTATTATTGTAAATGCATTGAGCTGACATGATGCATCAAATATTGATTCATTTGTAATTGATTTTATTGTAATACCTTTTGTGAGCCGACCTACTCAATAGGTCTTAGGTTATGGTATAAATGTAACATCTTATTTGTGAGATTTATATAGGATTGGGGAAAGGATTGTAATAAGGTATATGTAAATATAAGCAGAGCTATACACGCAGACATCATTCAAGATTGTAGGAAGGTTTGGAAAAGACAAATTAGAGCTTAACCAGTACTGAATCCAACATATGATGATGCTATTTTGAGCAATACATTGTCATTGGATTTAACCATCCAATTGTAGTTAGTGTGACTCGCATTTTGTGGTTGCGCAGTGAGCTCTAGGTAGTTGGCCTTTCTGCATGTGCAAACGCCATATTGTACACACATACTATCTACAGTAGTATCATCTGATTGTGGGTAAGTCTTCCCACCGTGTTTCTTCCCTTATAGGGTTTCCACATACAAATATTTGTGTTATATGTTGTAGATGTTATTGTCTTTCTGTTTCATGCATTGAGCTTTACCGGTATTGCAATTAACTGATAAAACTGTCTACCGACATTAAGTTTGCTTTATCGATGTTAAGCATTAAGTTCTGGTTTGAATTTATTTGACAACTGATTCATCCCCCCTCTCAGTTGTCTCTGGGACCTAACAATTGGTATCAGAGCCTAGTCCTCTTTTTGCAGAAGTTTAACAGCTTGAGGAGATCCTATGGCTTCTAACTATTTCAGGAAAGACAATTTAAAACTTGATGGAACCAAATATGGCATATGGAAGATCAGGATGGAGACACATTTGAATTGCATTGGAAAGGATATATGGGATTTTACAAAAATGGTTATGTTTCTCCTACTCAAGGTCAACCCAATCCACCAACCTTGGCTAAAGATGAGGAAAATGATTGCAAAAGCAAGAGAAGCACTTTTGAGCTTATTTTCAGATCACAAAATCATGGGATTATCAGATAGATCTACTGCTAAAGCTATTTGGGACAAATTGGAAACATTGAATGAAGGAGATTCCATAGTCAAAATTGCAAAACTTGAATGCTTTCGGGTGAGGTATGAAAATCTGAAAAATGGAAGAAGATGAAAGGATTTCTTCTTTTATAGAAAGAGTAAATGAAACTGTTTTGGGTATACAATGTTGTGGAGGAACCTTAAGTGAAGATGAAATTGTTTCTAAAGTTCTAAGAGCATCACCACCAGCATATAAAATGAAAGTTACTGCTAGAAATGAATTGAGAACAATGCCTAATACATCAGTATCTAGAGACACTTTGGTTGGAAAACTTTCAGCTTTTGAACTTGAGGAGTTTGGTCATGTTACTACTATTAAGATAGATTTAGCTTTCAAGGCATCATCATCATCTGCATCATCATTATCATCCGATACATCTTATTGGAAAGAATTTTATGCAAGAGAACTTGAAGAAATCAGAAAATAGAATGAAGAAATGGAAGAACTTGAAGCACTATTTGTAAGTTAAATGCCTAAAGGTCCAGTTGGAAGTAAGTATGAAGGTAAAGCACCCTTTAAATGTTTTGACTATAATAAAATTGGTCATATGGCATCTAGGTGTCCTAATAGACATGCAAGATTGAAAGAAGAAGCTAAAAGAACATATAAGCCTAACCCTGAATATCAAAGATATATATTTAAGAAGAATAGAGACAAATCTTGTTATTATGTTGATGGAGTTACTAATGATTCAGATGAGGAACCAATAGACAATGGATGGGATTTTTTTGCTATAACATAAGATCAACTGACACCTACTATTCAACTGGTAGAGTGGGCCCTAGCAGCTAAAATTGAAGATAAGGATGAATGGATCATTGATTCAGAATGTTCACATCATATGACTGGTGATAAAAGTAAATTCTTAACCTTTCAGGAATACAATGGAGGTCTAGTAACGTTTGGAGATGATAAAGGTTGCTTGATCAAAAGAAAAGGGACTATATCTTTTTATGGTAAGCTCAATACCTGATAATGTTTACTATGTTGAAGGTTTGAAGCATAATCTTTTGAGTGTTGGCCTATTAGTTGAAAAGGGTTTTTAGTTACAATTCAAGAATTGTAAATGCAAAATCATGAATAGAACTAGCTTAGAAATTGCAAACAATAATCAAACTAGAGGTAATATCTATCAATTGAATAACTATGAGAAGGCATGCTTGATTGCACATATTGATGAAAGTTGGTTATGACATAAGAGACTTTGTCATGTAAATTTTGATTGCATTGTAAAAATCAATACAACTAAGTCAGTAAGGGATTTACCTAAGATTGCTAAACCTCACAATCCAATATGTAAGGAATGTCAACTTGGAAAGCAAGTCAGCGCATCTTGTAAGAGTATTCCAAAAAAATCCAATAATGTTCTTGAATTAATTCATACTGATTTATGTGGTCTAGCAAGAACTAGAAGTTCACAAGGAGATAGATATTTTATGCTAATCATTGATGACTATTCTAGAATGTGTTGGGTTACTTTTCTCAGGGAGAAATCAGAAGCTTTTGGTAAATTTGAATTATTCAAGCTAATGGTAGAGAATGAAACCGGTAAGAAAATTAAATGTTTGAGATCATATCAAGGAGGTGAATTCACATCTAAGGAATTTAATACATTCTTTGAAGTGAATGGAATTAGAAGACAGTTATCAACACCCCGGACACCCCAACAAAATGGAGTTGTGGAAAGAAAGAACAAAACTATTTTGGATGCAGCTAGAAGCACGATATCAGAAGAAGACCTACGTCATTTGTATTGGAGACAAGCAGTGAATACAATAGTTTATACCTTCAACAAAGTTCACATCAAAGGTGAAACCGGTAAGACCCCTCATGAACTATGGTTTGGTAATACTCCTACTCTTAAATATTTCAAAATATTTGGAAGTAAATGCTACATTAGAAGAGATGAGTATATTGGCAAATATGATCTTAGAAGTGATGAAGGAATATTTCTTGGTTATTCATCTAAGAACAAGGCATATAGATGTTTTAACAAGAGATTGCAAAAATTTGTTGAGAGTGCAAATGTGAAGATTGATGAATAGTTTAGAGGAAATTCAAGGTATATAGACTCTAAACCGGCAATAGAGATAATAAAAAATGAACCTACAATGAGTACAACTGTAGAGAATGTTGATCCAGTCACACCAGCATCATCTGAGGAATCAACAGTGATTGAAGAACAACAACAAGTAAGAACACCCTTGTATGTAAGATTGAAACACTCTGAAGATCATATAATTGGGAACAAGTGTCAAGGTGTTATGACTAGAGGAAGATTGGCAAATGAAGAGGTATGTCTTATTTCTCAAATTGAACCAACATCACTTAATGAGGCATGTGAAGATAAGTATTGGATTAAAGCTATGGAAGATGAATTGGAACAAATCGAAAAGAATAACACATGGACATTGGTTCCCCGGCCTAAAGACAAAAATGTTATTGGAACTAAATGGGTATTTAGAAATAAACTTAATGAAAATGGTAAGGGAATTAGAAATAAAGCAAGATTAGTGTGTAAGGGATATTCATAGAAAGAAGGAGTTGATTATAATGAGACCTTTGCACCTGTAGCTAGAATTGAGGCAATCGGATTATTCTTGGCTTTTGTAGCACACAAGAACTATAAAGTATATCAAATGGATGTTAAATGCCCATTTTTAAATGATGATCTTGAAGAAGAAGTTTACATTGAACAACCTGATGGATTTTCATTAACAAATGACAAAGATATGGTTTGCAGGTTAAGGAAAGCTTTATATGGACTAAAGCAAACTCCTATAGCTTGGTATGCTAGATTGGACAAGTATCTTTTGAAGATTGGTTACACTAAAGGTAATGCTGACAAATATTTATATTACAAAGTGACTAATGATGATATCTTGGTTATAGAAGTTTTTGTTGATGATATAATCTTTGGAGGAGAGGATAAATTATGTAAAGACTTTTCTAATAAGATGCAAGAAGAGTTTGAAATATCTATGATTGGGGAGATAAAATTCATTTTAGGATTGTAGATTTGACAAACTGATAAAGGTATATTTTTATGTCAATCTAAGTACTTGAAGGAATTATTAAAGAAATTTGGCATGGAAAACTTTAAACCGATAAGCACACATATGACTACAACTAATAAATTATCTTTGAAGGATGAATCAACACCTATTAATCTGACTAGGTACAAATCTATGATAGGAGGTTTAATGTATTTGACACAAATAAGACCTGATATTATGAATGTAGTATGTATTGTTTCAATATTTCAGAGTAATCCTAAAGAAAATCATGAATCAGCAGTGAAAAGGATTTTATGGTACCTACAAGGCACTACAAATCTTGGCTTATGGTATCCTAGAGATGAAAACTTTGATTTATGTGTATACACAGATGAAAATTGGGCAGGAGATGTAGATGACAGAAAAAGTACCACCAATGGAGTAATTTTTCTTGGTAGCAGATTAATTTCTTGGTTGAGTAAGAAACAAAGTTGCATATCTTTATCAACAACAAAATCAGAATATGTTGCAGTAGCAACTAATTGCACATAGGTATTATGGATTGAGAAAATGTTGAAGGACATAAAGGTAAAATGCAAGGAACCTATAACTATTCACTGTGATAATTTGGCAACAATTGATATATCTAAGAATTTGGTATTTCACTCAAAGACTAAACATGTTTCTATCAAATTCAATTTTCTAAAAGAGAATGTTGAAGCAAAAGAAGTGAAATTGGTTTATGTGAATACTAAAGAGAAGATTGTTGATATTTTTACTAAGCCTTTGCCTAAGGAAACATTTGAATATCTCAGAGAGAAGCTTGGGGTTGTACCCCCACTGGTAGAGACTTAGGCAGTTGATGTTTGTCATCAACCGACAAAATTAATAAAGAAATCTTTTATTTCAGCTTTGATGAGGAGACCTACTTCTTAGGGGGAGTAGTTGGTATTTTGTAATGAGTTGTCATTTTGAACTTTTTAAATCTGGTTTTTGTATTGCTTTGGCATTTGATGTCAAAGGGGGAGAAATTTTTATGGAAAACTGCATTAGCTTTGGGGGAGAGATGGTTACTCTTTGTATTTTGATTTCTGATTAATGATCTCTTTTGGAGATTGTTGGTTTTTGGTTTTTGGCATTTCTGTTTTGGCACTTTGATGGTTTTTCCATCTTGTGTTGCCATCAATGCCAAAGGGGGAGATTGTTGGTATTTTGGATATGTTGGTATGGTTTTATCATTGATGTCAACACATGTCAACACTTATCAGCACTTCAACACTTGGAGATATTTGATTATGTTCACCGACATGTTCAGTGACTAATGCACAATCACCATTATTTGGTTCATCGGCAAGTTATATTGTTCACCAACACTTGGAATGACTTGGAGATTACTTCATTATGTCGAAGATATTATGTGGACACTTTGTTTTGGTGATTTGTTCATTGATTTAATTGGGTTTGCATATTTGTTGTTACCGGTATATAGGTCCAGATTATGCACCGGTAAGCATATCTATTCCAAATCAACACGATATGTCGTGAAGATGATTTATTATTATTATAAATGTATTGGGCCAACATGATGCATCAGATATTGATTCATTTGTAATTGATTTTATTGTAATATCTTTAGTGAGTAGACCTACTCAATTGGTCTTAGGTTATGGTATAAATGTAAGATCTCATTTGTGATATTGATATAGGATTGAGAAAATGATTGTAATAAGGTATATGTGAATATAAGCAAAGCTACACACACAAACATCATACAAGATTGAAGGAAGGTTTGGAGAAGACAAATCAGAGCTTAACCGGTACTTAATCCAGCATATGAAGATGCTATTTTGAGAAGTATATTATCATTGGATTTAACCATTGAATTGTAGTCAGTGTGACTTGCATTTTGTGATTAAGCAGTGAGCTCTAGGCAGTTGGCCTTTCTGCATGTTTAGAATTGATATTATACACATATATTGTGTCGACTTGAATTTTATCCTCAAAATGCTACCTACAATAAGTTAGTTTCACAAAATACAAATGGAAATACTACAGGAAATTCAAACTCAACCAATGAAACTGCATGAAATACATATTAAAATAAAACATTATTTTTACCTTCATGTCTTATGTCCCATTGTGTCCCAACTCCACTATTCCTAGTTGCAGATGGTGTGCTCTCAGACAATGCATTGTTCGCTTCCAAGATGGCATATGAAGAATGGACTGATAACTTGTAGTTAACTCATACTATGATATGTAATGTTACATGATTATGCTAAAATGATAGTGCTAAATGATAATTGCTAATTGCTATTTGCTTCAAAAACTCATGGATGCATATGATTGATTGAAAACTATTTTGAAGACTCAACTCTCTCTCAACTGAAGCTCTTGATTTTATAGACTTTGAAAGGATGAGATGATGTTGCTTAGATCAATGATCCTGATCAGATTTGCATATTTGGATGGCTATGAGCAAAGGTGAAGGTTGAGAGAAAGGGGGAAGGAGAAGACAAGTGTCACTCATCTTACCTTGACTGGGTTGCTGACTAAGGGAATCTAGGGATAGTTGCAGGAAATTTAGGCATGAGAGGACAAGTGGACTCAAGTCCTTCCTAGGATGTAGGGGGTGTTGGAGAGAATATATAAGATGGTTATGAAATACGTGTACATACACAATTTTCATTAAATTTTGGTAGTTGAAGATAAATGATAAATTAATATTTAAGAAATATTAATTTCCTTCGCCACATGTTTGATGAGTTGGCAAAGGGAAGATGAAGTGGAGATAGAGGATGAGTTGGAAAAGGGATTAAATAATTTAAGAAATTATTTAATATTTGAGACTATAGGATAGAAGAATAACTATTAAATATTAGATATTTAATTAACTTGGTTAGAGGGAATAATTAAATATTAAATATTTAATTTTTTAGAGGAATAGGATAGATGAATTTATTAATAAAATATTAATTAATAGAAAGATACAAAATGAATTAAATAAATTAATATTTTCAAATTAACTATTTAATAGAAGAATAATTATTAAATAAATATAAAATATTTGTTTAACTGCTCAGCCATTTTTAGGTGTATACATTTTGCCCCTGTTTGAAATGATGTGAAGACAACATTGTTTCAAAGATTAAATCAAGTCTCGATAGTGTGCGTGATGAAGATAAAAAATCCTGACTGTGTGCCCCCTCAAGAGATTAATTGTGAAATTGTTGAAAATTCTAGTTTGAACGATTAATCTCATGATAATTTTGATAAAAATTTAGTCAATTAAATTGCCCCATTTGAAATTAATAACTCTTCAAATAGTAAATATAAAATTAACCAAGGCTAATTTTAATTTCATTGTTATCCTTGGCATCTTTATGGAGAAAATATTCTTGTTGAGGTGGCAAAATGGTGATTCCCATGGAAAACCATCGATTTGAGCAAGTTCAGCGATATCAACGGCCATTCAAGCATGGGTATCTGGTATGTATCTTATCCTAAGCTTTGTTTTCAAGTTTTTGTTCAAATTTTCATGTTTTTAGTTGCTTTTGTTTGATTTTTTGAATTTTTTCGATTTTTTCGGCATTATTTTAGCATTTTTGCAATGTATTTTAGTGCATATGCTATTAGGTTTAGCGCAAATGCTTAGATTAGCATATATGCTCAAGATGTTAGCGCATATGTTCAAGATGTTAGCTCATATGCATAGGGTAGCGCAAATGCATCGTTTGTTAGCGCATATGCCTAGAAAGGTAGCGTTTTTGCATGAGTTAGTGCGTATGCTTGTAGATTTAGCACTTTTGTTAAAAATGATAGCACATATGCACTAGGTTAGCACATTTACATTTAGATTTAGCGCAAATGTTCAATAAGATAGCATTTTTGCTAAAGTTTGATGTTTTTGATAAGTGAAAAGGCAAAAAATCACTTTGATGATTAGATTTAACATGTTTAATATGCATCAATGATAAAATAGGGACTGGAATGAGTGATTGCATGCCTGATAGATGAATAGATAGGTTGATTGATTGATTTTGACTGATAGATTGATTGCTTTGATTAGCTTGATTGATTTGATTGGATCGACAGATTGATTGATAGTTTGATTGCTTTGAAAGCTTAATTGATTTGATTGGATCGATAGATTGATTGGATTGGATTTAAGAAACCAATTTAGTTTTTGATGTAAGAGCTTAGCAGAGTTTTTGAGTAAACTCAGTGATCGATAAAAAACCATGATTGATAGGTTTTAAAATGATTTGATAGCATAAGTTGCTTCAATTTTATTTTGATAGATAGATAGCATAGATTGCTTCAGGTTGATTTGATAGATTTGATAGTTGATGGATTAAGTTTTATTTTGATAGATAGATAGATGATTTGATTATTGATTGATTTCTCTTGATAAATAGGAGAAACTTGATGTTCTCTAGTGTCGGGAGAAATTACCGACAGTGCGTCATTTAGTTCTAGAGCTTACCCGAGCTGAGATTAGACACATAGATGTCTGTGGTTTATGCCATTTGTTATATATGCATGTGATTATGCATAACAAAGGTTTGTTGATAGCATTGGCTGAGAGATGGCACAATGAGCATAACACTTTCTACCTACCGATAGGTGAGATTAGTGTGACTCTTGAGGATGTCTATAGGATTTTGCACATCCTAGTGACTGGTGAGCTTGTACAGTATGATTTTTCAGGATCAACTTGGTATAGAGGCTTGCAGAGTTGTGTTTGCTGATGAGAGAATTGGTAGAGGAAAGATTCGATGGGTAGATATGGTGATGTATTACGAGGCTCTTCCTATTATTCTTGCTGGTTTGATTGGAGGATTTATATGTCCTGATAGGAGGTCACGAGGTTTTCCTGTTGGATGGGGTGAGATTCTCATTAGTATGATGCAACATCATACTCGATATGCATGGGGTGTTTGCATGTTGGCACACTTATACCATGATCTTCATCAGGTAGTGTATGATGAGGGTGCAAGTTTATCTATAGGATGCACTTTATTGTAGATCTAGTGCTAGGAGCACATTGCTATTACTCAACCTATCCATCATAGAGTTCGTGGAGAGAGGCAGCCATATGTGTACTTTTATGCAGGTATCCTTACTTAGCATAAGCTCAGTAAAATGGAGTATTGGTGTTGGGTATTAGATTCATTGAATAGTGTGACTTGGAGACCATATCTTGATTGTGAGCCATGGATGGATGATGCACAAACATTACCATTCATCATGCAGAGTAGCTATCTCATTGGTAGGACTCCTTTCATTGTTGAGTGATAGTTGATTGGTCATATTTTGAGACAATTTGGTATCATTCAGCTTATGCCTACTAGTGTCACTATATATGCTCGACACTATAGAGATATGCGAGATTGGGGACCTTCGTTGTCATTTGAGATTGCTTGTGTAGAGTTTGTTTCTACTTAGAGAGTGGCTTATGATATGAGATTGCACATTCTTGATCCTAGGGTTACTGCAAATTATGCTCAGTATATATTAGCTCATCCTTTTCCTCATATTACTGATCCAACAGATCCTCCACCTAGCTCAGGAGATGAGAATGATGATTCAGATGATCCAGTTTCTAGGAGATGGAGACAAAGACGAGAGCTTAGAGCTACTCAGGAGGCTAGGGGAGGTGGAGATGATGGTGGGGATGGTGGTGGTGGTGGTGGGAGGAGACCTCGATGGAGGGGAAGTCGATTGATAGTCCATGGAGGACCGTTTGGACTAGTTAGCAGGATTGAGAGAGCACGTCCTATGGGTGGTAGGGATGTTGGATGGATTAGGAGAGATCATGGTAGGGCAGGCATGAGATCACCAAGAGGATTACCATTGATAGGTGGCAGGGTGACTGGACTACATGGGGGTTGCAGGAGAGGCATTGATTTTGGACAGATTTAGCCAAATCCTTGGGTTATTGCAATGCATGGTGGTGATGATGAGGATCCTAAGGATCATGTTCCCCTGATTAGATGACGGATTTAGAGATTTACTCATATTGATATTGTAGCAGTTGGACAGGTTGGTGGTGAGGGGATTGGCGTTCATGCACCACAACAGGCTTTGTCAGAGCAAGTTGCATTAGAGCATGATGTGCCAAAGTAGGTTGCATCAGAGCATGATATGCCAGAGGTTACCATTGGTAGTCTAAGAGCACAGATTGATGAGCTTTGAGTATAGGTGCAGACTCTTATTACTGAGCGAGATAGAGCTTTTAGGAGGCAGCAGGATACTCGGGGCCTTCTTGATTATATTCAGCAGGTTGGATTAGGTACTCTCTTTGCTGATACGGTTAGAGCATTAGTTCGGGCCGGGAAGGAGACTTCCCATTGGCAATGATGATATGAGGAGGTAGTTGCAAAGAGCCAGAGAGCAGGTAGTTATCATACCACCGTGTTGATAGACACTAGCAGTGGTGGGGTCATGGGACCTCCTCAGAGGAGTCGTGATCAGAGGAGATACGCATCTAGAGGATCTTCTCACCCACAGCCATAAAGACAGACAAAGTCAGGTGGTAGTGGTACAGGACAACCATGACTTGATTTGTATTTGATGAGGCATTGTTGGCTCTTCAACTACAAGATTCAAAACAACTAATGTAATAGAAGTTCTTTTGGACTCCATAAAGAAAATAATAGATTGTAGCTCCCTAGCATGCAAGGCTATAGATGATACAATCCTAATTTTAGAAATGATAGCTCCAAAATGTAATGTAGATAATAAGGATTCTTTGAGTCAACTTGACACTTTGTCTAAGTATATTACTGACAACATAGTGACCATTGATCAAATAAAAGAGGAAACATTCAAGGAGAAATTAGAGAAGGAAAAACAAAAATTCTTTGAGGAAGAAATAAAGAAGTCTACAAGGCAGTTTGACACACTTCTATCGAAACTGTGTAGTAAATTAAATGAATTCAAAACTTTGTACAGAGACACTTGTAAGACAAACTTTTTGACAATTGACATAGACAGGAGGAAATAAATCAACTAGTAGACAATTTTATTAATTCATCTAATTCATTATCATTTTTTGAACAAAAGATAACAGTTTTGAGAAAGAACTAGTAAAGATGGAGAGAGAAAAGGAAAGGATAAAAAGTAAGGCACAAGATCTGAAATGGAGATTAAGTCCAAAGTTTGACTACCTCACATGTTTAAGGAAAGAAATCTCAAATTCTTTAGTTCAAGGACAAAAAACATCGGCAGAGAAAATGCAACACCTCATCGATACAGTTCAGAGGATAGAGGCTGCAATAAAAGATAGCAAAAAGTTCCTTGTAAGCCTGAATCTAGTTTTGCCGGATCTCTTTCAAATTGTAACCAACTGATTACAAGGGTAAAGAAGAAAACTATACTCTATTGACACTTTGATAGCCTTTGTCATTGATGCCAAAGGGGGAGTAGTAGTGGTATGAGAAAAAACCAGGGATCATCTGCTTAGGGGGAGCACACATTTTTGGCAATATTTTTGGACTTCAATTTTGGATATGCTTTTTGAATTTTCTCATGAGTGTTGCCATCAATGCCAAAGGGGGAGATTGTTGGCAAATGCATACTCTAATGAGACATTGTAGGTGATTGAAAGTTTTGTCATTGATGGCAACCTTATAATCCTATGACACCGACAGGACATTCCACCGACACTAGCAAGATCAAACTCTACACCGGCACTCAGACCACCGGCACTGGCAGTGAATAGAAGCATACTGGCACAGAGGCCAACAAGAATTTGTTGGCATTACAGTAAGAAAGATTGTTGATATTCAATAAGGATATTGAGAAGGTTGTTGAAGACTATTTGATATAACTGAAAAATGATTATAACTATCTTTATAAAATTATTTTGTCATTGATGTCAAGAAATTGATTATTTTATTCAGTATGATGTTGCCATATCTTGAGGAGATTGATTTGAAGAAAATTAAGTGGTTGGTAAAAGACACAGAAAGAATATGAATAAGGGGAAAAATATGTTATTCAATGGGCAACTATTACCGAGTTAGACAATGATGAGATCATAATGTTTAGATTGTTTTGATATCCTACATATGTTGTTAATTGAAAGGTTAATACTATACTATGCAACTGAGCAAAGAACCTAGTGGGTAAACCCTAAGGTTATCAATATCGGTTAATGAAGGTGGAATGTCTATCGAGTAAATTTTAGTATTTCCTGAGTTGCAACCGAGTTATGATAGAGTGCATTGAATGAATACAAGCATTATTTAATGAAGAACAATGATTAGCTAGAGATTTATAAATGATTGGAATGTCGCACATGAAGTTTGTTAAAAGATCTATGGAAAAGAAAGATTGACACAAAGATCTACAGTGCAGATTGAACCACAATAACCTTGCACAAGTTCCAAGAAAGGACTGCAAGTCCTGAGGCAATGTAAAATGTTTTTAGATTGAAAGATGCATTGAACCTAGTCAAAATTGAAGATATAATGGCTAAGATTGATCATGAGAAATGTTATCAAGGAGATTAAGGGGTGAGAATTGTTTATAAATAAGAAATTGTTGATGAACAATGCATGTGGGCAAGTGTATGCATAGGAATACTAAATAGTGATTACCGAGCAAAGAAGCTTCAAGACCTGTTTGAATAACAGAGTAGAGAGCCCAACGGAGGGACAAGATAAGTCCTATGACTAGATTGTTTTGAGCAAATAAGAATCTGCTTTAGAATTTTAGATGTGAAGTTGCAGATAGATTTTATTACTGTTATTTTGTAAGTGACAGAAAATCTCTTAACCGAGTGGACTTAACAGTCTTATATGTAAACCCTCTAGCAAGGTAACATTCTAAATGAGTGTTTGAAATCCTTTCACAAGGTCACTTCTAACAAAGTGAAGATCCTAACAGATTTGAGGGAAATCCCTTAACCGGGTCACATGTAGCAATGTGTTTGTAATCTTTAACAAGATTTTCTTTTAACCGAGAATACTCTAGAAGAGTATATTTCTTAGTGGGTCTAAAATCCCACAGTGGTTTTTCCCTATTTGGGTTTCCATGTTAAATCTAGTGTTATCATTTTTATGATGATTATATGTTGATGAATTTGCATGTTTAGCAGTTTTTATTATATTGTTGAAGCATATGTTACCAAGGTTGAATCTATTGATTTTATGGAAGTTTAAGTTTGCATGATTCACCCCCCCCTCTCTCATCTTGTTAGCTATTGGCATCAACTCTTTACATTAAGTATTAGAACTAACAATTGGTATTAGAGCTTTGGACTCAGGAAGAAAAGTTTAAAGGTACTTGAGGCAAAGATCCTAAGATGTATAAAAGGGATGCACGAAAGTTGAACAAGTCATGTTTCTCCACATGGTAGAAAAGGATGAAGCTACATTTATCAGGTATTGGAGAATATGCAACATATTATCTAGAGAGTGATTACATTGTACCGAGCACCAACCCAATGACCTTGGAAGAGATAAAGGCAAAGCAAGAACATATTTAAGTTATGATTGAAATAACATCAGCATTGACCGACTCAGAGTTTAATGACCTAGAAGGCTGTAATGATGCAAAAGCAATATGGACTAAGCTCATATCTGTGTATGGAGCTGATGAACATGTTCAAAGAGAAAAAGTAGATAGTCTAAGAGGACAATTTGACTCCATGAGGATGAATGAAGGTGAGAACATAACCCGATACAGTACAAGACTAAAGGAGACTATCAATCAAATTAAAGGAGTAGGTGGAACTATTGAAGAAAAGGATATAACAAGTAAGTGGTTGAGAACCCTTCTACCAGCTTATGCTATTCAAGTCTCTGCAATCAATGAATTGAGGTCTATACCTAACATGCCAGTTTCTTTGGATGCTACTATTGGTAAGCTACATGCATTTGAGTTAAGTAACTTTGATAATAGTGGGTCTTCGGTAAATAAAGTTGAATCTGCATTCAGTTCTTTTCATATTGGTGAATCTGATGATTACAATGATAGAATGAGTAAGTACTCTGAAGGGGATCATAGTGGAGCAAGTGAAAGATTTCACAAGAACATGGAAAAAGTGCACAAACTATATGAGGAAATCAAGAAGCAAGAAGAGTTTGAAGCATTATTGGCTAGAAGATTACCAAGAGGCAAAGCTAAGTATAAAGGAAAACTACCTTTGAAATGTTTCAATTGTGATAAAATAGGACATATGGATTCTAACTGTCCTGACAGAGAATCTAGTGAAAAGAGAGATTACCAAGAAGACAGACAGAAAGATAACCAATACAAAGGACACCGAGGCTTCAGAAGGAGAGATAGAAAGACATGTCTAATAGCTGACGAGGAATCCAATGATGACAAATCTGATGAAACTAATACTAAGGAAGTTTTTATATGGCTATTAAAGATGGATCAGATGAAGAAAGGTATGAAGAGAAATCCCTAGTTTGTCACATAAATAATAATGATACTTGGATCATAGATAGTGGATGCTCACATCACATGACAGGTGATAAACACAAGTTTGTTAATTTAGAAGACTATGATGGAGGCTATGTAAGATTTGGTAATGATGCACCATGTCCGGTGAAAGGTAAAGGATCTATAACACTTCTTGACAATACTAAATGTGATGATGTATACAAGGTTGAAGGATTGAAATGCAATTTGTTTAGTGTAGCACAGCTAAACAATACAGGTTACCGAATAGAATTTCAAAAAGGAATTGTCAGAGTTCATGACATGCATGGAAAGTTAGCTGCTACCGGGACACAAACAAAAAGTAATACATTTCATCTTGACTCAACTTGGAACAAGTGTCTTTATGCAAAGATAGATGATACCTGGTTATGGTATAAAAGGTTTTGTCATGTAAATTTTGATAATCTGATCAAAATAAGTAAGAAGCACCGAGTAAGAGGTCTACTGAGTCTTGAAAAACCTAAGAATGTTATATGCTGAGGATGCCAGATGGGTAAGATGACAAGATCAAGCTTTACAAGTAAGTCCTACACTTCTAAAAGAATTTTAGATCTAGTACATACTGATCTTTGTGGCCCTATGAAAGTTCAAAGTTATTATGGTGATAAGCATTTCATATTATTTGTGGATGATTACTCAAGGATGATGTCAATCATGTTTTTAAAAGAAAAATAGGAAGCTTTTCAAATGTTCAAATGGTACAAGGAAAGAGTTGAAAATGAAACAAGAAGACAACTAAAATGTCTGAGATCTGATAGAGGAGGAGAGTTCACTTTTGATGAATTTAACTTATTCTACAATGATCATGGTATAAAGAGGCAAGTATATGCACCAAGAACACCTCAGCAAAATGGGATAACCGAGAGAAGGAATAGATCAATTGTGGATTGTGCCAGAACCCTAATGATAGAAAAGAGGGTACCTCAAACATTTTGGAGAGAAGCAATCAACACTACAGTTTACACCCTGAACCGAGTTCAACTAAAGAAAGAAACTATGAAGACACCATATGAGATTTGGTATGACAAGAAACCTAATGTAAGTTACATTAAAATCTTTGGAAGTAGATGCTATGTTCACAAAGAGGACAGAAATGGAAAATTTGATCAGAAAAGTGAAGAAGGAACATTTCTTGGTTATTCTTCTAGAAGTAAAGCATTTAAATGTCTGATCAAATCATCAAACAAAATAGTAGAAAGTGCAAATGTGAAAATTGATGAATTCATAGAAAGAAATGATGATGGAAATTTCAAAGAACTAGAAGATTATGAAGAATTTGTTTATGTTCAACTGAGAAGCCTCACCGAGAAAACTGCTGAAGAAAATGAAGATAATGTCCAGTTACTAAGTGATGAAGAAGATCATACAGAGTCTACCGAGCCTATATTAGCCAAGTATATCAGAAGACATCATACATCAATTCAGATTATAGGAGATAAGGATGATCCAATGATGACAAGGAACAAACTGAGACAGAACACATGTCTAATTTCTGAATTTGAACCAAGAATAGTGAAAGAGGCATTTAACAGTGAAGATTGGGTAGATGCTATGATAGAAGAAATTGATCAAATCAAGAAGAATGATACATGGACACTAATCCCAAGACCAAAGGACAAAAATGTAATGAGTACTAAGTGGATTTTCATAAACAAGCTAAATGAAAAAGGTGAGGTTATTCGCAACAAAGCAAGACTAGTTTGCAAAGGATATGCTAAAGAAGAAGGAATAGATTATGGTGAGACTTTTGCACCTATGGCTAGACTTGAGGGAGTAAAAAAATTGTTGGCATATGCTGCTTTCAGAAATTTCAAAGTATATCAAATGGATGTTAAATCTGCATATTTGAATGGAATCTTAGAAGAATAAGTTTACATTGAACAACCTAAAGGATTTGTTGAAGATAGGAGTAAAGATCAGGTATGCAAACTGAATAAAGCTTTATATGGTGTAAAGTAAGTACCTAGAGGATGGTGTGAGAGATTACACTCTTACTTCATCAAGATTGGTTTTATAAGGACTAGTGAAAACAACAATATGTACATGAAGAATGATGAAAACAATGGTATACTGATCTCAGCCATATTTGTTGATGATATTATATTTTGTGGTAATGACTCCTTATGCAAGAACTTTGGAAATGAAATGAGCAAAGAATTTGAGATGTCATTAATCAGTGAGATAAAGTGTTTTATAGGTTTACAGATATTGCAAATAAAAGATGATATTTTCATTACTCAATCCAAGTACATAAAGGAAATCTTGAAGAAATTTGGAATGGAGGATTCTAAACCGGTAAGTACTCCTATGACTACCAACTGTAAATTATAAAAAAATGATGAATCTGCATCTGTTGATGAGACACTTTACTAATCTATGATTGGGAAGTTGCAATATGTTGTGCATAGTAGACCGAATATAGCACATGCAGTAGGTATTGTAGTAAGATTCTCTACAGATCCCAAGGAGACACATATGACAACAATCAAGAGAACTTTCAGATACTTGAGACACACTGAAGATTATAGCCTAGTATATAAAAAGAGACATGATTTTGATTTAAAAGTTTATACTGATGCTGATTGGGCAGGCAACATAGATGACAGGAAAAGAACAAGTGGTGGAGCTTTCTTTTTAGGAGAAAGACTAGTAAGTTGGCTTAGCAAGAAACAAGGATGTATTTCTCAATCTACAAAAGAAGTTGAATATGTTGCTGCAACATTGAATTGTACCAACATAGCATGGATCAAACAACTGTTGGAAGGTATAAATGAAAAAGTTACCCAGCCAGTAACTATATTCTATGATAATACTAGTGCCATTAACATTTCAATGAATCCAGTGATGCACTCCAAGACAAAGCATATATCTATCAAATATCATTATCTTAGAGAAGAAAGTTTTACTAGAATATATCAATTCAAAGGAGCAATTAGCAGACATCTTCACCAAGCCACTACCAAGGGACATTTTTGAATATCTCAGAAGCAAGTTAGGGGTCCTACCCCTATCTTCTACTCACTGACCAAGTTTGGTGAAAGCATCAATTCGATGAATCTACAGAATATTATGTGTGGATTGATGTTGATTTACACTTTAGGAGGTCACCTAAAGTTGTGAAGGAAATAGTGAATAGAGACAAGTTGCTCTAACCGAGACTGAGATGTTACACAATAAGGCAAATCACTTCACAGAGGAAGAAATCCTGATTTAGTTCTTTTACTTTTTGGCATTGTTGTCAAAGGGGGAGAAGACTAAATGGTTGAAAGACTAAAATGGTTGACAACATGGTAAAGCCTTGAATTATGAAAATAAAAAAAGACTAATGATAGGGGGAGTAGATTATAAAAATGGAGAAGACTAAATGCAAATCAAAAAGTTCAAAAGCCTAATGAAAAATGGAGAAGACTTTTAGAAGAAGTCTACAACTCAAGAATAACAGGAGAAGTTTAACAGCAATCTGAATCCGAATCAATTTGAATATCTTGTTCGTATTACCATTTAATTGTTGGTTTTGCCATCAATGCCAAAGGGGGAGATTGTTGGCATTATAGTAAGAAAGATTGTTGATATTCAATAAGGATATTGAGAAGGTTGTTGAAGACTATTTGATATAACTGAAAAAGGATGATAACTATCTTTATAACATTATTTTGTCATTGATGTCAACAAATTGATTATTTAATTCAGTATGATGTTGCCATATCTTAAGGAGATTGATTTGAAGAAAATTAAGTGGTCGGTAAAAGACACAAAAAGAATATGAATAAGGGGAGAAATATGTTATTCAATGGGCAACTATTACCGAGTTAGACAATGATGAGATCATTTAATGTTTAGATTGTTTTGATATCCTACATATGTTGTTAATTGAATGGTTAATACTATACTATGCAACTGAGCAAAGAACCTAGTTGGTAAACCCTAAGGAACCTAGTCGATAAACCCTAAGGTTATCGATATCGGTTAATGAAGGTGGAATGTCTACCAAGTAAATTTTAGTATTTACCGAGTTGCCGAGTTATAACAGAGCACATTGAATGAATACACACATTATTTAATGAAGAACAATGATTAGCTGGAGATGTATAAATGATTGGAATGTCACACAAGAAGTTTGTTAAAATATCTATGGCAAAGAAAGATCGACAGGAAGATCTACAGTGCAGATTGAACCACAATAACCTTGCACAAGTTCTAAGAAAGGGCTGCAAGTCCTGAGGCAAGGTAAAACATTTTCAGATTGAAGGATGCATTAAACCTAGTCAAGATTGAAGATCTGATGGCTAAGATTGATCATGAGAAATGTGATCAAGGAGATTAAGTGGAGAGAATTGTTTATAAATAAGAAATTATTGATGAACAATGCATGCGGGCAAGTGTTGTTAGCATTTGGCATTATAACAGACAATGGAAGATTGTCGGCATTTCAATAAGGATATTGAGAAGGTTGTTCATGATTATGAATATAATTGATTAAGGATGTTTACTATCTTGATATTATTATTTTGTCATTGATGTCAAGAAATTGATTTTCTAATTTAGTATGATGTTGCCATATCTTTAGAAGTATGATTTAAAGAGTATAAAGATGTCGATAATAGACACAGAAAGAATATGATGAATAATGGGATGAATATGGTATTCAATGGGAAACTAGTACCGAGTTAGATAATGATGAGATCATGATGTTTAGATTGTTTTAAACATCATACATATGTTGTAAATTGTAAGGTTAATACTAAACTATGTTACCGAGAAAAGAACCTAGTCGGTAAACCCTAAGAAACCTAGTCGGTAAACCCTAAGGTTATCACTATCAGTTAATGAAGGTAGAATGTCTACCGAGTGAATTTTAGTATTCATCGAGTTATTACCGAGTTGTAACTGAGCTATAACATAATACATTAAATGGTTACATGCGTTATTTAATGAAGGAAGCTAATGAGCTAGAACTGATTAGATGATTGGTATGTTGTGCATGAAGTTTGTTAATGAATCTATGGCAAAGGAAAATCAGCATGAAGATCTACAGCTCAGATTGAATTGCAATACCCTAGCACAAGTTCCAAGAAATGTATGCAAGTTCTAAGGCAGGGTAAAACATTTTCAGATTGAAGGATACATTAAACCTGGCAAAAGTTTGAAGATCTAATGGCTCTGATTGATCATGGGAAATGTGATCAAGGATATTAGGTGGTTGGAGAATTGCTTATAAATAGGGAACTATTGATAAACAATGTATGTGGGCAAATGTATGCACATGGATGCTACATAGTGATTACCGAGCATAGAAGCTTGAAGACCTGTTTGAATAACGGAGTATAGAAGCCCAGCAAATGGACAAGATGAGTTCTATGTCTAGATTATATTGAGCAAATAAGAATCTGCTTCAGCATTTTAGATGTGAAGTTGCAGATAGATTTTATTAGTGTTATTTTGTGAAGTGACAGAAAATCTCTTAACTGAGTGGACTTAACAGTCTTATTTGTAAAACCCTCTAGCAAGGTGACATTCTGATTGAGTGTTTGAAATCCTTTAACAGGGTCACTTCTAACAAGGTGAAGATCCTAAAAGATCTGAGGGAAATCCCTTAACCGGGTCACATCTAGCAATGTGTTTGTAATCTTTAACAGGATTTGTTTTTAACCGAGCATACTCTAGAAGAGTATATTTCTTAGTGGGTCTGAAATCCCACAGTGGTTTTTCCCTATTTGGGTTTCCATTTAAATCTGGTTATTTTACTGAAGTATATGTTACTGAGGTTGAATCTGATGTTTTTATGGAAGATCAAGTTTGTATGATTCACCCCCCCCCCCATCTCATGTTGTTGGCTATTTGTAATGCCCCTACCCTAGTCGGACTTGTAAAACCCATTTGACCTTGGTTGACTTCCCATGTGGAATTCTTGAATGGTAGGTTAACCGTGGTGCAATGTGTAGTTTAGATAATATAAATAATCGTGCATACCTATTATTGTGTTCTTGCGTGGATTCTTGTGTGAATGTAATTGTTTCCTAACTCTGGTGATAAATCTCAAGCTAACACCCTCATTGAATATGTATATGTATATGTATGCTTTCATGGATTCATGGGTGTAGGAGATTGCAGGTACAACACCACCTAGGGCGAGGTTCATCTCCTTTGGGATTCACAGGGTTGAGTATACCTCCTCCATCCTTAGAATTTGGATTTGGGGGTCATAAAACTTTCGTCTTGCCTTAGCCATGGTCAGGTGAGCATCATCTGTGGTTCATGGGGCTTTCCTTTTGTTGGGTTGCGTGTCGTGTGATTTGGTGGACTTCCTCGATTTGTGTGCCATGCGTGGGGTAAGTGGAGTTTGTAATCCTAAGTATTTAATTCAATTTAATGAGTAGATGTATGCATTAGTAATTTAGAAATTTAGAATAGGTAGTTTCCTTTATATGATTAATCGTTAATTTAAAGAGATCGCTTTAATTAAAATTGTAGCAAGCTTAAAGCATTTAAATTGAAATAATGTGTTCATTTACGCATTAAAAGTTGAGGAATTAAAATAAATAGGTTTCTTTCAAGAGATTAGTCATTTATTTAAAAGGTCGCTTTATTATGTTGTAGCGAGTTAATTTAATAGTTAATTTTAAAAAAATAAAAAAAATAATAATAACGAATTTAATGAGTTATGCGTTTTAGAAAGGAAAGATTTAAAGTCATTTGAGAAATAGAAATAAATTAATCATTTTCGCATTTTGGAAGAGAAAGGGTAAATTTTATTATTTAAAAGAAATTATTTTCTTTTTACTTGTAAAGCTGATATAGTATAAAAGATTGATTTTTGGATATTTAAATTAATCTAAATGCCTTACCCTGGTCAATAGTTTCGAAATATAAATGTTGGCTAAAGTAATATGGAGAAATTAAAATTAGAACTAAATAAGAGATAGAAGCATGTTAATTTTAATTAGAATAAAACGAGTTAGATTTATTGAGTATTGGAAAAGAATGATTTCCATTTTCATGTTTCGTTTATTTAAAAAAAAAAAATGCTTAAATTCGAAATTGAAAATTAGGTCCAAAAAAGGGCGTTTCTCATTTAACCTAGTTTTTGAAATATTTTTGGGGGTTCTTTCTTTTGGTCACTTTTTTTTGGAAAAAAAAATGGTTTTGGAAGGGAGATTGGAGGTTTTGGACAAAGATGGAGTTTTAGAGCAGCAGATTTGGGGGATCATCATCAAAATCCTTCCAGGAAAGCTTGTTGAGGTAGGGATCACTTTTAACTATTAAAAAAAAAGGGGCTTGTATGGTTTTCTTGCAATTTCGGTTTTCAGATTCTCTATTTTTGTCCATGAGTGAGTTTTATTGTAGAAATTTGTAAAAAGGATAGCTTTGTTGGATCTTTGTGAGAGAGGTGAGTTTCCTTGTGCCAAAGATTTTCTTGATGGGTGGATTATTCAACAATTTCCTCTATTGTTTTGAAACCCTTGACATTCTGAAATAAATAAATAAATAAATGTGTATGTGACTGTGATTTTCTTTCAAAAATGGGGGATTGTTGTTTCGTTCATGTTTATTTCAAAAAAAAATAGTTCCCCAGTTGGTTGTTGGTTTTGAGCAATCTGGAAAATATATGGACTGTGATTTTTTTTCAAAATATAGGAGATTGTTGTAAAATATATAGACTGTGATTTTTTTTCAAAAATGGGGGATTGCTGGAAAATGCTTTAAATCCCTGTCTTAGGCTGTGTGGTGTGTATTGGGAATTTGTTATTTTTTTATTACTGATTTTATATGCTATAACCAAAATAAATAAAAAAATAAATAAATTCCAAAAAAAAATGAAGTTAAAAACTCCATGGCAGCCGGTAGCAACTGCTACCAGTTGGTAGCAGCACTACCAGAGGTAGCGAACTGCTACCAAATGGTAGCAGTGCTACCAGAGGTAGCGAACTGCTACCAATGGTAGCTTGGGCTGCCAAGGGGGGGGCCCACGTGGGTGTCCACGTGGGTACCTTCCCTTTTCCTTTTTTTTGAAAATTAAAAAAAAAAAAAATTTATTTATTTATATTTTTTTAATTATTATATATAAATGGTTTTAAAAAGAATATATATATATATAATTTATAAAATAAAAAATAAAAAATAAAATAGAAAAAAATCAAATTAATAAGTGAATTTAAATTTAGCTTAAGAGATTTAAATTCAGTTTCTTTTATATTATTTAATCCCAGATTATTAAATAATATTTGGATTTAGATAATCAACACTTAGTAAATCCATACCTTAATACAAGTTATTAATTTCATATTGATAACGTCATACTTGGGTTAATACACATTATTGTCATGAACTAAGTATTAATGGTGGATTAATGTGAATTTTTAAATAAAAGTTAATTTAGCAAATCCATAAACTTGATCGACATTAATGGATAAAAAGATATGGTAAACTTGATCGACATTAATGGTAAGACTTGATATGCTAGTGTTTGGTCATAAGTTGGTCAAGCCCCTAGTTAGGGTACCATCAGACAAGGGAATCTAAGTTTGTGTTTCTTCTTTATGGTTCAATTTGATCCGCTTCTAAAAGGGATCACTATGTAATAATCAATCGAGGTAGATGTTGTATAGTGGATGTGTTCGCATAAAGGGCTGAGTTGTAAAAGACATGTAAATTATGTATTCCTAACAATGATAAATGCCAGAGGGGTCTTGCAGTTGAGCAGACCCGGAGATGTAGCCCCTTTAGGGGTGAACTCCGAGATCATATCTATGTTATGCGATGTTTTAGTTTCCTTTATTTCATGCTTCAAGTTATCATGTATGGTTGTTATCTTGTATAAGTGTATGGTGGAAATTTAATGAATTTAAATCAAAGTGCATAAAATTATTCATCTTGGTAAACGTAGTAATCAGGTTCATAAAACATTGTAAATTATAATTATGGAAAAGTATTTGGTTTATGTTAAATAAAGAAGTAATAGGGAAATGAATCTCATTAGGATGCCTTTATTGTTTTAGCTTGATATAAGTTGGTAAATTGATCGAATGTGTATGGGAAACAAGTTAGAATTAATGTTATAATTTCTAAGTTGAAATCTAAAGGATGAACTTCAGTTAGGTGTTTTCCTCTTTATCTTCTTAAATGAGTTTCGCCATGTTAATTATATTCCACTATATTGGATGAATTTATTTAGTTATTTATGTTGTAATCATAACAAATAATCCTTACCAGATTAATTTGATAATTGGGTGAGCTCAACTAGATATCCATATTATAACCCTTATAAAAGAATTCTCTTTATGTTTGCTAAAATTGAACTAAAAAGGGAAGTATTCGTATAGTTGTTTATATCTTAATCTTGGTAAATGTATCCTTTCATATTAACTTCATTTACTAAAAAGAGTGACATGCAATAAGATAATTATATTTTAATCCTAATGGAAGAACGTCACTATGAACTTTTATTTTAATCCTGTAATGATGAATTTCATCTTGCTAACTATATTTTAATTTAAAGGATGAACTCATGTGTCCTAATACATATCCACCTTAATGAATTGAGTCCATCTATTAGCACTATTAAAGCTTCAATGAATGAACTCTATGGTTACTTGCATTTTATCCTCCATAAAAGAACTACGACTCATTAGTTGGTTATGCTTAAAATCAAATGAAGGGACCTCACACTATTAATGGAAGTTTAATCCTTAATGAATGAATCTCATCTTATTAGCCATACTTTTAATATTTAAGAAAGATATCAAATGTGGCTAGTTATCTTAAAACCTATGAATGAACTTCGTTATATTTATCACATTGAACCTTAAGGGAGGCCTCTTAAATTAAATAGGTGTTAATGTGCATTGAGTAAATAACCTCACGTTGGCCTCCTAACCACCCAAAGTAAATGAGCGCTTCCTAAAATTATAAGATGTCAAATCATTGAACATATATATAACCATGTCGAATGCATTATCTCATAATTAAGTTATCCAGCTTAATCGGATCGATTGTCACGAGTTGAGTTAGGTGTAAGGTTACGTAATCACGTTGGGAAACTCCTTAGGTTCGTTTAGCCTTCTGCTATGTTATCTAAGTTTTAGATAACTCCAAAATACCTTAATTATTGTAACTAATCAGTAACACTCTTAAATATTATTAAAAAAAATATATATTTACACTCGATTTGAGTGTTTTAAACTTAAACCCTTAGGGGTTTCCTGGCGGGGCATTACACTATTGGATCTGTACTTACATTAAGTATCAGAACTATTAATTCGTATCAGAGTTTTGGACTCCGAAAGAAAAGTTTAAAGGTACATGAGGCAAATATCCGAAGATGTATAAGAGGGATGCACCAAATTTGAACAAGTCAAGTTTCTCTACATGGCAGAAAAGGATGAAGTTGCACCTATCAGGAGTTGGAGAATATGTTGTATATTATCCAGAGAATGATTTCATTACATCGAGCACCTATCCATTGATAATGGAAGAGATAAAGGCAAATCAAGAACATATCCAAGCAATGATTAAAATAACATTTGCATTGACCGACTCAGAGTTTAATGATCTAGAAGGCTGCAATGATGCAAAGGATATGTGGGATAAACTCATATCAGTATATGGAAGAGATGAACATGTTCAAAGAGAAAAAGTAGATAGTCTAAGAGGACAACTTGAATCTATGAGGATGAATGAAGGTGAGAACATAACTCAGTATAGTACAAGACTAAAGGAGATTGGCAATCAAATCAAAGGAGCAGGTGGAACTATTGAAGAAAAGGATATAACAAGTAAGTTGTTAAGAACGCTTCTACTGGCTTATGCAATCTGAGTCTCTGCAATCAATGAATTGAGGTCTGTACCTAATATGCCAATTTCTTTAGATGCTACTATTGGTAAGCTACATGCATTTGAGTTAAGTAACTTTGATAAGAGTGGATCTTCGGTAAATAATGTTGAATATGCATTTAGTTCTTTCCATCTTGATGAATCTAATGATTACAATGAAAGAAAGTATAAGTACTCTGGAGGAGATCATAGTGGAGCAAGTGAAAGATTTCATAAGAACATGGAAGAAGTACACAAACTGTATGAGGAAATCAAAAAGTAGGAAGAGTTTGAAGCACTATTAGCCAGAAGTTTACCGAGAGGCAAAGGTAAGTATAAAGGAAAATTACCTCTGAAATGTTTCAATTGTGATAAGATAGGACATATGGCTTCTAATTGTCCTGACAAAGATTCTAGTGAAAATAGAGATTACCGAGATGACAGACAGAAAGACAATCATTACAGAGGACACAAAGACTTCAGAAGAAGAGATAGAAAGACATGCTTAATAGCTGATGAGGAATCCAATGATGATAAATCAGATGAAACTAATATAGAGGAGGTAGTTTATGTGGCTATCAAAGATGGATCAGATGAAGAAAGGTATGAAGAAAAATCCCTAATATCTCACATAAACACTAATGATTCTTGGATCATAGATAGTGGATGCTCACATCATATGACAGGTGATAAACACAAGTTTATTATGTTAGAAGATTATGATGGAGGCTATGTTAGATTTGGTAATGATGCATCATGTCCGGTGAAAGGTAAAGGATCTATAAGTCTTCTTGACAATGCAAGATGCAATGATGTTTATTGGGTTGAAGGTTTGAAATACAATTTGTTGAGTGTAGCATAACTAAACAATACAGGTTACCGAATAGAATTTCAGAAAGGAATTGTCAAAGTTCATGACAAGAATGGAAAGTTAGCTACTACCGGGACACAAACAAAAGGTAACTCATTTCACCTTGACTCAACTCAGAACAAGTGTCTATATGCAAAGATAGATGACACCTGGTTATGGCATAAAAGGTTTTGTCATGTAAATTTTGATAATCTGATCAAAATAAGTAAGAAGCACCGAGTAAGAGGTCTACCGAGTCTTTAAAAACTTGAAGATGCTATGTGTCGAGGATGCTAGATGGGCAAGATGACAAGATCAAGCTTTACAAGTAAGTCTTACACTTCTAAGAGAATTTTAGATCTTGTGCACACTGATCTTTGTGGTCTGATGAAAGTTCAAAGTTATTATGGTGATAAATATTTCATATTATGTGTGGATGACTATTCAAGGATGATGTCAGTAATTTTTTTAAATGAAAAATCAGAAGCTTTTCAAATGTTTAAATGGTACAAGGCAAGAGTTGAAAATGAAATAGGAAGACAACTGAAATGTCTTAGGTCAAATAAAGGAGGAGAGTTCACATCTAATGAGTTCAACTTATTTTGCAATGATCATGGTATTAAAAGACAAGTCTCTGCACCGAGAACTCCACAATAGAATGGAATAGCTGAGAGAAGAAACAGATCTATTGTGGATTGTGCTAGAACACTGATGATTGAAAAGAAAGTGCCACAAACATTTTGGAGAGAAGCAATAAGCATAGCAGTTTACACCCTGAACTGAGTACAACTGAAGAAAGGTACTTTGAAGACACCATATGAAATCTGGTATGATAAGAAACCTAATGTAAGTTATTTTAAAATCTTTGGAAGTAAATGCTATGTACACAAAGATGATAGAAATGGAAAGTTTGATCAGAAAAGTGTAGAATGAACATTTCTAGGTTATTCTTCTAGAAAAAAAGCATTTAAATGTCTGATCAAATCATCAAACAAAATAGTAGAAAGTGCAAATGTGAAAATTGATGAATTTGCAGAAAGAAATGATGAAGGAAATTTCAAAGAACTAGAAGATTATGATGAATTTATCTATGTCCAACCGACAAGTCCTACCGAGAAAACTGTTGAAGAAAATGAAGAGAATATCTAGTTACCGATTGATGAAGAAGATCATACAGAGCCTACCAAGCGTATATTAGCCAAGTATGTCAGAAGACATCATGCACCAATTCAGATTATAGGAGATAAGGATGATCCAGTGATGACAAGGAACAAACTGAGGCAGAACACATGTCTGATATCTGAATTTGAAATAAGAATAGTGAAAGAGGCATTTAACAGTGAAGATTAGATAAATGCTATGACATAAGAGATTGATCAATTCAAGAATAATGACACATGGACACTAATCCCAAGACCAAAGGACAAAAATGTAACCGGCACAAAGTGGATTTTTAGAAACAAGCTAAATGAAAAAGGTGAGGTCATTCAAAATAAAGTGAGACTAGTTTGCAAAGGTTATGCTCAAGAAGAAGGAATTGATTATGGTGAAACTTTTGCACCAATGGCTAGACTTGAAGGTGTAAGAACATTGATGGCATATGTTGCTTTCAAAAACTTTAAGGTATATCAAATGGATGTCAAATCTGCATTTCTGAATAGAATTAGAAGAAGAAGTTTTTATTGAATAACCTAAAGGATTTGTTGAAGACAATAATAAAGATCAGGTATATAAATTGAATAAAGCATTATATGGTCTAAAACAAGCACCTAAAGCATGGTATGAAATATTGCACTTTTATCTAATTAAGATTGGTTTTATAAGGACAAGTGAGAATAGCAATATGTACATGAAGAATGACGAAAATGAAATACTAATCTCAGCCATATTTGTTGATGATATTATATTTTGTGGAAATGACTCTTTATGTAAGAACCTTGGAAATGAAATGAGCAATGAATTTGAGATGTCATTAATCAGTAAGATAAAGTATTTAATAGGATTACAGATACTGCAAATGAAAAATGAGATTTTCATTACTCAATCCAAGTACATAAAGAAAATCTTGAAGAAATTTGGAATGGAGGATTCAAAACCAGTAAGTTCTCCTATGACTACCAACTGTAAATTATCAAAGAATGATGAATCTGCATCTATTGATGAGAAACTTTACCGATCCATGATTGGAAAGCTACAATATCTTGCTCACAACAGACCACACATAGCACATGCAGTAGGTATAGTTGCAAGATTCTCTACAGATCCTAAGGAAACACACATGACAGCAATCAAAAAAAAATTTAGATACATGAAAGGCACAGAGGATTATGGCTTAGTATATCAGAAAGGAAATGATTTTGATTTAAAAGTTTATACTAATGCTAATTGGGTAGGCAACATTGATGATAGAAAAAGCACTAGTGGAGGAGCTTTCTTTTTTAGGAGAAAGACTAGTAAGTTGGCTTAGCAAGAAACAAGGATGTGTTTCACAGTCAATAGCAGAAGCTGAATACGTTGCTGTAGCATGAATTGTACCAACATAGCATGGATCAAACAATTGTTGGAAGGTATAAATGAGAAGGTTACTGAGCTAGTAACTATATTCTGTGATAATACTAGTGCCATTAATATTTCAAAGAATCCTGTTATGCACTCTAAGACAAAGCACATCTCTATCAAATATCATTATCTTAGAGAAGAAGCTCAAGAGAAGAAAATGGTGTTGGAGTATGTTAGCACAAAGGAACAAATAGCAGATATCTTTACCAAGCCACTACCAAGGGACACTTTTGAATATCTCACAAGTAATTTAGGGGTCCTACCCCTATCTTCTACTCATTGACCGAGTTCGGTGAAAGCATAAATTCAATGACTCTATCAAATATCTTTTTAGAGTTGATGTTGATTTACACACTTTAGGATGTTTTCTAAAGGTGTATAGGAAACAATATAGGATACAATACAGGGAACAGGGATTGAAGACAAAATGCTCTGACTTAGACTCAGTTGATACACAATAGCATGAAATCACTTCATACAGGAAGAAATTATGTTTTAGTTCTTTACTTTTAGGCATTGTTGTCAAAGGGGGAGAAGACTAATATAAGGGGGAGAAGACTGATTGAAAAGACTGAAGAAAATAGGAGAAGTCTAATGTATGGGGGAGAAATTTGTTGACAATAAGAGAGCATTTTAGCATTTCAGAATCACAACAATCCGAATATTTTTAAGGTCAAATCAATTGGTTTTGCCATCAATGTCAAAGGGGGAGATTGTTAGTATTTGGCATTATAAAAGACAATGGAAGATTGTTGGCATTTCAATAAGGATATTGAGAAGGTTGATGATGATTATGGATATAACTGATTAAGGATGTTTACTATCTTGATATTATTATTTTGTCATTGATGTCAAGAAATTGATTTTCTAATTCAATATGATGTTGCCATATCTTTAAAAGTATGATTTAAAGAGTATAAAGATGCCGGTAAAAGACACAAAAAGAATACGATGAATAAGGGGATGAATAAGGTATTCAATGGGCAACTAGTACCGAGTCAGAAAATGATGAGATCATGATGTTTAGATTGTTTTAAACATCATCCATATGTTGTAAATTGTAAGGTTAATACTATACCATGTTACCGAGCAAAGAACCTAGTCGATAAACCCTAAGGTTATCGCTATCGGTTAATGAAGGCAGAATGTCTACCAAGTGAAGTTTAGTATTCACCGAGTTGTAACCGAGCTATAACAGAATACATTAAATGGTTACATGCATTATTTAATGAAGGAAGCTCATGAGCTGGAACTGATTAGATGATTGGTATGCCGTGCATGAAGTTTGTTAATGAATCTATGGCAAAGGAAAATCGACATGAAGATCTACAACTCAGTTTGAACCGCAATACCCTAGCACAATTTCCAAGAAATGTATGCAAGTTCCAAGGAAGGGTAAAATGTTTTCAGATCGAAGGATACATTGAACCTGGTCAAAGTTTGAAGATCTGATGGCTATGATTGATCATGGGAAATGTGATCAAGGAGATTAAGCAGTTGGTGAATTGTTTATAAATAGGGAACTATTGATAAAACAATGTATGCAGGCAAATGTATGCACATGGATGCTACATAGTGATTATCGAGCACATAAGCTTGAAGACCTATTTAAATAATAGAGTATAGAAGCCCAATAGATGGACAAGATGAGTTCTATGTCTAGATTATATTGAGAAAATAAGAATATGCTTTAGCATTTTAGATGTGAAGTTGCAGAGAGATTTTATTACTGTTATTTTGTGAAGTGACATAAAATCTCTTAACCAAGTGGACTTAACAGTCTTATTTGTAAAACCCTCTAGCAAGGTGACATTTTGATTGAGTGTTTGAAATCCTTTAACAAGGTCACTTCTAACAAGGTGAAGATACTAATAGATCTGAGGGAAA
The DNA here is from genome assembly GCF_030272615.1 of Cryptomeria japonica. Taxonomy (NCBI): domain Eukaryota; kingdom Viridiplantae; phylum Streptophyta; class Pinopsida; order Cupressales; family Cupressaceae; genus Cryptomeria; species Cryptomeria japonica. Next base: position 87,990,253 of record NC_081411.1, on the reverse strand, counting down.
TCCCTTAACTGGATCACATCTAGCAATGTGTTTGTAATCTTTAACATGATTTGCTTTAAACTGAGCATACTCTAGAAGAGTATATTTCTTAGTGGATCCAAAATCCCATAGTGGTTTTCCCCTATTTGGGTTTCCACATTAAATCTAGTGTTATGAGGTTTATGATGTTTATATGGTTTTGAGTTTTCATGTTTAGCAGTTTGGTTATTTTACTGATGTATATGTTACTGAGGTTCAATCTGATGTTTTTATGGAGGATTAAGTTTGTATGATTCACCCCCCTCTGCTCACATCTTGTTGGCTATTAGATCTGTACATACATTAAGTATCAAAACTATCAATTGGTATCAGAGATTTGAACTCTGAAAGAAAAGTTTTAAGGTACTTGAGGTAAAGATCCGAAGATGTATAAGAGGGATGCACCGAAGTTGAACAAGTCAAGTTTCTCTACATGGCAGAAAAGGATGAAGCTGCACCTATTAGGAGTTGGAGAATATTTTGTATATTATCTGGAGAATGATTTCATCACACCGAGCACCTATCCATTGACAATGGAAGAGATAAAGGCAAAGTAAGAACATATCCAAGCAATGATTTAAATAACATCTAAATTGATCGACTCAGAGTTTAATGATCTAGAAGGCTGCAATTATGCAAAGGCTATGTGGGATAAGCTCATATCAGTATATGGAGTAGATGAACATGTTAAAAGAGCAAAAGTAGACAGTCTAAGAGGACAAATTGAATCTATGAGGATGAATGAAGGTGAGAACATAACTCAGTACAGTACAAGACTAAAGGAGATTGTCAATCAAATCAAAGGAGCAGGTGGAACTATTGAAGAAAAGGATATAACAAGTAGGTTGTTAAGAACCCTTCTACCAGCTTATGCAATCCGAGTCTCTGCAATCAATGAATTGAGGTCTATACCTAATATGCCAGTTTCTTTAGATGCTACTATTGGTAAGCTACATGCATTTGAGTTAAGTATTTTTGATAATAGTGGATCTTCGTTAAATAAAGTTGAATCTGCATTTAGTTCTTTCCATCTTGATGAATCTAATGATTACAATGAAAGAAAGTATAAGTACTCCGAAGGAGATCATAGTGGAGCAAGTGAAAGATTTCATAAGAACATGGAAGAAGTACACAAACTGTATGAGGAAATCAAAAAGTAGGAAGAGTTTGAAGCACTATTAGCCAGAAGTTTACCGAGAGGCAAAGGTAAGTATAAAGGAAAATTACCTCTAAAATGTTTCAATTGTGATAAGATAGGACATATGGCTTCTAATTGTCCTGACAAGGATTCTACTGAAAATAGAGATTACCGAGATGATAGACAGAAAGACAATCATTACAGAGGACATCGAGACTTCAGAAGAAGAGATAGAAAGACATGCTTAATAGCTGATGAGGAATCCAATGATGATAAATCAGATGAAACTAATACAGAGGAAGTAGTTTATGTGGCTATCAAAGATGGATTAGATGAAGAAAGGTATGAATAAAAATCCCTAATATCTCACATAAACACTAATGATTCTTGGATCATAGATAGTGGATGCTCACATCATATGACAAGTGATAAACACAAGTTTATTATGTTAGAAGATTATGATGGAGGCTATGTTAGATTTGTTAATGATGCACCATGTCCGATGAAAGGTAAAGGATCTATAACACTTCTTGACAATGCAAGATGAAATGATGTTTATTAGGTTGAAGGTTTGAAATACAATTTGTTGAGTGTAGCATAGCTAAACAATACAGGTTACCAAATAGAATTTCAGAAAGGAATTGTCAAAGTTCATGACAAGAATGGAAAGTTAGCTGCTACTAGGACACAAACAAATGGTAACACATTTTACCTTGACTCAAATTGGAACAAGTGTCTGTATGCAAAGATAGATGATACCTGGTTATGGTATAAAAGCTTTTGTCATGTAAATTTTGATAATCTGATCAAAATAAGTAAGAAGCACCAAGTAAGAGGTCTACTGAGTCTTGAAAAACCTGAAGATGCTATGTGTCGAGAATGCCAGATGGGTAAGATGACAAGATCAAGCTTTACAAGTAAGTCTTACACTTCTAAGGGAATTTTAGATCTTGTGCACACTGATCTTTGTGGTCCTATGAAAGTTCAAAGTTATTATGGTGATAAATATTTCATATTATTTGTGGATGACTATTCAAGGATGATGCCAGTAATATTTTTAAAAGAAAAATCAGAAGATTTTCAAATGTTTAAATGGTACAAGGCAAGAGTTGAAAATGAAACAAGAAGACAATTGAAATGTCTTAGATCAGATAAAGGAGAAGAGTTCACATCTGATGAGTTCAACTTATTCTACAATGATCATGGTATAAAGAGGCAAGTATATGCACAAAGAACACCTCAGCAAAATGGGATAGCCGAGAGAAGGAATAGATCAATTGTGGATTGTGCCAGAACCCTGATGATAGAAAAGAGGGTACCTCAAACATTTTGGAGAGAAGCAATCAGCACTACAGTTTACACCCTGAACCGAGTACAACTGAAGAAAGGTACTTTGAAGACACCATATGAAATCTGGTATGATAAGAAACCTAATGTAAGTTATTTTAAAATCTTTGGAAGTAGATGCTATGTACACGAAGATGATAGAAATGGCAAGTTTGATCAGAAAAGTGAAGAAGGAACATTTCTAGGTTATTTTTCTAAAAGCAAAGCATTTAAATGTCTGATCAAATCATCTAACAAAATAGTAGAAAGTGCAAATGTGAAAATTGATGAATTTGTAGAAAGCAATGATGAAGGAAATTCCAAAGAACCAGAAGATTATGATGAATTTGACTATGTTCAACCGACAAGTCCTACCGAGAAAACTGTTGAAGAAAATGAAGAGAATATCCAATTACCGTGTGATGAAGAAGATCATACAGAGCCTACCAAGCCTGTATTAGCCAAGTATGTCAGAAGACATCATGCACCAAGTCAGATTATAGGAGATAAGGATGATCCAGTGATGACAAGGAACAAACTGAGACAGAACACATGTTTGATATCTGAATTTGAATGGGGAATAGTGAAAGAGGCATTTAGCAGTGAATATTGGATAAATGCTATGATAGAAGAGATTGATCAAATCAGGAAGAATGACACATGGACACTAAGAATCTGCTTTGAGAAAATAAGAATTTGCTTTAGCATTTTAGATGTGAAGTTGCAGATAGATTTTATTACCGTTATTTTGTAAGTGACAGAAAATCTCTTAACCGAGTGGACTTAACAGTCTTATTTGTAAAACCCTCTAGCAAGGTAACATTCTAAATGAGTGTTTGAAATCCTTTCACAAGGTCACTTCTAACAAAGTGAAGATCCTAATAGATCTGAGGGAAATCCCTTAACCGGGTGACATCTAGCAATGTGTTTGTAATCTTTAATAGGATTTTCTTTTAACCGAGCATACTCTAGAAGAGTATATTTCTTAGTGGGTCCAAAATCCCACAGTGGTTTTTCCCTATTTGGGTTTCCATGTTAAATCTGGTGTTATGAGTTTTATGATGATTATATGTTGATGAATTTGCATGTTTAGCAGTTTTTTTTATATTGTTGAAGCATATATTACCGAGGTTGAATCTGTTGATGTTATGGAAGTTTAAGTTTGCATGATTCACCCCCCCGCCCCTCATCTTGTTAGCTATTGGCATCAGCTCTTTACATTAAGTATCAGAACTAACAATTGGTATCAGAGCTTTGGACTCAGGAAGAAAAGTTTAAAGGTAGTTGAGGCAAAGATTTGAAGATGTATAAAAGGGATGCACCAAAGCTGAACAAGTCAAGTTTCTCCACATGGCAGAAAAGGATGAAGCTACATTTATTAGGTATTGAAGAATATGCAACATATTATCTAGAGAGTGATTACATTGCACCGAGCACTAACCCAATGACCTTGGAAGAGATAAAGGCAAAGCAAGAACATATTCAAGCTATGATTGAAATAACATCAGCATTGACCGACTCAGAGTTTAATGACCTAGAAGGTTGTACTGATGCAAAAGCAATATGGACTAAGCTCATATCTATGTATGGAGGTGATGAACATGTTGAAAGAGCAAAAGTAGATAGTCTAGGAGGACAACTTGAATCCATGAGGATGAATGAAGGTGAGAACATAACCCAATACAATACAAGACTAAAGGAGACTGTCAATCAAATTAAAAGAGTAGGTGGAACTATTGAAGAAAAGGATATAACAAGTAATTTGTTGAGACTTCCCATTTTGTAATTGAGCAGTAAGCTCTAGGCACTTGGCCTTCCTACATGTGTAAGCCCCTATTGTAGCAGTAATATTCTCTTATTGCCCAGTAAGTGAATATTGTGGGTCACAAATCACACCGAGGTTTTTCCCACACTATGTTTCCTCGTTAAAATATTTTGTTATAGTGTCATTTTCATGTGGTTGCTTTTATCTATTTTTATTGCATTACTTTTTGTTTACTGGTATGCAGTATTAATATGTTCTACATGTTTTAAGTTAAGAAAATCTAATTACCGGTTAGATACTAATTCACCCCCCCCTCTCAGTATCTGTGGGAATCCTAACAGGAATTTGTATTGTTTATTTGATATCATTGTATACTTGGACTTATATTGTTTTATTATGATCTATATGCAAACATGGACTCTATATGATGATCTTTCTTTATTATGCATGTTACTCTATTTTAGTATGATGTTTTATGTGATGATGCTTAGATGCTTGGATTAGATTGATGATGATATTTATGAATGTTATTCTCTTTTTATGATAATCTATATGCATGGATTATATGTATGTAGAGATTGAATGGATGATGAGCTATATATGAATGATGCAATGATAAATGCTTTTGTTGATTTTCAATTTTGATTATCTTGGATGCAAATGAAATTGATTACTATCTTAAATGATATGCAAAATTAGGCAAATGTAATAATCTATATGGAAATGCAAATGAATGATTGATTTTGTTTTTGATGATGTAATGCAAATGATCTACATAAAATGTTTTTTATTTTTAAATGTAATGTTTATAATGATTATGAATGTAAGTGCAAAGATGCAACTAAATGATCGTTAATGGAATGATAATGTAAATAATAATGAAGATATTATACATGATTAATGAAATACACTTAATTGAATGCAACCTAATGCAATGATAAAAAGAAACTAAATGAAATGGATAATGATTAAAAAATGAATGCACCTATAATGATTTAAATGCAATTATTTTTGTTTGTCCAAGTATACTCAATCTTTATTTATGACCATTGATCTATTAATGAAATGATATTCTTATAATGAAACTGACAAATGAATGCTTATAATGAAGATGAATAATGAGCTAATGAAATGATCTAACTAAAAATTATACTACCATTCTTCATATGCTATCTTGTAACAGTGCTTTGATTTTATCATTGAGCTTTAAAATGTTGTAAGAAAATACAAGCAACTTGACATAATGATTCGAGATGACCTGAGTATTTCTTACATGGATTTTGATATAGCAAGTTAATACAAGAAACTTGATATAATGGATCAAGTTGACCTGAGTATTGCTTGTAAAACAGACAAGGATTATCTCCTTTCATGCATGACTTGGAACGTCCTCCTTGATCTTTTGCCGATCATATCTTGAGACAAGTTCATACCGGATTGAGAGATAAACCACAGACAACAATCAAAGAAAAATAATCATACCCTATCATAGCTTCTGTAGTCATGGACATCCTTGAGTTGCATAGAGTACATGATTAGCAATAAAATTGAGATATAAACACTGAATCTTGCATGTCATTCACATGTTCTAATGGTCATTAACTGATATAATCATCTTGATGAATGATCTTTGATAATCCTTTATTACTTACTAATTGATTCTTGGTTTCCTTGTTTTATGATTCAGTTATTAATGAAATGACTTGATTTTCGTTACTTTATTGCTTGTTATCTATTTCAAAATCCTAGATGTTTTTTATTTTTCTAAGTTTTCCGAATGTTTTAGATTTTCAAAGATTCAAAAGATCACCTTAGCAAAAGTAAATAGGATTTTGCCCCTAGTCGAAACAAAAATTTATTATGGATGTATAAATTGATCAAGATCCAAACCATAGCGGGATACAAATGCAGATTGATTGATTCTGATAAGATCTAAGACAGTGAGTATGACAAGTATGTCAAAGATTGATAATTGTTGATAAGCTGCATATTTATTGCTAAATAGTTTAGAGCAATGGATGCGAAAGACGGAATGGATTGGATAGGGTAAGATATGATGGAAGCAATAGATGCGGTAGAATGGAGTAGATAGGTGTGCAAAATGATCATATAGATGGAGGAACTTACTTTGTAGATAGCGGGTGTTTACCAAGTTTTGACCATCTAAATTTATTGCATATTTTGTTTGGATTTTTTTTTTTTAATTGATATTTTGAGAACTTTATATGCTTTTTATTGATTTTTTCAGAACTTTATATCTCAAGCAAATAATTTCTTGAGATGGATAGAATTGATAGGTTCGTCAAACCAATCACCCTCAGGGATGGATAACTTGTATGCTCCTGATCCATATGCTACTACTATAACAAAAGGTCCTTGTATACACCTAAAAATTGACTATGAGCAATTAAATAAATATTTAATATTTATTTAATAATTATTTGTCTATTAAATAGTTAATTTGAAAAGATTATTTTATTTAATTCATTTTCATGTCTTTCTATTAATTAATATTTTATTAATTAATTCATCTATCCTATTCTTCTAATTAATTAAATATCTAATATTTAATTATTCCTCTAACTAAGTTAATTAAATTTCTAATATTTAATTATCTTCTCCAATCAATTAAATATCCAATATTTAATAGTTATTCTCTTATCCTGTAGTCTCAAATATTAAATAATTTCTAAATTATTTAATCCCATCATCCAACTCATTCTTCCATCTCCACTTCACCTTCCCTTTGCCAACACATCAAACATGTGGCTAAGAGAAATATCATTTATCTCCAACTTCCAAACTTAATGAAAATTGTGTACGTACACATATTTCATAACCATTTCCTATATTCTCTTCAACACCCCTACATCTTAGGAAGGACTTGAGTCCACTTGTCCTAGCATGCCTAAATTTCCTCCAACCATCCCTAGATTCTCTTAGTCAGCAACCCAGTCAAGGTGAGATGAGTGACACTTGTCTTCTCCTTCCCCCTTTCTCTCAACCTTCACCTTTGCTCATAGCCATTCAAATCTGTAGATTTGATCATGACCGTTGATCTGAGCCACATCATCTAATCCTCTCAAAGTTTATAAAATCAAGAGCTTCAGTTGAGAGAGATTTAGACTTCAAGAGACTTCAAGTGCATTTTGCAAGCTAATCATAAGCATTCGTGAGTTTTACTTTTGAAGCAAATAGCAATTATCATATAGTATCATTTATCATAATCATTTAGTATAATCATGTAGCATTTGCATATCATAGTATCAGTTAACTACAAGTTATCAGTCCATTCTTCATATGCCATCTTGGAAGCCAATAGTGCATTGTTTGAGAGCACACCATCTGCAACCATGAATAGTGGAGTTAGGACACAATGAGACATAAATCATGAAGGTAAAATAATGTTTTATTTTAATATGCATTTTATGCAGTTTAATTGGTGGATTTTGGATTTCCTGTATGCATTTCTATTGTATTTTGTGAAACTAACTTATTGCAGGTAACATTCTAAGGATGAAATTCAAGCTCACACATTTTGGTGCCCACTGTGGGGCTAGATCTCATATATAACTTTAAGAATCTCACAAAAAAATAAAATTAATGTATTTGTAATGTAGATTCATGCATGTGTGAATTTTAATAGCACTTTTGTTTGATAGGTTAGCGCATTTGCATCATAGGTTAGCGCATATGTCATGTAGGTTAGCGTTTTTATCTAAAAATCAGCGCTTTCACATCCTAGGTTAGCGCATATGTCATGTAGGTTAGCGCTTTTGTCCGAAAATCAGCATTTTCACATCTTAGGTTAGCGTATATGTCATCTAGGTTAGCATTTTTGTTTGAAAATCAACGCTTTCACATCTTAGGTTAGGGCTTTTCTTACGCAGGTTAGCGCTTTTGTAACAAGGACTAGCACATTTGACAGATAATTTAGCGCAATGAAAAATTTTTAACCGTGATTTGAAATTAGGCTTGTGGAAGCCCACCTAAGGGTTTTGGATTTTCACTAACTTCTTTTTATTGCAGGTTTGGAGGAGTTAAGTTAGGATTTAGTGATTTCTTTTCTATCTTTTTCAAAGTTGGTTAAAAAGAAGTCATATTTCCTTTTGGGTAAAAAGAACTTCATTTTTCAATTTGGTGTTCTAAAAAGTACCTCACTTGTTTTTTGGGCTCTAAAAATAATTACATTTGCAAGGTAAAAAGAACAACAAATCAAACATTTACGTTCTTGCAAAGTTAGGACATTCACACCTCAAATTTTGGGCTCTAAAAAGAACAACAATCTTTTATTTTCTTGCAAAGGTAAAAATCACAATCAATCTTATATTTTGCAAGTTAAAAAGAACAATCAACTTGTCCTCTTACAAAGCAAGTTACTTTTTGCAATTATTTTCATTTTGTTGACCAGGATTTCCAATTCCTAGTTTAGAAAATCATTTGCTATGTGGGGCTAAAATAAACACCATGCTTGTTAAAGCAACATCTCCAAATAGGACTTAGCCAACAAATTGCTTTGAAAAGGTTAAAAAGAACGCTTGTATTTCGTGTCTTGAAAATTGTAGGTATATTCTCTCCCCTTAATTGGGTGATCAAAAATCTAAACCCACTCTTTTACACTTTCTTTACTTTCAAGAAATTAATCCTTTAGAGGGCCTGCCTTCCTGAGCTGCCTTGAGGGGGCCAGTGAGAGGGGAACGACCTAAAGTGGAAACGGGCTAATATAGAGTCCTTCTGATCCACTATAAATAAATCATGTTTGTGATGAAATTCAAACAACATGTGCTGATAAGTTCATACCGACACTACGTTTCCCCATAAACCGTATGGAGTGTAACCTCTATAGGCTAGGAACCTTCTGTATTTACAGAGCTGAAAGTGCCGCATGTATGGCCACATGATCGAAAGCCTTTACTAAAAACTATTTGTACTAGTTGACAAAAACCTTTTAGTTGTTCGCACAGGAGGTCGGACCTCTGAAGCAACTCACACACATACGGTTCCTAGTAGAGATATAAAGTTTGCCATGAGGAGATTTCATGGAAACTGGTATTTGGCTACCCTAAAGAAGTGAGTGCCGAGGGTGGACCCAGTAGGGTCAAACATCTAAATATCTGCTTTGAATAGTGTAGCCTCAGGGGAAACTCCATGTGAGATTCAACAACTATTGTCTCAGCCTACCATAGGGATTTATACTTGCTTGTGCTTTTCATTTATTAAAAATTGTGTCTGCTATGTCTATAACATGTTCCAAATGGTCAAAAATTGAAGAAAATTATCATCTACAAAAGATCAAAAATCAATAAATTTCTGAAAAAGTGTGATCAAAAGGATAAAACAAAAAGCATTTCAACACTTGAAACACCAACTCAAAATCAAAGTATCTAAACATCAAAATATCAAAATAATTCTTGAGGTAGTTTTTGTCTCTAAACCATCACGTATTTTCAAACTAGCTCAAACAACTAGGTTGCTAATCCTATAGGTTATTCCCAAAAGGTTCTATAAACATCAACATTCAACAAGCTATTGATTTAAACATCTTAAGTGCAAAAATCAACATCCTTGTCAATTCTCTCATCAGGATAATCAAATCCTCTATCACAAAGCTTGATCAATCTATACTAAGCTCCTAATCTTGGATATATCTTTCCTATTTTGAACTTAGGTTACATCAAAACCAAAATTGCACCAACATTGGAATCAAACTTGTAAACTGTCAAATGCTTATATGACTTTTAAGTATCACCTTAAGAAAAAAAAACCCAGCTACAAAGATACTCAGAAAAGAATAAGATTCTTGTATATCAATCGCAAGATCTTGCTGAAACATAGGACATTCCTACACTATTTCCGTCACTATTTACGTGGTTGCGGTACAAAATTTGATAGTGAAACTCTACAAAGATGTGCTTTTCAACAAAGAGACGCTTTATCCCAATGAACAAACAATAGTGGTAAGATCAATAAATCATATCTTCCTAAACCAATAATCACCTATTGACCTTGTCCTTGGGAACTTTCGACAACTTTGAAATAAACACATGTCAGTTTGGACTAGAGCCCAACATGGACAACTTAGAAAACAACAAGAAGTGGAGGAAGAAGATACTCTTGTATTCCACACTTTTAGTTTTACCGTTGTTAATGAAGAAGAAGTCAATAGCACCATTAAAGACCTTGAACAAGATTTCAAATTTGATAGGCTAATGGAAAAATTGTTGGCAAAACAAAAAGAGAAATATCTCTTGATGTTGGCAAAATCTGGAGCTAAACTACCACAAGACTTTAACATAGAAAGCTTAAAACAAGATGCGGAAACAAGTAACACCCAAAACACAGATGAGCAAAATAATAAAGATGTGAACAAAGAAAGTAACGAAGAAACAAGAAAAGAAAGGGATGACAAAAGAAAAGAAAGTAATGATAAAAGAAACAATGTGGATAATCCATTATCAAACCTTACTCAATAAATACAAACTCTACAACAATAGATACAAGACATGGAAAATCAGACAAGTTCCAAGAAGTATTCATTAGAAGACAAATGCCCATATCCCTTTGATAAAAAGCTAAATATGATACCATTTTCACAACATTGCGAGATTCCTAAATATGAAAAATACGATGGAAGATTCGATCCTCAAGATCACATTAGGGAGTTTTGTACTATGAGCATGGAATTTGATCACGATGAATTTTACCTTATGCGTCTTTTTCTTAGGAGTTTAAATGGACAATCAATGGAGTGGTTTTCAAGATTTCCATCTGGAATCAAATCCTTTGAAGAACTTGTAAATAGATTTATTTCACAATATTCCGACAATATAAGGAATGAAATAACAATGCTAGATCTTTGCAATGTTAAACAGAAGAATGGTGAATCCTTTATGATCTTTTTACAATGATGGAAACGCATGTTTAATAGGTATCCCTGGGATGTACCTGATCAAGAAAAAATGGACATGTTCATTGATAATCTTATTACTGAAATGAGTTATCGACTAAGGATGCAATGTCCTCCCTCTTTTGCCAAAATGATCGAAAATGGTCTAAAAATAGAGAACGCAATGGTAAAGAAAGGAGAACTAAAACTTTACAATAATTCATACAACAACAACAACAACAACAACAACAACAACAACAACAACAACAACAACAACAACAACAACAAAAACAACAATGACAAACCCAAGTTCTGGTCAAAGAATAGGAATGTCAGTAATGAAAGAAATGATGATAACAATACTGCGAAACAACAACAACCAAATTTCAATCTATCAAGTAAAATCCCAAGCAACAACAATCTAGAAAACAATAAAGCCAAGTCCTTTTTCTCTAATCCTCGAAGAAAATTTACAAATATTGGAGAATCTTTAGAATCAGCTCTAAAACCTTTGCTTGCTAACAAATTGATTGTTTTACCAGAAGCAAGAATTTATGAACCACCAGTCAAGCCAAATTGGTGTAATGATAATCATTTTTGCAATTATCATCGGAATAAAGGACACCTAACAAATGATTATCAAAGATTGAAACACATTATCCAAGATCTAATTGATAATGGAAGCATCGCGGTGGATAGCCATAAGATGAATGAATCACACTTGGCTTTTAAAACTCCACTTCCAAACTATGATAAATTGGAAAATGACAAAGGAAAAACCAAAGTTAATTACACTTATACATACGATGATTTAGTAAATGTTATCATTGTTAACAAAAATCAATCTTCACAGCCAATTAACATTATCACAAGAAGCAAAGCAAAGGTTACCTTTCCATGTATAGAAAAAGACTCAACATCCACATCACAACAATACAATTTAGTAGAGAAATTACAACGAATACCCACTCAAATATCAATTCTGGAACTTCTCAATATTTCACCTATGCATAAGGAAATTTTGGAGAAAGCTTTAGTGGAAACAACGGTTTCAAAAGATTTGGATATAGATCAATTCCAAAACATGGTAGGAGATCTTATAGCTCTTCATTGCTTATCATTTTCCAAAAATGATGAGGCATCCTTACAACATCCTCACAATGCTCCTTTATATGTTGAAGTCTCCATTAATAAAAATTGTGTCAAACATGTACTCATAGATGGAGGAGCTAGCTTAAATATTTGTGCATTAAGTTTGATAAAAGCTTTGGGATATTCAGAGAATGCAGTGGACCCGAAAAAGAAAATAACTATCAAGGCTTACGATGAAGCAGAACGTTCTTCTAAAAGAATTGTTGTGCTACCAATAAGGATAGGACCCATGGAAAAGGATACATTGTGTCAAGTTTTAGACCTGAATCTCTCCTACAAAATTCTTCTAGGAAGACCCCAGATTCACAAGATACAAGTAGTTCCTTCTATATATCATCAATGTGTAAAATTTCCTCATGAAGGGAAAGAGATCACTATAATTGCAGATTCTAGTCAATATTGCAATAATTTGAAGCAAACACAAGATACAAGAGTTCCACATAACAAAGAATTAGTATATCCTACTAAAGAAGTTCAAGCAAAGTTATGGGAAAATTTTGAAGAAAATCTCAAGTTAAATGATGAAGGAATGGGAAAGTATTCTTTGAATAATTTTTCACTCTCCCCTAAGTCATATGGAAAACCTACAGATATTCAATCACAGACATCAAGAAAATCAAAACATATGTTTAAAGGAGCCTTTGTTAGTGCTAGAACCCTTGAAGAGGAAAATGAAGACAAAGACATTCTTGGTTGGTTATACAAAGATGAAGATAAAACTATAGCAACAATAGTAGAAGTCAATATTCCCATAAAACAATATGGCAAATGATATGAAATCATGCAAAAGATGGGATATGAAGGAAAAGGACCAATTGGCAAGCAACATCAAGGTATTTCAGAACCTATTTGTCTGCACTCACAATCCATAGAAGATAAATCCAGTTTGGGATACCTAAAGTCTAATCAAAAGCAACACAATACTCAACAACAAAAATGGAGAAAGAAATCAGTCTCTAAAGGAGACAATTGGCAAGAAAAGCTACATCAAGCGACCGAAACAGTAACCAGTAAGCAAAAGAAGCAAGAAGAACATGAAAAGAAAGAAGAGGAGACTACCATCAAAGAGGAAGAAAAATATTGTCAACAAGTCCTAGAAATACAAACAAAAGAAAAATCTAAACAAGATATTCCAAAAGCAGTAAAAATAGAGATGACATAAATCAGAGAACTTTTTGCACCATACGACATTCCAGTATGGTATAGTGGAGTAATCTTAGATCAGGATTCAGAAACAGATTCCAATGAGTATGAATGGGGACCAGATGCCTTATCTACTACATCAAGTAAAGAACAAAATGAAGATCAAGAAGCTATTACAAAAGAAGACTTGTCTATTACAGAACAAAAGATAAAATTATAAAGAAGACAAGAGAAACTCAGAATTCAGAGAAAAGAGGTGTATGCAAAAAGAAAAGAGATGACAAAAACAATGACACAATGCCACAAGAAGTGTAAACAAGGATCAGATATGCAAGAACCATAGAAGAAATAAGCGATAGTCAAGCTGGATTAACTATTAGTCCAGAAGAAGCTGAATTTGAAAGGAGACAAAATCTATTAAAAGAATCCTCTTTATCATGTACACAAGTCTATCAACTCCAAAATGCAAATCAAGTCAATCAAGAAGAAATTTGTAGTACCAAAGACGTGTGTGTTGATATAATCCATTCATTTAAGGGACAAACATCAATTGAAGAATCAGTTGAGTGTGAACTACAAAATGCTAATATTAATCTTGTTAAGACTAATTCGGAAACACTTGAGAAAGACAACTCTGAAAAACATTCAATCTATAAAAATAACTATTCTATGCTAAATTATGATCGTTATGTCATGAACATTGAAACACCTAATGATGACAATGATTATGATTTACCCCTTCTTCATCCTAAACTAATTGATTCGGATAATTTAGATAACCTTGAACTAAATGTCTTTTCCAATGATCATGACTTAGCTATGTACCTTAACATTATTGAACCCATCCCACCTAAGATATCTCCCACTACAGAATCAAGTGATGTTTCTCATAGTCAAGAAAATGCTAAATTTTTCAGTCACAAAAGTGAAATAAAACAAGGAAAGAGACCTATTGTTGAAAACCATTTCATGGCAACATTAGATCAATCAAAAGAGAAAATAAATGGTGTATCTGATGGTGAAAACCTCCTTGAGGTGCCCGAAGATGGAAATTTTGACATTTTCCTGCATATTTTCAAGAGAGATCTGCTATCTTGATAGAACCAATAGAAGCAGTAAATATTGATACATCAAAGGATCCTAAAATACTTCATTTTTTTGCCTCATTATCAGAAAGAGAGAGGAAATAATAAATGGAATTCTTTAAGAAAAGACAATAAATTTTGCTTGGTCTTATGCAGATATGTTAGGGCTTAACCCAGATCTTATCATTCATCATCTTAATGTGGATTTAAAAGAAAAACCTATTAAACAAAAGCTAAGAAAGATGCACCCACATATTGCTCTCCTTGTAAAAACTGAGCTCAAGAAACTATTGGAAGTGTGTTTCATAAGACCAATGTCTTATCCAGAATGGGTTTCAAGTATTGTACCAGTATCAAAACTAGATAAAAGAATAAGGGTTTGTACACATTTCAGAGATCTAAATAAAGCATGTCCAAAAGATGATTTCCCACTACCAAACATCGATATCATAGTGGACTTATCGGTAGGACATGAGATGTTTTCATTAATGGATGGCTTCTCAGGATATAATCAAATAAGAATCACACCTGAAGATCAAGAGAAGACAACTTTCACCTATGCATGGGGAATATACTGATGGAATGTTATGCCATTTGGGCTTAAGAATGCAGGAGTGACTTATCAAAGGGCTATGACGACAATTTTCCATGATATGATGCATACATTTATGGAAGATTATGTTGATGACATACTTGCAAAATCTCACACAAGAAAAGAACATTTTAACATTCTAAGCAACATTTTTGATAGGCTGGAAAGATATCAATTGAGATTAAATCCAAAGAAATGTGCATTTGGGGTAGCCTTTGGAAAGCTCCTTGGGTACATTATATCAGCTCGTGGCATTGAAGTCGATCCTGGAAATGTTAAAGCTATCATGGAGATGGAATCACCTAAGAACATAATTCAATTGCAATCTTTATAAGGAAGGTTGCAATCAATCAAGAGATTTGTGTCCCAACTGGCCAATAGATGTCTTCCATTTACCCATCTTCTACATAAAAATGTTCCATTCAAATGAGATCTAACATGTGAAGAAGCTTTCTTGCAAATAAAAGAATATCTTATGAGTCCCCCAATATTGATATCACCAACCAAAGGGAAACCATTGTTACTCTATGTCTCAGCAACAAGTGTATCATTAGGTGCTCTCCTAACTCAGCATGATGATGAAGGAAAGGAAAGAGCAGTTTATTATATCAGCAGAACACTTGTTGGATATGAGTTAAATTATTCATCAATTGAAAAGATATGTCTAGCAGTTGTATTTGCAACTCAGAAGCTATGACATTATATGTTGATTCATTCTGTAAAACTAATAGCAAAGATAGATCCTCTCAAATATTTGTTGAGAAAGTCAACATTAATGGGGAGACTAGCCAAATGGGTTATGATACTGAGTGAATTTGACATAGAATATGTTGACCAGAAAGCCATCAAGGGACAAGTCATTGCTGATCAATTGGCTGATGCACCTTTACAAAATGACATGCCTTTGCACATCGAATTTCCTGATGCAAATATCTTGACAGTAAGTACAAACTTTTGGGAATTATACTTTGATGGTTCTTATACTCAATATGGATTAGGTTTAGGAATATTTTTTATCACACCTCAAGGACATACAATTCTGAAATCATATAGACTGTGATTTCCATGCACCAATAATACTGTAGAGTATGAAGCATTGGTTATAGGGCTAAAAATGGCCATTGAATGGAATGTCAAAGAACTACATGTCTATGGTGATTCACAACTTGTCATTAATCAAATAAATGATGAATATCAAACAAAGGATGATAAGCTTATGCCATACAAGGAGGAATTTAAAGGACCTTTTAAAGAAATCACATTCACTCAGATTCCCAAAAATGAGAATAAAGTAGCAGATGCAATGGATACAATAGCATCTCTCTTGCAAAATAAAGAGAATCAACAATGTTACAAAATTCTTGTGGAAGATATCTTAACCCCTACCATTCAATCGCAGCATACCTATTGAATTTGCCATATATCAGGAACCAGCCAATCCTTATACGATCAAACCTACCAATATTTGAAAGATCATATCCTTCCTTTGGAATTATCTCATAAACAATGAAGAAACTTTACCTGTCAATCCTCTTGCAATACCATTTTTGATGATATCCTATATAGGCATGGTCTAGATGGTACATTATTGAGATGTCTTGAAAAAGATGAATCTGAGAGAGTTCTTAATGACATTCATGCAGGTATTTGTGGTACTCACTCAGGTGGTTTAACATTGGCTAAGAAACTTATTCATATGGGTTACTTTTTTCCTACTATGGAAAGAGATTCATTCACCTATGCTAGAAAGTGTAAACAATGTCAAATTCGGGGAAATCTAATTCATGCACCAGCACAAGAGTTATATCCTATGACAGGATCATGGCCATTTTCACAGTGGGGCCTGGATTTGGTAGAAAAGATCAATCTCTCATCTTCTAATGAACACAAGTTTATTTTGATTGCTACTGAATATTTTACTAAGTGGATTGCAGTGCCTTTAACAACAGTGACAGGAAAACAAATATCATCATTTATTTTAAATTATATAATCTGTCGCTATGGAGATCCTATGACCATTATCACTGATAATGGAAGACCATTCAAAAATCAAGATGTAAAAGAGCTATGTGAAAAGTTTCATATCCAACATAGGTTCTCTACTCCATATTATCCACAAGGTAATGGTCAAGCTAAGGCATCAAACAAAACTATTTTAAAAATCTTGAAGAAAACAGTGAATGAAGCTGGAAAAGACTGGCACATTCAGCTAAATCCTACTCTTCGGGCATATAGAACTAGCTTCCGCACTCCAACAGGGGCAACTCCATATTATTTGGTCTATGGATCAGAAGATATATTACCTATAGAAGTAGAGATACCTTCTCTATGAGTATCCTTGCATGGTCTTATACCAGAAGAAGAACAAAGAGTCTCTCGATTCTAGGAACTAGAACTGATTCAGGAGCATCACCAAAATGAAACAGATCATTTAAAAGTATATCAACAAAGAATGGCAAGAAGCTATAACCACAAAGTCAAGCCACACATTTTCTAGATTGGAGACATAGTTCTAAGGGAAAATCCAAGAAATCAGCAAGATCGGGAAAAGAAGGGAAAATTTGAACCAAATTGGCTAGGACCTTTTGTCATAGTAGAAACATATGGATCAAGAGCATACAAATTATCTACCCCAGAAGGTGATTGGTTTGATGAACCTATCAATTCTATCCATCTCAAGAAATTATATGCTTGAGATATAAAGTCCTGAAAAAAATCAATAAAAAGCATATAAAGTCCTTAAAAAAAATCAATAAAAAGCATATAAAATCCAACAAAAATGCAATAAATTTAGATGGTGAAAACCTGGTAAACAAGCACTATCTAAAAAGTGAGTTCCTCCATCTATGAGATCACTTTACGCACCTATCCGCTCCATCCTATCGCATCTATCGCTTCCATATATCCTAGCTTTTCCATTTCTCTGAACCATTTAGCAAGAAATAAGTAGCTTATCAACAGTTATCAATCTTCGACATACTTGTCATTGTCACTGTCTTAGATTTTATCAGCATGTATCAATCTGCATTTCTATTCTATCATGGTTTGGATCTTGATCAATTCATATATCCATAATAATTTTTGTTTCTATTGGGGGCAAAATTCAAAATTCCTTTTGCTAAGGTGATCTTTTGAATCTTTAAAAAATCCCAAAACATTTGAAAAACGTAGAAAAACCAAAAACATCTATGGTTTTGAAATAGATAACAAGCAACAAAGCAATGAAAATCAAGGCATTTCATCAAACAACTGAATCATGAAACTCAGAAACCAAAGGATCAATCAGCAAGCTATAAAGGATTATCAAAGATAATTCATCAAGATGATTATATCAGTTAATGACCATAAGAACATGTGAATGACATACAAGATTCATTGTTTATATCTTGATTTTATTGCTAATCATGTACTCTATGCAACTCAGGGATGTCAATGACTAGAGGAGCTATGATGGGGCATGATTATTTTCTTTGATTGTTGTCTGTGGTTTATCTCTTACTATGGCATAAACTTGTCTTAGGATATGATCGGCAAAAGATCAAGGAGGATGTTCCAAGTCATGCATGAAAAAGGATAATCCTTGTCTATTCTGCAAGCAATACTCAGGTCAGCATGATCCATTATATCAAGTTGCTTGTATTAACTTGCTATATCAAAATCGATGTAAGAAATACTCAGGTCATCTTGAATCATTATGTCAAGTTGCTTGTACTTTCTTACAACATTTATAGCTCAATGATGAAATCAAGCACTGTTACAAGATTGCATATGCAGAATGCCAGTACAATTTTTAGTTAGATCATTTCATTAGCTCATTATTCGTCTGCATTATAAGTATTAATTTGTTAGTTGCATTATAATCATATCATTTCATTAATAGATCAACGGTCATAAATAAAGATTGAGTATACTTGGACAAATAAAAACAATCTGCATTTAATCATTATAGGTGCATTCATTTTTTATCATTGCATTAATTGCATTCAATTAAGTGCATTTCATTAACCATGTAAAGTATCATCATTATTATCTACATTATCATTTCATAAAGATCATTTAGTTGCATCTTTTTCACTTAGATTCATAATCATTATAAGCATATCATATAAATAAAAAACAAATCAATCATTCATGTGTAAATCCGTATAAATCATTGCATTAATTGCATTCAATTGAGTGCATTTTATTCAATTAAGGTACATATCATTTATCATGTAGTGTATTATTTGCATTATCATTCCATTTATCATTTAGTTGCATGCATTAAAAAAAAATAAAAAAATCATATAGATCAGTTGCATTTTCATCATTTAAGTTAAGTAATCATTTTCATTTGCATCCAGGATAAGTAAAATAAAAAATCAAAAACATTTATCATTTGCATCATGTAAGTCATTATCATCATATCATTATTCATCTACTCATTTGCATCCATAAAATCAAAGCATATAAACATATAGAACATCATCAAATAGAGTAACATACATTATAAAAAGCATCCTCATATAGAATCCATGTCTGCATATAGATCATCATAAAACAATAAAAGTCCAAGTATACAATGATATCAAATAAACAATACAAATGCTCCAAATCAAGTCACGGCTATCCTATACCACTACCACCTGATTTTGTCCATCTTTGTGGCTGTGGGCGAGAAGATCCTCCAGATGCCTATCTCCCATGCTCACCACTCCTCTGAGGAGGTCCCATGACCTCACCACTACTAGTGTCCATCAACATGGTGGTCTAATAACTACCTACTCTCTGCCTCTCTACAACTACCTCCTCATATCATCCTCGCCAATAGGAAGTCTCCTTCCTGGGCTGAAATAATGCTCTAATAGTGTCTGCTGAGAGAGTACCTGATCCAACCTACTGAATATGATCTAGAAGACCCTCAGTATCTTGTTGTCTCCTAATAGTTGTGTCTCTCTCGGTCATAAGAGTCTATATTTGTGCTTGAAGCTGATCAATCTATGCTCTCAGACTATCAATAGTATCATGTCCTGGCACATCATACTCTGGTATAACCACATCTGGCATATCCTGCACTAGTGCAACCTGCTCTGGTAAATCCTGTTGTGGTGCATGTTTGTATTTTGGTATGGTTTTGACATTGATGTCAACACCTACTAAAATCACTTTTGGAGATCTAGCAAACATTCACCAACAAGCAACTAGAACACAGTTACTAGTATATGGTACACCGACAGGACATAATGATCATTGGCACTTGGAATGGCATGGAAGACACTTGGTAATGTTGAAGACATCGTGTGGACATCTTATCTTGGAAGATTGGTCATTGGTATATTCATATTTGCATATTTTCTTTTACTGGCAAATAGGTCCAGGGTTATCTAGGGTTACACCAACAGACTTATCTTTTCTAGATCAGCATGGCATGCTATGGAGATGATTAATTAATGTTGTAAATGTATTAAGCTAACATGTTCAATCGGTTATTGCATAGGATATTATATTGTTTGTAAAATGTTTTTATTGTAATATCTTGTAGAGCCGACCTACTAAAATTAGGTCTTAGGTTATGGTATAAATGTAAGGTCTTAATTGTAAGATCAAGTGTGGAATGCGAAGAAGGCATACTGTGAAGGGATATGCGAGATTAAGCAAAGCTATACACAAAGACATCATTTGAAGGTGAAGCTATGGTTTTGTGAAGGCATATTAGCATTACACCAATACTGAATCTAGCATATGAAAATGATATTTCATGCAGTACATTCTTATTGGATTTAACCATCCAAGTTGTAGTCAGTGTAACTCCCATTTGTGTTTGAGCAGTGAGCTCTAGGTGCTTCGCCTTTCTGCATGTGCAGACCCCATTTATGTACACTTACTATCTACAGTAGTATCATCTAATTGTGGGTAAGGTTTCCCACTTTGTTTTTTCCCCTTACAGGGTTTCCACGTACAAATATTGGTGTCATGTGTTGTGGATGATTCTATGTTTTGATTTCATGCATTAATCTTTATCGGTATTGCATTTATCTATTAAATCTATCCACCGGTCTAACAGACTGTCTCACCGGTATTAAAGCAGTAATTGATTAAGTTGTTTTTGGTTTAAATTTTTTAGACAACTGATTCATCCCCCCTCTTTTTTGTCCCTGAGACCTAACAATTGGTATCAGAACTAAGTCTTCTTTTGTAAAAATTTAACAACTTTAGGAGATCCAATGTCTACTAATTATTTCAAGAAGGATAGTGCTAAACTTGATGGAACCATGGGATATGGAAAATTAGAATGGAGACACATCTAAATTGCATTGGAAAAGACATCTGGGATATTACAAAGAATGGTTATATTGGTCCTACTCAAAGTCATCCTAATCCACCTAACCTGACAAAAGATGAGGAAAATGATTGCAAAGCAAGAGAAACACTTTTGAGCACATTATCAGATTAGCAGATCATGGGACTATCAGATAGGTCTACTGCTAAAGCTATTTGGGATCATTTGGAAACACTGAATGAAGGATATTCCACAGTCAAAATTGCAAAACTTGAAAGCTTTCGGGTCAAGTATGAAAATCTGAAAATGGAAGAAGATGAAAGAATTTCTACTTTTATGGAAAGAGTAAATGAAATTGTTTTGGGTATAAAATGTTGTGGAGGAACTATAAGTGAAGATGAAATTATGTCAAAAGTTTTAAGAGGATTGCCATCAGCATACAAAATGAAGGTAACTGTTATAAATGAATTAAGAACAATGCCTAATACATCAGTAACTAGGGATACACTGATTGGAAAACTTTCAGCCTTTGAAATTGAGGAATTTAGTCCTGTTGCTACTATAAAGATAGATTTAGCTTTCAAAGCATCAACATCATCTACATCATCATTTGACAAATCTGATTGAAAAGCCTTTTATGTAGGAGAAATGGAAGAAAGTAGGAGAGAACTTGAAGAACTTGAAGAACTTGAAGCACTATTTGCAAGAAAAATATCTAAAGGTCTAGTTGGAAGTAAGTATGAAGGTAAAACACCCTTTAAATGTTTTAACTACAATAAGATTGGTCATATGGCTTCAAGATGCCCTGATAGACATGCTAGACTAAGAGAAGAAGCTATAAGGACATACAAACCTAACCCTGAATATCAAAGATACAGACTCAAGAAAAATAAGGACAAATCTTGTTATGTAGCTGATGAAGGAGTGACTGATGATTCTGAGGAAGATCCGGTAGATAATGGATGGGTTTTTATTGCTATAGTAGAAGATCAACTGACACCTATAGTGCAACTGGTAGAACAGGCCTTGGCAGCTAAAATTGAGGTAAAAGATGAATGGATAAATGATTCTGGATGCTCACATCATATGACAGGTGATAAAGGTAAATTCTTAGACTTTCAAGAATACAATGGTGGCTTAGTAAGATTTGGAGATGAAAAAGCTTGTCAAATAAGAGATAAGGGTTCAATATCTCTTGATGGTAAACATAACACTGACAATGTCTACTATGTTGAAGGTTTAAAGCATAATCTTTTGAGTGTTGGTCAGTTAGTTGAGAAAGGATTTTAGTTACAATTTAAGAATGGAAAATGCAAAATCATGAATAGAACTGGTTTAGAAATTGCAACTGATAATTAGACTAGAGGTAATATCTTTCATTTGAATAATAGTGAAAATACATGCTTGATTGCACATATAGATAAAATTTGGTTATGGCATACGAGACTTTGTCATGTAAATTTTGATTGCATGGTAAAGATCGGTACTACTAAGGCAGTTAGAGACTTACCTAAGATTGTCAAACCTCACAATACAATATGTAAGGAATGTCAATTTGGAAAATAGGTTAGAGCTAGTTTC
The DNA here is from genome assembly GCF_030272615.1 of Cryptomeria japonica. Lineage (NCBI taxonomy): Eukaryota > Viridiplantae > Streptophyta > Pinopsida > Cupressales > Cupressaceae > Cryptomeria > Cryptomeria japonica. The sequence goes on along the minus strand of NC_081411.1, from coordinate 87,967,308 downwards.
AAAAGTATTCCTGAAAAATCTAATAATGCTCTTGATTTAATTCATACTGATTTATGTGGTGCAGCTAGAACTAAAAGCCTACAAGGTGATAGATTTTTCATGCTAATCATTGATGACTATTCTAGAATGTGTTAGGTTACTTTTCTTAGAGAAAAATCAGAAGCACTTGGAAAGTTTAAACTATTCAAAGCAATGGTTGAAAATGAAACTGGTAAGAAAATTAAGTGTTTAAGATCAGATCAAGGAGGAGAATTCACATCTAAAGAGTTTAATACATTCTGTGAAGTGAATGGAATTAGAAGACAGTTATCAGCACCATAGACACCTCAACAAAATGGAGTTGTTGAAAGGAAAAACATAACTATCTTGGATGTAGCAAGAAGTGTGTTATTAGAAGAAAATTTACCACGTGTATTGAAGAGAAGCAGTCAATACAGCGGTCTATACATTCAACAAAGTTCACATCAAAGGTGAAACTGGTAAGACCCCTCATGAACTATGGTTTGGTATCACTCCTACTCTTAAATATTTTAGAATATTTGGAAGCAAATGCTATATTAGAAGAGATGAGTATATTGGGAAATTTGATCCTAGAAGTGATGAAGGTATATTTCTTAGTTATTCATCTAAGAGTAAAGCATATAGATGTTTTAACAAGAGATTGCATAAAATTGTTGAAAGCACAAATGTAAAGATTGATGAACAATTCAGAGGGACTTCAAGGTACATAGATTCTGAACCGGCAACAAAAATTCTAATAAATGAACCTACACTAAACCCACCGGTATCATCTGAAAATTCCACTATGACTGAGGAACAACAACAAACAAAGACACCCCGGTATATAAGATTGAATCATTCTGAAAATCAAATAATTGGAAATAAATACAAAGGAGTTATGACAAGAGGAAGATTGGAAAATGAAGAGGTATGTCTTATTTCTCAAATTGAACCATCATCAGTTAATGAAGCATGTGAAGATAAGTATTGGACTAAAGCTATGGAAGATGAATTAGAACAAATTGAGATAAATAATACTTGGACATTACTTCCTCAGCCTAAAGATAAAAATTTAATTGGAACCAAATGGGTATTCAAAAACAAACTTAATGAAGATGGTAAAGTTATCAGAAATAAAGCAAGACTAGTGTGTAAGGGATATTCTCAGAAAGAAGGAATTGACTATAATGAAACCTTTGCACCGGTAGCTAGAATTGAGGAAGTTAGATTATTTTTGGCTTTTGCAACACATAAGAACTACAAAGTATATCAGATGGATATTAAATGTGCATTTCTGAATGGAAATCTTGAAGAGGAAGTCTATATTGAACAACCTGATAGATTTTCTTTGACAAATGACAAAGATATGGTTTGTAGGTTAAGGAAAGCTTTATATGGGTTGAAGCAAGCTCCAAGAGCTTGGTATGCAAGATTCAATAAGTATCTTTTGAAAATTGTTTTTTCTAAAGGTAATGTTGACAATATCTTATACTATAAAGTGACTAATGATGACATCTTGGCTATTGAAGTTTTTGTTGATGATATATTTTTTGGAGGAGAAGATGAATTGTGTAAAGAATTTTCTATCAAAATGCAGCAAGAATTTGAAATGTCTATGATTGGTGAAGTAAAATTCTTTTTAGGATTGAGGATTTCCCAGACTGAAAAAGGTATATTTTTGAGTCAATCAAAATACTTAAAGGAGTTACTCAAGAAATTTGGGATGGAAAAATCTAAACCGATAAGCACACCTATGACTACAAATGACAAACAATATTTAAAAGATGAATCTACACTAGTTAATCCAACAAGGTACAAATCTATGATAGGAGGTTTACTGTATTTAACACAAACAAGACCTGATATGATGAATGCAGTGTGTATTGTTTCAAGATTCTAGAGTAATCCTAGAGAAAATCATGAATCAACAGTAAAAAGGATTTTCCGGTACTTACAAGGCACCACAAATCTTGGTTTATGGTTTCCAAGAGATGAAAACTTTGAATTATGTGTATACACAGATGCAAATTGGGTAGGAGACATTGATGATAGAAAAAGAACCACCGGACGAGCATTTTTTCTTGGAAACAGATTAGTTTCTTGGTTGAGTAAGAAACAGAGTTGTACATCTTTATCAACAGCAGAATCAGAATATGTTGCAACAACAACTAACTGTACACAGGTAATTTGGCTTAAACAAATGTTGAAAGACTTGAAGGTAAAATGCAAAGAACCTATAACCATCTATTGTGATAACACAACAACAATTCATATATCTAAGAATCCAGTATTACATTCTAAAACAAAACATGTCTCTATCAAACTGAATTTTCTAAGGGAAAAAGTGGAAGCAAAAGAAATACAACTGGTTTATGTGAATACTAAAGAACAACTTGTAGATATTTTCACTAAACCTTTGCCTAAGGAGACCTTTGAATATCTTAAAGAAGAGCTTGGGGTCAAATCCCCACCGGTAGAAACTTAGAAAGTTGATGTCTGTCATCAACAACCAGAATTAATAGAGATATATTCTTACTCCAGCTTTGATGAGGAAGCTACTTCTCAGGGGGAGTAGTTGGTATTTTGTATAAAACAATTGGTATGTTGTAACTTAGGCATTTGACGTCAAAGGGGGAGAGATATCTATGGAAAAACACATTATCTTTATTATCTTTTAAGGAAAGATTGGTGTGAGAAAAATTTGGAAATCAGATGTTGCTCCCAGGGGAGAGATTGTTATTTAGGAGAGATTGTTATTTAGGAGAGATTTTGATTTCTGGTTATGATATTTTTGGAGATTGTTGGTTTTTGGTACTTGGCATTTCTGTTTTGGCAGATTGATAGTTTTTCCATCTTGTGTTGCCATCAATGCCAAAGGGGGAGATTGTTGGTATTTTGGTATGGTTTTGTCATTGATGTCAACACCTACTAAAAGCACTTTTGGAGATCCAGCAAACATTCACTAGCAAGCAACTAGTGCACAATTACTAGTATATGGTATACTGGTAGGACATAATGATCACTGGCAATTGGAATGGCATGGAAGATGCTTGTTAATGTCAAAGAAATCATGTGGACATCTTATCTTTGAAGATTGGTCATTGGTATATTCATATTTGCATATTTGCTTTTACTGGCAAATAGGTCTAGGGTTATCTAGGGTTACATCGGTAGGCTTATCTTTTCCAGATCAGCATGGCATGCTATAGAGATGATTAATTAATGTTGTAAATGCATTAAGCCGACATTTTCAATCGGTTATTGCATTAGATATTATATTGTTTGTAAAATGTTTTTATTGTAATACGTTGTAGAGCCAACCTAATAAAATTAGGTCTTAGGTTATGGTATAAATGTAAGGTCTTAATTGTAAGATCAAGTGTGGAATGCAAAGAAGGAATATTGTGAAGGGATATGTGAGATTAAGTAGAGATACACACGAAAACATCATTTGAATGTGAAGCTAGGGTTTTGTGAAGGCATATCAGCATTACACCGGTACTGAATCTAGCATATGAAGATGTTATTTCAAGCAATACATTCTTATTGGATTTAACCATCCAAATTGTCATTAGTGTGACTCCCATTTGTGTTTGAGCAGTGAGCTCTAGGCGCTTGGCCTGTCTGCATGTGCAGACCCCATCTATGTACACTTACTATCTGGAGTAGTATCATCTGATTGTGGGTAAGGTTTCCCACTATGGTTTTTTCCCTTACAGGGTTTCCACGTACAAATATTGGTGTCATGTGTTGTGGATGATTCTATGTTTTGATTTCATGCATTAATCTTTACCAGTATTGCATTTATCTATGAAATCTGTCCACCAGTATAATAGACTGTCTCACCAGTATTAAAGTAGTAATTGATTAACTTGTTTTTGGTTTAAATTTTTTAGACAACTAATTCATCCCCCCCTCTCAGTTGTCCCCGGTACCTAACAGTGCATGAAATCCAATCCCCTCCCCACCCACCTATCCAACTGCTAGAATCTCAGTTCGAGTAACTCTCTAAACCCATCGTCTAATCAAGGGAACATGATCCTCATCATCACCATCTGGCTGAATCTATCCAAAATCAATACCTCTCCCGCAACCCCCATCCAATCCAGTCACCCTACCTCCTGTCAATGGTAATCCTCTAGGTGATCTCATCCCTACCCTTCCAGTATCCCTCCTAATCCGTTCAACATCTCTCCCACCCATAGGATGAGGTCTCTCAATCCTACCAGCCAATCCAAATGGTCCTTTGCGGACTCTCAATCGATGTCCTCTCCATCCAGGTCTACCACCTCCATCCCCACCATCATCTCCACCTCTCCCAGCCTCATGAGAAGCTCTAAGCTCTCATCTATGTCTTTGTCTCCTGATAACAGGATCATTTGAATCATCACCATCATATCCAGAGCTAGGAGGAGGATCTGCTAGATCCGTAATCCGAGGAAATGGATGAGCTAATATATACTGAGCATAATTTGTAGTAACCCTAGGATCAAGAATGTGCAATCTCATATCATAAGCCACTCTCTAAGTAGCAACAAACTCTACATGAGCAATCTCAAATGACAAAGATGGTCCTAAATCTCGCCTATCTCTTTATCACCATGCATATATCATCACACCAGTACGCATAGGCTGAATGATACCAAATTGTCTCAAAATCCAACCATTCAACTATCACTCAACAATGAAAGGTGTCCGCCCAATAAGATATCTATTCTGTATAATAAGTGGTAATGTTTATGCATCATCCATCCATGGCTCACAATCAACACATGGTCTCCAAGTAATGCTATCTAAAGAATCAATCACCCAACGCCAATACTCCATCTTACCTAGCTTATGTTGAGTAAGGATACCTGCATAAAAATAAACATATGGCTGCCTCTCTCCACGAACTCTATGATGGATAGGCCGTGTAATAGCAATGTGCTCCCAACACCAGATCTATAATAAAGTACATTCTGTATATAAACTAGCACTCTCATCATACACAACCTGGTGAAGATCATGATATAAATGTGCCAACATGCAAACACCCCAAGCATATCACATCCGATGTTGCATCATGCTCAAAAGAGCCTCACTCCATCCAATAGAAAAACCTGACAGTCGCCTATCAGGACATATGAATCCTCCAATCAAACCAGCCAAAATAACAGGAAGAGTCTCATAGTATATCACCATATCTACCCATCAGATCTCTCATCTACCGATGCTCTCATCAACAAACATGACTCTGTAAGCCTCCATCCCAACTCGATCCTGATAATCATACTGCACTAGCTTGCCAGTCACTGGGATGTGCAGAATCTTGTAGACATCCTCAAGAGTCACACTAATCACACCCGTCGGCAAGTGGAAAGTGTTATGCTCACTGTGCTGTCTCTGGGCTAATGCAGTCAACAATCCTCTATTATGTGTAATCTCAGGCATAAATAATAAATGGCCTAAACCACAGGCATCTATATTTCTAATCTTATCTTGGGACAACTCTGGAAATAAATGACGTATGGCCAGTAATTTCTCCCAACATTGGAGAACATCAAGTTTCTCCTATTTTTCAAGAGAAATCAATCAATCAAATCAAACTGAATCAATCATCAATTATCAATCAATCAAATCAAACTGAATCAATCATCAATTATCAATCAATCAAATCAAACTGAATCAATCATCAATTATCAATCAATCAAATCAAACTAAATCAATCGATCAATCAAATCAATCAATCAAATAAAATTGAAGCAACTTAAGCTATCAAATCATTTTAAACCTATCAATCATGGTTTACTATCAATCACTGAGCTTAATCAAAAACTCTGCTAAGCTCTTGAATCAGAAACTAAATCGGTTTCTTAGAACTACTTAATCATCAAATCTATCAATCAAGCTAATCAGAGCTACTTAATCATCAAATCTATCAATCAAGCTAATCAGCGCTACTTAATCCAATAATCAAAGCTATCTATTGATCCTTTAATCATATAATCACTCAATCATGACTATATTTCATCATACATATGTATCAAACATGTTCAATCTAAACATCAAAGTGATTTTTAGCTTTTGTATCAATCAACAATCTCAAATTTAAGCAAAAGTGTTATCTTTTTATCATATGTGCTAATCAATGATGCATATGTGCTATTTTAAGTAAAAGTGCTATCCTTTTGAGCATATGCACTAATCAACCATGCATATGCACCGCCTTATGCATTTGCGCTATCTTTTTTATCATAAGCACTAACAAACGAAACATATGCATTGCTTTATGCATTTGCACTAACATTCTATGCAAATGTGCTAAAAAACAGAGCATATGCGCTAAACAATTCATTTGCGCTAAACAAAATTGCATATGCGCTAAAATAAATTGCAAAAGCGCTAATCTAAAATCAAAAAAATTGAAAATTTTCAAAAATTCAAAAAACAATGCCTAAAACATGAAATTTTGAACAAAAACTTGAAAAAAAAAGCTCGAGATAAGATACGTACCAAATAACCATACTCGGCTGGCCATTGATATCGCCAAACTCACTTGAATCGATGACACTCCACTTGAATCACCATTTTGGCCACCTCAGCAAGAATATTCTCTCCAAAAGCTGACAAGGATAACAATGAAGTTAAAATTAGCCTTGGTTAATTTAATATTTACTATTTGAAGAGTAATTAATTTAAAAAACGGGGCAATTTAATTTGTTTTTTTTACAAATGAATTTAATTGACTGAATTTTTATCACATTATCATGAGATTAATCATTCAAACTTAAATTTTCAACAATTTTACGATTAATCTCTTGAGGGGGCACACAATCTGGATTTTCAATCTCTATCGAGCATTATCGAGACTTGATTTAATCTTTGAAACAATGTTGTCTTGACTTCATTTCAAAGAGGGCCAAAATGTATACAACTAAAAATTGGCTATGAGCAATTAAATAAATATTTTATATTTATTTAATAATTATTTGTCTATTAAATAGTTAATTTGAAAAGATTAATTTATTTAATTCATTTTCATGTCTTTCTATTAATTAATATTTTATTAATTAATTCATCTATCCTATTCTTCTAATTAATTAAGTATCTAATATTTAATTATCATATTCTTGTAATTAATTAAATATCTAGTATTTAATTATTCCTCTAACCAAGTTAATTAAATATCTAATATTTAATTATCTTCTCCAATCAATTAAACATCCAATATTTAGTGGGTATTCTCTTATCCTATAGTCTCAAATATTAAATAATTTCTAAATTATTTAATCCTTTTATGCAACTCATTCTTCCATCTCCACTTCACCTTCCCTTTGCCAACTCATCAAACATGTGGCTAAGAAAATTAATATTTCTTAAATATTAATTTATCATTTACCTCCAACTTCCAAACTTAATGAAAATTGTGTACGTACACATATTTCATAACCATCTCCTATATTCTCTCCAACACCCCTACATCTTAGGAAGGACTTGAGTCCTTTTGTCCTACCATGCCTAAATTTCCTCCAACCATCCCTAGATTCTCTCAGTCAGCAACCCAGTCAAGGTAAGATGAGTGACACTTGTCTTCTCCTTCCCCCTTTCTCTCAACCTTCACCTTTGCTCATAGCCATTCAAATCTATAGATCTGATCATGACCGTTGATCTGAGCCACATCATCTAATCCTCTCAAAGTCTATTAAATCAAGAGCTTCAGCTGAGAGAGAGTTAAACTTCAAGAGACTTCAAGTGCATTTTGCAAGCTAATCATATGCATCCGTGAGTTTTAGTTTTGAAGCAAATAGCAATTATCATATAGTATCATTAGCATAATCATTTAGTATAATCATGTAGCATTTGCATATCATAGTATTAGTTAACTACAAGTTATCAGTCCATTCTTCATATGCCATCTTGGAAGCCAACAGTGCATTGTTTGAGAGCACACCATCTGCAACCAGGAACAGTGGAGTTAGGACACAATGAGACATAAATCATGAATGTAAAATAATGTTTTATTTTAATATGTATTTCATGCAGTTTCATTGGTGGATTTTTGATTTCTTGTATGCATTTCCATTGTATTTTGTGAAACTAACTTATTGCAGGTAACATTCTGAGGATGAAATTCAAGCTCACACAGTCCTAGCCAATTTGGTTCAAATTTTGCCTTCTTTTCTCGATCTTGCTGATTTCTTGGATTCTCCCTTAGAACTATATCTCAAATCTGGAAAATATGCAGCTTGACTTTGTGGTTATAGCTTCTTGCCTTTCTTTGTTGGTATACTTTTAGATGTTCTATTGCATTTTGGTGACATTCTTGGATCAATTCTAGTTCTTGGATTTGAGAGACTCGTTGTTCTTCTTCTTGCATAAGACCGTGCAAGGATACTCGTAGAGAAGGTATCTCTATTTCTATATGTAATATGGCTTCTAATCCATAGACCAAACAATATGGAGTTGCCCCTGTTGGAGTGCGGACACTAGTTTGGTATGCCCAAAGAGCAGGATCTAGTTAAATGTGCCAATCATTTCCAACTTCCTTGACTATTTTCTTCAAGATTTTCAAGATATTTTTGTTTGATTCCTCAACTTGACCATTTCCTTGTGGATAATATGGAGTAGAGAACCTATGTTGGATATGAAATTGTTCACATAGCTCTTTCACATCTTGATTTTTGAATGGTCTTCCATTATCAGTGATAATGGTCATAGGAACTCCATAGCGATAAATATATAATTCAAGATGAATGATGATATTTGTTTTCCTGTCACTATTGTTAAAGGCACTGCTTCAATCCACTTAGTAAAATATTTAGTAGCAATTAGAATGAACTTATGTCCGTTAGAAGATGAGGGATTGATTTTCCCTACCAAATCAAGGCCCCATTGTGAAAATGGCCATGATCCTGTCGTAGGATATAACTCTTGTGCTGGTGCATGAATTAGATTTACATGAATCTGACATTGTTTACATTTCCTAGCATAGGTGAATGAATCTCTTTCCATAGTAGGCCAGAAGTAACCTATATGAATAAGTATCTTAGACAATGTTAAACCACTTGAGTTTTTACCATAAATACCTGCATGAATGTCATTAAGAAATCTTTCAGATTCATCTTTTTCAAGACATCTCAACAATGTACCATCTAGACCACATCTATATAGAATATCAGCAATAATGGTATAGTGAGAGGACTGACGGATAAAGTTTTTTCATTGATTACAAGATAAATCAATAGGAAGGATATGATCTTTCAAATATTGGTAGGTTTGACTATATAAGGATTGTCTAGTTCCTGATATATGGCAAATTCGACAAGTATGTAGGGATTGGATAGTAGGGGTTAAGATATCTTCCATGAGAAATTTGTAGTGCTGTTGATTCTCCTTATTATGCAAGAGAGATGCTATTGTAGCCATTGCATTTGTTGCTTTATTCTCATTTCCAAGAATCTGGGTGAATGTGATTTCCTTAAAGTGTCCTTTAAATTCCTCCACTAGTGGTTTGTATGGCATAATCTTATCATCCTTTGTTTGATATTCATCATTTATTTGATTTATGACAAGTTGTGAATCACCATAGACATGGAGTTCTTTGGCATTCCATTCAATGGTCATTTTGAGCCCTATAGCCAATGCTTCATACTCTGCAGTATTATTGGTGCATGGAAACCACATGCTATATCATTTCGGAATTGTATGTCCTTGAGGTGTGATAAAAAAGATTCCTGTGCCTGAACCATATTGGGTATAAGAACCATCAAAGTATAATTCCTAAAAGTTTGTACTTACTGTCAAGATATCTACATCAAGAAATTCAATATGCAAAGGCATGTCATTTTGTAAAGGTGCATCGACCAATTGATCAGTGATGACTTGTCCCTTGATAGCTTTTCGGTCAACATATTCTATGTCAAATTCACTCAATATCATAACCCATTTAGCTAGTCTCCATGTCAATGTTGATTTGCTCAACAGATATTTGAGAGGATCTATATTTTCTATTAGTTTTACAGAATAAATCAACATATAATGTCGTAGCTTCTGAGTTTCAAAAACAACTGCTAGACATATATTTTTGATTGAGGAATAATTTAATTGGTAGCCAACAAGTGTTCTACCAATATAATAAACTGCTCTTTCTTTTCCGTCATCATCATGTTGAGCTAGAAGAGCACCTAATGATACAGTTGTTGAGGAGACATAGAGTAATAATGGTTTCCCTTTAGTTGGTGATATTAGTATTGGAGGACTCATAACATATTCTTTTATTTGAAAGAAAGCTTCCTCACAGTTCAGATCCAATTTGAATGGAACATTTTTATATAGAAGATGGGTAAATGGAAGGCATCTATCAGCCAACTGAGAAACAAATCTTTTGATTGATTGCAATTGACTTATATTCTTAGGTGATTTCATCTCCATAATAGCTTTGACTTTTTCATGATCTACTTCGAGGCCATAAGCTGATATAATGTACGCAAGGAGTTTTCCAGAGGTTACCCCAAATGCACATTTCTTTGGGTTTAATATCAATTGATATCTTTCCAACCTGTCAAAAATCTTGCTTAAAATGTTCAAATGTTCTTTTCTTGTGTGAGATTTTGCAAGTATGTCATTGACATAATCTTCCATAAATGTATGCATCATATCATGGAAAATTGTAGTCATAGCCCTTTGATAAGTCCCTCCTACATTCTTAAGCCCAAATGGCATAATATTCCAGCAATACATTCCCCATGCATAGGTGAAAGTTGTCTTCTCTTGATCATCAGGTGCAATTCTTATTTGATTATATCCCGAGAAGCCATCCATTAATGAAAACATCTCATGTCTTGCTGATAAGTCTACTATGATATCAATGTTTGGTAGTGGGAAATCATCTTTTGGACATGCTTTATTCAGATCTCTAAAATCTGTACAGACTCTTATGCTCTTATTTGGCTTTGATACTGGTACAATACTTGAGACCCATTCTGGATAAGCAACTGGTCTTATAAAACCCACTTCTAATGGCTTCTTTAGCTCAGTTTTTACAAGGAGAGTGATATGCGGATGCATCTTTCTTAGCTTTTGCTTAACTGGTTTTTCTTTTAAATCCACATTAAGATGATGCATGAAAAGATTTGGGTTAAGTCCTGGCATAACTGCATAAGACCAAGCAAAATTTGTTTGTCTTTGCGTAAAAAATTTCATGTAGTCTTTCCTCTCCTTTTCTGATAATGAGGCAGCAAAATGAAGTATTTTAGGATCCTTTGATGTACCAATATTTACTACTTATGTCAGTTCTATCAGGATAGCAGATATCTCTTGAAAATATGTAGGAAGAATATCAAACTTTCCATCTTTTGGCACCTCAAGGAGGTTTTCACCATTAGATACATCATTTGTTTTCTCTTTTAATTGATCTAGTGTTGCCATGAAATGATTTTCAACAATAGGTCTCTTTCCTTGTTTTATTTCATTTTTGCGACTGGAAAGTTTGGTATTTTCCTGATTATGAGAAACATCACTTGATTCTGCAATGGAAGATATCTTAGGATGGATGGGTTAAACAATGCTATGGTACACAACTAAGTCATGATCATTGGAAAAGACATTTAGTTTGGGGTTGTCTAAGTTATCCCAATCAATTAGTTTAGGATGCAGAAGGGGTAAATCATAATCACTGCCATCATTAGGTGTTTCAATGTTCATGACATAATAATCATAACTTGGCATAGAATAGGTACTATCATAGATTAAACATTTTTGAGAATTGTCTTTCTCAAGCATTTCCAAATTACTCTTAACAAAATTGATATTAGGATTTTGTAGTTCACACTCAAGTGGTTCCTCAACTAATGTTTGTCCCTTAAATGAATGGATTATATCTACACACACATCTTTGATACTGCAAATTCCTTCTTGATTTACCTCATTTGCATTTAGAAGTTGACATATTTGTGCACATGATAAAGTGGATTCTTTTAATAAATTTTTTCTCCTTTCAAAATCAAATTCTTCTAGACTAATAGTCAATCCAACTTGACTATCTCTTAGTTCTTCTATGGTTCTTACATATCTGATCTTTGTTTGCACTTCTTGTGGCATTGCTCCTTTTTCTTTGTCATTCCCTTTTCTTTGTGCATACGCCTCTTTTCTCTGAATTCTAAGTTTCTCTTGTCTTCTTTCTAACTTCATCTTTTGTTCTACAATAGACAGGTCTTCTTCTATGATAGTTGCTTGATCTTCATTGTGTTCTTTACTTGATGTAGTGGATAAGGCATCTGGACCCCATTCATATTCATTGGAATCTGTTTCTGAATCCTGATCTAAGATTACTCCACTATACCATACTGGAATGTTGTATGGTGCAAAGAGATCTTTGATTTTTGTCATCTCTATTTTTACTACTTCTGGAATATCTTTTTCAGATTTTGCCTTTGTTTATATTTTTAGGACTTGTTGGCAAGATTTTTCTTCATCTTTGATGGTAATCTCCTCTTCTTTCTTTTCATGCTCTTCTTGTTTCTTTTGTTTGTTGGTTACTATTTCAACTACTTGATGTAACTTTTCTTGCCAATTTTCTTCTTTAGAAACTGATTTCTTTCTCCATTTTTGTTGTTGATGATTATGTTTCTTTTGATTGGATTGTAGATATCCCAGCCCAGATTTAGCTTCTGTGGATTGTGAGTGTGGACAAATAGGATCTGAAATACCTTGATGTTGCTTACCACTTGGCCCTTTTCCTTCATATCCCATCTTTTGCATGATTTCATATCCTTTGCCATATTGTTTAATGGGAATATTGACTTCTGCTACTATTTCTATAGTTTTTATCTTCATCCTTGTATAGCCAACCAAGAATATCTTTGTCTTCATTTTCCTCTTCAAGAGTTCCAACACTAATAAAGGTTCCTTTAAACATATGTTTTGATTTTTCTGATGTCTTTGATTGAATATCTGTAGGCTTTCCATGTGACTTAGGGGAAAGTGGAAAATTTTGCAAAGAATACTTTCCCATTCCTTCATCATTTAACCTGAGCTTTCCTTCAAAAGATTCCAATAGCTTTGCTTGAATTTATTGAGTAGTATATACTGATTCTTTGTTATGTGGAACTGTTGTATCTTGTGTAGGCTTCAAATTATTACAATATTGACTGGAATCTACAATTATAGTGATTTCTTTTCCTTCATGAGAAAATTTCACACATTGATGGTATGTAGAAGGAACCGCTTGCATCTTGTGAATCCATGGTCTCCCTAGAAGAATGTTGTAGGAGAGGTTTAAATCTAAAACTTGACACAATGTATCCTTTTCCACAGGTCCTATTCTTATTGGTAGCACAACAGTTCCTTTAGAAGAATGCTCTGCTTCATCATAAGCTTTGATGGTTATTTTCTTTTTCGGGTCTACTGCATTTTCTGAATATCCTAAAGCATTTATCGAACTTAATGCACAAATGTTTAAACCAGCTCCTCCATCTATGAGCACACATTTGACACTAGTTTTATTTATGGAGACTTCAACATGTAAGGGAGCATTATGAGGATGTTGTAGGGATGCGTCATCATTCTCAGAAAATGATAAGCAATGAGGAGCTATAAGGTGTCCTACCATATTTTGGAACTGATCTACATCCAAATCTTTTGAAACTATTGTTTCCACTAAAGCTTTCTCCAAAATGTCCTTGTGCATAGGTGAAATCTTGAGAAGTTCCAGAATTGATATTTGAGGAAGTATTCTTTGTAATTGCTCTACTAAATTGTATTGTTGTAGATTGGGTGGTGGATCTTTTGCTACTCTTGGAAAGGTAACCTTTTCTTTGCTCCTCGTGATAACAATAATTGCTTCTGAAGATGAGTTTTCATTAACAATGATTACATTCAGCACATCATCGTATGTATAAGTGTAATTCACTTTGATTTTTCCTTTGTCATCTTTTAACTAGGATGATTTGCCTTTATCATAATTTGGGAGTGGATTTTTGAAAGTGAAGTGTGATTCATTTATTTTATGGCTATCCACTGTGATGGTTCCATTATTGATTAGATCTTGGATAAGGTGTTTCAATCTCTGACAATCATTTGTTAGATGTCCTTTATTCCAATGATAGTTGCAAAAATGATTGTCATTCAACCAATTAGGCTTGATTGGTGGTTCATAATTTCTTGCTTCTGGTAGACCAATTAATTTGCTAGCAAGCAAAGTTTTTAGAGCTGATTCCAAAGATTCTCCAATGTTTGTGAATTTCCTTTGAGGATTGGAGAAAAGGGACTTAGCTTTATTGTTATTTGGATTGTTATTGCTTGGGTTTTGACTTGATAGATTGAAAATTGGTTGTTTATGTTTTGTAGTACTATTATCGTCATTCCCTTCATTGCTGACATTTCTATGCTTTGACTAGAACTTGGGTTAGTCATTGTTGTTGTTGTTGTTGTTGTTGTTGTATGAGTTATTGTAAAGTTTTAGTTCTCCTTTCTTTACTATTGCGTTCTCTATTTTCAGACCATTCTCGATCATTTTGGCAAAAGAGGGAGGACATTGCATTCTTAGTCGATAACTCATTTCACTAATAAGATTATCAATGAATATGTCCATCTTTTCTTGATCAGGTACATCTCAAGGATACCTATTAAACACGTGTTTCCATCATTGTAAGAAGATCATAAAGGATTCATCATTCTTTTGTTTAACATTGCAGAGATCCAGCATTGTTATTTCATTCCTTATATTGTAGGAATATTGTGAAATAAACGTATTCACAAGTTCTTAAAAGCATTTGATTCCAGATGGTAATCTTGAAAACCACTCCATGGATTGTCCATTTAGACTCATAGGAAAAAGATGCATAAGGTAAGTTTCATCATGAGCAAATTCCATGCTCATAGTATAAAACTCCCTAATGTGATCTTGAGGATCAGATTTTCCATCGTATTTGTCATATTTTGGAGTCTTGCAATGTTGCGGAAATGGTATCATATTTAGATTTTAATCAAAAGGATATGGGCATATATCTTCTAATGAATATTTCTTGGAGCTTGTACCATTTTGCATGTCTTGTATCTTTTTTGTAGAGTTTGTATTTGTTGAGTAAGGTTTGATAATGGATTATCCATATGGTTTTTCCTTGTTTCTTCGTGAGTTCTTTTGTCACTATGCTCTTTTATTTTATCATCCCTTTCTTTCCTTATTTCTCCGTTACTTTCTTTGTTCCCATCTTCATTATTTTGCTCATCTATGTTTTGGGTGTTACTTTCTTCCACATCTTGTTTCAAGCTTTCTATCTTAAAGTCTTGTGGTAGTTTAGCTCCAGATTTTGCCAACATCAAGATATATTTTTCTTTTTGTTTTGCCAACAATTTTTATTTAGCCTATCAAATTTAAAATATTGCTCAAGGTCTCTAATGGTGTTATATTGACTGCTTCTTCATCAACAATGGTAAATCCAAAAGTGTGGAAAATAGGAGTATCTTCTTCCTCCATTTGTTGTTATTTTCTAAGTTGTTCATGTTGGGCTCTAGTCCAAACTAGCATGTGATTATCTCAAAGTTATTGAAATTTCCAAGTCAATAGGTGATTATTGGTTTAGGAAGATATGCTTTGTTGATCTTACCACTATTGTTTGTTCATTGGGATAGAGCATCTCTTTGTTAAAAGGCACATCTTTGTAAAGTTTCACCATCAAATTCTGTACTGTAGCCACGTAAGTAGTGATGAAAATGGTGTAGGAATGTCCTATGTTGCAATAATATCTTGCAATTGATATACAAGAATCTTATCCTTTTTAGAGTAGCTTTATAACTGGGTTTTCTTTTCTTAAGGTGATACTTAAAAGTCATATAAGCATTTGGCAATTCACAAGTTTGTTTGATTCCAATGTTCATGCAATTTTGGTTTTGATATAACCTAGGTTCAAACTAGGAAAGATGTATCCAAGATTAGGAACCTAGTATGGATTTGATCAAACTTCGTGATAGAGGATTTGATTATCCTGATGAGAAACTTGACAAAGATGTTGATTTTTGCACATAAGATGGTTGAATCGATAGCTTGTTGAATGTTGATGTGTATAGAACGTTTGAGTATAACTTGTTGGATTAGTAACCTAGTTGTTTGAGCTAGTTTGAAAAGTATGTGATGGCTTTTAGAGACAAACCTACTTCAAGAATTATTTTGATGTCGATGTTTTGATACTTTGATTTTGATCTGGTGTTTCAAGTGTTGGAAAGCTTTTGTATTCCCATTTTTGATCAAACTTTTTCAGCAATTTGTTGGAATTTTGCTCACTTGTAGATGATAATTGTAACGTCATAAATTGTACGCACTTGCTAAAAGCGGTACAATTTAACACCTAGTTTAGCACCCGCCTTGGCACAGTTGCATTTTGCATTACATTTCCCCTTTAGCACTTAATTAATCGAATTAATTAGGTCTAAAGGTGCTATTTCACCATTTTCCACATCACAAAGTTGGCCCCTTTCATTAAAGTGTGCCCCTTTCATTTTATTCCTCCAATACATCACTTAATAAAAAACCCTAATTAGGCCCTATTCTGAGCTTGGGGGCTTAATTTCAGGGGTCAAAACATCTCGAAATCACTTGTAACTTCGGGATTCTCTCTAAAATCATCATATCTGACAGTCCTGAAAATTTGGTGAAAAGTTGTCAGGACCGTGGCGCCCGGAGTGCACATGGTCCCAGACATTTTTCTCGAAATTTTAGGAGCGCGATCCAATCATAAAATAAAGCTTAACCCCAAGAAATTGGCAGGATATTCAGTCTCTAGGTCGACCAAAAGACGAAATTGCGACCTAGGGTTTCATACATAAGAGCTCTCTTTCTTCATTTGAAAGGATCCGATTTTTGTTTTCAGGAACTTCATATGCAGCGAAAGAGCAGATCTTTGAAGACTTCAACATCTTACAACATCCCTCTATCAAGCATTTATCAATTCCATTCATCCACTTAGGGCTAGGAAGACATTGAAGAACAATAGGAGATTACCGATTGAAGATTGGCTTGTACTCCTCCCTTGAGGGTTGGGTATGATTTCATGTTGTTTTCATGTCTTTACATAAGCTTCAATACATCATTTATTCATGCTTTAGATCACTTTTCATCTTGATTTAGAGCATTTACGTTATCATTTACAAGCAATTAGGGTTTACTTTCGAGGTTGCTCTAGTTTGCTTTCTTGCATTTTAGGACCTTGCACACACACTAGGTCTACACACACAATACATTTTACAAAACAACTTGGCTATTCGTGGAGGTGGAAATAACCGAAGTGGGGGTTTGACTAAGGCAAAACCCTATATAGCCACCCATACACCCTTTTTCAGATATCATTGCAGGTTTCGGGATTCAGACGACGCCGCGGGATACAGATCCGGAGAGAGAAGGTCGAGACAACACTCTGTATCAAATTGCAGAGCAGAAGACTAGGACGGGGACACTGGGTGCCTTGGTCCTACTAGGACAGGGGCACTGGGCACCCTGGTCCCTGGGACAGAGGTGTTGGGCACCCTGGTCCTCCGGACAGACAGCTTTCAGACAGCTTTCTGACAGTGTTCCAAAGTGCAAAACAACAATTTCAGATGCAGTTTTCAGGACAGTGGAGCCCGCGCCCCCATCCTGAACATTTTCAGTCCGATTTTGACTCCGGGTACACATCTGCATTCTTATTTCATCCTTGTATTTACAACTGTTCATTGTTTAATCTCAATTCTGCAATCTTGTTATTAGTTCATACTTGCATTTTGGGATTAGGGTTTGAACTTGCATTACTTGATCTTAGAATTTCAACAAGGGAATAGAAATCCTAATAGATATCCCGTGGCTCTCTCTTTCACCAAAAGAAGTAGCCAATTGTACGATATCTCTAGGCTCTTTCGTATTCCGTAATGTGTGTCAAAAGGTAGGATTAGGGCATGTTAACCTAGTCTCACTTTTTCCCCCACACATTTTGGTGAACCCGACGTGAATCTATCATTGCTTCCTCTTGCATTGCATTTGTTAGATCTAGATCTAGATTTAGTGTGTTTTCATTTCATTTTCATTAAAAAGAAAAAGAAAAAAAAAAAAAAGTGTGTTTCTTTGCATTGGGTGTTTAAGTTTTGTGTAATCTTTTCAAAATGTTCATGCTTTCAATGATTATTATGAGTATAGCCAAGACGAATTAGATGAAGCTTTAGATGGGTTTTTAAACCCTAAAGATGCCAAACCTTCATTTTACCAAAAACTCATAAACCTTGTTACTATGCCATTTCGTTGTGATGAGAAAGATAAGTTGAATGAGTCCTCTCAAGGGTACATTCCTATCAACTCTTCCACTAAATCTAGTAACATGGTTGTTTTCACCAATCCCCTCTATGAGGAGATGTCTCCTTTTGAATCAAAAGATAAACCTTTCAATAGATATGATCATGCTTTGTTGGATGATGCTCTTGATGACTTTGTGGCTTTATCGAAATCTTTAAACAAGAACAAAACTTCTAAATTAGTTAACATGATAAACTTGAATGAGCATAAAAAGCCTCTCTTTGAAGTCCAAGGAGCTTATCCTTCTCCCACCTTTCAAGTTTCTAAGTCACCTCTCCTTACTGTCCAAGGAGGGTATGATCATGATTCCTTTCATACTCCGAATAAACCAATCATCACTGTGCAAGGAAGAAAACCTATAAGTCCTTATAATTATGCCAAGCAAATAACTAGAGAGAGTTATCATGCGGTTGCCCATACTTATCATACCAGAAATAATAGGCAGCCTAGTCCTCCTCCTGTCATCCCAGTTTCCCTTCCGAATCCTCAACCGGTTCTTCCACAAGCTCCATGTATTTCACAAGTTCTTGGAAAGGAATATGATCTCATAGAACAACTTAAAGCTACCCCTGCTAAGATATCCCTTTGGGATTTGATTCAAACTTCTTCCGCTCATCATGGAATGTTACAAGATGCCTTGAAAGATTTGAATGTTCCTCCACCGAATACATCTAGTAATATAGCATCTTTGGTTAACTCTGTGATGAATCCTAAAGCTCAAATTGTGTTTACCCAAGATGAGTTGCCTACTAGTGAAATCCAACATCAATATGATCCCTTGATGATTGTGGCTATCATGAAAGACACTGCTATAAGGCGAACACTAGTAGATAATGGCTCTGGTCTTAATGTGTGTAGCATTAATCTTTTGCATAAGATGAATGTGGATACATCCTTAATTGAACCAGACTCTCGTCCTATTTGAGGCTTTGATAATGTGGCTAAAACTTCATTAGGTACTATCACCTTACCCATCACAGTGGGGCCTGTTACCTTGCCTACACCTATCCATGTTATGTCGAGAAATCTAACGTACAACTTGCTACTGGGGAGACCTTGGATTCACAGTATGCAAGCTGTCCCTTCTACATTGCATAGACAAGTTAAATTTATTTATAACAATAAGACATATACCTTGATAGGTGATACTAATTTTCAAGCTTGTTTGCAAACATCCACTTCTAAGGGGGGTTCTTCTAAGCCGTCCTCATCTAGTGATGAATCTTTAAATAAGATACCTATCGGTGAATCCTCACTCTCCGATGATCAAAATTCTTTGGATGAGTCTGGAGCTCTTGGAGAAGATTCTTCTCGACTTGAAACTACACATAAGAAGGATTTTGATCCTGGGAAGATCCTCGAAGACGACGATTGGGGATCCCTTGATTTTAATCCTACCTTTGTGGGTGAATATAAGGTTCCTTCTAGAGAAATTAAAGTTGAAAAGAAAGAAGAAACTAAAAATCAATCAACCTTACCTGAATCTATGAGTAATAATTTTGTGGCCGCCTCTCAAACTTCTTCTCCTCACATCTCTAATTATGAAGAGTTTGATTCTTTGTCTTATGAAAAACCACCTTCTCTTCCTGAAATGGCTGATCATTATGGTCATGGTTTCTGCATTTTTGCTAAGCATGGGTATCATGGAAAAGGTTGTGGTGCTCATGAACAAGGGATAAGAGTTCCTCTAGAGACTAATTTTCACAATTATGCCTTTGGACTTGGCTTTAATCCCTGCAAACGTACTAAAGCTTCTAAAAGACCATGCATTAGTGTTAATGCTATCTCTACATCTTTATCAATACAACATCCTAAGTATATTGATGGGGATCCTTCGTGTACCTATGCTTTGGATGTCTTCCCTACCGACGATGCTTTAGCTGAGTTCTTGGGAGCCTATGACACTCTTCCTCGTTATCATCACAATAGGGGACTCCCTTATTGTTTGAACACTGAAGCCTATTTTGGAAAAGAGATTGATAATGATGAGATTGTGAAAGAATTCCCTCAGTTAAAGGATACTCCTCAACAAAGTAATCTTCTCATAAGTGACACCACTGATGTTAAGATGGATCCTTGCAATAAAGAGAAAGTCATTAAAATTTGGAAATGTTTGGATGAAGAGGAACATAAACAATATGAAGAACTATTGCATGAATTCCCTGAGATCTTTGCTTGGGCATATTCTAACATGCCTGGTATAGATCCTAAGATTGTTACTCATAATATTGTCTTAGTTCCTGATGCTAAGCCCGTGAAACAAAAGATTCAAAAAATGAATCCTAAGGTGGCTCTGCTTGTTAAGGCTGAGATTGAAAAATTATTGGAGGCTGGATTTATCCGCCCTATTGACTATTCCCCATGGATTTCAAATATTGTCGCTGTGGCTAAACCAGACAACAAAATAAGAATGTGTACTGACTTTCAGGATCTAAATAAGGCTTCTTTAAAAGATGATTTCCCTCTTCCAAACATTGACATGATAGTTGATTCTACGGCAGGACATGCCTTGTTATCCTTCATGGATGGTTTTTCAGGCTACAATCAATTTTTTATTAACCCTCAAGATCAATTCAAAACTGCTTTCACCACTCCTTGGGGTACGTTTTGTTGGATAATGATGCCTTTTGGACATAAAAATGCCGGTGCAACTTATCAACGAGCGATGACCCTTATCTTTCATGATTATATGCATAAGATTTTAGAGGATTATGTTGATGATATTTTGGCCAAATCCTTTCTTCGCATGGATCATGTTAAAATCCTTCGTCAAATCTTTGAAAGAATTCATAAATATCACATGCGCTTGAATCCCCGCAAATGTGTTTTTGGTGTGGATAGTGGAAAACTATTAGGGTTCATAGTTTCGCATCGTAGGATTGAGGTGGATACTAAGAAAATAGATGCTATTGTCAACATGCCACCTCCTAGAAATGTGTCTCAACTTAAAAGCTTACAAGGAAAGATTCAAGCTATTCGTAGGTTTGTGTCTTAGCTTGTGGATTGTACCTTTCCTTTTACTCAACTTCTTAAAAAGGATATCACTTTTCAATGGAATGAGGATTGTCAGTAAGCATTTGAAGATTTAAAAGTGTATTTGGCTAGTCCTCCTATTCTTCAACCTGCCGAACCTTCTAAACCCTTCCTTCTGTATACAGCTGCTTCCTCTCATGCTCTCGCAGTATTGTTGGCACAACATGATAAAGATGGTAAGGAATGTCCAGTTTATTACATAAGTCATACCTTACTCGATTATGAGACCCGATATTCTGCGATAGAAAGACAATGCTTGGCCTTGGTATTTGCAACTCAGAAATTGAGACATTATCTTTTAAATTCAGAAGTCCATGTCATGGTAAAGTTTGATCCTTTGAAGCATCTTTTCTCTAAAACTGATTTATCAGGATGTCTAGCTAAGTGGGTTATGATGTTAACTGAATTTGACCTTAAATTTGTTTCACAAAGAGCAATTAAAGGACAAGCGTTGACCGATCACTTAGTTGAGGCCCCTTCACCTTTCTCCTTCCCTAACCCCGAGTCCTTTCCTGACGACTTCATTCTTTCTATAGAGAAAGATGAAACTTGGGAGTTATACTTTGATGGCTCTAAGTGTCGTACGGGATCGGGGGCAGGTGTTGTTCTGATTTCTCCTACAAAGAAACCCATTCCCTTATTCTATCGTCTAAATTTCCTGTGTACCAATAACATTGCTGAGTATGAGGCTCTTATAGCGGGAATAAAAGCAGCCTTAGCTCTGAACATAAAACACATACATATCTATGGAGATTCACAATTGATTATAAGACAAGTAACAGGAATATATCAAGCAAAACAAGACAAATTATCACAATATAAAGATCTTGCCATCTCTTTATTACAGAAATTTGATTCTTATACCATGGAACCTGTTCCTCGAAAAGATAATAGACATGCGGATGCAATGGCATGTGTGGCTTCTCTTGTATCTTTAGAGGACCCTGTGGTTGATCTTAAATTTGTTATTCACAACCTTATTTCTCCAGCTATTGTAGACGATTCTAGCTTGGTAACATGTTGTGATTTTATAGACTCAGATGAATGGTACTCGCATATCGTAAGATATTTGACCGATGGTATCTTTCCTGATTCCGCTAATAGGAACACTAGGGAAAGAATCTGAAAGCTGTCTGCTAGGTATATCATTCTTTCTAATGTCCTTTACCGAAGGGGTTATGATGGTCTTCTCCTTCGTTGTCTTAACAAGTCAGAAATCCCTGTTGCTCTTGAAGAGGCACATTCAGGTGCCTGTGGCGGGCATTTTGGGGGCAAATCCTTGGTTCATAGATTGCTTCGTATGGGATACTATTGGCAAACTATGCAGAAGGATTCCTTTTCATTTGTTAAAAAATGTCATCAATGTCAACAACACAATAATTTGATTCATGCTCCTGCCCAAGAACTTCATTCTCAAGTAGCTTCTTGGCCTTTCTCCGCATGGGGTTTGGATCTGATTGGAAAAATCTCTCCTCCTTCATCTCAAGGACACACCTTCATTATAACCACAACAGATTACTTTACGAAGTGGGTAGAAGCTATTCCCCTTCGCTCTACTACTGCTGAAGTGATTTGTCAATTTTTTCTAGAAAACATCATTTCTCGATTCGGGATACCTTCTACTATAATCTCAGATAATGGGACATCATTTAAGAACAAGGACGTGAAGAAATTCCTCGAGAAGTATCATATCAAACATCGATTTTCTACACCATACTATCCTCAGTCAAATGGTCAAGCCGAATCATCCAATAAGATAATTGAACAAATTCTTCGCAAAACCGTGAATAAGCATGGTAAGGATTGGAGTAACTAGCTAATCTATGCTCTTTGGGCTTACCGAACGAGTGTATGAATTGCCACAGGAACTACTCCTTATAATCTTGTTTATGGTGCTGACGCTATTATGCCTTTAGAGCTAGAGATTCCATCACTTAGGGTTTCTCTCAAAGGTATAGTAGATGATGACTCTTATAGAGAACAATGACTTCAACAGCTTGAGATGCTTGATGAACAGCGTATAAACGCTCTTGAGCATATTCAAGCGTATCACAAAACTCTACAACAAAGCTATAATGATAAAGTTATTCAACGTTCCTTCTCAGTAGGTGACTTAGTCCTCTATGAGAATCAACGCAATGTGAATGCCTTACCTATAGAAAAGGGAAAATTCAGTCCTAATTGGCTTGGACCATACATCGTTATTGAGGATTATGGATCAGGTGCTTAAAAAATAGCGGATGTAGATGGTACGCCTCTTAAAGAACCTATAAATGCTATGCACTTGCATAGATATTATGCTTAATTCTTCATTCCTTATTTATCTTCTTTTCAATTCTTCAAACATTGGATAATATGTTAGTGTCTCTTAATTAAAGCAAAATAGAATTAAATGTTATGATGTTTTGCTTCGTTCTTGACAAGTGTGTTTCTTTACTTCATGGTTTGTCTTGAATTCATTTATGTAAATTGTGAAAGATTTACATTCCATTATGCTAACATATTATATAGTGTCTTTATGTGTTAAGTAGAATCGTATCATGTTGTGTTTAAGTTCAGAATTAAATCACATTAGTTATATGATTCTTAGACTTAATGCATATGTCTTCCTTATCATCAATGTAGTACTTGATTAAATATTTAATTAAGTCACACATGTATCAATTTAATCATGGAGCATTGAGAAATCAATCACATGGAAATTAAATTCTGAACATACATGTACATTTACCAGATGTATTAGATTTAATCAAAACAAAATATACATTGTTTTAAGCATTAAAGATAACACATTTGAGACAAAAGAGAAGCATGTATATATACATATATATATATGTGTGGATCGTATACAAATATAGGTCACTGTATATCCAAAATGTGACCTCTCTTTTACATCATAAAATCATTTCCTATCCCTAGGGCTAGTGGCTGGAGAGTGTCGACTGGACGCTCCCTCCTGATCTGGCCGTGAAGGTGGACCCATGGGTGTGTAGTGCGATACAGACCGTGAGTGACTCCGAGAGGAACTCCTATGATCCCTATCCATAAGGATCGCGCGATAGGTGGTAGCCTCGGCCTGAGCCGCTGCTAGATCTCGCCGCACCTACTGGAGGTCCTCTGATAGGACTCTCTCTCTCTGCCACGCCTGCTGGAGGTCCTCTGATAGGACTCTCTCTCTCTCCCTCCATATATCTACCTGTACTTGGAATGGGGAAAACAAGTCCTCATGCCGACCCGCATTCCCCTGAGGCCTATAGGCAATCTGTGAGGAACTGGGGATTTGTGCTATCATGGAAATGTTTGTCATTGCCTGCTGAATTAAGGAACACCACTCCTGCACATTAGCTGTGGCAGTAGAACAGATTTTTTGTTAGTACCATTCTATATCATCAAAACATTAATCAATCAATATAAAACTACTATACCTGGATCTCCCTCACGCCAGTAGGGATCATGATATGGTAGCATCTGTGCCTGGGCACCACTAGGCTCCCCTCGCTCGAATAATCTGTGCACGATGGGTGTGGGCTAGACGGTACTAGGAACAGGTCTCCGTATCACCTCATGTTCCCCCTGTTGGGGAATAAGAGGTGGATCCAGAGCTATGGTATCGTCTCCTGAATGGTGGGGAGTTGCATCTGACTCCTCCTCATCATCTTTATCCTCCTCCTCCTTGTCCTCCTCATCATCCTCATCCTCATCCTCATCCGCATCATCACCTGCATCTCCCTCGTCCTCCTCTCTATCTGTATCCTCCTCCTCCTCCTCGGCACTGGGCTGATCGCCTGTAGGTGGATCAGGATCTCCCGCCTCCTCATGACCCTCTCCCTCCTTTGGCTCCTCTGACCTGGATCCCTGGTCCTCGTCTTGGTCTCCATGTCTCCATGGGCCTGGATAGCCTATCGGATGATCTGGTGGAAAGATAGGACCTGGATATGATCTCATAAACCATGAGACGTACCTACGCTGTACTCCAGGCTCTGCAGAGTAG
The DNA here is from genome assembly GCF_030272615.1 of Cryptomeria japonica. Classification (NCBI taxonomy): domain Eukaryota; kingdom Viridiplantae; phylum Streptophyta; class Pinopsida; order Cupressales; family Cupressaceae; genus Cryptomeria; species Cryptomeria japonica. The sequence goes on along the minus strand of NC_081411.1, from coordinate 87,941,989 downwards.
TCAGTGACTACATCCTGATCAGATCCCTCTAAGTCTGTAGTCTCGATGTCATCTATCGTCGGTCTCGCTACTGCTCTAGGTTTGGGAAGGACCCGTGAGTGTTGAGTATAGATGGGCACATCGGCTGGAACACACTGCTCTAGCCCAAACTGCCTCCGTACTCGGTCGAAGTAGAAAGGGACTATGATGTGTGCATATCGTCCCCATAGTAGGCGGTTCCTCTGTAGGCATGCTAACTGTCTCTCCATCCCATCCCATCTGTGCATCCATAGGTAAGGTCTCCACACTGTCACCTCGGCTGTCAGTCTGTCAAAAATCACTCTCCAATATAATAAATCTCCAAATCTCCACTCGTTGGTAAGTGGATAAGCGAACACCCTAGGTCGCTCTCTCGCTGTACTCAGCGGAAAGCCGACGGGCCTGGTGCATGTGAAGTGCTCTAAAATCCACACCTGCAGAAGTGTGCATGTCATCAAACTGAACCCCTGTCCAAATACGTACTCCTCAAGGTCGTGATAGAGATGTGCAAGCATACTCCAACCCCAAGCATACACTCTCCTATGTCTCTCCATCGCTCTGATACACCATGTGAGACCCCCATGCATGTGTGTCCCTCGCCCATTAGGGCAGAGGGCTAGTGCTATGATGGCTATCATAAGGCATCTCAGAAGGGGTACCTCCCCTGTAGGATGTAAGAGCCAGCTGACCATGATGCGACCTCTCGTCTCGCTCAACATGACTCTCCCTATGCAATACACCTTCTCTCTCTGATGATCCTCCGCTGACTGATCAGTCGCGTATGTAACAGTCGCTCCTCTGATAGGCAGACGAAGTATACAGTACACATCCTCGAGTGTAACTGTCAGCTCCCCTACTGGAAGATGAAATGTGCATGTGTCAGGATCCCATCGCTCCATCAATGCCATCAGCATCGTAGGATGGAACCGAATGGTTGGCATGAGGATCACATACCATAATCCTACTATCGATAGTGTGTCTCTCTCTGACTGAGTAAGCCGTGGAATCTGATCTCATAAACTGCGAAGAATATGTCCCGCTGTATGCTCTCTCATGTACGAAAGGCCCTGCAACACAAAAACATAACCATAATCAGTACTCAATCATCAAAATCACTAATGCAAACTGTCGAACATCGTGTGCTAGTCCTGAAACCCCTCACCAAGCCCTGATTGGGGACCATAGTGTCCTGTTAGGGACCATGGCGCCCTGTCAGGGACCATGGCACCCCACAGGGACCATGGCGCCCTGGGTGGGCCCCGGGTCAGCCTTCAGGGCCTGCATATGATCACAAAAAAGTCAAAATGCAGAAAATCAAAAGTCAAAGTTTAGTCAACTCACCTCGTCCAGTGGCTCGTCGTCAATCATGGCCTGGCGCAGGATCTCAACCCTCGTGGGACGCTTCGGTCGTCGTGAAGGCATGATGATAGCTATGTGGGCTCCGCTGCAATGAATAGTACTCAGAATCAACAAAGTGACAAATGCAAGTGTCTCTTTCAAGGTATATATGTTCATTCTTGTACCTTTATTTTCAAAACCCTAATTTTCCTCTTTCACTCATTTCATCATAACTTGAGTTTGGGAGATGCGATTTTCGAACCGTTTGTTGCATAGGAATTGTATTTTCAGTCCCCTACTCTCGGGATGTTCCAAAAAGTTCTCTGATGAAGCCTTTTCAGTGAACATCCCTCATCAATAGTCTCTTACACAATTTGTCATAAGTAAACATGCTACCCTGTTTCACCTCCCTAATAAGCAAGTCGAAACAGGGGGGGGCATACAGCTACTCACAAATTTCATCGCTTTCCTTACTAAGCATTAGGTGATTTTTGTGATCTAACATTTCTTTTGTAGGGTGCGGTTCCTAACTGTGTACTGCAGATGCCGCTGGGGGCTTCGTCCGACAACTTATGGATATATCCTTTTTCAAATAATGTTTACTTTATGTACTTTAGCTTGCATATGTACGTAGTACTCATATGACTGCTAAAGTGGGGGCTAAATGTAATGTCATAAATTGTACGCACTTGCTAAAAGTGGTACAATTTAACACCTATTTTAGCACCCGCCTTGGCATAGTTGCATTTTGCATTACATTTCCCCTTTAGCACTTAATTAATTGAATTAATTAGGTCTAAAGGTGCTATTTCACCATTTTCCACATCACAAAGTTGGGCCCTTTCATTAAAGCGTGCCCCTTTCATTTTATTCCTCCAATACATCACTTAATCAAAAACCCTACTTAGGCCCTATTCTGAGCTTGGGGGCTTAATTTCGAGGGTCAAAACATCTCGAAATCACCTGTAACTTCGGGATTCTCTCTAAAATCATCATATCTGACGGTCCTGAAAATTTGGTGAAAAGTTGTTAGGACCGTGGCACCCGGAGTGCACACTGTCTTGGACATTTTTCCCAAAATTTTAGGAGCGCGATCCAATCATAAAATAAAGCTTAACCCCAAGAAATTGGCGGGATATTCAATCTCTAGGTCGGCCAAAAGACGAAATTGAGACCTAGGGTTTCATACATAAGAGCTCTCTTTCTTCATTTGAAAGGATCCGATTTTTGTTTTCAGGAACTTCATATGCAGCGAAAGAGTAGATCTTTGAATACTTCAACATCTTACAACATCCCTCTATCAAGCATTTATCAATTCCATTCATCCATTTAGGGCTTGGAAGACATTGAAGAACAATAGGAGATTACCGACTGAAGATTGGCTTGTACTCCTCCCTTGAGGGTTGGGTATGATTTCATGTTGTTTTCATGTCTTTACATAAGCTTCAATACATTATTTATTCATGCTTTAGATCACTTTGCATCTTGATTTAGAGCATTTACGTTATCATTTACAAGCAATTAGGGTTTACTTTCTAGGTTGCTCTAGTTTGCTTTCTTGCATTTTAGGACCTTGCACACACACTAGGTCTGCACACACAATACATTTTACAAAACAACTTGGCTATTCGTGGAGGTGGAAATCACCGAAGCGGGGGTTTGACTAAGGCAAAACCCTATATAGCCGCCCATACACCCTTTTTCAGATATCATTGCAGGTTTCGGGATTCAGATGACGCCGCAGGATACAGATCCGGAGAGAGAAGGTCGAGACAACACTCTGTATCAAATTGCAGAGCAGAAGACTGGGACAGGGGCACTGGGTGCCCTGGTCCCTGCGACAGAGGTGCTGGGTGCCCTGGTCCTCCGGACAGACAACTTTCAGATAGCTTTCCGACAGTGTTCCAGAGTGCAGAACAGCATTTTTCGGTGCAGTTTTCAGGACAGTGGCGCCCGCGCCCCCATCCTGAACATTTTCATTCTGATTTTGACTCCGGGTACACATCTGCATTCTTATTTCATCCTTGTATTTATAGCTATTCATTGTTTAATCTCAATTCTGCAATCTTGTTATTAGTTCATACTTGCATTTTGGGATTAGGGTTTGAACTTGCATTACTTGATCTTACAATTTCAACAAGGGAATAGAAATCCTAATAGATATCCCGTGGCTCTCTCTTTCACCAAAAGAAGTAGCCAATTGTGCGATATCTCTAGGCTCTTTCGTATTCCGTAATGTGTGTCAAAAGGTAGGATTAGGGCATGTTAACCTAGTCTCACTTTTTCCCCCACACAATAATTTTCTTCAATTTTTGATCATTTGGAACATGTTACAGACATAGAAGACACAATGTTTTAAATAAACAAAATGCACAAGCAAGTACAAATCTTATGGCAGACTGAGATAATAGTTGTTGAATCTCACATGGAACTTCCCCCAAGGCTACGCTATTCAAAGCGGATATTTAGATGGTTGACGCCACTGGCTCCACCCTCGGCACTCACTTCTTCGGGGCAGCCAAGAACCAGTTTCTATAAAAAATCCCCATGGCAAACTTTATATCTCTACTAGGAACCGTATGTGTGTGAGCCGCTTTAGAGGTCCGACCCCCTGCGCCAACAACTAGAAGGATTTTTGAAACTAGTACAAGGGGTTTTTAGTAAAGGCTTCTAGTCATGTGGCCATACATGTGGCACTTTCAACTCTGTAAATACAGAAGGTTCCCATCCTAGAGAGGTTATGCTCTATAGGTTTTATGGGGAAACATAGTGTCGTTATGAACTTATCAGCACATGTTGTTTGGGACTTTCATCACAAACACGGTTTATTTATAGTGGATTGGAAGGACTCGGTATTAGCCCATTTCCAATTTAGGTCGTTACCCTCTCACTGGCCCCCTCAAGGCATCTCAGGAAGGAAGGCCCTCTAAAAGATTAATTACTTGAAAGTAAAGAAAGCATAAAAGAGTGGGTTTGGCTTTTTGGTCACCCAATAAAGGGGAGAGCATATACCTACCACTTTTGAGACACAGAATACAAGTGTTATTTTTAACCTTTTGAAAGCAATTTGTTGGCTAAATCCTATTTGGAGATGTTGCTCCAACAAGCATGGTGTTCATTTTTAGCTCTTTTAAAAATCTATGTGCAACTATTTTAGAGAAAATACTAAAAATGCAAGTTGCATGCTGTGAATTTATCCTCTTAATTAAAATAGTTGAACAAGATATGATATATTACTTCCCAAATGAAGAATTTTAATTAACTAGATGATGAAATGCATAAAATTCACCTTAAATACCATCCTGCACATGCATGTTAGTAGTCTAAAAAATCTAATTTCTTGGACATTCAAACCTGCAAGAAAATTTTGTTAGTTTTCTAAACAGAAGCACTAATCTTGCATATGCGCTATCCTTTTGCTCAAAAGTGCTAACCTGCAAATCAAAAGCGCTAACCTAGGCTACAAAAGCGTTGCTCTGTGGATACAAAAGCATGATTTTTTTGACATATGCGCTAACCTAGGACACAAATGCGTGAACCGGTAATACAAATGCACAAACTTTAAAACAAAAGTGCTAACCTAGAATTCTTATGCACTAACCTATTCTATAAATGCGCTAACCTAGAAGGCATATGCGCTAATCTGCAAAACAAAAGTATTGTCAAAATTCACACATGCATGAATCTGCATTACAAATGTGTTAATTTCACTGTTTGTGAGATTTTTAGAGGTATATGCGAGGTCCATGAGCCCCACAGTGGGCACCAAAATGTGTCGACTTGAATTTCATCCTCAGAATGCTACCTACAATAAGTTAGTCTCACAAAATACAAATGGAAATACTACAGGAAATTCAAACTCAACCAATGAAATTGCATGAAATACATATTAAAATAAAAAATTATTTTTACCTTCATGGCTTATGTCCCAATGTGTCCTAACTCCACTGTTCCTAGTTGCAGATGGTGTGCTCTCAGACAATGCACTGTTGGCTTCCAAGATGGCATATGAAGAATGGACTGATAACTTGTAGTTAACTAATACTATGATATGTAATGCTACATGATTATGCTAAAATGATAATTGCTAATTGCTATTTGCTTCAAAAACTCACGGATGGATATGATTGATTGAAAACTATTTTGAGGACTCAACTCTCTCTCAACTGAAGCTCTTGATTTTATAGACTTTGAGAGGATGGGATGATGTGGCTTAGATCAACGGTCCTGATCAGATCTGTAGATTTGGATGGCTATGAGCAAAGGTGAAGGTTGAGAGAAAGGGGGAAGGACAAGACAAGTGTCACTCATCTCACCTTGACTAGGTTTCTGACTGAGGGAATCTAGCGATAGTTTGAGTAAATTTAGGTATGAGAGGACAAGTGGACTCAAGTCCTTCCTAAGATGTAGGGGGTGTTGAAGAGAATATAGAAGATGGTTATGAAATATGTGCACGTACACAATTTTCATTAAATTTTGGTAGTTGGTGATAAATAAGAAATTAATTTCCTTAGCCACACGTTTGATGAGTTGGCAAAGGGAAGATGAAGTGGAGATGGAGGATGAGTCAGAAAAGGGATTAAATAATTTAAGAAATTATTTAATATTTTAGACTGTAGGATAGAAGAATAACTATTAAATATTAGATATTTAATTGTTTGGAGGAGATAATTAAATATTAGATATTTAATTAACTTGGTTAAAGGGAATAATTAAATATTAGATATTTAATTATTTAGAGGAATAGGATAGATGAATTAATTAATAAAATATTAATTAATAGAAAGATACAAAAGTGAATTAAATAAATTAATCTTTTCAAATTAACTATTTAATAGAGGAATAATTATTAAATAAATATAAAATATTTATTTAATTTCTCATAGCCATTTTTAGGTGTATACACATATTATCTAGAGTAGTATCATCTGATTGTGGGTAAGGTTTCCCACCATGGTTTTTTCCTTACAGGGTTTCCACGTACAAATATATGTGTTATATGTTGTGGATGTTATTAACTTTCTGTTTCATACATTAAATTTTACCATACTGATAAAACTGTCTACCAACATTAAGTTTGGTTTACCAGTGTTAAGCATTAAGTTTTGGTTAAGTTAGTTTTGGTTTGAATTTATTGGACAACTAATTTAGCCCCCCCTCTCATTTGTCTCTGGGACCTAACAATATCTTTCACTTGAATAGCTCTGGCAAAAGATGTTTAATTTTTCAAGTTGATGAAATTTTGTTGTGGCATAGAAGGATGCATCAATGAATTTTAATAACATTATCAAGATACGTTCTACTAAGGCTATGAGAGATCTTTCTAAGTTGATGAAATCTACTAACACTATGTGCTAGAAATTTCAGTTAGGGAAACAAACTAAAATATATTTCCAAAGTAAGAAGCATTTTTTCTGATGGATTATTGGATCTTGTGTAGACTAACTTGTGCGGAGCTCGAAACTTAGAATCTTGCAAGGAGATAGATATTTTATGTTGCTAATTGATGATTATTCAAGGATGATGTGGGTTACCTTCTTAAGGGAGAAATATGAAGCCCTAGAGAAATTCAGTATTTTTAAAGCTATGGTTGAGACTGAGACAAGTTTGAAGCTGAAGTGTCTGAGATCTAACAGAGGTGGTGTGAATTCACTTTTGGTGAGTTTAAGGCATTTTGTAAAGAGATTGGGATATGAAGATAGTTGTTTACTCCAAGAACCCCTCAATAAAATGGAGTTATGGTAAGGAATAACAAAACCATTTAGGAAGTTGCAAGGACAATGATGATTGAAGGAAATGTTCCACATGTTTATTGGAGAGAAGTTGTGAGTATTGTTATTTACGCTCTTAATCATGTGCATATCAAAGGTGATACTAGTAAGACTCCTTATGAATTATGGTTTGGTCATGCTCCTACTATTAAATATTACATAATTTTTAGAGGTAAATTTTATATCAAATAAGATGAAAATCAAGGAAATTTTGATGCTAGATGTGATGAAAGAATATTTCTTGGTTATTATACTAAAATAAAATCATATCGGTGTTATAACAAGAGACTAAGAAAGATAGTTGAGAGTGAAAATGTCATGGTTGATAAAGACAATAAGAGATACTACAATTTTTGCAGAAATGATTCACATGATCAAAGTGATAGTGCAAATAGAGGAAAGCAACTGCAGACCCAAAATCAAGTTTAGATCATTTTGGTGAATCCAGTAAATCAAGATGAAGGAACTATTGCAAGTATCAAAGAAAGAAATCATGAGTCTAAAATTCAAGAAAATCCTAAGATTCCGAGGTATGTAAGATTGAAACATTCTAAAAAATCATATCATAGGAGATATAAATAAAGGTGTTTAGACAAGGAGAAGAATCACAAGAGATCAAGCTGAGTATTGTTTGATTTCTAAGATTGAACCTAAAGATGTTAGTGAAGCATGCAAAGATAAACATTAGGTAAAGGCAATGGAAGAAGAATTGAATCAGATTGAGAAGAATAATACATAGATTCTTGTTCCCAGACCGTAGAACATAAAAGTAATTGGAATCAAATGGGTCTTCCAAAATAAATTGAATGAGAAAGGTAAAGTTATTACTGTACGTTAGGAAATAGGAAATCATCACAAGACAAGATAAACATAATAGCTCAATCACAAATGCATTCATTGCAATGATCTATCCTAAACAACATTCAATAGAGACATGAAATGAAAACATTCAAAATTAAAGACATATGCAAACCAATAGTAGATTTGAATGCTCCTTCATGCGGCTCCATTGTTCTTCTTTCCTCTTCAAATGGTTTGGTTGTGGATCTCACCTACAAGTGCACATACATGACTGAAAGCAAGATTGACATTGATTATTGATCAAGAGTACTAGAAGCGTAAATTTGATAGTCTGATTAAGGATTATTAGCCTTGATTGATGAAGATCATCCAATTTATAGAAAAATTGGAGAGATGACAAGATTAGCATGATTCAATTCAAATGGAAATTGCAAATCAATTATGTCAATTATGACAAATTATGACAAATTATGCACTTTCTATGCAAAATTTGTTGATTGATAATTTATGACAAATTATGACAACTTCTATGTCAAAATTGATTGATTGTCAATTATGACAAATTTATGACAAATTGAAATGTCATTTCCATGAATTTAGGAGAGAAATAGGAGGAAATTAGGAATTAGAAAATTAAGAAATTAGGAAATTGATGGAAATTAGAAATTAGGTAAATTAATTAATAATTTGTCATTTATTAATTAATTCACAAAGAGGAATAATTAGCCAATTAAATGAACATTTAATTGCAATGAGAAGACTTAGGATAAATAAATAATTTATTAATCCTAAAGGAAGAAATGACACACAAGGTTAAATGATTAAATCATAAAACCCTAGAAGATGAATTAGGTCTTGATGAAAGATAATTAACTTGATCATGATTTGATTTTGGATTGATAAATGACCAATGTGATAAATGATTTGATTGAGAAAATGTGCCAATTGACGAGGAACAATGACAAATTGATCCAAATTGACATATTTAAGACAGACAACGATCGATGACAAATCGATCGCAAAATGACAAGATCAAACAAGATGACAAGAGTTGATGATAAATAGATTGCAAAATGACAGGATTGAAAATGACCACGATCAATGATGAATTGATCGCAAAATGACAATAATGATAACATATGCATGCCCCCTCGAGGAATTGGCCGGAAGCATGCAGAAAAGAGGCCAATTGATCGATAAAAATGATAGGATTGAACGGACTGACAATCGAATACCGGATGCATGAAGGACAAGCGATTGAAGATGAAAAAGACTGTGACCAACATAAGATGAAGAGAGTGCACGTCCATCTATGCACTAACAAAGATCTATAAATGAGGCCAAGAGAGTGAAAAAGTGCTCATTTACACTAGCCAAGGAGGAGAATTTGTTGCTCTGGACAAGAACACTTGCAGAGAGATGGCGAACATTCCAATTGTGGATCACCTCAGGGAACGTGTATGCACATTCAGACAATTGAACGACGCTGGAGCAGTGGTAAGGATCTCAAATACCCATGTGTTCACTTTCATGAATTTTGATTGCTTGCAGGACATTGCGAGGCCCACTGGGGATGCCGAAAAGGACTCCTGCGCTTGTGTAGGGTGAATCCTGCGCTTGTGTAGGGTCTTCTGCGCTTGTGTAGGGAGACACAGGCGTAGGTTACCTGACATAGGCGCAGGTTACCTTACACAAGCGCAATTGTGCAATGCAAACCCTAATTTTGGTCAAAATGATATGCCAATGATCCGAAAAAAGGGGACAAGGGTAGAATAGGTCAAATTAGATGAAAAACACCTTGATTAAACATGAAAATGAGGAAATGCAACCCATAGGAGCAAACCCTAAAACTGACAAAATTTGCCCAAATTGTGATTCAGAGTTGACAGTATCCGTTGATCACACGGGAAAACTGACTAGATTGCTTTATGCTACGACATAGACTCAGGAGCACAGAGAGAGATACCTTAGCAGGACTTGGGATATACTATGTCACATTCATGCCTGAGATTAGGGAAAACACAGGACTACTTACCGCATTAGCAGAGTGATGGCATTCAGAGACTTCCTCCTACCATCTGGCAACTGGAGAAGCGACGGTGACACTGGAGGATGTATGGCATATCCTCCGCATTCCGATTCATGGAGAGATGATAGAGTATGACCCAGTGACAGGGAGAGACGCACTGTGCAGATTATTTGAGTGCGATGCAGATGAGTTGGATATTGTCGAGAGGGAGATTGGCTGGGAGACTATGGCATCAAAGTATGATCGATGATACGTGGTGATAGCAGTGGTGATAGTATGTCTACTGGTAGGAGACAGATGAGGAGATGGATTCCCTATTGGATGGGGAAGAGTGCTAGAGCAGATGGCGACAGAGGGGATGGTGTATGCATGGGGACCATGTGTACTGGCTATGCTATATTTTCAGCTGCATCAGATAGCATATCAGGGAGTGCAGACATTGAGCTGTGGAGTCACATTGCTCCAGGTATGGGCATTTGAGCACATAGCCATATGTCAACCAATTACAGATAGACAGGTAGTACCACACCGACCATATGTGTATTGCTATGGGGGAGCATTGAGATAGGGTCCTTTTGGATATATATTGTACTGGTGACATGAGCTAGACAGATTGAGAGAGTTCATATGGAGGCCATATTGTGATTGTCTGGGATGGTCAGATGATAGTGAGGAGTTACCATATTGTAGACAGGAGAGGTACCTGATTGGGTGACCAGTGAATCGCCAGAGAGTGATTGAGTTGTACCTACTAGAGAGAGTCAGACGATAGTTTGGAGAGAGGCAGGATGTACCCAGGAGGACTGCACACTTTGCCCGATCTCACAGAGAGATGAGTCAGTGGGGGAGTATGATTCAGCCACACACAACATATGCGGACTTCTCATAGCTACAGCAGAGACAGTGGGATTGGAGATCAGATGTGACAGACACCGGGACAACAGATGAGTATGAGAGATGGTTTGCACGACAACGGCCAGTGCCATTGACAGATCTGGATATTCCAGTACCGAGGCGACAGGAGGACTTCCCACTCATAGGAGAGGAGGAGGGAGATGATGAGGATGAGGAGGATGAGGATGGGGATGAGGATGAGGATGATGATGATGATAGAGATGAGGAGGGTGGGGATGAGGAGGAAAGAGACGAGGATGGGGACCAGGAGGCATTACAGGACATACCCATAGAGCCAAAGATAGCTAGGACAGAGGAGATGGAGATATTCAAGGCTACCATAGCGAGTCAGCAGGATCATATTGAGACTTTAGAGAGAGAGCATGATTAGTTCAGAGCGGAGATAGCTAGACTCACAGCGGCTCAAGATGCAGCGATGGCTCAGGCACAGCGAGAGGAACAGAGAGTCACTGAGTATATTGGGTCAATTCAGGATGCCAGTGTACGGGAGCTAGGACAAATGTTGGTAGAGATCGGAGAGGAGATACGCCATTGGAGGACACTATATGAGAGTGCAGTTCCACCAGAGCAGAGAGCACCTTCATATCGGGCACGATCGAGGACAGAGAGCAGGGCACGCTCTCGGAGGTCATTGAGCAGCATGGGGGTGAGTGGACCGATGAGACCACCACAGCTAGGACCAGGAGGAACATCATCCGTGAGACATGGCAGGGATGAGGAGGACCGAGGGAGAACCCAGTGATAGAGGCACGTGCTCCTTAGACAGATAGTGGACATTATGTAGTTTGACATTTTGTAGTCAACCTACGGGCCATACTTAGGACAGACAGTCCAATTTTGTACTCCGATTTTTTTGTGACAGATGATATGATATGCATCAATATGATGGGATACAATGTGTTATGACTTATGTTATTTTCCATGCATGGATGACTTATGCACTGTTTATGTACCATTGTGGAACATGTATGGATGTATTTTTTTTGATGTGTTTTGGATGCATTTATAATATGAAATGGATAAAATGCTTGATGTGATGCTTGATGTAATGCTCGATGTAATGCAAATGTACTAACCAAATGGATGCAGGATGCAGCATATGTGTGTGGGGAAATCGGAGCACTAAACTGAACTGACTATCCGAATTGACGGAAGAAATGTTAGTAAGAAGAAATGAGACAGAAGACAGTTAGAGATGAAGAAAAACTTGCTTTCAGTAATGCACTTTGTAGGTGAGAACCTTTATTTTTATGTAGCAAAATGGATGTGTAGCATCATGGCATTGAAGGCCAGAGCTGAAATGCAACCCTTTTTGCAAAAGATAGACACATCACAGACAAACAATAATCACAATCAAGAAAAGGACCATGATCCATCCCGGTCACTCTAAATCACTCAGTGACATCATCGAGCAACATAGGAACATGACCGAAGCCAAAGATAAATCAGTAAAAAGATAAGATGCACAAATTCCAACAAATCAAACAAACATCTTAATCTTCATTGTCAAAAGTTGAAAGTACTGATAGGACGATCATGCTGTCTGGTTTCAGGACATGTGGTACCCCGTCTAAGACAGGACACAGTCTGGTTTCGAGTATACCACACCCTGTATAAGACCCATGATAGTAGAGACAAGGACAAATGATTTTGATGGTAATGTTCGATTGATATGACAAGTGCGATCAGTTTGAATGTCTGGTTTGAGTAAAAAGTTCATCTATTTAAGCGTGATTTCATTAAAGCACAATGTTGGATTGCGTGTCATTGGAGGTATACTCAGTGATCTGTCTATGCACAAAAAGAGATCCTTTATTGACAAAATGCGTGTTTTTGGATTTTAATGTTTTTGAAATGTTTTTGCTCATTTTTTCAGGACTTTTAATGATTTTTAGGGATTTTCATTTTTTCAGTTTTTTTTGTGAATTATTTCAGGACGTTTTTAAATGTTTTTGGAAGATTTTTTCAGGACATTATATGATTTTTATGATCTTTCTTCAGGACATTTTTCAATTTTTATGATCTTTCTTTAGGACATTTTTCAATATTTATGATCTTTCTTCAGGACATTTTTTAAAAAAAAAATTTTGTGAATTATTTCAGGATGTTTTTAAATGTTTTTGGAAGATTTTTTCAGGACATTTTTAAATGCAAAAGTTCTAGTGATCGATCATGACAAGGGAACGCACCCAATGTGCATCAGAAAGACATACATAGACTGGGACCAAGAACCGAGGTATGTAAGACAATGATGTTGACCAATAATGAGCCTGGAATAGGACATCGAGTCAAGACAAAGATAGACATGAGAAATCGGCCGAGAAAAAAAAAGCACAACTTAGTGGTCATGATAGATGACGGAGCAACGATCTCATTTTACACATGGCGCCTGTTTGCCAGGTTTTCACCAAGGTACTTGCCCCAAGCACCTGTTTGCCAGGTTTTCACTATTGGGCGAATCATTTTTCTTTGCTCTTTTTTTTTTTGCTCTTTTTGTATTTTTCAATTTTTTTGTATTTTTTCATTTTTTTGATTTTTTTTTATATTTTTCCTCCTTTTGATTTTTTTTTTTTGTATTTTTTCAGGATCATATTTGAAGAAATACTGATAGAAAATTATGCCCAGTACTTGCGAAGATGCATGCTATTTATAGGATTGGATAGAGGTTCACCTTCCGGGGTAGCAAGCTGATATGCCCCCAAGCCATATGCTGCAGTTACTATGAAAGGACCAACCCAATTAGGTTTAAATTTACCTTTGATGATGTCAGTAGACTGTGCATTCTTAGGGTTTGCCTTTAAAACTAGGTCTCCCACTTCGAAGTGTCGCCCTTTGACCTTCTTATTATAAGAGCGACGGAGATGGTTTTGATATGCTTGCAAATGTATCAGAGCTGTCTGACATTTCTCATCCAACATCTCAAGCTGATGCAGCTGAGAGACTCTGTGTGTCTCGTCATCAATCAGATGTTGCAAGGAAACACGCAAGGAAGGAATCTCCACCTCCAAAGGTAAAATAGCTTCCGCACCATACACCAAGGAATAAGGTGTTGCGCTAGTAGGTGTGCGTATAGAAGTGCGATAAGCCCATAGTGCTGGATTCAGCTGTACATGCCAATCTCGACCAGCATCATTGACAACCTTTTTCAAGATCTTGATAATGGTTTTATTTGATGCTTCAGCTTGACCATTCCCCTATGGATAGTATGGACTAGAGAAACGGTGTTAGGTATGAAACTTTGCACAAAGCTCTTGAACATCTTTATTCTTGAAAGGACAACCATTATCAGTGACTATGGCAAGGGGAACCCCATACCGGCATATGATATAATTCAGCAAGAATTTTGAAATTTGAACAACCCTCATATAGGTCATGGGGATAGCCTCGATCCATTTTGTAAAATACTCTATGGCTGTAATGATGAACTTGTGTCCATATGCAGAGGTCAGGTGAATCTTGCCAATAAGATCCAATCCCCATTGAGAAAAAGGCCACGGAGATATGACAAAATGAAGCTCTTGGGTTGGTGCATGAATGTAGTTTCCATGAATCTAGCATTTGTAGCACTTCTTAACAAAATCATGAACATCTTTTTCCAGAGTGGGCCAATAATACCCAGCACGAATCAAATTTTTAGCTAAGCTTAGACCATTGAAATGGCCCCCACATATACCATCGTCAACCTCGTGTAAAGCCGTTTGTGCTTCATCAGAATCCAAACACCTAAGGAGGGTATGGTCAAAGGAATGGCGGTAAAGGGTGTCAGCGATGATGACATATTTGGCTGTCTGTCAGATAAAGGCTCGGCATTGGTTAGCGAAAAGGTTGGGTGGTAAGGTTTGGGATTTCAAATATTGATAGACGTCATTGTACCATGGGGAATTGGGACCAACAAGAACGCACATCACATCCGCTATCGGAATGTCAAAAGAAGGAACCAGCAATTGTTCAACTAAAAATTCACATTTGTCCATATTGCTTGGCATATTCAACATGGAAGCAATTGTAGCCATCGCATCTGCCGACTTATTTTGCATTCTTGGAACTTGATTGAAATGGATAGCCATGAACTTGGTCTTGAAGAAATCTACCATATTCTTATAGGGAATAAGCTTTTCATCTTTTGTTTCGTAGTCATCATTCACTTGTTGGATGACTAATTGAGAACCTCCATAGACTTGCAAATGCTTGACATTCTAGTGGACTGCTACTCGGAGTCCTGTAACCAGTGCTTCATACTCTACAATGTTATTGGTGTAGGGGAAAGTTATTCTATAAGACTTTGGAATAGCATCACCTTGAGGGGTGACAAACAAGATTCCTGCTCCGGACCCGAACTTGGTATGGGACCCATCAAAGTATAACTTCCATTCATTAGATGATGTGAAAGCAAAGACTGATTCATCTGGAAAATCGGTCAACATGGGATGATCATCAAAAATAGGAGCCTCTGCAAGTTGATCTGCTATGACTTGTCCTTTTATGGCCTTTCGCTCCATATACTCAATGTCAAATTCACTGAGAATCATGACCCATTTTGCTAGGTGACCCGTCAAAGCTGCTCGGCTAAGAAAATATTTTAAGGGATCAATTTTTGCAACCAACAATGTTTGGTGGCTCAACATATAATGTCAGAGTTTCTGCGTTGCAAATACTACTGCTAAGCATGCCCTTTCAATAGTTGAATAATTTAGCTCATAGCCTACCAGTGTCCGACTGATATAGTAAATAGCTCGCTCTTTGCCATTCTCATCTTGTTGGGCCAAGAGAACTCCTAATGCCATTTCAGTTGCAAAAATATACAATAAAAATGGCTTTCCATCTATTGGAGGCATTAGAATAGGTGGCGACAGCAAATATTCTTTAAGAGCTTGAAAGGCTGATTGACATTGCTCAGTCCATTCGAAAGCAACACCTTTATGCAATAGATGCTGGAATGGATGACATTTGTTGGCCAACTGAGCTATGAAGCGGCGGATTGAGTGGAGCTTTCCTTGCAGACTTCTTAATTGTCAGAGATTTGAAGGTGGAGGCATATCCATTATTGCTTTGACTTTGACAGGGTCAACCTCAATGCCTCGGTGAGAAATAATGTATCCTAGTAACTTTCCAGCTGTGACACCAAAGACACACTTCTTTGGATTGAGCCTGAGTTTGTAGGTCTCCATTCGGTCAAAGATTGGGCCCAGGATGGCCAGATGACTATCTCTAGTGATAGATTTGCATAACAAGTCATCAACATAGTCCTCCATCAAAGTGTGCATGAAATCATGAAAAATTGTCGTCATTTCTCTTTGATATGTTGCACCTACATTTTTAAGACCGAAGGGCATCACATTCCAACAATAGGTACCCCAAGCACAGGTGAATGTTGTCTTATGCTGATCTTCAGGAGCAATGCGAATTTGGTTATAGCCGGAGAAACCATCCATTAATGAAAGCATCTCATATCCAGCCACCATGTCCACTATGATGTCTATGTTTGGCAATGGAAAATCATCTTTAGGGTATGTTTTATTGAGATCCCTAAAATATGTGCAGATTCTGATGCCCCCAGTTACTTTGCTAACTGGCACTAAATTTGAAATCCAGCCTGCATAATCAATGGGTCTGATGAAGCCCACATCTAGCAATTTTTCTAATTCCACTTTGACCAAAAGAGCCACCTGAGGATGCATCTTTCTAAGTTTCTGTTTGATAGGCTTGGCATCTGCTTTTAGTGGCAAATGATGAAGAACCAATTCTGGATCAAGGCCAGGCATATCTGCATAGGACCATGCAAAGTTGATCTTCTTCTCAAGAAAGAAATTGACAAAATCTATTTTTTCTTGTTGTGAGAGGGAAGCAGCAAAATGAATGACCTCAGGGTTGTCAGGTGTACCCAAATTGATTTCCTCGGTCATTTCCACAAGTAATGTTGATTTGTCCTGACTTGATAGGGGTATGTCCACTCTTCCACCTTTGGGCACCTTAGAGAGGTTTTCACCCGCAGGTACGTCTTTTCTTTTTACTTTTGTATGATCAGAGAGTGCCTTATGGTTTTCACCCAAAGATCTATTCTTTTGATTTTTTATTATTTCTTTTCTTTTTTCATTTTGATGACTGGAAGAGGGAGTTGACTCCCCAAAATATGCCGTGGAATCTAGGTCAATAGCAAATCTTGCCTTATGATCACCTTATGGTATGCCTTCCCGTAGTCCAAGGAATTCTGCAATTGCTTCGTCATTTTGAAAATAGTCCAATGTGAGCGATTCTTGTTGGTCATGTTGGATAAGCTGGGGATAGATGAGGGGCATATCATCATCAGTTGTAAGGAGAGAGAGGGCTAATATGGTAAAGATATGAACATCTGTAGTGTCACTATCCGAACTGCTTGTATCGGATTCGGAGCTTGGATCCCAAAATGTCTCTATCCAAGCGTGAGGACAGGTTTTAGGAAGAGGAGTTATTTCATGTTTTTCTTCCATAGGCAAGTTATCAGGGTCAATGAAACTATTATCGAGGGCATAGAAACTAGAAGAAAAAGAACTCCACTCCCATTCATTAGAATCAGTTTCGGGTCGGGGATCCTCAGGTGTTATTTCATCATCAGAATCATGCCCTTTTCTACACGTGGGCATTTTGGTAGATGTGGATCCAATTCGCAATGGTACAAAACCTAACCCTAAAGTTAGAGGTCATCTCTTGGGTATGACAGGTTCTAGCCTTCCATTGTTGTTCAGGCTTAAGCCACTGCAACCATCATATCCTTTCTTTTGCAGCATAGTAAATCCTTTGCCATATCGTTCCACTGGCAACCTGACAGGTGGGGTCTCAGTTGGATCTTTATAAAGCCAATCTATGACATCATCATCTACAGTTTCTTTGTCAAGTTCACCCCATCTTGTAAATGTAGGAGGCTGATATTGAATAATGACCTTAGGTTCCTTTTGCAATAAATGCGGTTTGCCATATGATTTTGGAGATATTGGCAAATTCCCAATGAGAAATGTCTGATCCATTGAATATTCTCCACATCCTTGGTCTTGTATCTTCAATTTTCCTTTGACAGCCTCTAACAATTGATTGGGATCCACATAGCTATGTGATTTGGCCTCTCTGTTGACTAGGACTTGCTGTTGAGGGGTATCCTTTAGAGTAGCACAAAATTGAAATGGATTAGGATCTCCCGGAATTGTTATCTCAGTTCCATTGTAAGGATATTTCAAACATTGATGATAGGTGGATGGAACTGCTTTCATTGAATGAATCCATGGATGGCCAAGGATCATATTACAAGGGAGATCAAGGTCGAGGACTTGCAGGAAAGTGTTTTCTGTCACTGGACCAACTCTGATAGGCAATGTAATTATCCCTTTGGATGGGCACTCAGCATCATCATATGCTTTGATTGTTATTCTTTTAGAAGCATGAATGTCATTTTCTGTATATCCAAGGCCAATAACCACTCTCAAAGTACAAATATTAAGACCTGCTCTGCCATCTATCAAGACTCATCGGATTTTGCAGTTATGAACAAAGACTTCAAGGTGTAAAGGATCATTGTGAGGGAGCTTGTCGGGTGAGATATCATTGTCAGAAAATGCGACATTTCGGGAAACGGCTAAATGTCCAATCCGGGCTTGAAATTGGTCAACATCAATATCTGTCGTAACAGTGAACTCAACTAAAGTTTTATCCAGGAATGCACGATGCATGGGAGACATTTTCAATAACTCAAGGATTGATATTTGTGGAGGTGTCTTTCCTAGGTGATCCAAAAGATTATACTAACTTGCAGGAGTTGGCTTGGGAGGAGCTGCAGGAGCTCCTTTCAGGACTATCTTGGATCGACGAGTGGTGACTGCACAAGAAGGATCTTGTCCCTTTATTCTCAAGGTAGAAACATACTCGGTTGATGCGCGAAAACAATTAATGACATTATTATAACCAGAACTTGCATAATTGGCTGTTTGGGCAGAGTTGGAAGAAGACGCTTTTCCCTTGTCATGATCAAGCAAAGGAGTTTTGAAAATAGTATGATCAGTGTTAGAGGTCGGATGGGGTGGATCTACCTCAATTAATCCTTGCTCTAGAATCATGTGTTTCAGTTGGAAACAGGATGTAGTTTTGTGTCCTTTAGACCGATGATATTCACAGTACGCATTATCATTCCACCAATGTGGTTTTACTGCTGGTTCTGCCTTGATATCTGGTAGCTTAATAAATTTTGCTTGTATCAATTGTCTCATTACTGATTCAATAGGCTCTCCCAATGGCGTAAATTGTCAAGGAGGCCCATCCCGCAATCAGAAGGGTTTGCGCTGCTGGTTTTGTTGTTGACCTTGTTGTTGATTATACTGTTGAGTGTGCTATTGTTGAGCAGGCTATTGAGTAACATTGCTCATTGGTGCTTGATTTTGTTCCATAGTTGACATATTAGGAACACTCAATTTCTTGATCATGAATGGGGGTTGATTTGCATTCACCGCTCTTGCATCAACAACTCCATCATTAGTGACATTCTTGTTCTTATACCAAAATTTGTTTCTATCCCCCGAATAATTGGTATTGTCATTGTCTTTATTGAGCTTGATAATTCCTTTAGCTACCAGAGCTGTTTCAATGCTCATTCCCTTCTTAATAAGTTTCTCTATAGTACTGGGATTTTTCAACTTTAGCTCATACATCATTTCTGGAACCAAATTCTGGATAAACAGATTCACTTGTTGTTCTTCGGGTATATCAAGAGAAGAACGACTATACAAGCTTCGCCATCATTGCAAGAAAGTCACTAATGATTCACCTTGCTTTTGCTTGGTGTTGCATAAATCTGACATGGTCACATCACTGTCGATGTTGAACGCAAAATGAGATAAAAACTTTTGAGCCAATTCAGACCAAGTTTTTTATATTTCCTGGCAAATGTGAATACCAATCCATAGCTTGTCCCATGAGACTTCGTGCAAATAAGCACATTAAATACGTCTCTTCATAGCTTACCTCAGTACATGCCGCAAAAAATGCTCGAATGTGATCTTTTGGATTGCCATTCCCTTTATATTTCTCAAAATTAGGTGCCTCAAAATGCTTAGGGAATGGAGGCATGTGTACACTCTTGTCAAATGGATTAGGACATAAATCTTGATCTGTATACAACTTCTTTGTTCCTTTAGTTTCTAATGCATCAACTTTTCGTTGCAACTTCTCAAGTTGTTGCGCAATTGTATCAGAATTTAGAGGTCCATCATTAATCCCAGTTGGTATCCTTTGTCGATACATCACATTTCTGATCGGTTGTTGATACTCTTAAATGGCCGTTTTTGGTGTTTCTGGCATATAAAGTTCTTGATACATCGCTTGTTGCTGCGGTTGTGCTATGCCTTGATATTGACCTTGTTGTTGTGCTTCTTGGAGCTTAGGTTGATATTGCAATTGAGTAGGTTGTTGATATTGCACAGGCACCAATTATGGTTGTAAAGTAGGATAGCTTGCTTGCCTTGGCACATATTGTGGCACATGTTGGTGTTAAGGCTGATGGATCGGAACTTGTTGACTTTGTGCCAATTGTCGTCGTGGTGTATATCCCATCATTTGTAAAAAACTTTGTTTAGGCACTTTTCATTGCTTCTCCTTAGGATGGGGTATAGCACTTGCATTAACTTGCTGTGTTGTTTTTCCAATCCATTGTGATGGTTGCAAGTTTGCATTAACTTGTAATGGTGCCGAAGGCGCTGCAATTTGTTGTCGAATGTGAAATTGTTGTTGTTGCACATTACTTGTTTGCACATTCGATTGTACCTTTTGTATATTACTCAATTGTTGCAACAATTGTTGTTGGTGCAAACCACTATCTGTAGCTCTTTGTGTTGCCATTATTGAAGGATTTGTTGCAATAGTATTCGGCAAAGATATTGAACTTAACAGGACATAAGAACTTTGTTGCATCGTGGAATTATTTTGGACATTGGTGACATTAGGCATTCCAATTGTGAAGCTTTCCTGCATCTTAGATTTTGATCCCACTTTATGCATGTAAGGAACCACTTCTTATTGAGGGACAGCTATGAATACTTGCGTGCTCTTCATTTGATCTTGTGTTACAGGTGTTGTGTTGAATAGTGGATTATTTATCATTTCAAATGGTGACTTTTGAGGAATAGTCACTGTCAATGCCTTTGAAGCACGTTTACTCATCAAGGTAGGTTGAGTTTCTTGTTGTGCATCTTCTTCATTTGGATGTAGGGAAAAACTTAACAACTCACCACCTTGTTGTTCTTGCACATTGATTTGGTCACTTGAAGATGTCACATTACTCATCATGTTAAGATACTTTTGTGGAAACATCTTAAAGACTTTGTTCAAGAACTTATCCATCTTTTTTGCTATCTTCGGATCTTGAAGGAACATGTCAACATCATCAGAAGTATTAGAATCGGATGAGGAATCTGGTTGGACATTTGGATTCATTTCTTGGTGAAAGCCTTGATCTAAACCAAATCCTTGTGAGAGGGTTTGTTCTTCATATAGTGTTTGGTTTTGAATGTCATGTTGTAGGTGTGGTTGATTCAAATTGAAAGGGGCACTTCCTCTTGGAGTTGGTGGAACACTCCCATGTCCTGGTTTCATAGGTACAAACACTAGTTCATATAATGGAGGTGGCCCAAGTTGAACCGTTCCATATGGTGGTAGAGATATGTTTGAGGAACCTTCAATTTGTACTGTTTGACTGGTTTGAAACTGTGAATTTGCTATGTTGTCCATGGGTTGATACATTGGTTCGCCCATCTTTTTAGATTTTGACCTTGTCTCAACAGGCATGTCACTTGTGCAAATGCAATGTTTTTGGAATTTTCAAAGATAATTTATGATATGCAACTAAATGCAAACTATATAGACGAGCATGCAATCTATGTTTTTGGTTGTTTTCGAAGATTTTGACAAACTTTTGAAATGCAAATCTAAGAGAGGGACCCTTAGGAAATTGGAATGATATCTAGACCTTAAAGGACAAAAGGACATAAGTGACAAAAGGACAAATGACAAAGTCTCCCCTATATTCTTGGATACTAAGCTAGGTTTGAGCAAATGATATTGATGACAAAAGGACAAAAGATTTGATAAGGTCTAGACTTCTTAACAATGACTTAGGGTTTATCAAAGATTAGGATTACTCAAGTATGACAAAACCTAATTTTGGCACTATATGCAAAAGGACATTACTATGCAAGTGACCTTAATATGATATGATAATGACCTAAGCTTAATGAAGAGACCTAGGGTATGCAAATATGAATGAATGACAATGATATGACTTTGATGCAAGAGGACATATGCAAATGGATGACTCTTATTCATATGCAAAGGAATATGACTTAGGTGACACCTAACCTTGGTACTTGACAATGACTTTTGCAAAATGCAACCTAGGATGAACTTAAATGTAAGTTACATGAATGTTGAGACAAGATTTTGAACACTATTTGACAACCATGTTTGAAGATGAATTCTGAATCTTGATAAACTTTTGTTGGATGGATGTCTCTTGGGTTTAATCTTATGTTGGATCAATTTGTTTTGCTTTTTGAAATGGGATGCAATTCAACTTTTGACAAGCAAAGAATACAAGATATTGCAACTTAGACTCAAGACAATCATGCCCATTTCCACATTTCTTATGGTAGGCAAAGACATTAGGTACTTGAGAGGTAGACTCATTATGGGATTCAAGGAGAATACATAGATGCTTGACCCCACGGGCTCCCCTCCACAGCACTCACTTCTCAAGGCAGCCAAGCATCAGTCCCCATGCAAATCTCCCCATGGTGAACTTAGTATCTCTTCCAAGTATCCGAATTTGTCCTTCTCAAGCAACTAGAAGGGTTTTTGGCCTCTAAAAATAAGGTGTTTAGTAAGGATTTATGTTAAGCATTACTCCTTGATGTCACGCAAGCGTGATTGAGACATTAAGCCCATCAAGATACCAAAAAGATACCAAACAAATGTAGTCGTGCAAGAATGATTTAGACCAAGAGGCCCTACTTAGATGTTGATATGAGAAAGAGTCCAAGGGTCATCACTTCCCAAGTAATTGCAATTCCCACGTAATACTTCCTTCCAAGCTTTCGCTCATCGGGTATTTTTTTATAGTGAGTTAGAATGCCAAGGAATTCTAGCCATACTCACTTTGGGCCGTTCCCTTCTCACGATTATCACTTGCTTGCAAAAGCAAAGTGGTCGGGAAGGCAGGCCCTCTAAAGGAGACAAACAATCAAAGACATGAGCATGGTATCGAAGATCTGGATTTCTGATCACCCTAAGAAGGATGAGAGCATACTCTCCTACTCCAATGCCACACTCAACAATCAAAGCACAAACACGTTCATTCCAACCTATTTAAAAATCACTAAGTGCCTAATTAAAAATCACAAACACAAAGTTTGGTTGTTTCTCCAAGGCAACCTGCAAAAACCCGAGTTAGAAGTTTGATTTGTTGTCTTTGGCTATCGATTTTGCATAACACATGTTAGTAGTTTGATTTATTGTCTTTGCCATGCGTATGCCAAGATTCTGCATAGATAATTAGTACCAAAATCCAAAGCACAGAAAACAAAATGCAAAAACTAAACAAATTTCAAATAAAACACTGCATTTTTACCCCTGTTCTGGACTTTACACAGGCGCAGAACCCATGAAACAGGTGCAGAATGCAGGACACAAGCACAGAATGTCTTCAACACAAGCACAGAATGCTCAACACAGGTGCAGGATGCAGGACATAGGCGCAGAAGTCTCCAGAAAACCTTGCACGACCCAGTTTTTGGGTTTTTTTGGCCTGCAAATCAACTTGAGAGAACTCAAAACACCATAAAGAGGTTAGAAGGTTAGTGTTCACATCGGGTTCACCAATTAATGTATGTTAGGAAATAGGAAATCATCACAAAACAAGATAAACATAATAGCTCAATCACAAATGCATTCATTGCAATGATCTATCCTAAACAACACTCAATAGAGACATGAAATGAAAAAATTCAAAATTAAAGACATATGCAAACCAATAGTAGATTTGAATGCTCCTTCATGCGGCTCCATTGTTCTTCTTTCCTCTTCAAATGGTTTGGTTGTGGATCTCACCTACAAGTGCACATACATGACTGAAAGCAAGATTGACATTGATTATTGATCAAGAGTACTAGAAGCGTAAATTCGATAGTCTGATTAAGGATTATTAGCCTTGATTGATGAAGATCATCCAATTTATAGAAATATTGGAGAGATGACAAGATTAGCATGATTCAATTCAAATGGAAATTGCAAATCAATTATGTCAATTATGACAAATTATGACAAATTATGCACTTTCTATGCAAAATTTGTTGATTGATAATTTATGACAAATTATGACAACTTCTATGTCAAAATTGATTGATTGTCAATTATGACAAATTGACATGTCATTTCCATGAATTTAGGAGAGAAATAGGAGGAAATTAGGAATTAGAAAATTAAGAAATTAGGAGATTGATGGAAATTAGAAATTAGGTAAATTAATTAATAATTTGTCATTTATTAATTAATTCACAAAGAGGAATAATTAGCCAATTAAATGAGCATTTAATTGCAATGAGAAGACTTAGGAAAAAAAAAAAATTTATTAATCCTAAAGGAAGAAATGACACACAAGGTTAAATGATTAAATCATAAAACCCTAGAAGATGAATTAGGTCTTGATGAAAGATAATTAACTTGATCATGATTTGATTTTGGATTGATAAATGACCAATGTGATAAATGATTTGACTAAGAAAATGCGCCAATTGACGAGGAACAATGACAAATTGATCCAAAATGACATATTTAAGACAGACAACGATCGATGACAAATCGATCGCAAAATGACAAGATCAAACAAGATGACAAGAGTTGATGATAAATAGATTGCAAAACAACAGGATTGAAAATGACCATGATCAATGACGAATTGATCGCAAAATGACAAGATCGAACATGACAACGATCGATGACAAATCGATCGTTAAACGACAAGATTGAAGGATTGATGATAAATTGACTGCCAGATGACAAGATTGATAAGAGGACAACAATCGATGACAAATTGATCGCAAGATTGACAGGAGGACAAAACCCTAATTAGGATTGACGATGTCCAAAATGATGACAAATAAGCACACACATTGATGCAATAGGATAAGATCAATTAAAATCATGACTGGACAGTGTTGTCGACAAGACCAAATTCGAGAGCAAGATGAATGAAGAATGTAGAAGAATGACTCGATGTTCGCAAATGATAAAAACGAAGTACGAATCATAGGAGAAATGTTAATGCGACGCAAAAACCTAAAATGAGGCAATGCGCAAATGTTAAAGTATGACTCCGCAAGCCTTGACCATTTTTAGGTGTCTACAATTACAAACAAAGGTATACTTGTTTATAAAGGATATTCTCAAATGGAAGGAATTGATTTTGAAGAGACTTTTTCTCTAGTGGAAAGAATTGAAGTTGTTAAATTTTTTCTTGCTTATGCTACTTACAAAGATTTTAAATTTTATCAAATGGATGTCAAGTTAGTATTTCTAAATGGTGAATTGGAAGAACTGTACATAGAGAAATATGATAGATTTCTATTCATTGATCAAGGTGATATGTTGTCCTGGTTGAAGAAAACATTATATGGATTGAAGCAAGCACCTAGAGAATGGTTTGCTAGATTAGACATGTATCTACTGAAACTTTATTTTTACAGAGGTATTTCTGATAGTAATCAGTATTTCAAGATTAATCATTATAACATTTTGATTGTTGAAGTTTTTATTGATGATATCATTTTTAGAGGGAATGATGGTTTATGCAAATAATTTTCTAATGAAACGTGGAATGAATTTTAGATGTCTATTATTGGAGAGATGAAATTATTTTTGGGATTGCAATTTACTTAGCTAGATTAAAAAAACTTATATCACAGTCTAAGTATGTGAAATATTTATCGAATAAGTCTAGTTTGGATGATACAAAGCCAGTTGGAACTCCTATGATAATCGAATGTAAGTTTACTAAGGATGATGATTCTCATAAATAAAATTAGACTAGTTACAAATATATGATTGGTGGATTACTTTATTTAACTCATACCATGCTTGATATGATGAATGTTGTTTGTCTTATTGCTATATTTCAAGTTGATCCTAAAGAATCTCATGTTGTAACTATTAAAAGAAATTTTAGATATTTGAAGGGAACTGTTGATTTTAGTTTAAGGTATCCTAAAGATGATAATTTTACTTTAAATTTTTTTATTAATTCTAATTGGGTAGGATATGTTGATGACCGGAAGAGTACTAGTGGTAGTGGATTTTTCTTGGGAAAGGGATTAGTTTCATGGTTGAGTAGAAAGCATAATCATATTTATTTATCTACTCCAGAGGTAGATTTATTGTTGTTGCTAATAATTGTACTCAAGTACTATGGATTAAGAAGATATTGAAAGATATCAGAGTATTATATGATGAACCTATTACTATCTATTGTGACAATTCAAGTGCAATTAATATTTCTAAGAATTTGGTGTTGCATTCAAAGAATAAGCATATATATATCAAGTTTCACTTTTTGAGTGACAAAGTAAATGAGAAGTTAGATTGCAGTATGTTCCTACAAAGGAATAGATTTATGATCCTAATCAGAATAAATTGCATGGGTATGCATCAATTCGATGCATTTCATAGTCATATATTGTAATTTAGATTGATGAGTGGAGGCTACTACTCAGGTGGAGTAGTTAGTGAATCAATTTTATGAGTTGGTATTGTGTTTTGGGGTGCAAATATGTTCCTTTTCCATTGATGTCAAAGGGGGACAAAATCATATGAAAACAGTGTTGGGAGAGAGTCTTGTAAGGGGAGAGAATAATATGAGAGTTATTGATTTATTTGACATTGACTATTTTTCCCATCATTTGTTGTCCTTAATGCCAAAAGGGGAGCTTATTGGAGATTACTGAAAATATGTGCTTGAGAGATATTTGAGGATGTTTGAGAGATGTGTTGTCATTCTTAAGATTAATGACAGTCCCAAAGATACTGAGAGGGGGGGGGGTGAATCAATATCTAACCAGTGAGGAGAATATTTAAACTTATTAATAACTTTGCATCCCAAAATAGTGTATCGGTAAATAAGAATTAATATACCAAATAAGAATAATAGAGAAAGCATAGAGAACACACCATAACACAAGATATTTATTGAGGAAATCCGATGTGGGAAAAACCTCGGTGGGATTTGTGACCCACAATATTCACTCACTGGCCAATGAATAAATATTACTTACAATGAGGGGCATGCACATGTAGGGAGGCCAATTGTCTAGAGTTCATTGTTCAATAAGAGTCACACTAACTACAAAAGTGGATTATAAAATCCAATACAATGTAGTACTCCAAATCAGTATCAATTATGCCAGGTTTAGTACCGGTTTAAGCTCATTCTATAACCAAAACCTTATACAAAACTTGCCTTGTGCATTTGCATATAACATTCTTCCTTTTCCTTACTTTCTTACTCTCTCTCACATTTTCTCCTTACAAAATGATTTACAAGATCTCATACATATATATGTCTATTACAATGTACCATGTTGGATTTACAAAAGATAATTACATTTAAATACAATAAACAAAAGTTTATTCCCTGTCGGCTAGGGTGCCTGTATGCATTGTTACTGTTAGGATTCCCATAGATACTGAGACGGGGGGGTGAATCGGTATCTAACTGGTAATTAGAATTTTTTAACTTAAAACATGTAGAGCATATTATAATAGTGTACCGGTATGCAAGAAATAATGCAATAAACATAAATAAAAGCAACCACATAAGAAACACACCATAACACAATATTTTAGTGAGGAAACCCGGTGTGGGAAAAACCTCGGTGGGATTTGTGAACCACAATATTCACTTACTGGCCAATAAGAGAATATTACTTACAAGAGGGGCCTGCACATGCCAGAAGGCCAAGTGCCTAGAGCTCACTGCTCAATGGGAAGTCTCACTAACTTACAATGTGGATTATACAAATCCAATGTCTTGTACTACTTTACAATAGCATCTATAATGCTAGATTCAGTACCGATTTCTGCTCTACTTCTTACATAAACCTTTTAACCTATATTTTGCATAATAGGTCTGCCTAATTATTTTTCCTTATTCATTCCATCTCGTTACAAAATGTCTTACAATGACTTCTTATATATATAAGTCATTGTACAATGATATCAAGTTTGCTTTCAAAGTTTTTACAATAATAAACAAAATATAATATATCAAAAATCCTATCGGCCTCTGTGTCGGTATGCTTCCTTTCTCTGCTGGTGCCGGTGGTCTGAGTGCCAATGTAGAGTGTGATCTGTTGATGCCGGTGCCATAAGATTGTAAGGTTTCCATCAATGACAAAACCTTCAATCACCTTCAATGTCTCATTGAAGTGTGCATATGCCAACAATATTCCCCTTTGGCATTGATGGCAACACTCATGAGAAAATTCAAAAGTGTATCGAAAACTGTAATCCAAAAATGTGTTACCAAAAAAATGTGTGCTCCCCCTAAGCATATGATTCCTGTGATATTGGATTTTCTCATACCACTACTCCCCCTTTGGCATCAATGACAAAGGTTTTCAAGATGTCAATTAGAGTTGTAGTCTCAACCTTGTACCTGTGTGGTCACCATTTGAAATATATCCGCCAAAATTAAGTTTATACTCTCCATAAATTTCTTATTGTCCTTTATAGTTGCATCTATTCTTTGAACTATACTAGTGAGGAGTTGCATATACTTTGCCAGTGTCCTTTGTCCCTATACAAGTGCCTCAGATATTTCCTTCCGCATGAATGCTAGATAGTCCAATCTTGGACTCAGTCTTAGTCTCAAACTTTTTTCCTTATCCACTATTCTCTCCTTTTCTCTTCCCAACTTAAGTAACTCATCCTCAAAATTTGTTATCTTCTATTCAAAAACTGATAGTGTATCCGGTGAGTTAACAAAATTGTCTGCAAGTTTATTTATTTCATCATGTACCTTGCTCATTTTCTTATCTATGTCAGTTGTTAGTAGGTTTGTCTTGCATATGTCTTTATACAAAGTTTTGAACTCTTTCAGTAAATTGCTTAGTTCTAGTAGAAGTGTGTTAAATTCCCTTGTACACTTCTTTATCTGATCTTCAAAGAATTTTTACTTTTCAAGTTCCATCTTATCCTTCAATGCCTCTTCCTTTATTTGCTCAATTGTCACTGTGTTCTCAGTGATGTTTTTGGACAAAATGTCAATTTGACTTAAAGAATCTTTATTTTCTATGTTACAGTTAGGAGCTAGCCTCTTCAAAATTGGGATTGTGTCATCTATAGCTTTGTAAGCCTATGAACTACAATCTGTTATCCTTTTGATAGAATCTAAAAGTACTTCTATTACATTTGTTGATTTATAGCCTAGTGATGGGGAACCAACATTCTAAATACCGGCGGTGGTAGAAGTAACCAAGCTTGTTGTGACCTCTGGTAGGTGAGTTTGTGTTTCCATTTCTTTAAGCAATGGTTTTTGATCTTCTCCTATTACCGGTGGCTCTGTTTCCATGTGAACCTATCCCTGTTCTGAAGCCTGTTGCTCTTCTTGTCTCTCTGTTTATTGCTCTATGTCAGTTTCAGTCTGAGTCTCTACATGTTGTTCTTTGTTATCATCTGCCGGTTTCTCTTGAGTTTGATTAGTTTGCTCAGTTATCGGTGGCTTACTAGCCATGTCTGTCTTACCAGTTGTATCTTTATCTACCATAATGTTGATCTTTTGTGTATCAACATCCACTATGTATAAGACTTTAGGATTAGGATTTATATCCTGTTCATTCATACTTTCAACTACCAGTTGATCTTCAGCAGTTGTTATTGTTACCAGTGGAGTGATCAAAGGAGGTGGGGGTAAGTTTTCTTTTACTTTGATACTAGGAGGTCCACCAACTTTTCCTTTACCCTTGTTCTTGTTCTTATGATATACCTTTATAGGTTTGTGGCTCATGTACTCTTCTTGTTTTTCTTTTTCAACTAGGAATATATCCCATGCATTTTGTGTTTCTTCAGTCACCTCATTAACTCTTCCAACCATTAATGCAATATGCTGGTGTGCAGTAGAGAATACTGACCGGTTGGCTTCTGCAATTAAATCATCTATTTGTTTAGGTGAGTTCACTAGGTAAACAACAAGTAATTTTTCTATCTTGATTTTCTTGTCAAGCTCTACAACAGCTTGTCTTCTTGCTTCCAATCTTTTAAATAATTCATTTGGTACTTCATTTGCCACTTCCATCAAAAATTTCTTATACAGGTCCATGTGCAAAATAACACTGTTCTTAACTTGTTCTTTTTCATCTACTATTAGAGTATCATACAATTTCTCTATATTCTTTAGTTTCCCTGCCTCTATAATTTCATTTAGCAATATGTCAAGAGGGGCCATGTTTTGTTGAGTCCTCTTCTTCTTCTTTGGTGTCAGCTTCTTCTTTGGTGTAGTTTTCTTAACCAGAGATCTCACTGCTTGTTGTTTCTGTCTCATTCTCCTTGGTGAGGGTGTGGTTGTCAGTGAAGGATCTCTTTTCCTTACAACTATCTTGAAAGTTGCAGGCATGTCATTCTCCGAATAAGTGCCTACCGATGATAGGTGAGTTTCAGGATGTGGGGCTACTAACTCATCCTCAGTGATACTGGTTTGTTTCATCACATCTTCTTTAATAGCCTTTACCTATCTAGAACCTCTTCTCACAACTGCTTCAACCTTTTTCACTCTCTTCTTAGATTGAATTTTTTTTTCTATGGTCTCAGCACTACCAAATACTTCTTCCTTTGGTTCATTTGGTGCTTCCGAAAGTGCTTTAGCATAAGTTTCAATGATAAGGTCATCATTCTCATAACCCATTTTTGTTACCCAAATTATCCTTGGGATGACTGCTTCCATACATATCTCATCCTTTTTTATTACAAAGCATATGTTATCCTTATACTTGTCAACAATTTTTTGTGACAATCTGATTCTCTTCTTCATTTTGGCCTTTAATGCTTGAAAGTGTTCATGAATA
Source organism: Cryptomeria japonica (assembly GCF_030272615.1). Taxonomy (NCBI): domain Eukaryota; kingdom Viridiplantae; phylum Streptophyta; class Pinopsida; order Cupressales; family Cupressaceae; genus Cryptomeria; species Cryptomeria japonica. The sequence goes on along the minus strand of NC_081411.1, from coordinate 87,911,000 downwards.
TTATTTTCCTTGTCTTCACCCATGTTATAGAATAGTTCTGATAACTGTTTACCTACTGGTATATCAAATCCAAGTTCTTTATAGCCTATACCGGGAACCTGTTTGGTTATGTGTAGCATCAAGCATACAAGTAGATTTCCAAACCTAAAAGTTCCTTTCTTATCTCTCTTTATCTTTCCTAAGTTGTAAATTAACTCAGCCTGTAACCATTCACATATGTCAATTTTCACATTGTCTGTAATCATGTCATAAGCACTATTAATGCATAAACTTGAAACTGAGTTAAGTCTATTTGCATGAGTGGCTTTATACCCTAAAATCATGCTGATAAATCTCACATTTATGTTGGTTACATTATTGACTCTCAAGGACCTTTTGTCAGATGTTGCACCTGTTAGTTTAGTTACAAGGTCATTTGAGACCTTTTTAATCTTGTCTAGTCTTTTACTGGTTGAGGGTAACCCTGTCACTACTTTGACAACTTCCTTGTTAATTTTGTGAATTGCATCTAACCAGAAAAATTCACCATGTACCCTGCTTAAGACTATCCTAATCACATCCTTGGGAAATTTAGGAATGCAGAGGATTTCAGTAAATCCTAGGGTTTCAATGATTTTATGTTTCGGTTTTACATTTCCAGATTCATCACATATGATAGATTTATACATTATTTTGATCTCTTCATCTCCTAATTCCTCTATGTTGCAATGGATGTAAATTCTGGGGTCTTCAGCATAAACAACTCCTTTTGGAATTTGAGAAAAAGCACCTACAGTATCATCTTTCTTTGCTACTTCAAGAACTAACTGAAACACAGGCCTAGGGAATTTTATAACCTCGACTACAATAGGGTTTGCTATATATTCAAGTGTAGAGGTGGATGCCATGATGATAAATACCTTTTTCTACCTTTGGATGGATTGATTGCTGAAATGCCTTTGCCTCTTTGCTCAAAAATCTTTAGCTCTGCAAATTTCGTGCTCTTCAAATGTTTGAAATCTCGGTGAAGTGAAATGGAGCTAAAATCACAAATTTAAAAATTCTATTTTCCATCGACCCTATTTAATGCATGTCAGTTAAGTAGTCACTTAACATTGTCTACCGGTAATGAAGTAATTTCCAACTTCTTACCATTAACTGAGGGAATAATATCACATGTCTCATTTATTGCCAAACCCTCAAAGAAGATTTTCTTCAATTTGATGAAGAGCTTCCTGCCGGTGGAGTACTACTCTGTCCTGCCGGTGAAGCACTACTTTGTCCTACCGGTGAAGCACTAATCTATCCTATCGGTGAAACACTTATTTGTTCTACCAGTGGAGGAGTATTCCCAACATTTAGGTCAAACTTTCTAATCCATTGTTTTTAGAATTCTTTCTTAACCTCTTCAACTTTTTCTTTTCCTTTCAAGCTAGAGCTTTTGTTGTCTACCGGTGATCCTTTGCTTCTACAGAATTTTGCAGTATGCCCAATCTTGTTACATGCATAAAAAGTCACATTATTTTTCTGAATAACTTTGCCATAACCTATGCTGGTTTGTGTTCTACATTGATTATATAGGTGTCCAAATCTTCCACAAACCTAACATCTTACATTCAATCTACAATTTTCAGAGTTGTGACCAACTTTGTTACATTTTGAACATTGACCAGTGGGTGTGTTGATGTTCTGATAATTTCTAGATCTACATTGATTTTCTCTATGCCCATACTTATTATAGTTAAAGCATTTTCCATTGAATTTATAAGCATTAGGTTGTCTTACTAGTTTACTGTGATCCTGTGCGTTTGCAGTACTGGAGCTTTCTCCTACTTCAAAGCCAATTCCACAAGTATCACCATTAGGTTTCTAAATCTTCAACAAGTCACCAAGTTCTTCTGAGATTTTCTTGAATTTGTCTTTGTGTTGATTTGCAATATCCAGTTCTCTTTCTAGGACTTCTTTTTGCTTCATCAGTTCATTGGAGTCATTCTGAGTGTGCATCAGATCTGTCTTTAATAGGTCATTTTCATAGCTAAGTCTTGTGTTCTCATTTGCTGCATCACTTATTCTTTTGGTCAATTCTTCTTCATTCTTCTTCCTATCTTCAATTTCTTTATAGAATCTCATAATCATATCTTGCATCTCATTCTTCATTGTTATGTTCTCTAGTTTCAACTCTCTTATCTCATCATTAAGTGATTCCTTTTCATCATTCTCATTTTGAAACTTTTCACATAATTCTCTTCTCTTGTTTCTTGCAATGGTAAAATTCTCTTGAAGTGCTTGAATGATATCCTGAGCTGCCTTTAGATCATCTTCAAGTTTGATGTTTTTCAAATTTTCTGCATCATAGTCTAAGAGAGCTATTTCTAGTTGCTTCATCAGATTTTCCATCTTTACCAGTGTCAAGATCTTCCTCAAGTTGTTAGGATTCTGAAAATAGAGGACCAGGCTCTAATACCAATTGTTAGGATTCCCATAGATACTGAGAGGGGGGGGGGGGGGGGGTGAATCAGTATCTAACTGGTAATTAGAATTTTTTAACTTAAAACATGTAGAGCATATTATAACAATGTACCGGTATGCAAGAAATAATGCAATAAATAGAAATAAAAGCAACCACATAAGAAACACACCATAACACAATATTTTATTGAGGAAACCTGATGTGGGTAAAACCTTGGTGAGATTTGTGACCCACAATATTCACTTACTGGCCAATAAGAGAATATTACTTACAAGAGGGGCTTGCACATGTAGGAAGGCCAAGTGCCTAGAGCTCACTACTCAATGGGATGTCTCACTGACATACAATGTGGATTATACAAATCCAATGTCTTGTACTACTTTACAATAGCATCTATAATGCTAGATTCAGTACCGATTTCTGCTCTACTTCTTACATAAACCTTTTAACCTATATTTTGCATAATAGGTCTGCCTAATTATTTTTCCTTATTTATTCCATCTCCTTACAAAATGTTTTACAATGACTTCTTATATATAAGTCATTTTACAATGATATCAAGTCGACTTTCAAAGTTTTTACAATAATAAACAAAATATAATATATAAAAAATCTTGTCGGCCTCTGTGCCGGTGGTCTGAGTGCCGGTGTAGAGTGTGATCTATTGATGCTGGTGTAATGCTTTGCTGGTGCCATAAGATTGTAAGGTTGCCATCAATGGAAAAACCTTCAATCACCTTCAATGTCTCATTGGAGTGTGCATATGCCAACAGTTACCATTGTCAATGAAGTACCTGTCGGTGTATGTAGATGTCTATTGCCAGTGTCGGTAACTATTGGTGGCTTACCATATGAATGCCAGAAGTTTTCCAGATGGTTGCCATCAATGATAATATCAACTATTCTCATAAGAGTGTAGAATGCCAACAGTCATTGATGTCAACATATTTCTATATATGTGATAGTGATGCAATGAGTTTAGTGAGTTGGTTTTCTTTGTATTTAGAGGTTTGTGTATAAATGATTTTGTATAATTTTTAAAGGCCTGGACAAAGAATTGAGTGAGTAATGGATATTCCTATTGTGGCTGGTTTTTGTGTTGTCCAATGTTGCCAGAATATGTAGTATTTTGATCTGCATTGCTTCGAATTGTAATATCTTAATATGTGGATCTGCAGGAGTATTTGGGATGTTGATTTGTATCTTTAATTCAATTGGTTTGTTGTTCGGAGCTCTGCAAGTTAGTTTTCCAAGTTTACAGTCATTCCAATTAGTGTTCTTCAAGTTCAGTATAATGATGATGTGATTCTAGTAATTTGAGTTTTAGCGAATGTTACGATTGTAATTTATGATGCTTGTGGATGTTTCTAGGTTGTGCACCTTTTGTGTTGATTGTCTGTATTGATCATTGTGCTCGTGATTAATGACTTTCTCTAGTATGTTGGTGTTCTTCAGATTGGTGACCGAAAAGATGCTTGTAGTGTGTTGTGGATATTCTATGCATAATTCTTGGAGGTGTTTCATATTCAAGGCATGTGATATAGGTTTGTACTATGTCTAAGCCAACATTGCTAGGTCCAAATTTGATATTGTAGCATGTTATGTTATATTTTTTTAATTAGGTGTGATGTGTTGAGCTCACCTTGTTGATATTGCCAAGGTTGATGTCATGTATAAATAAATGTAATATCTTTGTAGCTGAGAATGCCATGGATGAGTCTATATGTGAATAATGTATTAATGTTTTGGACATCGAGAAGAAGTATCAAAAGCAATTTGTTATGTTCTTAACCAACACTGTAACCATGCATTATGAGATATTATTTCTTTACTTCATGATCTTTTTAATGTGACCTGAATCTATTTGTAAGATAGTGAGTCTTCCCAAGGGTTGTATCCCTTGTTATTTTTGGAGTAGTGAGTTGTTAGCAACAACGAGGGAAACCTAAGGAGGAGTGAATTAGTTTTCATTGGATTTAAAAGCTCAATAACAAATACAAATTTGGTAAACTACAACAATAACAAAGATAAGCAAATTGATAGCACAACACACAACTTCAAAATTTTGACATGGAAAACCCTGTTAAGGGAAAAACTACAATGGGAACCTGTCCATAATAAGATGATACTCTGCAATAGTATGTCAGAATAGTTAAAATGGGGAATGCACCAGCATTAAGAGACACATCCTAGAGCTTACCTCTCAAGATAAAATAGCTCTAAAGGATACAAACCTCTAAGAAGTCTCAATAACTTACAACAAGATTAGACTACAATTCAGAAGGAATGAACTGCAATAATAGCATCTGCAAATGCCTAATGATAGTTATGGTTAAGCACTTTTGTCTTCTCTACAACACCTGAACTCAATACACCACATGGAAAGATGAATCCTTTTTCTCACATACACCACTCTAATAATTTAGACACAACCTCAATACCAGAATTACGTGACTACATCACATATCTATATAATTCATCAACCTTGACAACAAGGTCAGCTAAACCATCAAGTCACAATCAAAACTTACATCACACGATACAAAGATCAACCACCAAACCAGTATAATGATTTAAATGATGTAACATGGACCTAAACCAAGCCTTCAAATAAGAAAAACCACCAAAAATTATGCCAAGGTCAATCGCAACACGTTACACCACCAGGAATACCACATAACATGAAGAACATTACCGGTTCAACAAAATCACCAAGAACTCACAAAACAATCAATTTGAATCATCAAACCAAATAGGACACAATTAGGAAATAGTAGCAAGCACATTACAATCATCAACAATAGCTACACCAACACCACTTATCAAATCTTCACTGATCAACATTTGAAATTCAAGAATACTCAAATAGTAGCAACTATCATGAAGAAAGATAACTTACAGAGCACCAAATCACGAATCATCTAAAATAAGATACACAAGACCATTCCAAACAATCTCCCAAAAACTTAGCTCAAGATCTGATGACACTAGAATATACCAAAGGAAATACTGAACTCTAGAAAGCACTGATCAGAAAAACAAACTGCAAACCAGATCATATGATATGATCAATTAAGCTTCTTGGATCACCATAATTGATATAAAAAGATATAATGATACTATAAATAATCCATACACCAAACCTTGATCCCAATAAACCAATATACAAATATTGAAGTAATAAATCACATAAATATATTGACATCAATGACAACAACGTATCCTAGAACCTGCAATGTCCAACAATCTCTCTCTTTGGCATTGATGGCAACACATGAATCTGAAAAACAATCAATGCAAATAAAGAAAAATCTCTAGAAAACTCCCCTTACGATCAAGCAGATAAAATAGTTTTTCACATTCTTCTCTCTCCCTTTGACAACAATGCCAAAGATTCTGAAAAATAGAAAACTAGAGTCGCTCTCCCCCTTAAACACACTAACTAGTCCAATAGAGTCACAACACCAACTCATTAATCTAAATAAAAGGATAAGACTTTAAAGTCTAGTAGATTGATACCAATCAATGCATGTAATTCCCATTAGGAGGGTTGGATACCCCTAACTTGTCTCTCAAATAGGTAAATGTATTTGTAGGCAAAGGCTTAGTGAAAATATCAGCAATCTGTTCCTTTGTAGATACATATTCAAATTTAACTTGCCCTTCACTGAATTTTTCTCTCAAGAAATAATATTTGACTAATACTGTTGGCAAATGCACACTCCAATGAGAAATTGTAGGTGATTGAAGGTATTGTCATTTATGGCAACCCTGCAATCCTATGACACTGACAGGCACCAGTACCAACAAACTCTACATAGATAGATAGCTCACCGACAACAACAAAGATTATTACCGGCACCATGGCTGATAGGATTTTGTTTATTGCATAATGTATTTAATTGTAATATCTATTTGTAAGCCCACATGGAATATTGTAATAAGACTCATATAAGTATGAGACCTTGAAGATCATAATATATTTAGCATAATATAGGATATGATGAGTGAATAGTAAGGTAGATTTTGGAGTAAGGTTTATGGTTATTGTAAGAGCTTAAACCGGTATTGAACCTGGTATAGCAGATGCTTTTTGTAGTAGTACATCACTTTGGATTTCTATAATCCACTTTTGTAAGTTAGTGAGACTTACTTTTGTAATTGAGCAGTGAGCTCTAGGTAGTGAGCCTTCCTGCATGTGCAGGCACAACATACTATAAGTAATATTCATTTATTGGCTAGTGAGTGAATATTGTGGGTCACAAATCCCACCAAGGTTTTTTCCACACCGTGTTTCCTTGCCAAAAAGATTATGTTATGGTGTTCTTTCTATGTTGTTCTTATTGCTCTTATTTACTGCATTAATTCTTGTTTATCGGTACACTATTTTGGAATGCAATTTACTTAATAAGTTCAAAAAATCCATTTACTGGTTAGATACTAATTCACCCCCCCCCCTCTCAATATCTTTGGGAATCCTAACAATTGGTATTAGAGCTTGGTCCTCTATTTTCAAAAGCCTAACAGCTTGAGGAAAACCTAAGAAAGCATTTGGAAACAACTCTTTCAGATTATGATACAGAAAAGTTAAAGAATATGAAACTTGAAGATGATCTAAAGACTGCACATGAAATCATTCAACGACTTCAATAAAATATCACTATTGCTAAGAACAAAAGAAGAGAACTTTCTGAGAAGATGCAGAGGGATGATGATAAAAAAGAAACTCTTAATGACCTTGTGAACAAGCTGAGATAAGAAAACAATGCTATGAGGAATGAGATGCAAGATATGACTGGGAGGTTTTGTAAAGACATTGAAGATAGAAAGAAGAATGAAGATGAATTGGTTAGAAGACTTAATGATACTGGAAATGAAAACACAAGAGTTAGTCATGAAAATGACATGTTGAAGGCAGATTTGATGCATACACAAAATGACATAATTGAACTCTTGAGACAGAAGGGAATCTTGAAGAATGAATTGGCTGTTGCAAATCAACACAAAGAGAAATTCAAGAAAAGTTCAGAGGAACTTGATAACATGCTGAAAAATCAGAAATTCGATGGAGATACTAATAGCCTTGGCTTTGAAGTTGGTGAAATCTCTAGTACTCCAAACAATCATGATCACAGTAAAACAATAAGACAACCTAATGCTTACAAATTTAATGGAAAATGCTTTAGCTGTAACAAGTATGGTCATAGAGAAAATTAGTGTAGATCTCAAAACTATCAAAACACTAATGCACCCACTGGTCAATGTTCTAAATACAACAAAATTGGTCATAACTCAGAAAATTGCAGAATGAATGTAAGATGTTATGTTTGTAGAAGATTTGGACACTTATCTAATCAATGTAGAACACATACCATCATAGGATATGGAAAAGCTATTCAGAAAAAACAATGTGACTTGTTATTCTTGTAACAAGATTGGACATATTGCAAAATTATGTAGAAGTAAGGCATCACTGACAAATAACAAAGGACCCAGTTTGAAAGGTAAAGAGTGAAGAGGTAAAGCAAGAATTTTCAAAATAATGGATTAGAAAGTTAGATCAAAATGTTAATGAAGCTATTTCTTCACCGGTAGAACAAAGTATCACTCCACCGGCAAAAGATTCTTCATCTAACTGAAAAGAAACCTTTTGAGGGTATGGCAATAAATTGAAAAACATGCTAGTTTACCCTTGGTTGATGTTAAGAAGTTGAATTGCTCCTTTACCGACAGATGTGTTAAGTTTCACTTAACCGACATGCATTTATTATGGTAGTTGAAGGAAATGACATTATAAAGCAATTGTTTTTCACTATTTTTCCTTCACTAAGAATTCAAATTTCCTTAGAGCGCGAAAAACATGAGAAAAGACATCCACAACAAGAAGTGAAGCAAATAATTCAAGCATTCAAACCTAAAGGCAAATTAAGGTATGTATATAATGGCTTACTCCTCTGCACCTGAATTCATTGCAAACCCTATTGTAATTGAATTGGTTTAACATCGTAGCCTCTTATTTAAAATCATTCCCAAAGTTGTGAAGCAGGATGATACCCTAGGAGCATTTTCTAAAATACCCAAAGGAGTTGTATATGCTAAAGACCCTAGTATTTACATACATTGTCATATTGAAGAACTTGGTGTTGATGAGATAATGAACATGTATAGGATATTAATTTGTGATGAAAATGGTAATGTGAAACCGGAACATGAGATAATTGAAACCCTAGGTTTTGTGGAGATACTTAGCATTCTTGATTTTCCCAAGGAATTTATAAGGATTGTATTGAGAAGAGTTCATGGGGAGTTTTTTTAGCTAGATTCCATTCATAAGATAACTAGAGATATAGTTAGGGTAGTGACAGGCTTACCTTCCACCTGTAGCAGGCCTGATAAAGCTAAAAAGGTTCCAAACAACACTGTAATGACCCTAACCACTACAACACATGATAACAAATCCTTAAGAGTCAATGATGTGAAGGATATAAATGTAATATTCATTAGCATGATTCTAGGATACAAGACTACACATGCTAACAGATTAAACTTTGTTTCTAGTTTATGTATCAAGAGTGCTTATGACATGGTAAACAATAATGGAAATATTGACATATGTGAATGGCTAAAGGATGAGTTAATTGACAACCTGAAGAAAATTAAAGGTGACAAGAAAGGCACATTCAGATTTGGTAACTTACTTGTATGCTTGATGTTATACATCACTAAGGAAGTTCCCGTTATAGGTAGAAAAGAATTTGGCTTCGACATACCGGTAGGAAAACAACTTTTGGATATTATTAATGGCATGGGAGATGATAGGGAAAAGAACATAATTGAATAGTTTTAGGCATTAAAGACTAGAATGAAGACTAGGCAAAGACTATCTCAAACCATAGCTGATAAATACCAAAATGAGATATGTTTTGTTATAAAGAAGGATGAAATCTTGATGGAAGCAGTGGTTACAAGAACTGTTTGTGTTACAAAGATGGGTTATGAGGTAGATGAAAACATAATAGAAACATATGCAAAATCCCTACTCAAAGCTCCTAAAGGACTAACAAAAGAAGTATTTGGAAATGCTGAAACTATTGAAAGCAAAGTTCAATCACTGAAATGAAGGAAGAAAACCGAACAAACAATTAGAAAAGCAACAAAACAGGCAAAATAAATTAAGGAAGACTTGTTAAACATTACTGGTATCAAGGAGAGTGACTTGGAAGGGATACAACCGGAAGCACATCTTTTGCCTGTTGCTACCTCCTCTGATAGTGAAAAACCAGTAGAATTCAAAAGGGTAGAAAGAAAAAGAAAACCCTCACTGGTACCCTCTCCTACACCCAAGAAATCTAGAAAGAAACAACAAGCAGTAAGGCCTCCAGCAAGGAAGATGACCCCAAGGAAAAAGAAGGAAAAACAAGTTATCCCTCCCTTAGACAATCTTTTGAATGAAATAACTGAAGATGGAAACTTGTCAAATGTTAGCAAGTTGTATAGTACTTTTAAAAATGAAGAAAACAAAAGTATAGAAAATAGTGTTATTTTACACTTAGACATATACAAGAAATTTTTGATAGAAGTTGTAGATGATCTACCAAGTGACTTCTATATAAGATTAGATGCAAAAAGATTAGCAATTGTGGAGTTGGAAAAAAAGATAAAGGTAGAAAAAATGCTTGTAGTTCACCCAGTGAAGTCAGCAGAAGAAATTGATGAACTAATAAGTGAGGCAAACAGGACTGTATTTTCCACCGATCACTAGCATGTAGCTTTAATGGCTGGCAGAGTGAATAAGATATCCAAAGAAACAACAAACAAATGGGAGATCATCTTTGTGGAGAAAGAAAAGCAAGAAGAACTAAAATGGCCAAAAACTTTTAGAGTCTATCAAAAGGATAAGGATAAAGGTAAAGGCAAGGTAGTTGGTCCCCCAAGCATAAAAGTAATAGATAACTTGCTCCCACCTCCTTGTGATACTCCACTGGTTGAGATTATTGATTCACCACCAGTAATAGATAATATTGAGAGTATGGAGACAACACATGAAGATACCAATCCTGATTCAGAGGTGTTATATACTATGAACATTGATACACAAGAGGTTAACATTATGGTTGATAAGGAAACTGTTGAGAAGAAAGATGTGGCAACTGAGCCACCGACAGAGAACATTGCAGTAGAGACACATGTTGAGGATATAGTTGGAAATATTGAGATTGGGGTTGAAACACATACTGAACAATCAGTTGATCCCCTTGGAATTGGAATGGTGACAGATACCACTGATGCACACACTATAAAAACCTACTGAGTTAGAGCAATCGGCTACTGATAACACAGTAAAATCTATTGAGATATCAACAGTAGATAGTTCATAGGTACATACAGAGAAACTAGTAGAAAACACTAAGACACAATCAGAGAAACCAATAGAGGAAAGCTCAAGAAAACCAACAGAGGTACACACTGAGAAATTAGAAGAGAAAAAGGTTGAGGTAAAGGTTCAAATAGGGATACTGCCACCGACAACAGCTGAGAAACCCAAGCCTTTGCTAGTTGAGATGCAGACTCAAACTGACCTATCAGAGGTCAACACAAGCAAAGAGGTTACTCACATTGGTGGAATGCAAATTATTAAGGTAGTTGGACAATCTTCTGGTTCCTCATTAACATAATTCCGACTGACAAATGTAACAGAGGTATTATTGGATTCCATCAAGAAAATAACATATTGCAATGCACTTGCATATAAGGCAATTGATGATACCATCCCAATTTTGAAATTGATTGCACCCAAGTGCAATGTGGAAAATAAAGATTCTTTGAGCCAATTAGATACATTGTCTAGGTACATCACTGACAACCTACTAATAGTTGATCAAGTTAATGAGGAGACATTCAGTGGGAAGGAATAAATAGAAAGAAAAATCCTTTGAAGAGTCAATAAAGAGATGCAAGGAACACATTGATACATTATTACCAGCACTAGGAAAAGCAATAATGGACTTTAAGAAGTTGTACATGGATTCATGTAAGACTAAAATTTTTGATAGTGGACATAGATAAAGAGACCAGCAAAGTACAAAAAGAAATAAATGATATTGTTGATAATCTCATTGGTTCATCAGAACCCATATCAGTAATAGAGAAGGAAATAGCAGGCTTTGAAAAGAAAATTGAAAAATTTGAAAAAGATAAGGAGAGATTAAAATTCAAGGCTAAGGAACTAAAATGCAGACTTGGTCTGAAACTTGACATTCTCATCTCTTTGAGAAAAGATATTTTAGAGTCACTTGTTCAAGGACTTGAGACACCGGAAGAGCAAATACACACACTCATCGGTACCATCCAAAGGACTGAAGCAACTTTGAAGGATAGTGAAAGGTTCACTAATAGCTTAAATTTTATACTGGTAGATCTATATCACATTGTAACCAACTGGTTAGAGGGATCCAACTAAGAACTACACTTAGTTGATATTTTTGATAACCTTTGTCATTGATGTCAAAGGGGGAGTAGTGGATATGAGAAAAATGATGATAGAAGAGATCATCCACTCAAGGGGAGCAAATAGTTTTGGCACACAGTTTTGGTAAGATTTTTAGACAATACTTTTTGGATACATTTTTTACTTTTTCTCTGATGAATACTAAGAGGGAGGGGTGAATTAGTATGCCAAATATCTTTGTACTTAAACACTTTGCAAGACTAATAGTAAGCCGATAAAATAGTTTAGCAGACAAACCAGTTAACACACATGCAAACCAAATAGCAAGTAATGCATTCACCCACAGAAGCACAAACACCATAACATAAGAGATTTTGATGTGGAAACCCAAATGGAAAAAACCACGGTGAGATGGAACTCACAAGTAACTATCTGCAGAATAGAAACCAGATTGGTTAAGGTCTTACAATGTTCTTTACTAGAACAAATCCTGTTAGGAATATCAATCTCTGTTAGGAGATAAGTCCGATTAAAGACTACCTTGCTAGAGGATTTTAGATCCACAGATGTGAACCACCTTGTTAGAGGATTTACAAGAGGCTTTTAGGCCTACCTAGCTAAGGGATATAGACTTGTTGAAGATGTGAGTAATCAACAAGTGAGTGATCTAGCAAATAGCACAGATTGCTTGGTTAGATCCTTGATAGCTCACTCTTCTACACATTCATACTCTCTCTAACTCTTCAACCACCTTAAACCCTAGCAACAACATCAACAACCTAAAACCCTAGACATGATGTCCTTATAAAAGAATCTGATTTCATGTCGGTCCAATAGGATTACAATACAATTTCCTAGGTTCAATGCATCTAGACATATCTGGTAACATGACACAAAAAGCACTATTAAAGTGTCGGCACCATCAAACAATCAGTGGATGGTAGCTCATCACAAAATGTCGGTTGGTAACTCATCACAAAGTATTATCGGTTCATACAAAATACAGGTTCAAGCAAAATGCTAGTTGCCAGTTTGACAAAATGAAGACTGGGAAATATGTGTTATGTTGCTTTGATCCTTCGTACCGCTTGAGATCCTCAAACTGCTTGGGGTCAACATACCGCTTCAAATCGGTAATCACTTTCTGTAAAACACCAATAGTCTAATGACTATAATGCATCATATCGGTTGGAACATGTACCGGTTGAGCTTTAACTAATAAATACAAAAATGATCTCAATGTAAGCATGTGTCCATCAATGACAATCACAACATAATCATCAAAAATGCCAACAATCTCCCCCTTTGGCATTGATGGCAACAATTAGGAAATTTTGACATCTAAGTGTTTTACAACAAAAATATGCCTAAATCAAAATGACTCCCCCTAAGCATATACACTATCCCTTTTGCAGAAAATACAATGTATACTACTTCTTATCAGAAATAACATGAAAGCATACATTAAAACATTCAAAATTTATACTTCTCCCCCTTTGCCAACAATGACAACAAAATATTATAGACTAACACATGTGTCATTTAAAAGAATAAGAGTTTATAACAATAAGGAATAAAACTTGTCAAAAATAGATTTAAAGTCCTACAAGAATTGTTTCATAGATAAATACTAGGAATCAAGTAGGGAGGTGGCTACTTCTTTCTCTATCTACATCTGGGAGACCTGTTCTTCCATGGCGTCTATTATGCTCATCTCTTGTGTCATCATTAAGGCATCCAGATTAAGATAGCACTTCTGAAGTATTTGCAGATGTGGGAGTAGAACCAGTTGTAGCTCCTGCAAATCTCATGACCGGGTGCTGATCTCATGTTCTATTTTAGTTGACTGGATATGAAACCGGTGAACGGTTTCCCCATAAGTTGTAGAAGAGTCATATGGCAGCTTGAGGGCACTCATATACAACTACAAGTCATTTTGAAGCTTCTGCTTCTATACAAGCACATCATCATAGAAGAGATGGGGTTGGCAAATATTACTTAGTAGTAGATTCCCCTCATCCAGAGGATTCCTTATATCCTTTTGTGCTTTTTGCAACTCAGACCGGAGCTCATTAAGATTCTTCACTAGGGCAATGTTGAGAGCCTTTTGATGCTCTTTCTTGGCATTTGCCTCTGCTACCTCTTCTAGGCTCTGCACTTGATCATCCAGTACGGTGCACATGAGCTTCAATTAGGCCAATGATGAGTTAGTGTTGGGGAGGTTTGTACCGGGTAACAAACTAGTAAGTATCCACCGCAGCTTGGATCACATCTTGCTCCTTTTTCCTCCATATCACTTCAAGGTGTTCTTGAGCAGCCTTGATGCTCTGCAGTAGCTCCATTTCACTTGCAGACTGAAGGTCAATGGGACTGGTGAGGTCAGCCGGTTTGGCTTGACTACCAATTGCCTTAGGAGTCTTCATCTGTGTGCTCTTTGCTATTTCTGCTTCCTTGTCCTCCTCTACCTTCTTCTTCTCCACTTCTTTTCTCTTTTCCTCTTCCTTATCCTCCTCTGCCTTCTTATTCTTTGCTTCCTTCCTCTTCTCCTCTACCTTATCTTCCTCTTCCTTCTTCTTTTTTGCTTCCTTTCACTTCTCTTCTTCCTTTCTCTTCGTCTCATCTTCTTCCTCTTTCTTCTTACTTGCATCTTGTTGTTTCTTTTTCTCTTCATCCTCTTCTTTTCTTTTCTCCTCTTCTTCTTTTCTCTTTTCTTCCTATTTCCATTTCTCCTCATCTTTTTCCTTCTTCTTCTTGTCCACTTCCTTTTTCTTCTTCTCCTCTTCATCCTTCTTCTTCTTCTCCTCTTCTTTCTTCTTCTTCTTTGCTTGCTTCTTTGCTTTCTCCTTTTTGTCCTTAATTTCCTTTTGCTTTACTTCTTGTTCTGCCTACTTCTCCTGTCCTGATGCTTCCGATGGTGTACCCTAAGAAACATCCTCTCCATCTAGAGCATCGACATCAATAGTGTCAATAGGTTCAACAACTGAATTTCCTTCATCATCAAACACTTCATCTGGTTCTGTCACTACTAGTTCTTGTTCAGCCTTCTTGCTAGCTTGAAGCACTTTATGCGTATGAACTACTATTGTCATATGCAGATGAGTGTCTTTTTTGACATCATCAATTCTTCCTTCCAACAAATAGAGTCCTCTTCTTCTGGTGAAGAAGAGTCCTTTATTTTGGTTGATGACATCAAATAACTCTGAATTGGATAGGTCAGGAAAGTATTGAGTGAAAACTTTCTCCCTGATTTCCTATTATTTCTCTATGGCAATGTGCCATTTATTATCTAGGGACTTATACAAAGAATTTGGTGTCTCAGATCTAATTTCTGAGGGTGACCAGTCATTAGCACATAAATACCTTATAACTTCTTTCTCTACTTCTTCCTGTTCTTCATCATCAAAATGATCTACTAAATCATTTAACAATTTTCTCCTAATGTTTTTAATTGTTTTTTGACAATGTGTCAAAGGTTGGTAGGAAGAAATGTCAATATTTACCGGTGTAGATGATGTCAGTTCATTCTTTGTCTTTTTCCTTGCTTGCCGAGTCTTCTTAGGCTTTTCCTCAGACATAGTTTCTTCTGAGTCAAGTGAATTGTTCTTAGTCTTCCTCTTTCTCTCGAAGACTTTTGCAGGTGCCACTTTCGGTTTCTTCTTAGCAGGTGACTACTTGGTCACTTTAGGAATAGATGGAGTAACCTATGCCGATGCCAAAGGCACTACCTTTCCTTTCCTTTCAGGAGGTTCTTCAACCAGTGTTACCCTTTCCAGATAGGTGTCAGTTCTCTTTTCCTTAGGATCAAGAGGCAAGGCAAGTAGGGTAGAAGCATGCCTATCCAACATATCATACATCACCTCATAGCCCATTGGCTCCACTTCCTCCTGCCTGGGCTCAACGGCCTCCATTATGCATTGATCCACCTTGATGAGAAAGTAGATTTCATCTTCATACATCTTAACAATGTCACTGGATATCCTCATCCTCAGGCTCATCTTGCTTTTGAACTCATCAAAGTACTTGTTCAGAACATCAGGGTAGCTAGTTCCGATGACTTGCAAACTTTCTTTGATCTGCTTGGTAATCGGTTGGTCCGTAGACCATTGAATATCTCCCACTCCTAGGAAGTAACTTTGGAAATAAAAGAATAACCCGACCAGTAGCTGACCAAACTTGAACTTTAATGCATTATCTTGTTTGATTGATTTCAGATTCAACAGGAGTTGCCTTTGCATACCGCTGCAGAGGTCAAATGATGCATCTTCCTTGATCATTTGGTAAGCGGCATTTACCACTGCAACAGATACAGAGTTGATTCTGTTGGCAGAGAATGTCTGGTATCCAATCACCATACATGCACATTTCACGAGGTCATCCTTGATGGAATTAATAGTCATTCCTCGTGAGTCACTCAATGAACCGGTGAGCTTGGACATTTTCATCTTGCTGACCTTCCTTAGGGCTAGCACTTCTCCTATATTGCAGAAACCGGTGACGGCATGAATAGCTTGTGGAGTGATATCATGCGTTCTCTCTAGGTACATCTTGTCACCATGAACTCTACTTAGAATGATTCTAATGTGGTCATCTGTGAAAACCTCCAAGAAGTAAACTGCATTGTGAAGTTTCTTCTTCTCCAAAATGCTATACTTCGGTTTGATCTTTTTATCCTTCCCATAGAATAGACCTAGCTGTGAATGGATCACAAGAGACCCTAGGTCTTCGATTTTGCACTCTATATAATTTGAAATCCCTTCTTTTACTATAACCCTAGCCGGTACTTGTGACAAAGCATTATATTTTGATTTTCTTTGAATGAAGTCTATAGAATCAACAGTTGCACTAGAACTATCACACGATGCGGAAGCCATGACAAAATAGAAAGCTTGAGAAATACATTTCAAGAATTGAGAATTTAGGGCTTTGCAAATTCCATTTTGCCTTTCACTTCTCCGGTTGCTAAATCATCGGTTTGAGTTCTTCTCTTGACCATTTGATATTTGCTTGTGAATCTCCTTCAAGGTTTCTTAAATTTCTCTGAATCGCACCACAAATCACTTTTTCGTCGCTCTGCACTTGAAAACCTTCTTCCCTTTGAAAAAATGATAGTGAGAAATGATTTGAAAATTCCTTCTAAACATATTCCTCACCTACCATAATTAATGCTCCACCATTAGGGCGTAAACCCTAATTTGCCTTTTACCGTTTCCGGTCTTCCACCAAATGACAAGTATCGCATATCGATTAAGGTCGTTTACCATTGTAAACTGGGGGTTTGAAACATTTTGTCATTTGCTCCCCCTAAGATTTTCTTATGCTTAGTTTGTTGGTTCGGATATTTCCACACTAGGTGCAGAAACTGGTTCTTCTTGTAACACCGTTGGTTTCTTCTTCCAAGTTTTGTTCATATCTGCTTGAACAATGTCAATATCAATCTTTCCTTTGGGAGTGACCGATATATCATCTGATATGTTCTTTCTTGATCTGCAGAATCTAGCAATGTGACTTGGTTTGTTGCAGTGATAGCAGACCATTCCAGGTGCTCTCCAAGGTCCATTATTCATGTTGTCATTCCCCCTCCTACATGTTGCAGAAGTGTGACCATGATTATGACAGATCAAATAGTTTTCTCTCCATCCGGTTGCCGCTTGATAGCCACCACTTCTTGACTAATGATTGAAGGCATTAAACTGGTTGTGATTCTGATTTACAAAAGGTTCAAGACCTACTCCTTGAGTCCTCTGAGGATATCTACTAGTGTTGTTCATAACTGACCTACAGTCAGATGCTCTATGCCCAAACTTGTTGCATGCATAACAGTTACCATTGAATTTATAGGATCTAGGCTTATCATTTAGGAAATAAGGAAAATTATTGTAAGCCTTACTCCTACACACATTTGCAGTATGTCCTTCTTTAAGACAGTTAAATAAAATAGGTTTAAACTTTTTCTTACCTTTATCCTTTGATTCTGGTTGTTTCTTTGATGCTCCAACACTTGTACCAGAGGTCTCACCTTCCTCATGGCTGGAATAACCAAGTCCATTAGTATTCTTGACAGGTTTGGCAGATTCAAGATTTTGCTCTAGCTTGACAGTAGTCTTGTTGAACTTAGCAAGTATTTCCTATGACTCAAAGAGTTCTTTGGAAATAGCAGCATTTGTTTCCATCAAGTTTTCATTCTCAAATATGGCAAGGTTCACTTCTCCTTGCATGTCTTCCTTTTCCACTTTGCTCGCATGGAGTTGAGCAGTTAGAGCACTGATCTCTTGCTTCAGCTTGGAGATCTCATGAGCTTTGTCTTTCACCAGATCTTCATTTTTCCTCCAGTTCTCAAGCTCTTGACACATTTAGATAGTCAGTTCTTCTAGCTTCTTTCTTAGGTTGGAGACTGATTCATTCAACTTTTCTACTTCTTGAATTAGGTCTTCCATATCTGCTTCATCAGAAGAACTATTTCTAGATAGCTCCATCAGCTTTTCAGCATGTTCTCTCCTCTTTGCTTGAGATGCCTTATATTTGACCATAAGATCATCATAGGCTTTCTCAGACTGAGTGAGTCGATGAGTAAGTTCCCTTAATGTGTAATCCACCATATTTCTTTCCTAGTGGTTAAACTTATAGAAAGATAGCCTCTGATACCAATTCATGAATACTAAGAGGGGGGGTGAATTAGTATGCCAAAAATATTTGTACTTAAATACTTTGCAAGACTAACAGTAAGTCGATAAAATAGTTTACCAGACAAACCAGTTAACACACATGCAAACAAAATAGAAAATAATTCATTCACCCACAAAATCACAAACACCATAACACAAGAGATTTTGACATGGAAACCCAAATGGGAAAAACCACGGTGAGATGGAACTCACAAGTAACTATCTACAGAATAGAAACCAGACTAGTTAAGATCTTACAATGTTCTTTACCAGAACAGATTCTATTAGGAATCTCAATCTCTATTAGGAGATAAGTCTGATTAAAGACTACCTTGCTAGAGGATTTTAGATCCACATATGTGAACCACCTTGTTAGAGGATTTACAAGAGGCTTTTGGGCCTACCCGGATAAGGGCTACACACTTGTCGAAGATGTGAGTAATCAACAAGTGAGTTATCTAGCAAATAGCACAGATTGCTTGGTTAGACCCTTGATAGCTCGTTCCTAATGCATTCCAGCATTACTTCACTCTTCTACACATTTATACTCTCTCTAACTCCTCAACCACCTTAAACCCTAGCAACAACATCAACAACCTAAAACCCTAGACATGATGTCCTTATAAAGGAATCTGATTTCATGTCGGTCCAATAGGATTACAATACAATTTCCTAGGTTCAATGCATCTAGATGTATCTGGTAACACGACACAAAAAGCACCGTTAAATTGTCGTTGCCGTCAAACAATTGGTGGATGGTAACTCATCACAAAATGTCGGTTGGTCACTCATCACAGAGTATTACCGGTTCATACAAAATATCGGTTCAAGCAAAATGCTGGTTGCCAATTTGACAAAATGAAGACTGGGAAATATGTGTTCTACCGCTCTGATCCTTCGTACTGCTTGAGATCCTTGAACCACTTGGGGTCAACATACCACTTCAGATCGGTAATCACTTTCTGCAAAACACCAATAGTCTAAGGACTATAATGCATCATACCGATTGGAACATGTATCGGTTGAGCTTTAACTAATACATACAAAAATGATCTCAATGTAAGTGTGTGTCCATCAATGACAATCACAACATAATCATAAAAAATGCCAGCATTCTCATGAGTATTGCCATCAATGCCAAAGGGGGAGATTGTTGGCAAATGCACACTCCAATGAGAAATTGTAGGTGATTGAAGCTATTGTCATCGATGGCAACCTTGCAATTCTATGGCAGCAATAGGCACCGACACCGATAGACTCTACACTAACAGATAGTTCACTGGCAATGACAAAGATGATTATCGGCACCCTGGCCAATGGGATTTTGTGTATTGCATAATGTATTTAATTCTAATATCTTTTTGTAAGCCAACATGGCATATTGTAATAAGACTCATATAAGTATGAGATCTTGAAGATCTTTTTGTATGTAGCATGATATAGGATATGATGAGCGAATAGTAAGGTATATTTTGGAGTAAGGTTTATGGTTATTGTAAGAGCTTAAACCGGTACTAAACCTAGCATAGCAGATGCTTTTTGTAGCAATACATCACTTTGGATTTCTATAATCGACTTTTGTAAGTCAGTGAGACTTCCTTTTATAATTGAGCAATGAGCTCTAGGCAGTGAGCCTTCCTACATATGTAGGCACCACATACTGTAAGTAATATTCATTTTTTGGACAGTGAGTCAATATTGTGGGTCACAAATCCCACCGAGGTTTTTCCCACACTAGGTTTCCTTGCCAAACATATTGTGTTATGGTGTTCTTTCTATGTTGTGTTTATTGCTCTTATTTACTGCATTAATTCTTGTTTACCGATATAGTGTTTTGGAATGCAATTTACTTAATAAGTTTAGAAAATCCATTAACCGGTTAGATACTGATTCACCCCCCCCCCCCCTCTTAGTATCTTTGAGAATCCTAACAAATACATGTTTAGCCTTTAAATGTTGCACCAGATTCTTTGACATATTAATAGCACTAGAATTATCACAATATATGATAGTAGGCTTGTCATAGATAACTTTGATATCCTTCAACATTTGCTTCATCCAAACTACCTGATTACAGTTACTAGCAACATCAATATACTCAGCTTCTGTAGTAGATAAGGACACTGAATCATATTTATTACTTTCCCATGAAACCAATTTCTTACCCAAAAATAATGTACCACCATAGGTACTTTTTTGGTCATCCATATCAACATTCCAATCAACATAAGTGTAAGCACATAACATGAAATCATCATTCCTCAGATACCACAAACCATAATCCATAGTTCCTTTCAATTATTTGAATATCCTTTGAATAATAGTGACATGACTCTCTTTCAGATCAACTTGATATCTATAAGCCATGCACACAATATGCATAATATCGGTCTAGTCTGAGTCAAATATAGAAGTCCACCAACCATAGATCTATATAAAGACTTATTATCTTTTGAAGATTCATCATTTTTAGATAATTTGTAGCCAGTCGTCATAGAAGATCCAACAAGTTTGGAGTCATCTAACCCAAACTTCTTCAATAATTCCTTCATATATTTAGTTTGAGATATAAAAATACCCTTTTTAGTCTTGGAAAACTGCAATCCTAAGAAAAATTTCATCTCTCCTATCATAGACATTTTAAATTATTTTTGCATATCACTGGCAAACTGCATGCTCAAGTCATCATCTCCTCAAAAGATAATATCATCAGTAAAGACTTCAACAATCAAGATGCTATCATTCTTAATATTGAAGTACAAATTACACTCAGTACTACCTGTTAGGGTTTCTAGCAGATCCGAAGCAAATATGAACTAACAATTATATGTTGATTTAAATACAAAAGATAAAAGAATAAAATAGGACACAGATAACATAGAGATTTAATGTGGTTCACCCAGAATGGGTTACATCCACCACACACAACCATCCAATCTTTCTTATTATCCAGCAAAAACAATACATCAACCTTACAATGCCTTAAGCATCTCAACCACTTATAACATGTGTTTTTTGGGCAACAAACAAAGTCGACCTTTTTAGGGTTTAATTACAATGTCAGTTTTATTACAATGTCGGACCCCGGAGAGGATACGTGTTGAGTGTACAGTACTTTGCTAATCAGCCACATATCAACAATCTCCCACTTGGAGACTGATACTAGATGACACCACTGTACTCGCAACATCCACTGGAGAAAACACTAGGACTCAACTGGTATAAATTAAATAGTATAACGATTGGAAATCAAGTTTGTTGGTTTGTTGTAGTAATAGGTTTCTAGCTTCTCAGGTCAAATTTGATCCACTACTACAAATCCTTCTTCTTCATCATGTGAATTGTTTCCTCATCTTGTCAGGGTACTTCATCATAAGATCTCAAATTTGCTTCACTTATACTGTGGGATCCTTAGTTATTGTTAGTTTTTCTTCAAATAATGCAAACTAGTGTAGAGATCTCAGAGCCACCACCCACAATTTGTGAGATATTATCTTGTAATATGGATAAATCTAGACAAAAATTACATTGAAAAGTGAATTACAACAGATTACCAAGCAACACTTATGATAATTGACTCATCCAAAAAAGATCTAGATTACTATACGTGCATGAAATTATATGCAAGTTTTCCCCAGTGGATAGGGGATATTTTTGTGGGTGACTCGTATAGGGTAATCTCAACCACTATAAATATTTCAATATTTTCTAACCATAGATTTTAGACAGTTCCCCAAGAGAGTTACCATTTTTTGTTGGTTCCCTAAAACACACTTAGGTAGGGTTTTTTTCTCACTATCCTTCATGGACATAAACCAAGTTGAGCCCTCGAATCATGCATGGAGAGGCCAATAACTCTACACCAGGTTTTAGAAAATTTAGGGGGGAATTGGACCAAGAATGTGACAGGGATATTTTGTTGGCTATCCTTCTACATTTTGGGCTTTCTAAAAACCCAGAATGGTGTTCCCTTAATGCCTATCCAATCTCCACACCACACTTGCAGATGATATTAAAACAAAGAAAATGACCTCACTCTTAAAAGGGAACTTAACAAAGAGGGAGAATGTTACAAAGTGGCTATCTCTTAGTTATCCTCAACCTTCTTCGGAGTGTGAGGAGATTGTTTGACAAATATCTACATATATAGAAAATGAAAAGGATATTCTCATATTATCAATGTTAAGGCACGTTGTCGATGAAGCTATGAGCACAAAACTATATTATAGAAAATGATTGAAAGAAATAATCAGTGTCTTATCCATTGGGCAACTAAAATTACAGAATGCAAGATAAAAATGCAACAAAACTTTAATATAATAGCTTTTTAATCTTGAGACAACACCACCTTATAGTGTATCTCATCTATTTATCCCAGCCCAAAATACTTATCAAAATCCATGTATGAGCCCCATTCTATCTGCAAATCTTATCTAAGCGGTTTAACTAACTCCTTAGGTCAGAGCATAAGATAGAAAAAACATGCATCACAACAATGCAAAAAATGAGAAAACCCTTGATCTCACTCATTTAAAAAAAATAGTCATACATTGGAGAAAATAAATTCGGACAAAGTGTTCATTCATTTCATAAGCTATTTTTTGTCACATATTATATTACATACAAGTCCTTCATGAACCTACCAATGAACTAAGATACAAAACCCATTTTATTTTTCTTCTAAAATTTCCTATTACAGTCTACTCACTTCACCTAAACCTACTATACATGACCTTGGATTTGAATCCAAATTGTCTTGACCCAATTTCTCGACCCTTGTCTCATGGCTCTGATTTCCCTTTTATAAGAATATGGGAGCAACAAGATTCAGGCCAAAGGAGACACCTATCCTAAGCTTATAAGATTGCTTGCTACTTTGTTACAAAATATTCCTGACAGTCTCTCAAAAGACTATCCTTGCTAGCATTAATGATGAAGTAGAACTAAAATTCCTAACTATATTTTGGTAAAAACAAAAACTTTTGAGCCATGCCACTATCATCACTGATATTTCCAGATGGACCATGAGATGCACCTTGATATATTCAAATTATTTTCCCCCTACCAAAGAGAGTTTATATCCCACCAAGAGGTCAAATCTCCCCTCTACTAAAAGAGGAGTTCAAGCCTTCATGCCCACGATCAAAGAAAATAGAAAGAGGAGCTTGTAAGGGAACAAAGAAGGAGGAGAAGTGGTTGCATCTTGCATGTCATTACAGAAATGGTTGGCTGCCACACCCTCACCAAACTTAATCCTCTCCTATTCCTTCATGAGGTTCCTTTAGTTCTCTGCCAATGGATGACAGAGAAGATGAAGAGGATGTATCGTGTAGGGTTTGTTCTGATAATAAATTGATTCCATGTCTCCATCAAATATAAGCATACTCACTCCCAGAGGGGATCCATTCGGTATCATAGAGCTTAGTGTAACTGCTGGCACAATACTCCTCAAAAATTATCTTCATCGTGTTAAAAACCTTTTGAGAAGATAGTGAATTTTTTGTTCTTTGTACCAATTAATGACACCACACAATCGTATTTATAATGAAAATACCTCTCTTGGCGGTGTTCATACATGTGAAAAAATCACCATTTCTTCTTTTCTACTCATCCCACTCACAAATGGATTCAAGAAACTATATCCATCAAATCAAGAACATCGTGAGACTTAAATCATCAATTCACTTCTTTTTGGAAAAGTTCACCTTAAGTCAATAATTTTATTTCTTATTTCTTGACTGTAAATTCTCTACTTTAGAATCTTCTTCTTTGGATACTGAGTCTTTATCTATTGAAAGTTTCTTAGCAAGAATTTCTTGATTTTTGTCTAACTATGAGAATCTCTGATAGTACACATCCTCTAATTTTGTTGATAGGTCTTTGAAAATTTTGTTTCTAGCTCAAAAAATCATCCTTATCCATTTCATCGCTCTAAAAATCTTGATTCTCTTTTTGTGGTGGCACTGAAAACATGCAGATGTTTACACCTCACGTGTTGACATCTTTATCCTACTAATATGACTCAACCCAACAAAACAACTTTCAAATTGGTATTTCATGAGTCGGTTGGCATCTTCTTTCTTTGACTTGTTTTTTCTTCTTCCAAGTCAACAGACTTGTCTTCTTTTGTCTTTCTTTTCTTGCATGAATAAGAATGAAACAACCACCTTTACCTTTTTTGAAAGACACTCTACATCCATCATAGATCTGTCTAGCATGGCACGTCGCATGATCACCATTGGTCAATATCAATATTGACCTTCCAACATAGCAAGTGGGCCCTTTGAAACTTGAGGGAGCATCATCAAATCATCCTAGAATCTCTCCTCTATCAACTACCCTCTTATTAGACTTTCTCAACCCACTTGGGACACATGGCATCATCCTATGATGTCGCAGTCCTTAATCTCCCCGCATCTTTCATCATGGGACTACGAGAGCCAATTGATCTTCTCTTCCATTATGTGCATCTTTTCATAGTCCATCCAATCTGGTCGTTATCCTTTGAGCATATTTTCTACATAGGTCATAACATCTCCATCTATTTGAAACACATGTAAATTTATGGGACTTTTAGTTTCTCATCATTTAAACGTGGAAGCATAATCCAAAATATCTTAGTCGTACATAGGGAAATAAAAACCTATAGAAATATTAAAAAGTGCGGCCCGACCATAATGCAAAAGACATAGTCTTTATGGAAAAATTAAAAGGTTGGTAGGAGACAACATCTTGGGAAAGAAAGCAGTCCCCTTTTGATGATGGAACAAACCCTCAAGCTTAAAATGAAAAAGGTAACACAATTTTATAATAGGCTTGGGTTTTAAAACCCTAAATCCTGAGGGTGAAAATAGAGAACAACAGTGATTCAAAATGACCAAAATCATTGTCAGGGACACCAAATTTTGCATAGTTATTTTCAAGATTATCACCTAAGACACACAACTGGGGGTCAAGGGTAGGACCATCCTCAATCCCCCAAAGACAAAAAAGAAAAATAAAACAATATAAATAAGTGATCCTGGATCAAAGAAACCTAGAGCCCAAGCAAGTAAGTGAAAGGGGGAAACCCGAACAACAATCCTTGAAAAAACAAAACAACAAAAGAGAGAATGAAAGAAAGAAAAGATAGATAAAATGAAACAAATGGAAGAAAAGGAAGGGGGCCCACCTATCTCAAAGAGAAATATGGCGTGTGATTTGTGAAGGCACAACATAATATTCTTTTAAACTCAATGTTGATCTTATAGCCACAAAAGCTGAAACCCTAAAATTTTGCAATTCGTTCAAGTTTTACACATTCTCTAGAACACTATATACAATGCAAGTTTGGTATAAAATTCTTTGATAGATGCAAAAGTTTATATAGAAGGCTCTAATACCATATAATAGTTGGTATATAATTATTTATATCATGCAAGATTGGCTAAATATTGTAGACACATAATATAATCTAGGTACTTCATGAAGTAAAAAGATAGATCAACTATAAAATAATAATGATATTTTATCAAAAAATAAATTAACCATACATAATTGAGATTAGATAAAGGAACTCCTTAATTATATAGGCCAACGTGAGCACATTATTGCATAATTATATGACATTTATATTAATCTTATGCCTTGACATTACCATAATAATAAATATTAAATTCAACTTAGGAAACAACAAGTAAATGTGATAGGATAAGACCATGTGAGAATTAAAAACCCTTGAAATATACCTATGCCCTATATGTACCATTGGAAAAATTAAGTATCATGTGTGAAAGGGACCTTGGTAAAAAAATAGTCAGCTAAAACACCTTTTTCGCACAAAAAGTTATCAATACTAGATACATCAGATCATCTTAACCAAGACATAATAATTAAATAAATGGAAAAAATCATTTACAAAAAATTAGATAAGGGTAAGTATATATTATATTAAGACTTTACCAATATAACTCATGAATGATTTATGGTGTATCAATTACAAGAAAAATTGAAATGATAGAATTTATGTTCATATTTTTCTCAATCTTTGATTTATTAGCATTTTATTAATGGTAACCTCCTCTATTTAATTTCTGTAAAAAATTGCGCAAGTCTATATAACTATATCGTAGCATTGTAAATTGCACCTCATGTAATTCAACTCTACATAATCACCTTCACTTTAAGTTTAATTGGAGAATCCCTTCACCTTTCTGTCCACTTGGCTTGCCTCATCACTCTCACTTTTGTCATTTTCTAACTCTGCTAATTGTTTGACTCATAGATGCTAGTGCATCATGATGGTGTCCCACAAATATGTAGTATCAAGGATGTTTTTAGAGCATTACACCTATGATTGGAAGAGTTTGTAATGCCTCATGTATCGACATCATTTTATCTTACAAGCTTCATATCTTGCCTTCATAGCTTCATTTTGGCTCTCTAGATTCATTCTATTCAATCGATTCTAGCTGTCTATAAATTTGACTCACTCTTTCTCTCTTATTGTATTGAGTCTTAATATTTTGGTTTAAACTTTGCACTTGAAACTCTATTATTAATATTATTGCTTCATACTTGAGAGGGTGTTGTGCTTATTTTTTGCTCCAACAAGCTCTTTGCTTTTGGGTGTGGAAGGGAACTCTCTCCATCTATATCTCTCATCATTATTGCTTTCTTTTTGATCTATTATCGTATTGATCATTTTATCTATCAATCAATCCTAGTTGTTTGTGGAGTCGAAAACACCGAAACATGGGTCTAACTATGGAAAACATCTAAAAAATAGCTGCAAATTTTTCCTTTCTATTTTCTGTGTAGGTTGCTAAGAATAGTTATTTTGTTGGATATTTTATTATGTGGAATTTTGTATATCCTCTTTTCCTTTCCTTTATAATTTTTACTTCATAGTTATAGTCATTGTACTTCCTATAGTATGCTCATCTTATTTACAAAAATGAAAAATATTAAAATATTGCTTGTCACTTTCTACATGACACTGTGTACTCTATTTTTATAGGACGCTAGTTTGTCTCATTGTTGTGTACGACTAGCACATACATCCCTAGATAAAGAGATAACATTACTCAAAAAGTATTTGTGATGTCCTCTTTTAGATTTTGTACTCAGACTATTAAATCTATGAGATACTTGATAGCTTTAGGCTTTGTACTTATCCTAAGTGGAGAGGTTGATTAGTGAATCCGTAAGAAGTTGTTATCTACTTATTGAAATGTTTCTCTTTCTCCCCTATACATACATAATTATCAAGAATTTAATATATCCTTTGTTAGATGTTTTCAAGGAATTATTCTAGTGTAGTGATGTGAAGACAAGCTTGTGTTATCCTAGTTTACAATATTTCATTAATACTAAAAGTATTGGTGATCTTAGAACTCTATTAAGAGTTTATGTCATTTCCCTAATTAGTATTTTTTCTCTTTATGCTTCATGTCATTTTAACCCATTTGAAAAAGGGTAATTTTCATAGTTGTAGTAATTTCAATAGCCTTCAGTTTTATTTTCTCTTCGATTTAAAAACTTTTGTTAAAGTATACTATACAAATTACAAACATTTTAGATATTGCAAATGATGTTTATCTCCCAATTTTAAAAGAATAGCAACTTTACAAAATGTTAAAATGGACTAATTTATAGATCAAAATAATTCACTTCATGATTTTTCGAGTTTCAACTTAAGAGTCACCTAAAGTCTTTAGAATCCATGTTTTACTCTTGATTGAGAGTTTGTGAATGATAGGTTATTTTTCAATATTTAAAAATTTTGGCGTTAAGTGTTCAACATTTTAGGGATCTCATGTTATAATTATTAGGTGTTTTTAAAACTCGTCCTAAATAAGAATTTTCTACTTAAAATAATCTGGAAACCCCTCCAAACATATTTTTCCCCTTTTAATTTATTATCATTGAGGATGCTTTATTTTTTGCATCCATTGGTTGACCCCTATTAATATGCATTTACAATATTTGAAAAACTTCAAAATGGAAGCTGGCATTTTGAGCCAATTTACATATAGAAGATAGCAAGTTTTTTCTATTATTGGGTTCAAACGACCTAATGTTATTCTTAACTTGCATATTGCATGTTAATTGTCAAAATATGGGTGAAATGAATAAGGTTTGTTATTATTTAATTTTGTATGAATTGTGAGATGCAAGTTAGTGTCAAGAGTTAATATGCATTAGGATTTTGAAGAATTAATATTTAAAATGATTAAAAAATAAAGAAATAGAATACAAAGGGAGTTGCCATTCCATAATGTTATTAGATCTTTCAATTTAAACAAAAAATCCAAGCTACAATTATAACAATTAAATTTGAATTATGATTTCCTATAGAATAATTAAATAGTCAAATGTAAATGCTTTCAAAATAAAAAGAATTTAAAATTTAGAGCTTTTGGGCTTTGTAAATAGTAATATTAAGACAATTATTAATCTAAAAATATGTGAAAATATCTACCGAATAATTTATAAATGATAAGAGACTACTTGGATGTACATATTTTTGGTGAACACATCGTAGGACTAAGAGTGGGGTTAAATCGGACTAAAGCTTAAACTAATTTAACTTTAAGCAAGGACTAGTTGGATGTACATATTTTTGTTGAATACATTGTAGGACTAAGTTGGGGGTTGAATCAGACTGAACCTTAAACTCATTTGTCTTTAAGACTCTTAAACCTCAAACCAGAATTATGTTATCACTCCAATAATAAAACATGAAACCACAAAACACAATACACAAAAGAACAATAGATTTATGTAGAAAATCCAAAGCGGGGAAAAACATTGGTGATAATTACACTCACAATATCAAAAATTTATTACAATTGATTACAATATTAGATATTCCTATCACCATTATCCCTACATAAGACTAATTTTGTGTGAAGTTGGGTTATGCTTGGCCCACATTCATGAAGTATGAGCCTTCCATAGTCCACAAATATTTGCGGTTCTCATTTGAAGGACAATTCAAAATCATACATTATGGTGGTTTTCAATTCTTGTCTGATCATGAGAACTCTACACTTGCTTACTTTTAGTCTCAAAAACCACAACTGATCGAACTTTATGTAGATTTCTTATTCTTATGAATCTAAATTGTATAGCCAAGGGAATGGATGCCTTATCCTTAGGTAATCCTTTGGGTCTTCTTTGACTACTACCATAAGGATCCCTCCTTTTCTGTGGATATAGAAGTATACCTTCCTATCTTAAAGGTAATGAGTGAACCTTGCCCTCAATAAGGAATCCCCCTCCCAATAAAATTAATATTACTTTAGGATCTTATTTGATTTATATCGCTAAGGATCCTTTCACATTTGTGTATATAAATGTAGCTCTTCCTACCCCAAAATGAGTGAACTACAATCTAGACAAGTAAACCTTCATACTTATAAAGGTGATATTCCAAGAATCCACTAAGAATGATAATGTCAATATTGGATTAGCATCAGGTCTTTATCATGACTTCGTAAATTATAAAGGTGATATTCCAAGAATCCACTAAGAATGATAATATCAATATTGGATTAGCATCAGGTCTTTATCATGACTTCGTAAATTATGATATTAACACTATTTGATACATTCTCTGCATGGTATCATATGAGGATAGCATCTCATTCCATTCTTTCCACACACTTGTTAATCTCACAAGACTTCTCCAAACGCCAATTTCCATCTCCATGGTTGCAGTCCATTGATGTGTTTTTAAATAAACTAATATATTTACTTAACAAAATTGCATTACTTAAGTATCAACTATTATATCAAAACTTATTTATACTAATTTCAGTATAACTTATTAAAGCAGAAACTGCAAGAAAACCTATTATCTGCTTAGAAATTTATGTTACCAAGGCAACCATTTGTATGTGCACTCAAAAGGCACTATGAAATTTACTCCAAGGCAACAAATTATTCCTTTGCGAAGTCTTGGATCAATTTCATCAGTAGAGAATTTTCTCACCAGTCGTCTGCTTCCATCATATACATGAATTCCTTCTTCACCATACGTCACAATCCATCCGCTGTTGTTAACTGAAATAAGTCGCCAGCTCTTAGGCAAACAGATATCCACTCGACACCACCTCTTGGAATCTCTATTCTCTTCTCCGTTCTCTAATTTCCACACAAACTTCCACTTTTTGTCAATCAAAATTAGCTCACCGACATCACTCCCAACTAAATCCCAATACTTACTAGCAATGCTAAACGCGATATTCTCAAATTCACTCTGATAATCTTCATATGTATTTTCTGAATATCTGAAAATAGCATCTTCTGGGGGTGAAATTTTAGTCCAGCATCTCTCGGAAACATTCAATTCTACAACCCCTCCATTGCATGATCCATGATCCAACCAGTAAAATCTTCCTCTATGGTAGACCCCGTTCTCTGAAGGCCAAAAGTCATCTGAATCGCCCAGACTAAATTCACAATCTTTCCACGTGTTGGATGACGAATCATAGACTCTAATATACTCTCGGTAATTGCCTGTCACCATAATGAATTGCTCGGTGCAAAAGTCAAACGCTATTGCATAAATTCTGCCGGTGCCTAGAGGAATGCGTGTCCATGTTCCCCTGCTCTGTTCGTCGCAAATATAATAGGTATAATTAGCAGCAAGCAAACAGAACATGTTGTTGCACGCTATTTCTACTATATGGGAATCATCACTAGCGTGATAAAACTCTCCATTTCCTTCCAATACCCATGTGTGTCGCGTCTTAGTCTTCCTAACATAGCATTGAAATAAGAAGGCAGAGCTGGAAGAAATATGTATGTTTGGATACATTCTTTGCATGGTATCATATGAGGATAGCATCTCATTCCATTCTTTAAACACGCTTCTTAATCTCACAAGGCTTCTTCGTGGGAGGAGCCTTGCTATAATATTCAGCGCGATTTGATCGGGCAGATTTCGCCAAACGCCAATTTCCATCTCCATGGTATACTAGATGGCTAGTTCTGCGTTTTTTCCTACTCGGCCAAGGGAATGTTCTAATGTAGCTCGATCAGCATTTAGTGTGACGTTTCAATTAAGGATAGCGACCTCACGTTTAAATGTGGCGGCTTTTCTGCTTCAATGCAGGGTACGACATTTTTGAAAAAATTATATTAATCTAAAATAGATCTTTGTAGTCGATGGAATGGCATTTTATCGTATTAAGAATCGTAATAAAGAGAACACGGACAATTTATTTCGGTGATTTAAATTGCAGGTACAATAATATAACAAAATTCCATATATAGCTAAAAACTTACGCAGCCCTTTTTTGATGCACACCTCACATACATGAGGATTGATCTCATGCATCTTTACCACCTTAGGACATCACTTCATATTTGTTTTAGTCAATTAGTGTCGAAAATATTGTACATAAAATGTTTTATGTATAAGTGTAAAACATTCTTTTGGGTCATTAGTCATTTTAATTAGATTTTGTATCTTAATCCTACAAAATATGATTAATATGATTTTCAAAATTTTCCATATCTTTTATCTTTATATCTTACTCATTCTTGTTTGGCTTTGGTAATAGTTGTTATATTGTATTTAACTCATCTTATAAATCATTGACATTCTTAAATGTGCTTGCAAGATGCAAGAGTAGTTTTGATCAAGTCTTTGATTTGGGTATAAATATTTCTAAATCTTTTATTTTACCATTATAGTCTTTGATTAAACTAAAACTTCCCTTAAATAACTTATCTTAGTGGTTGTATTTTATTTCGAGTATTTTTCACTAAATTAAGTAATATGAATTCTTAAGGAAGCTACTTTTAGCACTAACAAATCTATCATTTCATGGTAACTTTCTCAACTGACCCAAATATGTCATCATATTCGTGTGTCTTACTATGTTATAAATAATAGCAAAAATGGGTAAAATTTTAATATATAGGTTGCGTGTTTCATCCTGTTTGTTTCAAACCACATTTACTACGGGATTTTTGTGTTTATTATGGTTCCAGACAACTCAGGCTCAACAGTTGAAGTTGGTGCTAGAGTTGCTGCTACGAACCTTCATGGCGCCACCGAGAAAACGCCCTCGCAAGTTTGTACCGAAAGTGTTTCCCTAGGTATGTCCTCGCCTGATGTTGTACTTCCAATTCAAGATTTTGACAATGCCTGTGACTGGAATGAAAAATGTACTTTGATAGGATATTTTATGGGTAGGATCCCTCCTGAAAGCATGCTTCGTGATTGAGTCCCCAAAGCCTGGTCTCCTCATGGAGTTAGGCTTGATGGTGTCCAAAGTCTCACGAAAGGCTTTTTTCTGTTTCGTATTTCAAACCCTTCTCATGTAGAAGCTATTCTCTCACATGGGCATTGGACTATTAGGTCGTCCCTTTTGGTTTTCCAGTGTTGGTCTCGTGATTTTTTTGTTTCAGATGACAACAATTTGCGAGTTCCAATCTGGGTTGAATTTCCTGGTCTTCCTTTGCCTTGTTGGCCTTTTATACAAACCATTGCTCAGTCTGGTGGCAAAGTTGTTTGCCTTGAGCTAGACGGTTTTTTTAATGCCCGTCCCCAAAAGAGGGTTTGTGTAGTGGTTGATCTTTCTCGCAACTTTAAAGAGACTGTTGATATTCAAGTGGGTGGTACAACCTTCACCTAGAAGGTGCTTTATTTGAACCTTCCCAACACTTGTTATCGCTGTCAGTTGGTGGATCACAAGATCAGGGATTGTCCCCTGGCAACACCGAAACTGGAACCCCTTGTTAAGGAGTCTAGGTCTCCTCTGATGGAGGTAGCCAAGAAGGATGAATGGACCATTGTGATTCGCAAGGGAAAAAGCCTTGCTATTTGAACCCAGAAGACTCATCGGTTCCAATTCTCAACCTATGATGGATCCTCCTGTGTAGTCTCCACCCTCCCAGACACCTCTCACTCCAGTTTCAAGCCCTACTCAATAGGGGAATGTTTGCACTGAGGGTGTTGCTCGCCCTCCATGGGTGCGCACACCTCAGGTTGTGTTTGTGATTTCCACTCCACACTCTCTATGCTGTTCTTGTAGCCCTTCAGGGCGTGCTGAGATTATAGATGGTCATGCTAAAAAATGATGCGTTATCACTAGTGGGGACCCAAATTTTTTGCACAATAGCTCTCCTCTCTTGTGGACAAGGAAGATATGCTGGTTTTATCATGAATTACATCTCATGGAGTGTTCGAGGTCTCACAGACCTCACCATAAAATATTATGTTCGAGATGTTCATCAAAGTTTTGTAGGCCTAGATGTTCTTTGTCTCTAGGAAGTTAAAACTGCAGGTTTCATGCTAAATGTAGCATGCCATGTTATTTAGCCAGATAGCTTTATTTTTTCTTCCTAGCATGAAGCTGGTCGAGGGGGAGTTCTCACTTTCCTTTCACCTCGGTGGTGCAATGCAGTTTTTTCTCATGGGGTTCATCCCATGCAGTGTGTCGTCTGGGTTTTGCTTTCAATCGACAATCATTCTGTTGGTATCGTTAATTGTTTATGCTCCCAATGATTCGGTTAACAAATCTCACCTCTACGTAAAAGCATAAACCTGTGTCACACGTTTACAAAGGGAAAGGTTAACACAACAATAACTGTTCAATTTTGTCCCCATAAAAGTGTCATTTGCATTTTGAATTTGAAGATGATGTAAACTAATGAAATGTGTAAAATTTGTTTAAGTTTAAGTCTACTATTTTTTGAAATTTTTTTGTCAATAATTTATATGGTTTGTTATCTTTAAAGTCTATTTTTTTATTGCTAAAAAACATTGAAAATGAGGGGGTTTAATTCCCACCATAAAAGAAAATTTAAATCAACTTTTTCTTATTTATTCTGATATCCATTATAGATGACATATATATTGCATGAATAAAAAAAATATTTTTGATGTATATTTTCTTTGTTATAGCATTTAGAAGTTGAATATGCCAGAATTTGATGGTTTTTGTCTCCAACCACAATTTGTCTATTCAATTTATGATAGTCAAAAAACTAAAAATATCCTTTTGGAGAAGACTCCCTCTTCTAGTGAACCATATTTTAAAATTTTTTTTTTGGAAGTGATTTGATATTTTTTTTTTTCATACCAGCTTGTTATAGAACAAAAGAATACCTAGTCGGAGTATTTTTAATTTTTTATATATTAAATGTAATCAAAACATTATAAAAATTATATGAGTAGAATTGTGACTTCAATCTCTACAAAAGGGTATTTTTATTTTTTTAATAATTTTAATTTACCTATTTAATTTTATTGCAGAAGTGACAAGTTTCAAAAAATCATCATTTTTGTTGATGTGGCTGCCACTTGGCATTCCACATAGACAGTTCCAGCTGGAACTATTCAAAATATTTTGAATTTCTATAGTGTAATGTATTGAAATGAAATAAATGTTCTGACCAAAAGTGTTCTAACTGGAACATTTCTGACCAGAAATCCATTGCCACGCGAGCGCTACGTAGCTGCCAAGTCAATCTGGCCAGAAGCATTTCGGTTCGAACCCTTCTAGCTGGAATAGGTACTGTTAGCCTAAAGTGTGACACAAATATGTACGATTACCCCTCTGGAAATGGATTGCAGATACTCTTCCACTTGCCACTTGGGTCATGTGTGGAGATTTCAATATGGTTTAGGTGACTTCTGATAAGGATGGTTTTTTGCCTTTCCTTTGGACAGCTGGAAATCGGGAAGCCCAGTACTATATGCATAATAAATTTGGTCTTTTCGACCCTAACACCAACCACTGCCATCCTAATGGGGTCTGACACACTTGGTCAAATTTCAGAGTTGGATGGGACAGAAATCTTAAAAGGATTGATCGTACTATGATATCTGTGCAATCTTTTTTCTCTTTTTGTGAGGATCATGATCTGCTCGTCACTCCTCTTGTGACTGTGACACTGTAAGACCACTTCCACATAAAGTTCCACATTGAACGACAGACAGTGAGGCGGCGTCCTTCCAACACGCAATTCTTCCTCAACACGTCTCTTCTGCATCACTAGTTGATGATGACCCACATTCAATGAGTGTGGAATCTTGAACCAAGGACACGTCATCACACTAGTTTGATGGTGTTGTGGCAAGATGCCATTTCTGTCTCTATAAGGTTTTAGCTTATTTATGTTAGGCAACTTTCCACCTATCATAGGCGGTTGTACGATGTGCCCACCAAAGCTCTATGTGCTACCACAGAAGCTTTGGCTGTGAATCCATTTGATTCTTCTCTACAATTATGTTTAGCCCAACTCTGCCATCAGAAGCAAGTTACATATAGTCACTCTGCCAGAGGAGCTCAAATCAAAGCCAAGTTGCACTGGCTCAAAGTTGGCAATAGGGTTTCTAAGGAATTTTTCCTGGCTCTATGTGCTTGACATACCTTTGTTGGGATTAAGAGAATCAGAGAGGGACAAGCTCTCCTCACCAAGCTGCATAACATTTTGTAAGCCTTTGTCTGACATTATGAGAAGGTGTTCATAGTGTAGGGAGATTCTCCTACCAATAACAAATCCTTATAAGATTGCTTAGCTATTGTTCCAAGATGGCTCACTGATTCATAGTAGGCCTTTTGTGACCTCCTTTTGACCATTGATGATATCAAAGAAGCCGCTTTTTCTATGGCCGATGACAAAGACCTAGGTTGTAATGGCTTCCGCTATGAATTCTACAAATCCCTTTGGCCTTGTGTTGGTCCTGACCTTCATAAGTTGTATCTAGAAGATTTTCATTCCCATTCCTTGGGAAAAATGATCAATCAGGGCAATATCAAGTTTATCCCCAAAGCTAGGGATCCAGAGGATATTTGCAATTGGCAGCCTATCACCTTTCTTAATGTCTCTTATAAGATCATTGACAAAGCTTTGGCCCTCAAGATTCAACATTTTCTTCCACTTATTGTCCACCTGGAACAAACTAGATTTATTAGTTACATGTTTATTCTTAACAATATTATTGTTGTTTGGGAAGGTATGGATTTAGCCAAACACTCTCAACAATAGGCAATCTTTCTTAAGATTGACTTCGCTAAAGCATATGATCGCATTGAGTGGCCATTTATCTTGGCTATGCTCAAAGTTGTCAGCTCTGGTCCCTAGTTCATCCAATCGGTTTAGATGTTATTCAGAGATGTTGCAGCTTACATCACCATTAATGGCCGACAGTTTGAGGCTTTTGACCTTTTCAGATCCTTTCGCCATTGGTGCCCTCTGACCCCTGCCTTATATGTTCTTGCAGCGGAAGGGTTTGGCTACTTACATGCTAATGCTATTGTTGTTTGCCATGTCTGTGGTATCTCCCTGCCTAAGTCACCTTCCCAACATCTTAATGATCACTTTGTAGATGATTCCTTTCTCACTCGCATTGAGGATGAGGATAATGTGCAGTCTTCTCTTTAGTGTCTCAACACTTTTTGCTTGGCATCTGGTTCATCCATTCAATGGCACAAGACGCAATGCTACAGGGAATCCTTTCTTCCTGCTCCATCGTGGATCCTTTTGTATGGCTTAAAATGGCTCCAACATGGAGAAATTTTTCACTTTGTAGGCATTCTTTTTTCCTTCAAAGCTTCGCCTTTAGATCTCTGGCAGGCGGTCTTAGCTAGAATCGAGAAAAGCTTGCCTACTGGATCATCAAGCCTCTCTCTTTGGCTGGTAAATTCCAAGTCTTCTCCAAAGTGTTGGCCACTACCCATGTTTATTTCTCTTCATGTTGGGCACCCTCTAAGGCCTCTTACATGAAGTTGGAAAGACTTTTGTGGGCCTTTCTTTGGGCCTCTGGGTCTGAC
Source organism: Cryptomeria japonica (assembly GCF_030272615.1). Taxonomy (NCBI): domain Eukaryota; kingdom Viridiplantae; phylum Streptophyta; class Pinopsida; order Cupressales; family Cupressaceae; genus Cryptomeria; species Cryptomeria japonica. The sequence continues at coordinate 87,873,662 of NC_081411.1, read as the reverse complement.
CATAGTGGTTTTCATAGGTTTGCTTGGGATTACTTCTATCTCCCCAAGGAATCTGGAGGGCTTGGCCTCATGTCTATCCAAAACCAAGGTCTGGCTTTATGTACTAAATGGGTTATCAGAGCCTTATCTGGTGATGAGGCCTAGAAAATTATTCTCTAAAATTGCATTTCTCCAGGCTTCTCACCCAAAAGGCTAGCCTAGAAATGGATTGGTTTACGAGCCTTGCTCACCATGAAAGACCATGTTCAGATATAGGGTACCTTTATGGTCAAAAGTATCTAGCATGCTTGGGAAGCTATCAAGCCTTGGCTCCGATGGGCCGATGATGACTTTTGGGACATATTATCCATGAACCAACACAACCTTTGGTTGTCCCCTCTTTTTGAGGTGCAAGGATTACCTCTAGCCAAGATTTAGGGGGTCAGTGCTCTACACTTTCACAAACATGACATTCATACCCCAAAGGATGTTTTTCCCAGATCTAATATGATCCTCCAGTCTTGGGAAGACCTCCAAGTCCACTTTCATCTGTCTCGGCCAGATCAACAGACTTATGACCTTTTGGTTTTGGCCCTTCCCTTAAATTTATTTCATAAGCTCAACATTTGGTCTGGTAGACCTTGGTAGAAAGACTGGAAGTGGTACCTTGGACTCCTTTTCACAACTACAAACCCAAAATGGGTTATCTCTGGTTGGTTTCTTACTTGCCTATGGTTCATACTCTCAATCAGTGGTGGCACTTGCAGTCTTCCTAGACTGCCTAGAGATTCAGGTTTTTTGTTGTTTCATTCACCATCACGGTGCCTAAGACTCCACACTTTTATTGGTGTGTTATCTTTCAAGGCTTGCCTTTGGGTGCCAAGCTCAAGCATTTGGGTGTGCATGATCCTCGATAACCTTTTTGTAGTCACCTAGAAACTTTTATGCATATTTTTGGGTTTTGTAAAAGAGCTCAATAGTATTGGAGCTTGATTCATGATTTTTTTTGGCCATTTCGGCCTGAGCCATTCTCCTAGAACATGGGCCTTCTTGGTGATTTGCCTAGAATCCCCTTCAAGTTCTCCCAGATTTGGCATGCTTTCAGAATGTAAATCATTTTCACTCTTTAGAAGGATAGAAATGCAATTATTTTTTCTCACAACTGCTTGGATATTAATGTTTTTCTTTATGCTAAAGCTTTCCTTTGTAACAATGTGCTAATGCAAATTCAAGTACAAGCTGACAAGGTGGCCCTTGAGGTGTCCCACCTTTAGGAGCTTCTTCGGCACTGGGGCAATGCTCCTTGTGCGATTTCTTGAGTACTGTTGGACTCTATTTCTGCTGATCATACTCTTCCCTGTGGCCACCTTCATAGTTGTAGCTCCTCCTCCTGCCACTCTCAGACCCCGCGGTCCTAGCCTCCTCGCCACCCATCAGGCAGGAGAGATGATTCTTGGTGTCATCGGTCAGCTTCCCCACCATGATGTAGCTCTATCTCGGTGTGGCCCTTTGATGCTCCTGTGGTATTTGTTCTTGTTGTTGCTGACTCTGGGTGGCCTTCTACCACCACTGACAAGTTTCCTCACCTATCCTTGGCAATCTCACCTCCCAGGTAGGAGGAAGGAGAAATTGTTAAAGATCCTAAAGACGGGTGGTCTATGCCAAACCCGACCCTTGGCCCCACTGATGTATGGGACAGGAAAGATGACCCTGATCCTCCTCCCTTAGATGCCTCTGCTTTGGCTTCCTGAGGGAGTTTTTTGATGAATAGCTTGCTGCTTTTGTTTCCGGCCTCTGGCCAAGTGACTCTCGCGGGCTGATCTCATATCCCTCGGCCTTTTTTGTGAATATGTACTTTAATATTTTTATTTATTAGAGAAGGCCTATTCATCAAAAAATCTTTGAAAAGAATCCCTTTTTTTTCTTTCTCATTTTTTTAACACATGGTCTTATTTTTATCTTTTTGAGGGTTTCTAAGGAAATGTTAGAGGTTACATCCCATCAAAGTAGTAAAATGAAACCACAAATTCTTGTGAATCATCTTCCCTCCTCCAATGTTTTATACTTTTTGTTCACCTCTAATATTTTCAAAGTTGTTGGAGCTGTATCTAATTCTTCACCTATTATCTCAGTGTATTCTCATCCACTTTTTTATGCTCTTTTGGACCATGTCTAGATTTGAAATATAGGAATATTTGATTATTATATTTTAATGGAAATATCCTAACATTAAATTTCTTCTCAGGATTTTATCCTTATACATTCCATTCATTTATTCGGCGTTGTACGAAATTCAATAATGTTGGAATATTAGGGTTTATAGATAAGCTCTTCTAACGATGTCTTATGGATAGAATAGTTTTTCTAATTAGATCATTTTTGGAGGTACCAAATAGTCCAAATCAGTTTTTTCATTATAGCTACCCAATGTCTATGATGGTATTGTTGGCAATATTACATTATAAGGATATTGAGAAGGTTGTTGATGATTATGGACATAACTGATTAAAGATGTTTTACTATCTTCATATTATTATTTTGTCATTGATGTCAAGAAATTGATTTTCTAATTCAGTATGATGTTGCCATATCTTGAGAAGTATGATATGAAGATTTTAAAGAAGTCGATAAAGACACAGGAAAGAATATGATGAATAAGGGGATAAGTGATTCAATGGGCAACTACTACCGAATCAGACAATGATGAGATCTTCATGTTTTAGATTGTTTTAAAATCATACATATGTTGTAAATTGTAAAGGTTAATACAATACTATGTTATCAAGCAAAGAACCTAGTCGATAAACCCTAAGGTTATCACAGTCGGTTAATGAAGACAAAATGTCTACCGAGTGAATTTTAGTATTCACCAAGTTGTAACCGAGCTATAAAAGAATGCATTAAATGTTTACATGTGATATTTAATGAATGATGCTGATGAGCTGGAGCGGATCAATGATTGGTAAGCCATGGAAGAAGTTTGTTAAGCGAACTAAGGCAATGGAAAGTAGGCAGGAAGATCTACAGCTCAGATTGAACCACATTACCCTAACACAAGTTCCAAGGTGAATGTGCAAGTTCCAAGGCGAGGTAAAACGTTTTCAGTCGAAAGATACAATGAACCTAGAAAAGATTGAAGATCTAATGGCTATGATTGATCATGGGAAATGTGATCAAGGAGATTAAGCAGTTAGAAGATTGTTTATAAATAGGAAACTATTGATAAACAATGTATGTGGGCAAGTGTATGCACAGGGATGCTACATAGTGATTACCGAGAATAGAAGCTTGAAGACCTGTTAGAATAACAGAGTATTGATGCCCAACAGATAGACAAGATTAGTTCGATGTCTAGATTGTATTGAACAAATAGGAATCTGCTTTAGCATTTTACATGTGAAGCTGTAGATAGATTGTATTACTATTATTTTGTGAAAGTGACAGGAAATCTCTTAACCGAGTGGACTTAACAGTCTTATATGTAAATCCTCTAACAAGGTGACATTCTGATTGAGTGTTTGAAATCCTTTGACAAGGTCACTTCTAACAAAGTGAAGATCCTAATAGATCTGAGGGAAATCCCTTAACCAGGTCACATCTAGCAATGTGTTTGTAATCTTTAACGAGATTTACTTTTAACCGAGCATACTCTAGAAGAGTATATTTCTTAGTGGGTCTAAAATCCCATGGTGGTTTTTCCCTATTTGGGTTTCCACATTAAATCTGGTGTTATGAGGTTTATATTGTTCATATGCTTTTGAGTTTGCATGTTTGATATTTTTTGGTTATATGACTGATATATATGTTACCGAGGTTGAATCTGATGTTTTTATGGATGATTAAGTTTGTATGATTCACTCCCCCCCTCTCATCTTGTTGGCTATTGGATTTGTACTTATATTAAGTATCAGAACTATCAGTTGGTATCAGAGCTTTGGACTTCGAAAGGAAAGTTTAAAGGCACTTGAGTTAAAGATGCAAAGATGTATATGAGGGATGCACCTAAGCTGAATAAGTCAAGTTTCTCTACATGGCAGAAAAGGATGAAGCTACATCTATCAGGAGTTAGAGAATATGCTATATACTATCTGGAGAATGATTTTGTTGCACCAATCACAAATTTGCTATATACTATCTGGAGAATATGCTACATCTATCAGGAGAAGAAGAGATAGAAAGACATGCTTAATTGCTAATGACAAATCTGGCGATGATAAATCAGATGAGATTGATATAGAGGAAGTTGTTTATGTGGCTATCAAGGATGGATCAGATGAAGAAAGGTATGAAGAAAAAGCCCTAATATCTCACATAAACACTAATGATTCTTGGATTATAGATAGTGGATGCTCACATCATATGACAGGAGATAAACACAAGTTTGTTATGTTAGAAGATTATGATGGAGCCTATGTTAGATTTGGTAATGATGCACCATGTCCGGTGAGAGGTAAAGGATCCATAACACTTCTTGATAAAGCAAGATGCAATGATGTTTATTGGGTTGAAGGTCTGAAATATAATTTGTTGAGTGTAGCACAGCTAAACAACATAGGATACCAAATAGAATTTTAGAAAGGAATTGTCAAAGTTCATGACAAGAATGGAAAGTTAGCTGCTACCAGGACACAAACAAAAGGTAATACATTTCACCTTGACTCAACTCACAGTAAGTGTTTGCATGCAAAGATTGATAATACCTAGTTATGGCATAAAAGGTTTTGTCATGTTAATTTTGATAATCTGATCAAGATAAGTAAGAAGCACAGAGTAAGAGGTCTACCAAGTCTTGAAAAACCTGAGAATGCTATGTGTCGAGGATGCCAGATGGGTAAAATGACAAGATCAAGCTTTACAAGTAAGTCCTACACTTCTAAGGGAATTTTAGATCTTGTGCACACTGATCTTTGTGGTCCTATGAAAGTTCAAAGTTATTCAATGCCAATGTATAAATCCCACCCTAACCTCCACCTCCACCTCCGGGGGCCACCCTGCAGAATAATGAACTGGGATGTGGGCATAGTGAGAGAGTAGGGTAGAAATGGACCACTTCGACAACGATGATCAATGAAACGCTCCCAAACTCGATTTGATACGTACCATGCCCACTATCTAGCCAAAGTAGGAAAGCTATCTAGCAATTTGTGGATGATTATTCAAGGATGATGTCAGCAATGTTTTTAAAAGAAAAATCAGAACCTTTTCAAATGTTTAAGTGGTACAAGGATAGAGTTGAAAATGAAATAGGAAGACAACTGGAATGTCTTAGATTAGATAGAGGAGGAGAGTTCACATCTGATGAGTTCAACCTATTTTGCAATGATCATGGTATTAAAAGACAAGTCTCTGCACCGAGAACTCCACAGCATAATGGAATAGATGAAAGAAGAAACAGATCTATTGTGGATTGTGCTAGAACACTGATGATTGAGAAGAAGGTTCCACAAACATTTTGGAGAGAAGCAATAAGCACAGCTGTTTACACCTTGAACCGAGTTCAATTGAAGAAAGGTACTTTGAAGACACCTTATGAAATCTGGTATGGCAAGAAACCTAATGTAAGTTATTTTAAGATCTTTGGAAGTAAATGCTATGTTCATAAAGATGATAGAACATTTCTAGGATATTCTTCTAGAAGCAAAGCATTTAAATGTCTGATCAAATCATCTAACAAAATAGTAGAAAGTGCAAATGTGAAAATTGATGAATTTGCAGAAAGCAATAATGAAGGGAATTCAAAAGAACCAGAAGACTATGATGAATTTGTCTATGTGCAACTGAGAATTCCTACTGAGATAACTGTTGGAGAAAATGAAGGAAATATCCAGTCACCAAGCGATGAAGAAGATCATACAGAGCCTACCAAGCCTGTATTAGCCAAGTATGTCAGAACACACCATGCACCAAGTCAGATTATAGGAGATAAGGATGATCCAGTGATGACAAGGAACAAACTAAGACAGAACACATGTTTGATATCTAAATTTGAACCGAGAATAGTGAAAGAGGCATTAAATAGTGAAGATTGGATAAATGCTATGACAGAAGAGATTGATCAAATCAAGAAGAATGACACATGGACACTGGTCCCGAGACTGAAGGACAAAAATGTAATCGGTACAAAGTGGATCTTCATAAACAAGCTAAATGAAAAAGGTGAGGTTATTCGGAACAAAGCAAGATTAGTTTGCAAAGGTTATGCCCAAGAAGAAGGAATTGAATATGGTGAGACTTTTGTACCTGTTGCTAGAATTGAAGGATTAAGAACATTGTTGGCATATGCTGCTTTCAAAAACTTCAAGGTATATCAAATGGATGTCAAATCTGCATTTCTGAATGGAATATTAGAAGAAGAAGTTTTCATTGAACAACCTGAAGGATTTTTTGAAGACAATGATAAAGATCAGGTATGTAAATTGAACAAAGCTTTATATGGTCTGAAACAAGCACCTAGAGCATGGTATGAGAGATTGCACTCTTATTTGATTAAGATTGGTTTTATAAGGACAAGTGAGAACAACAACATGTACATGAAGAATGATGAAAACACTAATCTCAGCCATATTTGTTGATGATATCATATTTTGTGGAAATGACTCTTTATGCAAGAACTTTGGAAATGAAATGAGCAAAGAATTTGAGATGTCATTAATCAGTGAGATAAAGTATTTTATAGGCTTACAGATACTGCAAATGAAAAATGAGATTTTCATTACTCAATCCAAGTACATAAAGGAAATATTGAAGAAATTTGGAAAGGAGGATTCAAAACCAGTAAGTACTCCTATGACTACCAACTATAAACTATCAAAGAATGATGAATCTGCATATATTGATGAGACACTCTACCGATCCATGATTGGAAAACTACAATATGTTGTTCATAGTAGGCCAGATATAGCACATGCAGTAGGTATTGTTGCAATATTCTTTACAGATCCTAAGGAAATACACATTGTGGAAATCAAAAGAGTTTTCAGATACTTAAAAGGCACTGAAGATTATGGCTTAGTATATCAGAAAGGAAATGATTTTGATTTAAAAGTTTATACTGATGCTGATTGGGCAGGCAACATTGATGACGGAAAAAGAACAAGTGGAGGAGCTTTCTTCTTAGGAGAAAGACTAGTGAGTTGGCTTAGCAAGAAACAAGGATGTGTTTCTTAGTCAATAGTTGAAGTTGAATATGTTGCAGCAACACTGAATTGTACTAGCATTGCATGGATCAAACAACTATTGGAAGGTATAAATGAGAAAGTTACTGAGCCAGTAACTATATTCTGTGACAATACTAGTGCCATTAATATTTCAAAGAATCCTATTATGCACTCTAAGACAAAGCACATATCTATCAAATATCATTATCTTAGAGAAGAAGCTCAAGAGAAGAAAGTGGTGTTGGAATATGTTAAGACAAAGGAGCAAATAGCTGATATCTTCACCAAGCCACTACCAAAGGACACTTTTGAATATCTCAGAAGTAAGTTAGGGGTCCTACCCCTATCTTCTACTCACTAACCGAGTTCAGTGAAAGCATCACTTCGATGAATCTATTGAATATCTTTTGGGGAGCTGATGCTGGAGTGATACACTTTAGAATGTTTTTCTGAAAGTGTACTAGAAGTAATACTAGAATAATATAGAGAATGATACAGGGAACAGGAATTGAAGACAAATGCTCTAACCGAGACTCAGTTGATACACAACAGCAGGAAACAACTTCTTACAAAAAGAAATTATGTTTTAGTTCTATTCTTTTTGGCATTGTTGTCAAAGGGGCAGAAGACCTACCCAGGGGGAGAAGACCTACCAAAGGGAGAGAAGAATGAGAATATATGAGAGAATACTGAGAGAAGACTACAAATTGAAATAAAGACTGAAAAACAGAAGATAACTCTAATGTATGGGGGAGAGCATTTCAAGCATTCTAGAATCACAGCAATCCGAATCTTTTAAAGGTCAAATCAATTGGTTTTCCCATCAATGCCAAAGGGGGAGGTTGTTGGCAATATTACATTATAAGGATATTGAGAAGGTTGTTGATGATTATGGACATAACTGATTAAAGATGTTTTACTATCTTGATATTATTATTTTCTCATTGATGTCAAGAAATTGATTTTCTAATTCAGTATGATGTTGCCATATCTTGAGAAGTATGATATGAAGATTATAAAGAAGTCGGTAAAGACACAGGAAAGAGTATGATGAATAAGGGGATAAGTTATTCAATGGGCAACTACTACCGAATTAGACAATGATGAGATCTTGATGTTTTATATTGTTTTAACATCATACATATGTTGTAAAATGTAAACGTTAATACTATACTATGTTATCAAGCAAAGAACCTAGTCGGTAAACCCTAAGGTTATCGCAGTCAGTTAATGAAGACAGAATATCTACCGAGTGAAGTTTAGTATTCACCGAGTTGTAACCGATCTATAACAGAATGCATTAAATGTTTACATGTGATATTTAATGAATGATGCTGATGAGCTGGAGCAGATCAATGATTGGTAAGTCGTGGAAGAAGTTTGTTAAATGAATCTAAGGCAATAGAAAGTCGGCAGGAAGATCTACAGTTCAGATTGAACCGCATTACCCTAACACAAGTTCCAAGGTGAATGTGCAAGTTTCAAGGCGGGGTAAAACATTTTCAGATCGAAAGATACAATGAACCTGGACAATATTGAAGATCTGATGGCCATGATTAATCATGGGAAATGTGATCAAGGAGATTAAGTGGTTAGAAAATTGTTTATAAATAGGAAACTGTTGATAAACAATGTATGCATGCAAGTGTATGCACAGGGATGCTACATAGTGATTATCGAGCATAGAAGCTTGAAGACCTATTAGAATAACAGAGTATTGATGCCCAACAGATAGACAAGATTAGTTCTATGTCTAGATTGTATTGAACAAATAGGAATATGCTTTAGCATTTTAGATGTGAAGTTGTAGATAGATTGTATTACTGTTATTTTGTGAAAGTGATAGGAAATCTCTTAACCGAGTGGACTTAACAGTCTTATATGTAAATCCTCTAACAAGGTGACTTTCTGATTGAGTGTTTCAAATCCTTTGACAAGGTCACTTCTAACAAAGTGAAGATCCTAATAGATCTGAGGGAAATCCCTTAACCGGGTCACATCTAGCAATGTGTTTTTAATATTTAACAGGATTTGCTTTTAACTGAGCATACTCTAGAAGAGTATATTTCTTAGTGGGTCTGAAATCCCACAGTGGTTTTTCCCTATTTGGGTTTCCACGTTAAATCTAGTGTTATGAGGTTTATATTGTTCATATGCTTTTGAGTTTGCATGTTTGATAGTTTTTGGTTATATGACTAATATATATGTTACTGAGGTTGAATCTGATGTTTTTATGGATGATTAATTTTGTATGATTCACCCCCCCCTCTCATCTTGTTGGCTATTGGATCTGTACTTATATTAAGTATCAGAACTATCAGGTATTTCTATTAATTATACACCATTTTCCTAGCATTTTAACTTGGGCTTAGAGATGAGTTGACTATAAGAGATTTATCTTTGGAACAAAATGTTCAATAAGATTTTCTTATATCAAGTATGGCTGATTAAAAAATATGTGTTGAAACATAGGAGAGAAATGTAATTTCTTAAGCAGAATGGATAAGTGGTCTCTCCTAAAATTTTCATTTATTATATCAACCTCTGTAAACTATATAAATGGTGACATCACCCCAGAAAACATTTCCTATTATTCAATATGGCTTACATCTTTTGAGAGGTATATTTTAATTCTATAAAGGAACCTTTTAAGTTGAGACCAATAAAAATGCCCATATGTAGATGTTCATTATTCTCTTACCTATCTATTATACGATCATTTCCAATGTTAGAATTACAATTCCTAACCGGGCCATCACAATCAAACGACTAGTACTCATATCTTAGCATTCCATCATCTATTCTAATATTTTAAATAAATCTATAGAATTTAATTGCATTGAATCACAATTTCATTATGAAAAAATATGCTAAATGATCTAGTATATTTTTTTCTTCAATAGCTAGAAACACAATTTGAATTACTTTGGCCTATAAAGGAATAGATGACCCATTTTTCACTCCTACTAAAATAGAATTATGAAACTTCCAAACTTTTTATAGATATAAAATACTATTAGGTTTATATTTTTCTTCTTTTTTGGAAAAACACTATTACTCCATGAATCTAAAAAACAATATAATTACAATGTACAAACTTGTCCTCCCAATAAGAGATGAGTGGGAGTGGGAGTACTCCAAGTGCTAGGGTTTCACGTGGGGAAGATGTTGCATGTAGGGAAGATGAGGAGGATGGTGATGGGAAAACATAGGATGTCTTCGTTGCATAGGAGGAAGTTTTTCTAAAAGTCAATTGTATTTTACTCGCAAGAATGCACCAAATGGTTCTACAACTAGTCAATTAGATTCCTACGCTTAGCTAGGAGTGAACTAGGTGTTCTGGACATGAACAATAATTAATAAGAATGCCTAAAAGTTTCAAATCTAGTGCCACCAAACTAGGAACATTGCATGGGAAAAATGAAGTCTGACATTTAGTTATTTTTAGAAACTTTACTGCAAAAATTACATTCAAATTTTAGAGGGAAAATGCTGGTCAAAATTTTTCAAAACTACCTACAAATCTTCCACATCTTGTGTCCTTGTATACTTTCGCTTTATTATCATATTTTTAACAAAGGACCAAGACTTCTTATTGGCTTCAACTAATTGACGCAACTCTACTTGCATTGTCTCCAGGTGCTTTTTTGTAGACATCATCCCTTGATGACCAGTGCATGACAATTGCTATATTTTTTCTTTAATGGATTGAATGACCTATGTAGCAACCTCCTAATCTAGTTTTCCATTTTCGATAGTCCCATATAGGTCTTCAATGAACTGTTCAACACGAGATAGTAAAGAATGAATTCAAAGCTAATTTAATCATTAATTTTATCTTGTGCCTTAATATATTCTTTTATCATTATTTTTCTTAGCTCTTATCGATTGTAGACATGTTTCCCTATTAGTGTCCTCCAAAATTGCCTCATAAAAATGCAACAATTTCAAGTATATCTTCTTTATTTTTCTCAAAACTGGGAGTTAGTCTTCCCATAGATGAATTGAAACTTAGATATTAATATCCTCCTTCCCAATCCCTTGAAACAAATGATTCGAAACTACTATTTGGCACTACAATTGAATGTAATCTAACAAAACTTGGTGTATCATGCCCCCTCCTAATTTCTCAATCTACACTCTCTAACTAATTGTCGTAGGGTTAAAAGAATTTTTAATTACACATCTCCAAGACAAATGTTGTTTTAGAGTAGCCTCAATGCTTGAGGATGGCCAAGCCAAATCAGTTGGACCAAGGAGTTGACTGATATACTTCTTCAATTTAGTATTTTCTACCTTGAACTCCTCCTTGGTCTACTCCTTATCCTGCCGACTAAAAATGGTGCATCAAAGAATCATCATCTCCCTCTTTATTCAACTAGCCAAGATCCACCTGCTAGATTTGGAATTCTTGTTCCATCATTTCGAATTGAGGATTGTCAACTTTTGGCATGACAATTAAGGCATTTTTGATGACTAGATGATTCGTCTATACATACAAGGGCCAAATTGTAGTCCTGTTTCTTACCCTTAGCAGTCGTGATAGCTTTCTCTAATATAGAGAAATCTATTTAAATCAACTTCTTATATGTTCTCCTTATGAACCATGGAACACGCAAGCCAAGGGATGGAATTGGTAGAAGCATATATTACCTATAAATTATTTATTTCTCCTAAATGTCAGTGTTCCTCTCTAACATCTTGATACTCTTGCATCTCATTTTGTGGTTCCTTTGTAGCTTCCTTTGTTTTATCTTCAAATTTATCTTTTATAATCACTCTAGTAGGGACCTATTATTCTCGAGTCCTTTTTTCCTTATATTTTCCTACCTTATGCAGTCTCTCTATCTTGTGTTTCAGCTTCTTCTGCAAATTGGTGAGAATTAGGAGGAAGTGTTTCATGATTTTCTTCTACTTCTTTTTTCAAATCTCTCCCGAGCATAAAGAGAAAAGCTTCCTTAGTGGCCTTAAAAAAAAATTAGTATCTTGAGAATTAGTATAAGGCACTTACTATTGGTGTTTAGTAAGAATTTATGCATCTTCAATCTATACCTTAGAGGAAGGCTTCTTTCTTCCCAGTAAATCTTCTTTTTGCTCATGAGGCAGTTGTTTTAAATATTTCTCTTTATCGAGATCTACCTTAGTGTTGGTTTCTATTTGAATGGTGTCATAATGTGGTTGTTGGGAGGAATGCTAGATGTAGGTGAAGAAAATGGAATCTTGTATTGAAGAGTTGGAGTTTGTCTAATATCAGGAGTTTGGGAAGAGGGTCTTTCAAATTGAAGATTTTTATATTTTACTCTCTACCTCTTCCGTTTAATTAATTCAGGACCTTCTTCACCTTCTTCCACTTCAAAATAGTCCCTTGTGATATTGATTGATGGACACCCTTATTCTTCAGTAGCCTTTTAAAGACCCTTCTTGGCTCGATAGGAGAAGGTCTAACTTCCTCTTTATCTCTACTTTTTGTTGACCAAGTGCTTTGATGGATTAAGGAAGTGATTGGGTCTACAGGAGTACTAGGTTATTCTTTTCTCTTTCTAGATTGATGAAGAGTAGAGGAGGAAGGGGTGGCTTGATTGGTACCCTAAAGTCACTTTATTTTCTTATGTACTTTTGAAGAAAGATGCTCCATATATGGTCTAGCATGACCGGTTAGGTTTCTTAGAGAAGAGTGTTTCATTGAGAAGGAAGAGGACACATAGGATTTTTCTTTCCTTTTGAGGGGGTGGGGCCTTGTTGCTGAGATGGAATCTCAACAAAAGGAATTGGGAGAATATGATATAGATTTCCTATCCATTCTTTTGTCCAAAATAGTACATCTTTGGTTCTTAAATCTATATTTTCTTGTTCAACCAAATCAGGATCAACATTATGAATATGAATCTCACAATATTTCTTCTTTTCCTACAAGGGGTACAATAAGTTGTCATCTCCATAGGCCTTATATTGGTTTGAAACCCATAGATTGGTAGATTCTTATGTGAGGCTCAAACTTAACTTGCAATAATCTCTTACCTGAAACTCATGATCATTGATTCAATTTCCTAGTGATCTTCAAGATTTGGCACATGTGTAAAGTGATAACCCACAACTTTACTAAATGTGATAATGGGATCAAATTTATCCCTCTCAATATCTAGCAAGTCTGGTAATAAATTGAGAAACTCAATTTTAATATTCTTTGCTACTTTCATATCTAAGGACTGGATACCTACTACAATTGAGAGCTGAAAATAGGGCTTACATTTATTTTTTATTAAATTATGTGCATCTACTACCTACCCACATAACTCCAAAACAATAAGACAATCAAAAGGATATCTAGATAATTTTTATGGAGCGATTGTGCACCATGCCACTCTTATATATGTAAAGGTTTTGAATAGATATAAATAACTACCAAAACACCTAATTTCATTTTTTCCCTCTACAGATATTCCCTTTCTTAAATCTCATTCAATAGTTCTAATTATTGAAAAAAATTAAGAAATCATTGATCACCTAGTGATATTTTGTAGTCCTATCCTACTGCAACTAGGGGTAGTGATGACATATAAGAGTGTTGGGAAGAGACCTCTCTCTCCTTAGTCTGAGATAGATAACTTGCATCACAAGAAATTAGACAACATATGAAGCCATGTAAAATCATGAATATGTCTCCACTCACTAGTATGCTCATCTCAGTTATCATTGATTATCTTACCCTAGTCAATATACTCCTTCCTGGCCGAAATTTGTTTTGATGAAGAGAAACATAAATGGATGAAACTCCTTCCCATTAGGTAATCCTACCACTCTACAAAGGAAAGTGATGTATTCTTCAATATCTATATGGAAATATGCTTGATGAAAGATTTTGATGTACTCCATCAGGCTAGGCTTCTTAGTTTTCTCCATAAAATTTTCATTTATATATTTCATGGGGTCTCCTTCCTCCCAAAAGTACAACTTGTTAGTGTTTAACTAGATCTAAAGAAAATACAAATGAATGATTAAATGAAGATTTGAATATGCAATGATGAAGAACAATACAAAACACAAATAACACAGAAATTTAATGTGATTCACCTAAGATGGGCTAGATCCATAGAATACGACTATCCAAATTTTTCTTATTATTGAGTAATACAATACAATACCATCAAAATGTGTTTTTCATTCCAGCTTCTTATAACATCCAATTTTTAGGGCAACCTACACAATTGGTATTTTATGGTTTTTCAATGTCAATTTTTCTCATGAAGAAAAATGCCAAAAAAAATTCTCAAGGATATGTTACGAGTGTACAATACTTGCATGATTAGTGGCCACATACCAGAAATATCTGACTTAGATATTAATTTGGCTTCATATACTAAACAATCTCCTACTTGGAGACTGATCTTAGATGACACTATTGCACTTGCAACTCCCACTAAAAAAAACTCCTGGACTTGATTATTCCTTAATTATATGATTTTCAGTCAAGAAAGCCAATCAAAATTGATGAGGAAATTATCTTCTCCTATGTGAGTGTCTTTGTCAACATATCTATTAGATTGTCACTTGTGTGAATCTTTTCAAGTCATAATTGATGATCCTCCAAAATAGACCATATGAAGCAGTACCTATGTTGAATGTGTTGTGTCCTAAAATGAAGAGAAGAGTGTTTTACAAGATGAATGACAATTTGGCTTTCAGTTTATAATGGTATATCATCATTTATCTTGCCTAATTTCTCTAGAAAATATTATAAACCAATCATTTCCTTGCTAGCTTTAGTAGCAGCCACATACTCAGCTTCAGTGGTTGAAAGTACAACAACCTTTTCCAATATACAAATCCCACTACCTATAGTTTGGGCTATAATAAAAGCATACCTTATAGTACTCCTTGTGTCAATATCAACTGCGAGATCAAAGTCAACATATCCTTGTGAGAAAAATTTGATCCTGTAAAAGATAATACCTTGGTAATAGTACCTTTCAAGCACTTGAGAATCAATTTGATAACATTTCAATGTTCCATTTTTTAATTCCACATATGCCTTCTCACAACTCCCACTACATCTACAATATCTGGTCATCTACATACCATTGTATACATAATACTGCTAATAGCTGATGAATATAGAATGTTATACATTTTATATGCCCCTTCTTGTGCCTTTGGAAACATTTCCTTAGTCAATTTGAAATGACTAGCCAAAGGTGTACCAACTACTTTTGAATTTTGCATGTTAACTCTTTTCAACACCTTCTTTATATACTCATTTTGGGACAAAGTTAATGTTCTATTTTTTCCATACCAAGGATTTTCTTAGCTACACCAAAATCCTTTATAGCAAATGAGTTTGTTAATTTCTATTTAAGTTCATTTATATGCTACTTTAGACCAAAAAACAAGCATATCATCAACATAAAGTATCAAGATAATAAAACTATCACTATCCAATCCCTTAAAATAAATATAATAATCAAAACGTCATATGTGGTAACCTTGTTCAACCATGAAACTATCAAATTTCAAATACCATTGTTGACATGCTTTCTTTAGGCCCTACAAACTCTTCTTCAATTGGTACACTAACTCCTCCTTATCTTTGACCTCATATCCTTGGGGTTGCTACATTTATATTTCCTCCTCCAAATACCCATAGAGAGAAGCGATTTTAACATCTCGTTGTTCAAGATATAAGTATTCCATAGCCACATGACTTAGAATAGTGCTAATTAATGTTACTTTTATAACTAGAGAAAATATTTCATCAAAATCTATACCTTTTTCTATTGAAAACCTTATACTACAAGTCTAGCCATATATTTTTTGTGTCCTTCTCCATCAGCATGTAAACCCTTTTATTTGGCAAGGATTTTTTCCCTACAAGTAATTAAACTAAGTCCCAAGTCCGATTATGCATAAAATAATTCATTTCCTCTTTCATGCCTAGCTTCCATTCCTTCTTGGCATCCACTTGCATTTCTTCTTTATATCATTCTGATTCACTAGAATCGGTAAATAACAAAGAATATAAATAAGGAAAAAATATTTTAAGAAGTCTACTTATCCTCGTCGAATGGCTAAAACTTGTAGGAGTTTGTGGGACGTTTTGTTTTTGTTGAGCATCAGGCACCAATGGTATTTTATTTTTAGGAATCTCATGTAGCACAACATATTCCTTTCCAACCTATTCATGCTTAATTCTCTGCATCTATTGTTTATACATGACCTTTTCGTTAAATTTAATATCCCTACTTCTAATTATTCTTTGATTTTTGAAATCCTATAATCAATAACCAAACTCATCTATTCCATATCCAGTGAAGGTATATTTTTTAGATTTAACATCAAGTTTGGTTTTATTTTCTTTATCAACATGGACAAAAGATTCAGAGCTAAAGTTCCTCAAAAAAGAATAATTTACCTTTCTATAAGTCGATGCCTCCTTTGGAGTGCCACCATCCAAAATATTTGAAGGTTCTTTGTTTATTAAATGAATAGAAATATGTACAAAATTTGCCCAAAAATGTAGGGGCAATCCAATAGGAAATATCATGCTCCTTGCATCCTCCATGATGGTCATATTCATTCTCATAGACACCATTTTCTTGTGGGGTTCCTAGAACCCTTTTCTTTCTAATTTCATTATAAGAATAGTAATCTTCAAATGCTTTGCAGCAAAACTCACATCCATTACCAAATCTAAGAAACTTTAAAAAATTACTTGTCTCATTCTCAACCAAATATTTCCATTTCTTAAAACATTCGAAAACATCTAATTTTTGTTTTAGTTATGTTTAAGATCATGGTGGGCCAAACAACCCCTTAAGTGGCAATGACAATTACAAAAATGGAGTTAAACAACTTGATGTAAATATTTGAATAAGTTACCAATATTATTTTAAAAATATGTAAGATTAAAATCTATAGGAAATTGAGTGTAGTTTCCAAGATACTAGTTGTTTTCTGAAAAAATAAGATCTATTTGAGAGAAATTTAAAATATCAATGTAGTAGTAGTAAAATTTTAGGAAAAAGACAAGAAGCAACTATCTTTCTGATCACCCTGACGATAATAGAATCATAATATTTTTTTATAATATTTTAGATAAAAGTAAAATAATCATGTATGGATGTGACACATATTTTTAAATTTTTTTTAAATAAATAATTAATTATTTTTTTTACTATAAATTTTTAATAATACAAAAACTCATATGTAAGACCATCATAAGTTGGTCAAAACTTTATGAAAGTCAAATTTGTTTAGTCCTATAGTATATAGATCATATATTGTGACACATGTTTAAGATTCAAAAAATGTGACACCATTTGACAATTATAGATATTTCTCAATCATCCTATCAATCAAGACTTTTGTCAGAATATCGCCACTTTGCGGCCCCTCATGATCCTCCAGATACATTTTTATGAAATACATCCTTGTTTTCTTAGTTATATCATCTACAAAAATAACATAATAACAAGAGCCACCAAGAGAGGATGCCTAAGCTACTCCCCACACATTTTAATGCACAATCTCTAATTTCTCATTGTTCTTCTCCTTCCCAACCTTGAGAAATCTAGCTCTTTTCTCTCTACCATAAACATAGTTTTCACAAAGCTCTAAATCAATTTTCTTTTGTCCTAGAAAAATAATTTAAGAGTCAATAATTTTAATCCCTCTCACTCATGTGCCCAAGTCTATGGTGCCACATTTTTGTATCTATTATGGTAAAACCTATTGTAGTTGTCCTTGGGTTAACTTTTTCTATAACAAGTAAGGTAAAATAAGTATTACGAGTATAAAAATATAGTGTACCTACCTTTCCACTTTTAGCTACTCCTAATTCCCCTTTAGTGACCTTCCATACATTGTTTGTAAAGGTAACTATGCATCCTTCACTACTTATTTGTTCTGCAAAAATTAAATTTCTTCTTAAATTAGGGACATCCCTTACCTCCTACAATAACTAGTCATTTTCATTCTATAACTTAATTTTTATCTTGCCTTTTCCAACAGTTTGATAATGGTTATCATCACAAAAATATACCTGTGTAAACTCACCTTGAATATAATCTATATGATGGACTTGAAAAGCACTCAAAGGGGGGAGTGAATCAGTGATACCAAAAACCAAACTACTTCAAACACTAACCGGTAGATGAACCTAACAAAGATTTTAAACACAAAGTATGTAATCCAAAATGATATAGAAACATCCACAAAAAGTAAAGCATCACCCATAACACAAGTGTTTGTACATGGAAAACCCAAATCCATAAAAACAATGGTGAGATGGAACTCACAATTTAACTATCTACAGTAATAGATAACTGTCTGGTTAAGGTCTACTAAGTGCTTTGCTAGGAGAAAATCTTGTTAGAGATCCCAAGCTTTATTAGAATCTTATACCATGTTAAAGGTAGTACCCTGTTAGGAGTAACCTTGTTGGAGGATTTAAAATTCTAAACTAATGGATCACCGTGTTAAAGGATTTATAAATTGAAGCTTGTTAGAGCTTACCCGGTTAAGGGATTTGATTCTGCTGTAATGGTTAGAAAACAACAAGAATGGTTTGATTTGTTTTGAATAGCACAATACTTTCTTAAGGTTGTTCTAAGCATATTCAACACTGTTATTTGACACACTCTTCATCCTAAAACTTATCACTCTTCAACAAAATTTTTTCTCTCTTCATGCATACATCATTATCATAACATCTCTCTCAAATGATTCACTAAGATGTCATTAAATAGATTCAAATTTCATGTTGGCCTAAGGAAATTAAAATACAATTTCCTAGGTGCAGTGTATCTAGTCAAGTTACCATAACTCATCAAAAAAATTGGTGCCTAAGTAGTCGGTGCTGGTAACTCATCATAAAAACTAACAAATACTGGTTGGAACAATTAATAGTAGTTTGAATAAAACATATGAACCGGTGTCCTTGAATCTTCACTTGATCTCCATCTTGATCTTCATCTTGATGCTGACTTAGTATAAGAACAAGTTATCTCTTATGCACATACCAATTCATAGAGTACCGGTTAGAGATTAACCACTAAGTATATCGATTGACAATGTAAACAATTGAAGTTACACCGGTAGTCAATATAATCATATGTGTGTGTGTGAGTGTTTCATCAATGATAACAAATGATGAATACATTACAATCATCATCAAGCCAACAATCTCCCCATTTGGCATTGATAGCAACACTTAGAAACTTTTACAATAATACTGCTAAGTGTGCATACACAACAAATTTACACATATACTCATGCTCCCCCTTAATGCATATATTAATAAAAAAATTTCAAAAGCACACATACATATTTCTACTCCCCCTTTACAATAATGCCAAATTTAAAAGGTAAAATATATACATATGTATATAAAAAATTTGTATCAAAGTGTTCAAAATATATAACAACAACTTTAAAAGTTCATGCATTAGCTAATCTCTTAAAAATAGAATTGTAGCTATTCTTAATCTATGACAAAGCATTTTCCCATTATTCGAGAATGTTCTCAATATACTCGAATGTAGACATCAACTGTGAATCGAATTATTTCATTGAGTCCAGTGTGCAGGTTTCAGGGGTTGCAAGAATAGCTTATCCATTGGAGTAGGCTATTTGAAGTATGTCTACTTGTGATGTGAGTAGACTTTTGAATTATTTAAGAGATCAAAGTCTCTCTGCCTTCTCATTATCATATATGTCTAGTATATTATGCAAATATTTCCAGTCTTTAAGAGATCAGAGCCTCTCTACCTTCTCATTATCATATATGTCTAGTCTTTAAATGT
The DNA here is from genome assembly GCF_030272615.1 of Cryptomeria japonica. Lineage (NCBI taxonomy): Eukaryota > Viridiplantae > Streptophyta > Pinopsida > Cupressales > Cupressaceae > Cryptomeria > Cryptomeria japonica. The sequence continues at coordinate 87,853,729 of NC_081411.1, read as the reverse complement.
CTTCACTTTCTACAGTATCCACAATCATTTCTTCCTCTAGATTGAGAGATTCCATTCTCTGACTTCTCTCATGACTTCTCATGATTTCTTAGGATATTTCCTCTTTCCTTCGATCTTCCCCTATTCTTTATATTAAAAAAGGTAGCCAATGATGTTTAAGTTTGACCTATTCTTTTCTATCACATCTGCTTATTTAGGATAACACCAACACCATCATCAAATTTTAAAGTGTTTGTACCAAAGACAAAGTTACTTACAAACCTATTCCAACTTTCTTGCAAAGAATATTAAATTAAAAGAGCTCCAACCTCTTCATCAAAGTTTATATTCAGAGAATTCAATTGATGGGTAACTGTATTAAATTCATTTATGCAATTTTCTACAGATCCTTCTTCACTCATTTTCGTATTTAACAAATGCATCATAAGAAATACCTTATTCAAAGGTAACCATTTCTCGTACAAATTATCCAGTGCCTCAATTGGGGCTTCCATCATTATTGCTTTTAATATATTGAATTTTATAGATAGTACAAAGTACAATTGAATTATCCTTAGTTCCTTTCTATCTAGAATCCTCAAGTCTTCATCTAACATTGTTCTAGGTTTCTTTTTCAAACATTTCAATGACCGCCATAGATCCTTTTGATATAGGTAATCCTCCATCTACATTTTCGATAGATAATAATTTTGTTTATTTAACTTGTCAACCTTAACTTTTGTTTCTTCCATTGCTTACACTAAAATTTGAAAGTCCCTGCCAATTCATAGCCACTCCCCTCTAGTTACTTTAACATACACATAGGAGTCATATTTAGGAATGTGGAACACATATTCTATAACATACAAAGAGATATCAAGGATAAGATTGTTGAGATGGCCCTACACTCTCCTTTTATTGGGCTTGTAATTCCATGCACACACCATTATCAAGTTTAGATATTACATTGCAATTGGGAACCCTTTTGGCAGAGTAAGCCCTAGATGGACCAATGAGGTAGGGTAAGTAGCCCTTCCATTTTCCTTGGCCATAATTTTCAACACTCATTTAGTTCCATATGACCAATATCATCATCTCTATTATCCCTATATGATGAGTGTAATTTAGTGGGAAATAGGTAATAATGAAACCTGTACTTAATGGCTACTACTCTTCACCCAAACATCAACAATTTTGCACTCAAAAGAGTCATATTAGAAATAATGTTGAAAAAAATGACATCAATATAATTACTCTTATTGGTGATATATAATTAGAAAAGAAAAGTAGAATATCAATTCTAAGAGACTATACTATGAACATGAAAATTAAACTACAAACTATCACTAGTCGGGGATTGGAAGATCCTTGATCCAAAGCTTTATTTTGAGGCTTGAAACTTATCAAGGATCAATGATTATTTTATCTCCAATCCTCAATTAATACACACCATGAGATATGAGGGTTGAGGGTCATTACTTCTCTAGTACCCAAGAGATTATATGTTGGCATTCATCCATAAGGGCCTATTAGACCTTAATGTGATGTTTTATGGAAAACTTCAAATTAAAAGATCAAAAACCTGTTATACAATGTAAGGACACTACCTTCAATAAATGGGATCCACTTGATGGTGAAATTATTGAGATAATGTCTCTTCATGGTTGTATCAAGAAGAAGATTAAGATCCAACAAAAATACCCAAGAAGATATATCCAAAAGTATCAGCCATAGTGCAGAAGATGGGTTATAAAGGACACAGCTTGGGGCTGAAAGAGAAAAGAATCAAAGCACCAATAAATCTCATCCTGTACAAGTATAATAGGGCTTTGATTATATTCTATTACATAAGATCACTATCACTAGCACCCACCGAAGCTTTTGGATGTCAAAGACTTTGATGAAGAGAAGTTTCATGAAATGCCTTTTAAACATGAATATGACATCTTCTTTGACACCCAGATCAACACCATCACCCCCATAACCACTTCCACCATGCATGAGCTGCAACTTGTTCACCATGAGCTTATAGATTGGGACCAACAAGATAAATTTGTTCTAGACATCTGTGTTGATGACAATGTTGTCATGACTCTCCTAACTATGCATAATTTAGAAGACTGCAACAGAGTTCATGGTATTCAATTACATAAAAAAGGATACTTAGGTAATTGATTCAATGCCCTTAATCGCAAAAAATATAATAAAAACAAAAATCATGATTCCCTAGGTGAAAACCTCTCTAAGGCACCTTTGGTTGAGGAAACAAAAATGGCATATTTGAAAGTGAAAACCTGGATCAGGCACTTGAGGATGAGGAACTTGACCTTCCTACCATTGGCCCTCCTCAATAGGATAGCTCAACTTTACTAATAGAGGGAATATACACTATCAATGTGGGCACTGAAGACACTTCGAAGAACATGCCCATTGCTAAGTCCATGTTGGATCAAGAGAGATGGGACTTTACCAATTTTCTCACAAAAATAAATATCAATTTTGCTTGGTCGTATGTTGACATGTCAGGCCTAGCTCCCGACTTGGTAGTTCACAATCTTGTTGTTCATCCAGATACAAAACCAGTAAAGCAAACTTTTTGCAAGATGCATCCACATATTGCATTCTTTGTCAAATAAGATCCTCAAAAGATGTTCAATGTTGGATTTATAAAACCAATAGACTATCCTGAGTGGGTAACCAATGTTGTACCTATCGACAAACCTTCCAGGGCCATCCATATTTGCACAAATTTCTAAGATTTGAATAAAGCCTTCCCTAAGGACAATTTCCCACTCCCTAATATTAACATAATTATAGACCTCAGAGTGGGACATGAAATTTTATCACTTATAGATGGATTTTCTAGATATAATCAGATTAGGATCATAGAGGAATACCAACACAAACATCATTCACAATACCATGAGGCACCTTTTGTTTTCTTGTCATGCCTTTTGGTCTCAAGAACGTCGAAGCTACATACCAACGAGATATGACAACAATTTTCCATGACCTTTTGCACAAAATCATGTAATATTAGTGGATGATCTTATAAGAAAATCCAAGACAAGACACAAGCACATCCCTATCCTAAGGAAACTTTTTGATTAATTGGAAAAATATAAACTACAATTGAATCCCAGGAAATACATCTTTGGTGTCACATTGGGGAAACTGCTAGGCTTTATTGTTTTACGTAGAGTCATAGAGGTTGATCCTACAAAGGTGAAATCTATCATGGAAATGCCTCCCCCAAAGACCCTTAGAATGTTGTTCATCCTCCAAGGAAACCTCCAATCCATCAGACTCTTCATCTCACACCTTGTAGACAAATGTCACCTATTTTCCCACCTATTACACAAGAATACTTAATTCAAATGGGACTATCTGTGTGAGAAGGATTTTGAGAAACTCAAATAATATCTTGCATCCCCTCTAACTTTTATGCCTCATATTCTAGGATAGCCACTTCTTTTGTACATATCAGCTACTATAGTGGAATTGGTGGCATTATTGGCACAACAAATGATTAGGGAAAAGAGAATGCTATATACTATATTAGTCACACATTAGTAGGGCATAAGCTATATTATACCCCTATTTAAAGAGAATTCTTAGCACTTGTCTTCAACACACAAAATCTTCAGTACCACATATTTAACAATAAAATAAAATTGATTGCTAAGATTGACCCTCTGAAGTACCTCTTGTGAGAGGTTACTCTCACTAGCATAAATTCAAAATCGGTCATGTTGTTAAGTGAATTTGACATTGAATGTATAGATACATAAGCAATCACAAGACAAGTAATAGCAGACTAGTTGGTCGATGCTCTTCTTCCAAGTGATCACCATACCCTCATAGAATTTTCAATTTAATTCATATTGACGGTCATTACATCCTCCATGTGGAAGTTATACTTTGATGATTGTTGCTCCTAAACTAGATCGGGGGCAGCTATACTATTGATCACATCCCAACAAGATTTCATCCCTAAATCATACAGGATATTAGAATTACATGTCTATGGTGATTCCCAACTTGTCATTAAACAATTCAATGATGAGTATCAAACAAAATATGTCAAGCTTCTTCCTTATCCAGTATGCTTGAAGACCTCAAGAAACATTTTACATCAATCAAGTTTGATCAGATTCCATGTACCAACAACAGAGTTGTAGATGCAATGACGACTATTTGTTCCCTCCTTTAGATGTTGGCACATAGAAAAAAATGTGAGTTTTAAGTCCAAAAAATCTTCATACCGGCATATGATCTACTTGAGTCTAAAATGGTGTGTGTACTCGTTGCTCCCAAAACCCCTTTGTATCAAGAGGCATTCACTTACCTAAGAGATAACACCATTCTACCACACCTCACCAAAACCCAACAAAAAATATTTATTCACCGATGTGCACATTATACTTGTTGGCATTTTGGCACTAAGTTATCATTGATGTTAATTGGTGAAGATGTGCAACCGGTACAGGATGCTTTATCGGTTAATAGGACAAGAACACTCTACTGGAAAAGGGTCTTACCATTATGTGTCTCCTAAACCAACTACGTGTTGGTAGGTCATGTCTTGATTGGTATGATGCCATATGGAGTTGAGGTGGTGAGTGGGTTGTGGTTGATGAAGCCTCATCGATGGGGTTGATGAAATAGATAATCGTCATTAATGAAGGAATCGCAAATCAAGGGATTGCATCAGACCGATTCTAGCTTGAGGAAGATCGAATAGCTGGCACCTGGATCAAAGCAAGAAGATCAGATTGAAAGAATACCTTGAGAAGGAAACAATAGAGGCATTAATAGCAGTTTGATAGCTGAAGGTTAAGATAATGGATCACGCTTTATTTTATCTCGAAAAGGTGTTTTAGAAGGCGTGAAAATGGCAGAGATGAATAGATGGACACCAAGAAAGATTAGATCATGCAAGATCTGATAGGATTTGGTTTTTCTTATAGATGGTGAGGAAACCCTAACCATCAAATTTTGAATTGCCTTTTGGCAGGAAATCATCTAGTAAGAGGTGTGAGCTCCAGACAGAATAGAGTTGATGTTGTGAAAATTGAGAGGAGAAAAAGGGGGAAGAGTGAGTGAGGAGAAAAACTGATGAAGGTAATTTGAGAAAGTTGCCATGAGAGAAAGGAAGCAAACTGGTGAGAGGATCCTACTGGTAGTATCATAGTCAGATAGTTGAATCTAACTTGAAAGGTGAGGTAGAGCAGGTAGCATCCTAGTGTGATACAGTGAGTTGAGAGACTAAGTGTTAAAGGGAGAGAAAGATAGCATAGAGTTATTTGATTCAAGAGTTGTAGAACTCATTTGCAGCAAGAAGCTTTAATTGTATTCAAATAGTATTTCAATATACATCACCTAGTTGAAGCTAGGTGCAGGGGTTGGTGCTCCTTGGGTTGGTGCCCTAAAAGAGTAGGGGTTGGTTTTCCTTGTGTTGGTGCCCAAAACCTTTGTAAGTTGGTAATTTACCTGTGAGGCTAGATTGGAGTAGTAGTCTCCAGCAACTCTTCTCATCGAGGTTTTTCTCATATTGGGTTTTCCTCGTAAATCTAGTGTTGTGAATCTCTTGAGTGTGCATGATCTCCTTGTTTTTTTTTTCTTACATTGCTAGTATGATTCTTTAGTGGTTAAGTAAATAGTTGATTGTCCAGGATTGGATATAAATGAGTTAAAACTAAGAACCACTGATTCATCACCCTCTTAGTTGTAATATGTGTTCATCAATTGGTATCAGAGCCTAGTTCCCAGTTAATTTTAAAACCTTGGGTAGACTCTAGACCTTGACCACAATTGCAAGATGTGAGTCTACTTCCTCAAAAGCCCCCATGTTTGATGGATCCAACTATTCCTTTTGGAGCAGAAGAATGGAGACCTGTATTTCATCTCTTGGCTTTGATATGTGGATGTCAGTCAGAAATGGGTATGTCATTCCCAATACTCTTCCCACTGATTGGGATGCAAAAGAGAGTATGAGAATAATGCAAAGGCAAAACATACCATCTTGAGTGGACTATCCGATAATGAATTTGTCAAATTCATGCAATGTCTCAGAAAAGGAGACATGGGACAAATTGCAAAGGTTGTCTGAGGGAGATGTAAAGGTCAAGGAAGCCAAGTTGCAAATGCTGAGGAGCCAACATGAAATCATCAAAATGAAAGATGATGAAAAGATTTTAGACTATCTTCACAGATTTGATGAAATTGTTAATACTATCAGAGGACATGGAGAAGAGATCACAGTGAGATTCTTGTCAAAAAGATACTTAGATCTCTCACTCCCAAATATGATACTAAGGTGTCAGCCATAGAAGAAGCCAAGGATCTGAAGACTTTTACAATGGATGAACTATTTGGCTCCCTGACAACCTATGAGGTGAGAACAATCAGTGTGACCTCCACAAGGAAAGAGGTGGTATTCAACATCACCAAAAAGGGAAAAGAAGCTATTACTCATAAAGAGTCCAGTGAAGACTTTGATACTGAAGTAGCAAACTTTGTTAGGAATCTTAAAAGAGCATCAAAACACTACAAGGGAAAGCTACCTCTTAAATGCTTCAACTGCGGGAAAGTAGGACACTTCGCTAAAAGTTGTCCTCATAAAGAAGCTAGTGGAGATGAGTCAAGAGAATTCAGAAGATCTTTCGACAAAGACAGAAATAGGAATGACTATCAGCAGGGAAGAGGAAGCTACCCGAACCAAAACAACCTATATAACATTAAGGATGACACAACAGATGATGAAAATCCATTAGAAGATGATGACCATGAGAATGACTGAAAAGTAAATCTCTTCATGGCACTCGACAGACCTACTGATGAAGATGAGAAAAAAGAGGATATTGAAGCTGAAGTGGATTTGGAAAGTGAACTTATCAGTTCTCTTGATGAATTGAGTAAAACAAGAAGGGAACTCAAGAGAGGTAAGATTGTTGCAATAGATGAACAAGATCTCTTGAAGCAGTCTTTGGAAGAATCTGATCAAATCATATCTAACTTAAAACTGCAACTAGAAGAAACTAAGAGGATTAGTGAAGCTACAACCCTTGATCTGTCAAAGAAAGAAAAGGAGCATCAAGAGCTGGAAGTAGAAAGAATAAAGCTCAAAAAGGAGCTTGAAGAAAGCAAGCAAGAAACAAAAACAAGAAGTAAGTATGAAGGAAACACTGAGGCTTTGGATAAGATGTTGAGCAAACAAAAGCAATCCAAAGTTGGTCAAGGTTCAACCCAAAAAGGTAAATACAACAAAGAGATAATATTCACTACTTCAATTGAAGGTGAATAAAAGAAGACATTCACAGTAGGAAAGGATGCTGGCAAAAGGACATATGCAAATGCTGTTAGAAATCAACATCCAAATCGGTATGCACAAATGAACTGGAGGCCATATTTCATGCATAAATATGAAAACTCAAGGAGGAATTCCATAATTGACCCAGAAGGATTCATGATATTTAACAACATGAATGGAAGACACCAAATGAAGAAGTTACATTCAGGACCAAGATAATCCAACCAGTATGTACCAGACTTTTATGGTTATTGTTACCAGTGTAATAAGTTTGGGCACAAAATAGCTGAATGTAGGGTAAACAATAAGCCTTCTATGAATTATGAGTAGAAATTATTTTAATGCACTCCGAGATATAGATACTACCTACTATCAGTGAAATGGATATGAAAATAAGAGTTTTGATTGTAGAAAGAACAAACCAGTACCCTACAATAATTCTAAGAATGTTCCCTTTAATGAAAATATAAAATGCTATAACTGTCAAGAATTTGGACACATAGAAAAGTCATGCAAAAACAAGAATATCAAGAAGAAAAATACAGATCATGAACTAGTAACTGAACCTGAGTAGAATATAACAGCTTACAAGAAGAAGAAAAATCAAACCAGTTTGGGTTGAGAAAGAAAAGGAAAAGGCAGGATCAAGTCTCCTAGTGCAAACTACCTTGCATGTTGAAAGTAAAAATCTATGGGTAGTAGATAGTGGCTGCTTAAACCACATGACTGGTGACAAAAGGAAATTCATTAAGCTTGAAGATTGGAATGGTGGATTGGTAAGATTTGGAGACAATTCCTCCATCAAAATAAAGGGAAAAGGAACACTAAGAATTGATGGAAAACTAAAGGCACATGATGTATACTGTGTGGAAGGCTTGAAACATAATCTGCTGAGTGTGAGTCAGATGTATGACAAAAGGTTACAAGTTCTCCTTTAACTGAACCAGTTTCCAGATAAAGAAAGGTAGTACCGGTAAATTTGTGGCTGAAGGAACAAGAACTGATGGAAATGTTTATAATCTGAAGGAATTCTACGAGTCCCAATGTATTTTAGGGCAAGTAGATGAAATTTGGTTGTGGCACAAAAGATTAGGTCACATAAATTTTGATAACCTAGTAACAATAAGAAAAAAGGAGTGTGGGAGGAATATTCCACTCATCATCAAACTGGTAAACACATTCTGTGATGAATGTGTAAAAGGTAAGCAAACAAGAGTGAGTTTCAGGACAAAGGAGAACAACACCTCCAAGCCACTTGAAATTATGCACAGATATCTATGTGGTCCAACTAGAACAAGATCACTTGGTGAAATATACTTCATGCTCTTCATTGATGACTACTCAAGAATGACATGGGTCACTTTTCTTCAAGATAAATCACAAGCTTTTGAAAGATTCAAGATCTTTCAAAAGATGTTAGAAAAGGAAAGTGGGTAAAAATTAAAATTCCTAAGATCAGACAGGGGTGGAGAGTTCACATCAAATGAATTTAAAGATTACTATGAAAAACATGGAATTAGAAGGCAATACTCTTCTCCTAGAACACCCCAATGGAATGGAGTGGTAGAAAGGAAGAACAAGATAGTCAAAGAGATGGCCAGAACCATATTGAATGAGGCTAGTATGCCTAATAGTTATTGGAAAGAAGTTGTGCATACTGCTACATACACCTTAAACTGGGTACAATTAAGAACAAACAACAATTTGACCCCTTATGAGCTATGATATGACTGGAAGCCATCAATCAAATATTTCAAAGTATTTGGAAGCAAGTGCTTCATCAAGAAAGATATGGATGGTTTGGGATGTTTTGAGTCTAGGAGTGATGAAGGGATCTTCCTTGGTTACTCATATAACAACAAATCCTACAAATGCTACAATAAAAGACTAAGAAGAGTTGTGGAAAGTGTGTAGGTTAACACAAATGCACAAAGGATCTCGACCATAGGTTAACTGGTATGATGGCTCTGGTGTTGAATATTATGAAGCTCATACAGAAACTATACCAAAAGTAGCATCCCAAAAGGCTCCCAATTGGTATGTACAGTTGAATCACCCAGAAGAGAAAATTCTGGGGAATAAGAATGATGATGTGGAAACTAGAAGAAGACTTTCCTGAAATGATGAACATGTCAACCTACGCCTCATGACTGAAGTTGAACCCAAAACTTTGATTGATGCTAGCAAGAAACAAGAATGGATGGATGCCATGGAAGAAGAACTACACCAAATTGAGAAGAACAAGACTTGGGAGTTAGTCCCTAGACCGGAAGACAAGAATATCATTGGTACAAAGTGGGTCTACTGGAACAAAATGAATGAAGAGGGTAAGATTGTAATGCATAAAGCTAGACTAGTGTGCAAAGGATACTCTCAAGTAGAGGGGATTGAATTTGAAGAAACATTTGCACCGATGGCTAGACTAGAAACAATTAGGATGTTTCTAGCTTACTCTGTCTACAAGAGCTATAAAGTATACCAAAAGGATGTAAAATTTTCTTTTCTTTAAGGAAATTTAGAAGAACTATACATGAAACAACCGAAAGGATTTCAGCTGCATGATGATGAGATATTTGTGTGTCATTTAAAGAAGGCTTTGTAAGATTTGAAGCAAGCTCCTAGAGCATGATACTCAAGATTAGATCAATATCTGAAGGAGCAAGGATTCAAAAAGGGAAGTGTTGACAGTAATTTATACATAAGGAAAGATGGAAACCACATGATTATTTTGGTTGTGTATGCAGATGACATCATCTTTGGAGGCAACAAGGATTCTCTCTACAAAGAGTTTGTTGATTAGATGCAGTCAAAATTTGAGATGTCAATGCTTGGTGAATTGACTTACTTTCTTGGCTTGCAGATATTACAAAAATATAAAGGAATATTTATCTTAGAAGTCAAGTATGCAAAGGAGACGCTGAAGAAATTCCAATGAAAAGATTTCAAACCGGTAAGCACTCCCATGGTGACCGACAACAAATTGAGTAAAAATGATGAATCATCGGTAGTGGATCAGACTCTGTATAGATCCATGATAGGCAGTCTATTGTATCTAATTGATTCAAGACTGGATATAGTTCATGCGGTATGCATGGTTGCCTGATTCCAAGCTGCACCAAAGTAGACACACATGAATGTTGTTAGCAGAATTTTTAGGTACCTACAAGGAACTCTCAACTATGGTTTGTGGTATCCTAAAAAGGGAAATTTTATCTTTGAAGTGTACACTAATGCTGATTGGGTAGGAAGCATTCAGGATAGAAAGAACACAAGTGGTGGTGCCTTCTTTCTAGGTGATCAGTTGGTCTCATGGCATAGAAAGAAGCAGGACCCAGTCTCCCTATCTACTGTTGAAGCCAAGTATATTTCTGCTGCTACATGTTTCTCTTAGGTGCTTTGGATGAAGAAAACTCTCAAAGATATCCAAGTGGAAATCACTGATCCCATTCTTATCCCATGTGACAATTCGAGTGCAATAAGCATAGCAAACAATCCAGTCATGCATTCTAGAACAAAACACATTGCATTCAAATACCACTTCCTCAGAGACAAGGTTGAAGGACAAGAGGTAAGAATGGACTATGTTCCTACTGGTGAACAAGTAGCAGACATTTTCACCAAACCACTACCGGTAAGCATGTTTGAGTACCTCCAACACAAGTTAGGAGTTGTATCATCTGCCTAGGAAGAATCATGTGGCTCAGGGGGAGCATGGTATGGATAAAAGGTGGAGTACACATGTACCCTTTGTCATTATGTCAAAGGGGGAGAAATCTACCGATATGAAATGGACTATGAGAAGTTGACATCAATGCCAAAAGGGCATATTATTGGCATTTTGGCACTAAGTTGTCATTGATTTCATTGTTGGTAGGTCATGTCTTCATTGGTGTGATGCCATATGGAGCTAAGGTGGCGAGTGGATCATGGTTAATGAAGCCTCATCGACGAGGTTGATGAAACAGATAATCGTCATTAATGAAGGAACCACAAATCAAGGGATTGCATTAGACTGATTGCGGCTTGAAAATGATGAGGGGATTAGTTGGTGCGTGGATCAAAGCAAGAATATTGGATTGAAAGAATACCTCGAGAAGGAAACAACAGAGGCATTAATAGCGGTTTGACAGTTGTACGTTGACATAATGGATCGCGCTTTTCTTTATCTAGAAAACGTGTTCTAGAAGGCATGAAAATGGCGAAGATGAACAGATGGACATCAACAAAGATCAGATCATGCAAGATCTGATAGTATTTGGTTTGTCTTGTAGATGGTGAGGAAACCCTAACCATTAAGTTTTGAATTTATTTTTGGCGGGAAGTCATCTAGTAAGAGGTGTGAGCTCCAGACAGAAATGTGTTGATGCTATGAAGATTGAGAGATGAAAAAGGGGGAAGAGTGAGCGAGGAGAAAAACCGATGAAGGTGAGAAAGTTGGAGTGAGAGAAAGGAAGCAAACTGGTGAGAGGATTCTACCACTAGTATCAAATTCAGATAGTTGAATCTAACTAGAAAGGTGAGGTAGAGCAGGTAGCATCCTAGTGTGACATAGTTAGTTGAGAGACTCTATATGAAAGGGAGAGAAAGATCAAAGAGAGTTATTTGATTAAAGAGTTGCAGACCTCATTTGCAACAAGAAGCTTTAATTATATTAAAATGGTATTTCAATATACATCACCTAGTTGAAGCTAGGTGAAGGGGCTAGTGCTCCTTGGGTTGGTGCCCAAAATCTTTGTAAGTTAGCAATTTACTTGTGAGGCTAGATTGGCGCAGTATTCTCCAGCAACTCTTCTAACCGAGGTTTTTCCCATATTGGGTTTTCCTCATAAATCTGGTGTTGTGAATCTCTTGAGTGTAAATAGTTGATTGTCCAAGATTGGATAGAAAGGAGTTAAAATAAAGAACAACTGATTCACCACCCTCTCACTAGTACTCTGTGTTCATCAATACTATCCTTAGTGACACCCTATTAAGAAGGCATTTCAATGATTCCATCTTAAGGTGTAGATAAACAAACAAGCGACTAAAAGGGCACTAGATGAAGTGCATAAATGTATCTGTGGGGTGCACTCGAGCTACCTCACTTTGGCAAAAAATCTCTTACGAATAAGATACTACTAGCCTACAATGGAAGTAGATGCATACAATCATGTGAGGAATTGTACCTCTTGAAAGAAGTATGGCAACAAGTTTTATGCCTGGTTATTAGATCTGCAGCCTTTTATCGCACCCTCACCCTTCTCACAGTGGGGAAATGATCTGATTGGGAAAATCCACCCTGCATCCTCCAATGGTAATAAACTCATCATTACCACCACTGAATACTTCACCAAGTGGGTAGAATCCATCCCTCCTACCTTCACCATTGGCAAATATATCTCTAACTTTGTTCTGAAACATTTAATCTATCGATATAGAACCTGAAGGTCATCATCATGGATAATGGTAGACCATTCAAAAATTGGGATGTTAGAGAGCTCTGTCAAAAGTTTGATATCCAACACTACTTCTCCACCCGTATCACCAATAAGGTAAAGGTCTAGGTGAGGCCTCTAATAAGACATTAGTTAAAATTCTTGAAAACACAATCAATGAAGTTGGCCATGACTGACATCTCCAATTCCATCCTTCTCTGTGGGCTTACCGCACCTCCATCTGTACACCCATAGGCACTACTCCATATTCCCTTGTCTTTGGCTCTAAAGTTATCCTCCCTATTGCGATCGATATTTCCTCCCTAAGGGTATTGTTATAAAACATCCTCTGAGATGAGGAAAACATAGTTGTTAGGCCGCAAGAGCTAGAATCATTGGATGAAAGGTGCCTTAAGCCCTTAAACCATCTGTGGGTATATCAGAATCACCTACGGTTGAGTTACGACAAGAAAGTCAGAACCCGGTAATTTTAAGTTGGTGATCTTGTCCTTGTGAAAAGTCAAGTAAACCTTCAATTAAGAGAGAAGAAGTTATGTAAGTTTGAGCCTAATTGGCTTGGCCCCTATGTGATCACAACAAAGTATGGGGGGGGTGAATCAATTTTCTAATAAATTCAAACCAAAAACCAATTAACCAACTTAATGCTTAATACCGGTAAACCAGTTAAGTATGCCAGTAGACAGTGTTAACAATAAATTGATATACCGGTAAGGATTATTGCATGAAACATAAACATAAAGTCATCCACAACACATGACACCAATATTTGTACGTGGAAACCCTGTAAGGTGAAAAACCATGGTGGGAAACCTTACCCACAATCAGATGATACTACTACAGATAGTAAGTGTACAAAAAGGGGTCTGCACATGCAGAAAGGCCAATAGCCTAGAGCTCACTGCTCAATCACAAATGGGAGTCACATTGACTACAATTGGATGGTTAAATCCAATAAGAATGTACTGCACAAAATAGCATATTCATATGCTAGATTCAGTACCGGTGTAATGTTGATATGCTTCTACAAAAACCTAAGTTCACCTTTAAATGATGTCTTTGTGTATACCTCTGCTTGATCTCACATATACCTTCCCACAATTCTTTTTCGCATTCCACACTTGATCTTACAAATAAGATCTTACATTTATACCATACCCTAAGACCAATTTTAGTAGGTCAGCTCTACAAGATATTACAATAACAACATTTTACAAATAATATAATATCCGATGCAATAACCGATTGAACATGTCATCTTAATGCATTTACAACAATAATAAATCATCTGCATAGCGTGCCATGCTGATCTGGAAAAGATAAACCTACCAGTGTAACCCTAGATAACCTTGACCTATTTGCCGATAAAAGCAAATATGAAAATATGAATATACCAATGATTATTTCTTCAAAATAAAGTGTCCACATGATGTCTACGACATTACCAAGTGTCTTCCATATCATTCTAGGTACCAGTGAAAATATTTTATGCCTAGTACTCAGAATGTCACCAATTTTCTTAAAATCTGAAAAATTCAAAAACAGAAAAAACAAAGTAAAATAAATTAAAAAATGAAAAAAAAAATTCAAAAAATTAAAGAAAAATGATAAATCATCCATCAGTGAAAACCACTTTGTGATGCTATGGGAAATTACCTTAGTGAAACCTATGCACAAGCGTCAAGGTAAATATCCAGGATCCATCTTCTATCAGGCTAGACTTGTTACCCACCACTCACCCTTTGGATATCCATGTTCGCTACCATCCAACCTCTCTACAATAGCATTCATCATCGGCATACTCACCCGCACCTTATAGAATGATCACTTGCATAATGATGAGTCTTTTATTGAATCGTGAATTAGGATCAACCCTTTAATCTGAACTTTTAGCCCATTATATTGAGCTTTATTCTATCAAACTAAGCTTTTCCCTGTATCCTAAGCTTGTGCCTCCATGTGAGCTTCATCGAATCTTGGTGTCAATCCTATGTGTGCAGGTCAGTCCTCATGGTCATCTGGTCAATTTCCTAGTCAATCTTATCCACCTTATCCTTTTCCATTGGTATGAATCCTTCCCTCGCCTGGTAGTTTAATATTTTATCCTAATCCTACTCTTGGCAAGAGGCATCAGTTAGTCATGTGTGCTCAAGTGACTTGTTCAATTTTTTGGATTTTTTCATTTTCAACTTGCATCTATTTTCCAATGACTACTCCTATCTACGACTCTCTGGATCCTCCATATCCTGGTATGTTTATAGTGGGTTTATAGCAGGGCATGTTTTCATGGTATGGCATGTTTGGGATCTCTCTTGTACAGAAAGTTAAAGGTCTGTATCTTTAAATAGAAAAAATTTTGTTATGCCTTTACAATGAGTGTATTTATTACATGTTTACACTAAAACTTTCTTTGGGATATACAAACAACAATACATCCATTCAGCAGTCTTATAATATTACAATATATGATTTAGAAACATAATTCGCTCACATTATTACAGAGTTTGCAAATAAATTCCAAAATGTAAGAAAATTATTATTATTTCCCTCCTTAGTGCTTATTTCACTTAATAGGGAAGTATTGTAGCAATAGGTTTCTAGGTTCAAATCGAAAATACCTAGAAATAGTGTAATGACTGGAAACTAGGTTTGTTGGTTTGTTGTAGCAATAGGTTTCTAGGTTCTCAGTTCAAATCTGATCCAGTACTAAAACTCTTTCTTCTTCATCATGTGAATTCTTTCCTCATCTTGTTGGGGCAATTCATCATAAGAGATCAAATTTTCTTCACTTCTACTATAGGCTCCTTAGTTATTGTTGGTTATTCTTCAAAGAATACACAATGGTGCAGAGATCTCAGAGCCACCACCCACAATTTATGATATATTTTCTTGTGATATGGATAAATCTTGATAGAACTTACATTGAAAAGTGAATTTCAATAGATTACCAAGCAACACTTATGACAATTGACTCAACCGACAAAGATCTAGATTACTATACGCACATGACTGTTTATGCAAGTGTTCCCCAATGGATAGGGGATATTTTAGTTGATGGCTCATATAGGCTAATCTCAACCATTATACATATTTCAGGATTTACTTAACCAGATATTTTGGATAGTTCCCTAGTAGAGTTACCATTTTTTGTTGGTTTCCTAGAACACACTTAGGCAAGGTTTTTTTTTCACTATCCTTCATGGACATAAACCAAGTTGAGCCCTCAAATCATGCGTGGAGAGGCCAACCTCCAGACTAGGTTTTAGAAAACTTAGGGGGGACTTGTACCAAGAATGTGACAAGGTTACTTTTTTGGCTATCCTTTTATAGTTTGGGCTTTGTAAAACCCGGGATGGTGTTCCCTTAATGCTGCTGCAATCTGCGCATCACACTTGCAAATAAAATTAAAACAATGTAGATGGCCTCACTCCTAAAAGGGAACTTAATGAAGAGGGGGAATGCTACAGAGTAGCTAGCTCTTAGTGATCATCAACCTGCTTTAGAGTGTGAGGAGACTTCTTGACAAACATCTACATAGATAGAAAATGAAAAGGACATTGTCATATTATCAATGTTATAGCATGTTTTTGATGAACCTTTGAGCGCAAATTTGTTATAGAAAATGACTGAAGGAAATGATCAGTGTCTTATCCATTCGGCAACTGAAATAACGTAAGATAAAAATGCAACAAAACTTTCATATAATAGCTTTTTTATCTTCAGACAACACTGCCTTATAGTGTATCTCATTTGTTTATCCCAACCCAAAATACTTATCAGAATCCCTATATGAGTGTCATTCTACCTGCAAATCCTATCTAAGCGGTTTAACCATCCGCTTAGGTTAGAGAATAAGATACAAAAAAAATGCATCACAACAATGCAACAAATGAGAAAACCCTTGATCTTACTCATTTAAAATAAAATAGAGTCATACATTGGATAAAATAAATTCCGACAAAGTGTTCATTCGTTTCATAAGTTATTTTTTGTTACATATTATATTACATACAACTCCTTCATGAACCTACCAGTGAACTAAGATACAAAACCCATTTTATTTGTATTCTTCAAATTCCTATTACAGTCTACTCACTTCACCTAAACCTACTATACATGACCAAGGAATTGAATCCAAACTGTCTTCACCCAATTTCTCAACCCTTGTCTCATGGCTCTGATTTCAATTTGATAGGAATAAGGGAGCAATAAGATTCAGGCCAAAGTAGACACCTATCACAAGCTTATAAGATTGCTTGTTACTTTGTTACAAAACATTCCTCATAGTCTCCCAAAAGACTATCCTTGCTAGCATTAATGATGAAGTAGAACCGAAATTCCTAACTGAATTTTGGTAGAAATAAAAACTTTTGAGCCATGCCACTATCATCCTTGATATTTCCAGATGGACCATGAGATGCACCTTGATATATTCAAATTATTTCCCCCCTCCCAAAAAAGATTTAGATCCCACAAAGAGGTAAAATCTCCTCTCTACTAAAAGAGGAGTTCAAGCCTTCATGCCCACGATTAGAGAAAATGCAAAGAGGAGCTTGTAGGGGAACAAAGAAGGAGGAGAAGGAGTTGCATCTTGCATGTCATTGTAGAAATGGTTGGCTGCCACATCCTCACCAGCCCTATTCTTCCCCTATTCCTTCATGAGGCTCATTTAGGTCTCTGCCAATGGATGACAGAGAAGAAGAAGAGGATGTATCGTGTAGGGCTTGTTCTGATAATAAATTTATTCCAAGTCTCCATTGACTATCCTCCCCGGTTCCAAGACTCCATCGAATATAAGCATACTCACTCCCAAAGGGGATCCATTCGGTATCATAGTTCTTAGTGTAACACCTCGCACAATAGTGCTCAGAAATTATCTTCATCTTGTTCAAAACCTTTCAAGAAGATAATGAATTTTCTGTTTTTTGTACCAATTAATGACACCACACAACCATACTTATAATGAAAATACCTCTCTGGGCAGTGTTCATGCATGTGAAAACATCACCATTTCTTATTTTCTACTCATCCCACTCACAAATGGATTCAAGAAACTATATCCATCAAATCAAGAACATCGTGAGACCTAAACTATCAATTCACTTCTTTCTGATAAAGTTCACCTTAAGTCAATAATTTTGTTTTTGATTTCTTGTCTGTAAATTCTTTACTTTAGAATCTTCTTCCTTGCATACAGAGTCTTTATCTATTGAAAGTATCTTGGTAACAATTTCTTGATTTTTGTCTAGCTATGAGAATCTCTGATAGTACGCATCCTTTGATTTTGTTGATAGGTCCTTGAAAATTTCGTTTCTAGCTCAAAAAATCATCCTTATCCATTTCATCCCTCTAAAAATCTTGATTCTCTTTTTGTGGTGGCACAAAAAACATGCAGATGTTTCCACCTCAGCTGTTGACATCTTTATCTTTCTAATATGACTCAACCCAACAAAACACCTTTCAAATCGGTATTTCATGAGTCGATTGGCATCTACTTGCTTAAAATTGTTTTTTCTTCTTCCAAGTCGATAGAGGTGTCTTCTTTTGTCTTTATTTTCTTGCATGAATAAGAATGAAATGACCACATTTACCTTTTTTGAAACACACTATACATCCATCGTAGATCTATCCAGCATGGTACATCGCGTGATCACCATCCATCAATATCAATATTGAACTTCCAACGTAGCAAGTGAGCCCTTTAAAACTTAAGGGAGCATCGTCAAATCATCCTAGAATTTTTGCTATGTTAGCTACCCTCTTATTAGACTTTCTCAACCCACTTGGGACACATGGAATCATCCTAGGATGTCACAGTCCTTAATCTCCCCGCATCTTTCATCACGGGACAGTGAGAGCCAACTGATCTACTCGTCCATTATTTGCAGCTTTTTGTAGTCCGCCCAATCTGGTCGTTATCCTTCGAGCATATTTTCTGTATAGGTCATAACATCTCCATCTATTTGAAATGCATAAAAATTTATGGGACTTTGAGTTTCTCATCATTTAATCGTGAAAGCATATCCAAAATATCTAAGTCGTACTTAGGGAAATAAAAACCTACAGAAATATTAAAAAGCGGGGCTCGACCATAATGCAAAAGACATAGTCTTTATTGAAAAATTAAAAGGTCAGTAGGAGATAACATCCTAGTGGACATCACTAATCCCATTCTCATCCAGTGTGACAATTCGAGTGCAATAAATATAGCAAAGAATCCAGCCATGCATTCTAGAATAAAACACATTGCAATCAAATACCACTTCCTCAGAGAGAAGGTTGAAGAACAAGAGGTAAGAATGGACTATATTCTTGTTGGTGAACAAGTAGCAGACATTTTCACCAAACCACTACCATTAAGCATGTTTGAGTACCTCCAACACAAGTTGGGAGTTGTATCATCTACCTAGGAAGAATCATGTGGCTCAGGGGGAGCATGGTATGGATAAAAGGGGGAGTGCACATGTACCCTTTGTCATTTTGTCAAAGGGGCAGAAATGTACTAGTATGAAGTCGACTATGAGAAGTTGACATCAATGCCAAAGAGGGAGATTGTTGGCATTTTGTCACTTAGTTATCATTGATGTCAATTGGTGAAGATGTACAACCAGTACAAGATGCTTTACCAGTTAACAAGACAAGAACACTCTACTGGAAAAGGGTCTTACCGATATGTGTCTGCTAGACCAATTGCGTGTTGGCAGGTCATGTCTTGATTTGTGTGATGCCATATGGAGCTAAGGTGGTGAGTGGGTTGTGGTTGATGAAGCCTCATCGATGAGGTTGATGAAATAGATAATCGTCATCAATGAAGAAATTGCAAATCAAGGGATTGCATCAGACTGATTGTGGCTTGAGGAAGATCGTGGGAGTAGTTGGCACCTGGATCGAAGCAAGAAGATTAGATTGAAAGAATACCTCAAGAAGGAAACAACAGAGGCATTAATAGCAGTTTGATAGTTGTAGGTTGAGATAATGGATCACACTTTTCTTTATCTGGAAAACGTGTTCTAGAAGGCATGAAAATGGCGGAGATGAACAGATGCACATCAAGAAAGATTAGATCATGTAAGATCTGATAGTATATGGTTTGCCTCATAGATGGTGAGGAAACCCTAACCATCAAGTTTTGAATTTTTTTTTAGGAGAAAATCATATAGTAAGAGGTGTGAGCTTCACACAGAATAGTGTTCATGCTATGAATATTGAGAGACGGAAAAGGGGGAAGAGTGAGTGAGCACAAAAACTGGTGAAGGTGAGCAAGTTGGAGTGAGACAAAGGGAACAAATCGGTGAGAGGATTCTACCGACAGTATCAAATTCAAATAGTTGAATCTAACTAGAAAGGTGAGGTAGAGTAGGTAGCATCCTAGTGTGATATAGTTAGTTGAGAGGTTGTGTGTGAAAGAGAGAGAAAGATCGAAGAGAGTTATTTGATTCAAGAGTTGCAGACCTCATTTGCAACAAGAAGCTTTAATTGTATTAAAATGGTATTTCAATATACATCACCTAGCTGAAGCTAGGCATAGGGGTTGGTGATCCTTGGGTTGGCACCCAAAATCTTTATAAGTTGGTAATTTATCTGTGAGGCAGGGTTGGAGCAGTAGTCTCCAACAACTCTTCTAACTGAGGTTTTTCCCATATTGGGTTTTCCTCATAAATCTAGTGTTGTGAATCTCTTGAGTGTGCATGTTCTCCTTGTTTTTTCTCTCTTGCATTACTGGTATGATTATTTAGTGGTTAAGTAAATAGTTTATCATCTGAAATTGGATAGGAACGATTTTAAACAAAGAACCATTGATTCACCGCCCTCTCCGTGGTACTCTGTGTTCATCAACACTATCCTTAGTGACACTCTATTCAGAAGGCATTTCAATAGTTCCCTCCTAAGGTGTAGATAAACAAACAAGAGGCTAAATGGGCACTAGATGAAGTGCATGAATGTATTTGTGGGGTACACTCGAGCCACCTCACTTTGGCATAAAAACTCTTGTGAATAAGATACTACTAGCCTACAATGGAAGTAGATGCATAAAATTATGTGAGGAATTGTATCCCTTGAAAGAAGTATGGAGACAATTTTTATGCTCAGTCATAAGATCTACAGCCTTTTATCGCACCCTCGCCCTTCTCATAGTGGGGAATCGATCTCATTGGGAAAATCCACCCTGCATCCTCCAATGGTCATAAATTCATCATTACCACCACTGAATACTTCACCAAGTCAGTAGAATCCATCCCTCTTACCTTCACCCCTAGTAAATAGATCAGTAAATTCATTCTGAAACATTTAATCTACTAATACACAGCCCACAGGTAATCATAATAGATAATGGTAGACCGTTCAAAAATTGGGATGTTAGAGAGCTCTGTCAAAAGTTTGATATCCAACACTACTTCTTCACCCCCTATTACCAACAAGGTAATGGTCTAGCTGAGGCCTCTAATAAGACCTTAGTCAAAATTATTGAAAACATAATCAATGAAGTTTGCCATGACTGACATCTCCAATTCCATCCTTCTTTGTGGGCTTATCGCACCTCCATCTGTACACCCATAGGCACTACTCCATATTCCCTTGTCTTTGGCTCTGAAGTTGTCCTCCCTATTGAGATCGATATTTCCTCCCTAAGGGTATTATTACAAAACATCCTTTGAGATGAGGAATACATAGTTGTTATGCCTCAAGAGCTAGAATTGTTGGATGAAAGGTGCCTCAAGGCCTTAAACCAGCTCTGGGTATATAGGAATCACCTACGGTTGAGTTACGACAAGAAAGTCAGAACCCAGGAATTTCAATTTGGTGATCTTGTCCTTGTGAAAAGTTAAGTAAACCTTCAATTAAGAGAGAAGAACTTATGTAAGTTTGAGCCTAATTGGCTTGGACCCTATGTGATCACAACAAAGTATGGGTCAGGGGCATATCAGTTCGCCACTTCTGGGGAGATCCCTTGGATAAGAAAATGAGCATTACACACTTGAAAAATATTTATGCCTAGTGTTCCGAATGTCACCAATTGTCTTAAAATAAAAAATGAAAAAAAATAAAAAATAAAGAAAAATAAATTAAAAAATTAAAAAAATAAAACAAAAAAATGGAAAAAATTAAAGAAAAATGATAAATTGTCCATCAGTGAAAACCACTTTGTGGCGCTATGGAAAATTACCTTGATGAAACTTGTGCACAGGCGTCAAGGTAAATATCCAAGATCCATCTTCTATCAGGCTAGACTTGTTCCCCACCACTCACCCTTTGGATATCCATGTTTGCTAGCATCCAACCTCTCTACCATAGCATTCATCATCTGCATACTCACCCACACTCGATAGAATGATCACTTGCATAATGATAAGTCTTTTCTTGAATCGTGAATTAGGACCAACCCTTTAATCTGAAATTTTAGCCCATGATATTGAGCTTTATTCTATCAAACTAAGCTTTTTCCTGTATCCTGAGCTTGTTCCTCCATGTGAGCTTCATCGAGTCTTAGTGTCATTCCTATGTGTGCAACTCAAGCCTCGTGGTCATCTGGTCAATTTCCTAGTCAATGTTATCCACTTTATCCTTTTCCATTGGTATGAATCCTTCCCTCAACTCGTAGTTTAATCTTTTATCCTAATCCTACTCTTGGCAAGAGGCATCAATTGGTCATGTGTGCTTAAGTGACTTGTTCAATTTTTTGGATTTTTTCATTTTCGACTTGCATCTTTTTTCCTCCGACTACTCCTATCTATGAGTCTCTGGATCCTCCATATCCTGGTATGTTTACAGTGGTTTTATAGAAGGGCATGTTTTCATGGTATGGTGTGTTTGGGATCTCTATTGTACAAAATTTAATGGTTTCTATCTTTAAACAAAAAACATTCTGTTATGGCTTTACAATGAGTGCATTTATTACATGTTTACACTAAAACTTTCTTTGGGATATACAAGCAACAATGCATCCATTCAACAATCTTATAATATTACAATGTATGATTCATAAACATAATTCGCTCACGTTATTATCGAGTTTGCAAATAAATTCTAGAATATAAGAAAATTATTATTATTTCCCTCCTTAGTGCTTATTTCACTTAATAGGGAAGTATTTCCTACAAATGACTTTCATGAAAATACATCTAACTCATGAAAATCAAAAATACCTAGAAATAGTGTAGCGACTGGAAATTAGGTTTGTTGGTTTGTTGTAGCAATAGGTTTCTAGGTTCTCACTTTAAATCTGATCTAGTACTACAACTCTTTCTTCTTCATCATGTGAATTCTTTCCTCATCATGTCAGGGTAATTAATCATAAGAGATCAAATCTGCTTCACTTCTACTATAGGCTCCTTAGTTATTGTTGGTTATTCTTCAAAGAATGCACACTGGTGCAGAGATCTTAGAGCCGCAATCTTGTAATATGGATAAATCTTGACAAAACTTACATTAGAAAGTGAATTGCAATAGATTACCAAGCAATACTTATGATAATTGACTAGACTGATAAAGATCTAGATTGCTATACGTGCATGACTTTTTATGCATGTGTTCCCAAGCGGATAGGGGATATTTTAGTCGATGGCTCATATAGGGTAATCTCAACCATTATAAATATTTCAGTGTTTACTTAACCAGAGATTTGGACAGTTCCCCAGCAGAGTTACTATTTTTTTTTGGTTCCCTAGAACACACTTAGGAAGGTTTTTTTTCCACTATCCTTCATGGACATAAACCAAGTTGTGCCCTTAAAACATGCGTGGAGAGGCCAACCTCTAGACCAGGTTTTAGAAAACTTAGGGGGGACTTGGACCAAGAATGTGACAAGCATATTTTTTTGGCTATCCTTTTATAGTTTGGGTTTTGTAAAAACCTGGGAAGGTGTTCCCTTAATTCCTCTACAATCTGCGCATCACACTTGTAGACAAAATTAAAACAAAGTAGATGGTCTCACTCCTAAAATAGAACTTAACAAAGAGGGGGAATGCTACAAAGTGGCTAGCTCCCAGTGATCATCAACCTGCTTCAGAGTGTGAGGAGACTTCTTGACAAACATCTACATATATAGAAAATGAAAAGAATATTGTCATATTATCCATGTTATAGCACATTTTCGATGAACCTTTGAGCAAAAAACTTTTAAAGAAAATGACTAAAAGAAATGATCAGTGTCTTATCCATTGGGCAACTGAAATAATGTAAGATAAAAATACAACAAAACTTCCATATAATAGCTATTTGATCTTTAGACAACACTGCCTTATAGTGTATCTCATTTGTTTATCCCAACCCAAAATACTTATCGGATACCCTATATGAGCACCATTCTATCTGCAAATCCTATCTAAGTGGTTTAACCAACCACTTAGGTTAGAGCATAAGATAGAAAAAAAATGCATCACAACAATGCAACAAATGAGAAAACCCTTGATGTTACTCTTTCAAAACAAAATAGAGTCATACATTGGACAAAATAAATTTGGACAAAGTGTTCATTCATTTCATAAGTTATTTTTTTTTACATATTATATTACATACAACTCCTTCATGAACCTACCAACGAACTAAGATACAAAACCCATTTTATTTGTATGCTTCAAATTCCTATTATACTCTACTCACTTCACCTAAATCTACTATACATGACCAAGGATTTCAATCCAAATTGTCTTGACCCAATTTCTCAATCCTTGTCTCATCGCTCCGATTTTGATTTGATAGGAATAAGGGAGCAACAAGATTCAGGTCAAATGAGACACCTATCACAAGCTTATAAGATTTCTTGTTACTTTGTTACAAAACATTCCTCATAGTCTCCCAAAAGACTATCCTTGCTAGCGTTAATGATGAAGTAGAACCAAAATTCCTAACTGCATTTTGGTATAAACAAAAACTTTTGAGCCATGCCACTATCATCCCTGATATTTCCAGATGGACCGTGAGATGCACCTTGATATATTTAAATTATTTCACCCCTCCAAAAGAAGATTTAGATCCCACCAAGAGGTAAAATCTCCCCTCTACTAAAAGAGGATTTCAAGCCTTCATGC
Source organism: Cryptomeria japonica (assembly GCF_030272615.1). Lineage (NCBI taxonomy): Eukaryota > Viridiplantae > Streptophyta > Pinopsida > Cupressales > Cupressaceae > Cryptomeria > Cryptomeria japonica. Next base: position 87,828,977 of record NC_081411.1, on the reverse strand, counting down.
CCATGATCAGAGAAAATAGAAAGAGGAGCTTGTAGGGGAACAAAGAGGGAGCAGAAGAGGTTGCATCTTGCATGTCATTGTAGAAATGGTTGGTTGCGACATCCTCACCAGTGCTATTCTTCCCCTATTCCGTCATGAGACTCATTTAGTTCTCTACCAATGGATGACAGAGAAGAAGAAGAGGGTGTATATGTTAGGTCCCAGGGACAACTAAGAGGGGGGGTGAATCAGTTGTCAGATAAATTTATACCAAATGCAACTTAAACAACTTTAATACCTTATATCGGTAAACCAATCTAATATGATGGTAGGCAATTTTACCAATTAATAGCAATACTGGTAAGAGTTAATGCATGAAACAAAAGATCAAAGTCATCCACAACACATAACACCAAAAATTATACGTGGAAACCTTGTAAGGGGAAAAACCATGGTGGGAAACCTTACCCACAATCAGATGATATTACTATAGATAGTAAGTGTATACAAATGGGGTTTACACATGCAGAAAGACCAAGCGCCTAGAGCTCACTGCTCAATGGGAGTCACACTGACTATAGTTGGATGGTTAAATCCAATAAGAATGTACTGCTTAATGCATTTGCTCTGATACCAATTGTTAGGATTCCCATAGATACTGAGAGGGGGGGTGAATCAGTATCTAACCTGTAATTAGATTTTCTTAACTTAAAACGTGTAGAACATATTAATACTACATACCGGTAAATAGAAAGTAATGTAATAAATAGAGATAAAAGCAACCATATGAAAATCACACCATAACACAATATTTTAAGGAGGAAACTCGGTGTGGGAAAAACCTTGATGGGATTTGTGACCCACAATATTCACTTACTGACCAATAAGAGAATATTACTGCTACAATAGGGGCCTGCACATGCAGGAAGGCCAAGTGCCTAGATCTCACTACTCAATTACAAAATGGGAAGTCTCACTGACTTACAAAATGGATTATATAAATCCAGTGTCTTGTACTACTTCAAAATAGTATCTACTATGCCAGATCCAGTACTGGTTTCTACTCTATTTCTTACATAAACCCTTAACCTAGAATTCGCATAATAGGTCTACCTTATTTTGCCTAATTACATTCCTCCATGCATGCCTAATTGTTCTACAATGATCTCTTATATATATGAGTCATTTTACAACTTGCCAAGTCAGCTTACAATTATTTTACAATAATAAACAAAATACATTATCAATTAAATTCTTGTCGGCTTCTGTGCCGGTATGCTTCCTTTCACTATCAGTGCCGGTGGTGTGTGTGCCGGTATAGAATTTGATCTTGCTAGTGCCGGTGGATTGTCTTGTCGGTGTCATAGGGTTGTAAGGTTTCCATCAATGACAAAACCTTCAATCACCTACAATGTCTCATTGGAGTGTGCATTTGCCAACAGTCTCCCCCTTTGGCATTGATGGCAACACTCATGAGAAAATTCATAAAGTGTATCCAAAATTGAAGTCCAAAAATATTACCAACAATGTGTGCTCCCCCTGAGCAAATGATCCCTAATTTATTTGATTTTTCTCATACCACTACTCCCCCTTTGGCATCAATGATAAAGGTTGTCAAAGTGTCAATAGAGTGTAGTTTCCTACTTTCCCTTGTAACTGGTTGGTTACAATCTGAAAGAGATCTGCCAAAACTAGATTTAGGATTACAAGGAACTTCTTGCTATCTTTTATTGCAGCCTCTATCCTTTGAACTTTACCGATGAGGTGTTGCATTTGCTTTGCCGGTTTTTTATGTCCTTGAACCAAATCATTTGATATTTCTTTCCTTAAACATGTGAGGTAGTCCAACTTTGGACTTAATTTCCATTTCAGATCTTGTGCCTTACTTTTTATCCTTTCCTTTTCTCTCTCCATCTTTACTAGTTCTTTCTCAAAACCTGTTATCTTTTGTTCAAAAATTGATAATGAATCAGATGAATTAATAAAATTGTCAGCTAGCTTATTAATTCCCTCCTATATCTTGCTCATTTTCTTGTCTATGTCAATTGTCAAAAGTTTTGTCTTACAACTGTCTCTGTACAAAGTTTTGAATTCCTTTAATGTGCTACACAGTTTCGATAGAAGTGTGTCAAACTGCCTTGTACACTTCTTTATTTCTTCCACAAAGAATTTTTGTTTTTCCTTCTATAATCTCTCCTTGAATGCTTCCTCTTTTATTTGTTCAACTATCACTATGTTGTCAATAATATAATTAGACAAAGTGTCAAGTTGACTCAAAGAATCCTTATTATCTACATTACATTTTGGAGCTATAATTTTCAAAATTGGGATTGTATCATCTATAGCCTTGTATGCTAGGGAGCTACAATCTATTATTCTTTTTATGGATTCCAAAAGAACTTTTGTTACATTAGTTGTTTTGAATCTTGTAGTTGAAGGGCCAACACTCTGTATCCTGCTAGTGGGAACCATTTCCTTGCTTGTGGTGACCTCTGATAGGTCAGTTTGTGTTTCCATTTCCTTAAACAAATATTTTTGTTGCTCTCCTGTTGCTGGTGGCACTATTTCCATATGAACCTGTTGCTGTTTTGGAGCCTGTTTCTCTTCTTGTTGCTCTATTTGTTCATCTATTTGTGTTTTTGTTTGAGTCTTTGCCTATTGCCCTGTGTTATCATCTGCCTCTTTTCCTTTGGTGTTATCAGTGTTATCAGATACTGGTGGCTCACTAGCCATATCTGTCTTAGTGGTTGTGTCCTTATCTACCACAATGTTGACTTTCTGAGTATCAACATCAATTATGTATAGTACCTCAGAATTAGGATTTGTATCCTCTTGTGATACATCCATACTCTCATCTACCAGTTGATCTTTAGTTGTTGCTACCGGTGGAGTATCTTGAGGCGGTGGGGGTAGATTATCAGTTATCTTTAAGCTTGGAGGTCCACCAACCTTGCCTTTCCCTTTATCTTTGTCCTTTTGATAAACTTTGATTGGCTTGGGGTTTCTATAATCTTCCTATTTTTCCATCTCAACAAGGAATATATCCCATGCATTTCCAGTTTCCTCTGCAACCTCATTTATTCTACTAGCCATAAGTGCTATATGCCGGTGTATAGTTGAGAATATTGACCGATTAGCCTCTACAATCAGATCATCTAATTCCTTTGGTGAGTTAACAAGGTGAATAGCAAGTAGTTTCTCAATTTTTATTTTCTTGTCAAGCTCTACAATAGCTTGTCTTCTAGCTTCAAGTCACTTAAACAGTTCTGTCAGTAATTCATCTACAACTTGCATCAAAAATTTCTTATAGATGTCCAAGTGTAGAATTACACTATTTTCAACTTTCTCTTTGTCATCAACTAATAATGTATTATACAATTTTTCAATGTTCTTAAGCTTTCCTTCCTCTGTTATTTCATCCAGTAGTTTGTCCATTGGAGCAATATTTTGTTGAGTCCTTTTCTTTGGTGTTACCTTTTTCTTCTTTGGAGTTATTTTCTTAGCCAGGGACCTTACTGCCTATTGTTTTTGTCTAGTTCTTCTAGGCGAAGGTGTAGATATCGGTGAAGGATCTCTTTTTCTTACAACTCTTTTAAATTTTGTTGGAATATCACTCTCTGAGGAAGTAGCTACCGGTGAAAGGTGAGTTTCAGGCTGTAGTGCTTCCAACTCATCTTCAGTGATACCGGTTTTCTTGAGTACATCTTCCTTGATAGCCTTTTCCTGTCGGGATCCCCTTCTTATTGTTGCTTCAACCTTCTTAGCATTTTTCTTTGATTGGATCTATTTTTCAATTGTCTCAGCACTACTAAATACCTCTTCCTTCGGTTCCTTGGGTGCTTCTAGAAGGGCTTTTGCATATGTTTCAATTATGAGATTATCAGTTTCATAACCCATTTCAGTAACCCAAATTATTCTTGGGATGATTGCCTCCATCCAAATGTCATCCTTTTTTATAACAAAGCATATTTCATCTTTATACTTATCTACAATTGCTTGTGATAATTTGACTTTAGTGTTCATTCGGGCCTTCAATGCCTGAAAGTACTCATTTATATTCTTTTCTCTATTTTCTCCCATGTTATTCAGTAAATCAGATAGTTGTTTGCCTACCGGTATGTCAAATCCAAGGTTCTTGTTACCTATACCGAGCACCTATTTTGTAATGTGAAACATTAAATAGACAAGTAAATTGCCAAATCTAAATGTCCCCTTTTTGCCCTTCTTGATTTTTCCCAGATTGTCAATTAATTCATCCTTCAACCATTCACATACATCAATTTTCACATTATCATTGATCATGTCATAAGAATTCTTTATGCATAAGCTAGAAACTGAATTTAGCCTGTTTGCATGTGTTGTTTTGTAACCTAGAATCATGCTAATGAATCTCACATTGATGTCGGTTACATCATTCACCCTTAAAGACCTTTTGTCGGATGTTGCACCTGTTAGGTTCATTACCAGGTCATTTGAGACCTTCTTTGTCTTGTCTGGTTTGTTACCGGTGGAAGATAACCCTGTTACAACTTTTACAGCCTACTTAGTAATTTTGTGAACTGAGTCTAACCAAAATAATGCACCATGTACCCTACTCAATACTATCCCTATAACTTCCTTAGGGAAATGCCGAATGCTAAGAATTTCTATGAATCCTAGGGTTTCAATTATTTTGTGTTCAGGTTTCACATTACCAGAATCATCACAAATGATAGTCTTGTACATGTTTTTAATTTACTCATCACCTAATTCTTCTATGTGGCAATGAATATACATTCTAGGGTCTTCTGCAAAAACTAGTCCTTTGGGGATTTGAGAAAAAACACTAACATTATCATCCTTCTTTGCTATTTCGGGAACTAACTAAAATACGGGCCTAGGGCGCTTGATTACTTCGACTACAGTAGGGTTTGCTATGAATTCATGTATAGAAGAGGATTCCATAATTATAAATACCTTTTTCTACCTTTGGAAAGATTGATTGCTGAAATGCTTTGCTTCTTCGAAAGTTTTCTTGCTCTTCAAAGATTTGAATGCTCGGTGAAATGAAAATGGAGCCAAAAAAAACACTATTTTATAATGTTGATTTGCCAACTACCACATTTAATACTTGCCGATATAGAAGTAATTTCAACTTCTTACCATCAATCAAGGGAATGATAGCATGATTTTCATTTGATTGCCAAACCCTCAAAAAGAATTTTCTTTAGTTAGATGAAAAGTCTCCTGCCAGTGGAGTACTACTCTGTTCTACTGGTGGAGTGTTGCTTGGTTCTACCGATGGATGAGTATTCCCAACACCATTTAGGTCTGACTTTCTAATCCATTTTTTTGAGAACTCTTGTCTTACTTCTTCAACATTTTCCTTACCTTTCAAACTAGAACCTTTGTTGTCTATCGGTGATGCCTTACTTCTACAGAATTTTGCAATATGTCCAATCTTGTTACAAGCATAACAAGTCACATTAGTTTTCTGAATAGCCTTTCCATAACCTATGTCAGTTTGTGTTCTACATTGATTAGATAAGTGTCCAAATCTTCCACAAACATAACATCTTACATTCATTCTACAATTTTCAGAATTATGACCAACTTTGTTGCATTTGGAACATTGACCGGTGGGGGTATTGGTATCCTGATAATTTCTAGATCTACATTGATTTTCTCTATGACCATACTTATTACAGTTATAGCATTTGCCATTAAATTTGTAAGTAGTTATGTTAGCTTAATGTATTTACAACAAGAATTAATCATCCCCAACGCGTGTCATGCTGACCTAGAAAAGATAAACCTATCGATGTATACCTTGGACCTATTTGCCGGTAATAGAAAATATGCAAATGTGAATATACCAATAATCAATTCTCCAAGACAAGATGTCCAAATGATGTCTTCGACATTACCAAGTGTTTTTCATGCCATTCCAAGTGTCGGTGATCATTATATCCTGCCGGTGTGCCATATACCGGTGACTGTGCAAAAGTCACTTGCTTGCCGGTGAATGTTGCTAGATCTCCAAAGTGCTAGAGTTTTAGTAGGTGTTGACATCAATGACAAAACCATACCAAAATACCAACAATCTCCCCCTTTGGCATTGATGGCAACACAAGATGGAAAAACCATCAAAGTGCCAATATAGAAATGCCAAATACCAAAGTACCAACAATTACCAGAGTATAAGACAATCTCTCCCCCTAAGAGTAACATGTTTTCATACCAATCTCTCCCAAAAGATAATGTGTTTTTCCATAGATATCACTCCCCCTTTGACATATAATGCCAAATTTACAACAAAACCAAGTTCAGATACAAAATACCAACCAATTCAATATACCAACTACTCCCCCTGCGAAGTAGCTTCCTCATCAAAGCTGGAAAAAAGATTTCTCTGTTAATTCTGTGAGTTGATGATAAACATCAACTGTCTAAGTCTCTACCGGTGGTAGTATTACCCCAAGCTGATCTCTGAGATATTCAAAAGTTACCTTAGGGAGAGGTTTAGTAAAAATGTGTGCAATCTGCTCTTTTGTATTCACATAAACCAGTTTTATTTCTTTTGCTTCAACTTTCTCCCTTAGAGAATTTAGTTTTATAGAAACATGTATGGTTTTAGAGTGTAATACCGGGTTCTTAGATATATCAATTGCTACAGTATTATCACAATAGATAGTTATAGGTTCCTTGCATTTTACCTTTATGTCCTTCAACATTTGTTTGAGCCATAATCCCTGTGTATAGTTTGTTGCTGCTGCAATATATTTTGATTCAGCTGTTGATAAAGATGTATAACTTTGTTTCTTGCTTAACCAAAAAATTAGTTTGTTTCCAAGGAAAAAGGCTCCACCTATGGTGCTCTTCCTATCATCCACAACTCCTTCCCAATTTGCATCTGTGTATGCATATAATTCAAAGTTTTCATCTCTAAGATACCATAATCCAAGATTTGTAGTGCCTTGTAAGTATCGAAAAATCCTTTTTACTACTGATTCATGATTTTCTCTAGGCTTACTCTGAAATCTTGAAACAATACATACTGCATTCATAATATAAGGTCCAGTTTGTGTTAAATACAGTAAACCTCCTATCATAGATTTGTACCTAGTCAGGTTAACAGGTATAGATTCATCTCTTAGTGATAATTTGTCATTTGTAGTCATAGGTGTGCTTACCGGTTTAGAGTTTTCCATTTCAAATTTCTTTAGTAACTCTTTTAAGTACTTGGATTGACTCAAGAATATACCTTTATCAGTTTGAGAAATCTACAATCCTAAAAAGAATTTTATTTCTCCAATCATAAACATTTCAAATTCTTGTTGCATTTCAATAGAAAAGTCCTTACATAATCCATCTTCTCCTCCAAAGATTATATCATCAACAAAAACTTCTATAACCAAGATGTCATCATTGGTCACCTTATAATATAAATTGTTGTCTGCAATGCCTTTAGAATAACCAATCTTCAAAAGATACTTATCTAACCTTCCATACCAAACTCTTGGAGCTTGCTTCAATCCATACAAGGCTTTCCTTAACCTGCAAACCATATCTTTGTTTTTTGTCAAATAAAATCCATCAGGTTGTTCAATGTAAACTTCTTCTTCAAGGTCTCCATTTAGAAATGTACATTTAATAGCCATTTGATATACTTTGGAGTTCTTGTGTGCTGCAAAAGCTAAAAATAAGCTAACTGCCTTAATTCTAGCTATCAGTGCAAAGGTTTCATTATAATCAATTCCTTCTTTCTGAGAATATCCCTTATACACTGGTCTTGCTTTACTTCTGATAACGTTACCATCTTCATTAAGTTTGTTTCTGAATACCCATTTGGTTCCAATCACATTTTTATCTTTAGGCTGGGGAACTAATGTGCAAGTGTTATTTTTCTCAATTTGTTCTAATTCTTCTTCCATAGCTTTAATCCAGTGTTTATCTTCACATGCCTCATTAACAGATGATGGTTCAATTTGAGAAATAAGACATACCTCTTCATTTGCCAATCTTCCTCTTGTCATAACTCCTTTACGCTTGTTTCCAATTATTTGATCTTCAGAATGATTCAGTCTTACATACCGAGGTGTCTTGGTTTGTTGTTGTTCCTTAGTCACAGTGGAATTTTTAGATGATACCGGTGTACCTGGATCTTCATTTTGTATCGGTGGATTTTGTACAGATTCATTTGTCAGTATTTTTGTTACCAGTTCAGAGTCTGTATACCTTGAAGTTTCTCTGAATTGTTCATCAATCTTTACATTTGTACTCTCAACAATTTTCTGCAATATTTTGTTAAAACATCTATATGCCTTACTTTTAGATGAATAACCAAGACATATTCCTACATCACTTCTAGGATCAAATTTTCCAATATACTCATCTCTTCTAATATAACATTTACTTCCAAATATTCTGAAATATTTAAGAGTAGGAGTAATACCAAACCATAGTTCATGATGTGTCTTACCAGTTTCACCTTTGATGTGAACTTTTTTGAATGTATAGACCAATGTACTTACTGCCTCTCTCCAATACACATGGTAGATTTGCTTCTGATAACATACTTCTGGCTGCATCCAAGATAGTTCTTATTTTCCTTTCAAAAACTCCATTCTGCTGTGGTGTCCGAGGTGCTGATAGTTGTCTTTTGATTCCATTCACTTCACATAAAGCATTAAATTCCTTAGATGTAAATTCTCCTCCTTGATCTAATCTTAGACATTTGATTTTCTTACTGGTTTCATTTTCTACCATAGCTTTGAATAGTTTGAACTTTACAAGTGCTTCTGATTTTTCTCTGAGAAAAGTAACCCAACACATTCTAGAATAGTCATCAATGATTAGCATAAAATATCTATCTCCTTGTAAGCTTTTAGTTCTAGCTGGACCACATAAATCAGTATGACTTAAGTCAAGAGCATTATTAGATTTTTCTAGAATGCTTTTGAAAGTAGCTCTAACTTGTTTTCCAAATTGACATTCCTTACATACTAGATTGTGAGGTTTAACAATCTTAGGTAAGTCTCTAACTGCCTTAGTAGTACTGATTTTCACCATGCAATCAAAATTTACATGACAGACTCTCTTATGACATAGCCAACTTTCATCAATGTGTTCAATCAAACATGTTTTTTCATTGTCATTCAGATGAAAGATGTTACCTCTAGTTTGATTATTGGTTGCAATTTCCAAACCAGTTCTATTCATAATTTTGCATTTACCATTTTTGAACTATAACTGAAATATTTTTTCAACTAATTGACCAACACTCAAAAGATTATGTTAAAAAACCTTCTACATAGTAAACATTGTCAGTACTATGTTTACCATCCAGAGATATTGAACCCTTGCCTTTGATTGAACAAGCTTTATCATCTCCAAATCTTACTAGACCTCCATTATGCTCTTGAAAAGTTAGGAATTTACTCTTTTCACCAGTCATATGATGTGAGCATCCTGAATCAATGATCCATTCATCCTTTGCTTCAATTTTAGTTGCCAAGGCCTGCTCTATCGGTTGAATAGTAGGTGTCGTTTGATCTTCTGTTATAGCTACAAATACCCATCCATTATCTATCGGATCCTCATCAAAATCATCAATCACTCCTTCATCAGCAACATAACAAGATTTGTCCTTATTCTTCTTGAATCTATATCCCTGATATTCAGGGTTAGGCTTATATGTCCTTCTATCTTCTTCTCTTAACCTAGCATGGCTATCAGGGCATCTTGAGGCCATATTACCAATCTTATTATAGTTGAAACATTTAAAGGGTTTTTTACCTTCATACTTACTTCCAATTGGACCTTTAGGCATTTTTCTTGCAAATAGTGCTTCAAGTTCTCTTGCATAAAAGGCTTTCCAATAAGACTTGTCAAATGATTTTGCAGATGATGTTGATGCTTTAAAAGCTAAGTCAGTTTTTATAGTGGCAACAGGACCAAATTCCTCAATTTCAATTGCTGAAAGTTTTCCAATCAATATATCCCTAGTTATTGATGTGTTAGGCATTGTTATTAGTTCATTTATAGTAGTAAATTTCATTTTATATACCAGTGGAAATCCACTTAAAACTTTTGAAACAATTTCATCTTCACTCAAGGTTCCTCCACAACATTTAATACCCAAAACAATTTCATTTACTCTTTCCATAAAAGCAGAAATTCTTTCATCTTCTTCCATTTTCAGATTTTCATACCTGACCCAGAAGCTTTCAAGTTTTGCAATTTTACTTGTGGAATCTCCTTCATTCAGTGTTTCCAAATGATCCCAAATAGATTTAGTAGTAGACCTATCTGATAGTCCCATAATTTGCTGATCTTATAATGCACTCAAAAGAGCTTCTTCTGCCTTGCAATCATTTTCTTCATCTTTAGCCAGATTTGGTGGATTAGGCTGACTAGTAGTAGGAGTAGTATATCCATTTTTTGTAACCTCTCAGATATCTTTTCCAATGTAGTTCAGATGTGTTCCCATCCTGATCTTCCATATCCCATAGTTGGTTCTATCAAGTTTAGGACTGTCCTTCCTGAAATAGTTGCTAAACATTGGATCTCCTCAAGCTGTTAAACTTCTACAAAAAGAGGACTTAGCTCTGATACCAATTGTTAGGTCCTGGGGACAACTGAAAGGGGGGGGTGAATCAGTTGTCAGATAAATTTATACCGAATGCAACTTAAACAACTTTAATACCTTATACTGGTAAACCAGTCTAATATGTCGGTAGACAGTTTTACCAGTTAATAGCAATACCAGTAAGAGTTAATGCATGAAACAAAAGATCAAAGTCAACCACAACACATAACACCAAAACCTATGCATGGAAACCCTGTAAGGGGAAAAACCATAGTGGGAAACCTTATCCATAATCAAATGATACTACTGCAGATAGTAAGTGTATACAAGTGGGTTCTGCACATGCAGAAAGGCCAAGCGACTAAAGCTCACTACTCAATGGGAGTCACACTGACTACAATTGGATGGTTAAATCCAATAAGAATGTACTGCTTAAAATAGCATCTTCATATGTTGGATTCAGTACCGATGTAGTGATGAATACTAAGAGGAGGGGGTGAAATTGTATGCCAAAAATATTTGCACTAAAACACTTACATAGTCTAAAGATAAACCGGTAAAGCAGTCTGACAGTCAAACTGGTTACCACACATACAAACCAAAATGCGAATAAAACATTCACCCACAAAAGCAATTCAACCATAACACAAGATATTTGACGTGGAAACCCAACTGGGAAAAGCCACGGTAAGATGGAACTCATAAGTCACTATCTGCAGAATAGAAACCAGACCGGTTAAGGTCAGACTGGTTAAGGTCTTACAATGTTCTTCACCAGAACAGATCCTGTAAGGAATCTCAATCTCTGTTAGGAGATAAGTCCAATTAAAGACTACCTTGTTAGAGGATTTTAGATTCACATGTGTGAACCACCTTGTTAGAGGATTTTACAAAGGCTTTGAGGCCTACCCGGTTAGGGGCTATTGACTTGTTAAATATGTGAGTAATCAACAAGTGTTTGATCTATCTAATAACACAAACTACTTGGTTAGATCCAATATTGCTCATAGCTAATGCATTCTAGCATTACTTCAATCTTCTCTATCTCTCTCTCAGTTACAACTCGATCTTCTCAGATAAGATCACTCTTCCAACAACTCAACATCCACCTTAAACCCTAGCTCAACATTAACCCTTTTCGCAACAACCTAAAACCCTATACATGATGTCCTTTTAAAGGAATCTGATTTCATGTCGGTCCAATAGGATTTCTTTACAATTTCCTAGGTTCAATGAGCCTAGACATACTTAGTAACATGACACAGGAATCGTCGTTAATGTGTCAGCACCGTCAAACAATCGATGGATTGTTAACTCATCACAAAATGTTGGTTGGTAACTCATCACAGAGTACTACCAGTTCATACAAAATACCAGTTGTCAATTTGACAAAAATGAGGACTGGTAAGAATGTGTTGTGCCGCTTTTCTCCCTCGTACCACTTGTGATCTGCAAACAGCTTGTGGTCGACGTGCCGCTTCAGATCGGGAAACACATTCTGCAAAATCACTACTAGTCTAAAGACTAGAATACAACATACCGGTTGGAACAAATACTGGTTGAGCATGAGCTCATACATATAAAGGGGATCTCAATACAAGTGTGTGTCCATCAATGACAATCACAACATAAACATAAAAAATTCCAACAATCTCCCCCTTTGGCATTGATGGCAACACTTGCAAAATAAAATTTTGACATCTAAGTGTTTTACAACAGAGAAACTTGCCATTAACAAAATTGCCCCCCCTAATCATATAGACTATCCCTTAATCAATAGAGTGTATAGCAATTTTGCATTCAAAGCATATAGCATATATCACAGCATATATCAAAATTTCAAAACAGATACTTATCCCTATGATATACTTCTCCCTTGATATATCAAAATTTCAAAATTTTAAAACCATTTACTTCTCCCCCTTTGCCAACAATGACAAAGTACCACTGAAAAACCTGTTTCCATATATATATAAAAGAGTTTATGACAATAATAAATAATACTTGTCAAAAACCACTTTATAGTCCTGCAAAAATTGTTTCATGGAAAGAGACTAGGACTCGAGTAGGGAGGTTGCCACTTCCTTCTCTGTTTGCATTTGTGATACCTGTTGCTCCATGGCATATATTGTGCTCAGTTCTTGTGTGACTGTCAGGGCATCTAGGTTCAGATAGCATTTCTGGAGAATTTGCAGTCATGGAAGTAATACTAGTTGAAGCTCCTGCAAATCCCTAGACCTTGTGATGATCTCTTGCTCTATCTTGGCTGACTGGATCTGGAACCGGTGAATGGTTTGCCCATATGCTACAAAGAAGTCGTAAGGAGTCTTGAATGTGCTTAAGTAGGACTGTAAGTCCATTTGAAGCTATTGCTTCTTGGCTAGCACCTCATCACATAACATATGAGGTTGATAGATTTTGTTGAGTAGCAAGTTTCCCTCATCCAAGGCACTCCTTATGTCCTTTTGATCCTTTAGCAGTTCAGTCCTAAGCTCATTTAATTTCTTCATGAGAGCAACATTAAGATCCTTTTGGTGCCCTTTCTTTACATTGGCCTTTGTTGCTTCTTCTAGACCCTGCACCTGATCATCCACTATAGTACACAGAATTTTGAGTTGTGCTAGTGATGAATCAGTGTCAGGAAGATTAGTACTGGGGATTAAACCAGTAAGTGTGTCTACACCTGCCTGAATGATGTCCTGTTCCTTTTTCCTGTGAATGATCTCAAGGTGCTCTTGAGCAACCTTGATGCTCTGCATAAGCTCTGACTCACTTGTAGATTGGAGATCGATAGGACTAGAGAGATCAACCGATAAGGGTTGACTTCTGGTTTCCTTCGGAGTCTCCACTTGAGAGCTTTTTGCCACTTCTCGTTCCTTGGCTTCTTCAACTTTCTTCTTTTCTGCTTCTCTTCTCTTTTCTTCTTCCTTGTCTTCCTTTGCCTTTTTCTTCTCCTCTGCTCTCCTCTTCTTCTCTTCCTTTTCTTCTTCTTCCCTCTTCTTCTTCTCTTGCTCTTCCTTTTTCTTCTTTTCTTCCTCTTCCTTCTTCTTCTCTTCCTCTTCCTTCTTCTTCTCCTCTTCTTTCTTCTTCTTTTCTTCCTCTTCCTTCTTTCTCTTTTCTTCTTCTTCCTTCTTCTTCTTTTCTTCCTTGTCCTCTTCTTCTTTCTTCTTCCTTTCTTCTTCTTGCTTCTTCTTCTCTTCATCTTTTCTTTTCTCCTCTTCCTCTTTTCTCTTCTCTTCCTCTTTTTTCTATTTCTCATCTTCATCCTTCTTCTTTTTCTCTTCCTGTTCTTTTGCCTCTTGCTATGTGTCCACAGCTTGTTCACCACCCTGATCGGCCTATTGCCCCTGTCCAGTTCCCTCAAAAGGCATGTCCTGAGTGACATCTTTTATATCTAGGGCATCGACATCTATGGTGTCGATTGGTTCCTCCACCAGGTTTCCTTCCTCATCAAAAACCTCATCCAGTTTGGAAATAATTGGTTCCTTTTCCACTTGGAGGTTGGCCATTCGAGCTTTGTGAAAGCTGATAGCATGTGCCATGTGTTGATGTGTATCCTTTTCTACATCATCAACTCTTCCCTCCAACAACTAGAGTCTTCTTCTCCTTGTGAAGAAGAGACCTTTATTTTGATCCAATACATCAAATAGTTCTGAATTTGAGAGTTCAGGGAAGTACTGTGCAAACAATTTCTCCCTAATCTCTTGTTCCTTTTCAATGACAATGCGCCATTTGTTATCCAATGCTTTAAATAATGAATCCGGTGTCTGAGGTTTAATCTCTGATGGTGACCGGTCATTTTTACATAAATAAAGAATGATTTCCTGCAGTACATCTTTTTCTTCACTATTGAATTCATCATAATAATCTATTAAATCATGAAGTAATTTTCTCCTAATATTCTTTACTGTTCTTTGACAATGTGTCAAAGGTTTGTAAGAGGAGATATCTATATTTACCGGTGCGGATGTTGCCGGTTCATTCTTCTTCATCTTCTTGGTCTATCTAGCCTTCTTTGGCTGTTCATCAGACTCAGTTTCTTTAGAGTCCGGTTCATTTGCCTTAGTCTTCCTCTTTCTTTCAAAGACCTTTACTAGTGTTACCTCTAGTTTCTTCTTTGTCGGTGACTGCTTGGTCACTCTTGGAGTCACAGTGGTAGCTGGTGCTGATGCTGCAGGCACTGCCTTAGCTTTCTTAGCTGCCGGTTCTTTTCCCTTCTTCACCGATGGTTCTTCAACTGGTGTGATCCTCTCCAAGTAGGTTCCAGTTTTCTTAGCCTTTGGATCAAGAGGCAAGGAAATAAGGGTTGAAGCATACCCTTCCAGCATGTCAAACATGACCTCATAGCCCATAGGCTCGACTTCCTCCATTCTAGGCTCAACAACCTCCATTAGACATTTGTCCACCTGAATAGTGAAACAGATGTCATCTTCATACTTTTTCACTATGTCACCTGAGATTCATACCCTTTGACTCATCTTTCTTCTGAACTCATCAAAGTATTTGTTCGGTACCTCAGGGTAGCCGGTTCCAATGGCTTGCACACTTTCCTTTATTTTCTTGGTTACCGGTTGGTCAGGGGACCACTGGACATCTCCTACACCCAGAAAGTAGCCTTGGAAATAGAAAAACAACCCTACTAGTAGTTGTCCAAACTTAAATCTTAGTGAATTGTCCTTTTTGATTGCCTTAAGATTTAACAGGAGTTTCCTCTGCATACCGGTGCATATGTCAAATGATTTATCCTCTATAATCATCCGGTAAGCTGCATTTACTGCTGCAACAGATATAGAATTAATCCTGCTGGCTAAGAATGTTTTGTAGCCTATCACCATGTAGGCATATTTTACCAGTTCATCCTTGATAGGATTAACTGTCATACCTCATGAATCACTTGTCTAACCGATGAGCTTGGTCATTTCTATTTTGCTTACCGTTCTCAGGGCTGGCACTTCCCCTGTGTTGCAGAAACTAGTGACTACATGAATTGCCTCAGGTGTGATATCATGTGTTCTCTCCAGGTACATCTTGTCACCATGGACTCTGCTCAAGATGATCCTGATGTGATCCTCTATGAAGTCTTCCAGAAAATATACCGCATTATGGAGTTTCTTTTTCTATAAGATACTAAACTCCGGTTTGATCCTTTTGTCCTTTCCGCAAAATAGACCTAATTGAGTATGAATGGCTAAGGACCCTAGGTCTTCTATCTTGCAATCAATATAATCCGAAATTCCTTCTTCTACTATGACTCCAGCTGGAACTTGTGATAAAGCATTATACTTGGACTTCCTTTGAATGAAACTTTCTGACTCAATGGATGTGCTTGAAATGGTATGAGATGTGAAAGCCATTGAAGAGTATTTCAAGAACACGAAAAATACCTTTCAAACGTGAATTTAGGACTTCTTGATTCTGCTTTACTTCGCTCTTCATCTTTGAGTTCTCCACTACTGCTTGCAAACTAGATTTGAATCTCTTTCAAGGTTATCCAATTTCTTGAAATCTAATCTCAAATCGCCTTTTCTTCACTCTACACTTGAAAACATTTCTTTGCTCAAAAACAGATAGTGAGAAATGATTTGAAAAATGCATTTATACATGTCTCTCACCTACCATCATTAATGCTCCTCTATTAGGGCGTAAACCCTAATTTGCCTTTTTACCATTTCTGGTCTTCTACCAAGCTACAGGTATAGCATACCGGTTAAGGTCTTTTACTGGTGTTAACCGAGGGTTCGAAAGCATTTCGCCATTTGCTCCCCCTAAGTCTTTGAGGCTTAGTTTGTCGGTTCCGATATTTCCACACTAGGTGCAGAAACCGGTTCCTCTTTCGATATTGTTGGTTTCTTCTTCCATGTTTTCTTCATGTCTCCTTGAACTTTTTCAACATCTATTTCTCCTTCCTGAGTGACCGGTATATCATCAGATATACTTTTTCTGCTTCTATAGAATCTTGCAATGTGACCCAGTTTGTTGCAGTGATAGCAAACAAGTCCAGGTGCTCTCCAAGGTCCATTGTACATGTTTCCAATCTTCCTTCTGTATGTTGTAGCAGTGTGACCATGACCATGATAGATCATACAACTTTCTCTCCATCCAGTTGCCGCTTGATGACCACCGCTTCTTGACTGATGATTGAAGTCATTAAACCGGTTGTGGTTCGGGTTCATAAAAGATTCAGGACCAGTTCCTTGGGTCCTCTGAGGATATCTTCCAGTGTTATCCACTACAGACCTGCATTCAAATGCTCTATGCCCAAACTTGTTGCATGCATAACAATGACCATTGAATTTATTGAATCTAGGTACATTGTTGATAAAATAAGGAAAATTATTGTAGGCTTTGCTCCTACATACATTGGCAGTGTGTCCTTCTTTAAGATAGTTAAAGCAACCATGTTTGAATTTTTGCTTACCTTTTCCTTTGAGTGTCGATTGGTTCCTTGATGCTTCAGCATTTGTTCCTGAGGATTCTCCTTCCTCATGTCCAGAAAAACCAAGACCATTGGTATTCTTTGCCAGTCTAGATGACTCAAGCTTTTGCTCTAGCTTGACTATACTTTTTCCAAACTTAGCAAGTATTTCCTTTAACTCAAAGAGTTCTTTGGAAATAGCAGTGTTTGTCTCCATGAGACTTGCATTTTCAGAGATGGCAATGTTCAGTTCTCCTTGGATGTCTTCTTTTTCCATTCTACTCTCATGAAGGCGAGCAGTTAGTGCACTAATCTCATGTTTCAACTTGGAGATCTCATGATCTCTGTCTTTTACCAGATCTTAACCTTTTCTCCAGTTCTCAAGCTCTTGACTGAACCGAATAGTCAGTCCTTCCAACTCCTTTCTCAGATTGGAGTTTGAATCATTCAGCTTATTCACTTCAGCAATCATAGCTTCCATGTTAGCTTCATCTTCAGAACTACTTTCAGATAGTTCCATCAAATTTTCTGCATGTTCTCTTCTTTTTGCTTGAGATGTCTTGTATTTGACCATAAGATCATCATAGGCTTGCTCAGACTTAGTGAGCCATTGAGTAAGTTCCCTCAAGGTGTATTCCCCCATATCTCTTTCCAAGTGGTTAAACTTATAGAAAGGTTGGCTCTGATACCAATTGATGAATACTAAGAGGGGGGGTGAATTAGTATGCCAAAAATCTTTGCACTAAAACACTTACACAGTCTAAAGATAAACCGGTAAAGTAGTCTGACAGTCAAACCGGTTACCACACATACAAGCCAAAATGCGAATAAAACATTCACCCACAAAAGCAATACAACCATAACACAAGATAATTGACATGGAAACCCAACTGGGAAAAAACATGGTGAGATGGAACTCACAAGTCACTATCTACAGAATAGAAACCAGACTGGTCAAGGTCAGACCGGTTAAGGTCTTACAATGTTCTTCACCAGAACAGATCCTGTTAGGAATCTCAATCTCTGTTAGGAGATAAGTCCAATTAAAGACTACCTTGTTAGAGGATTTTAGATTCACATGTATGAACCACCTTGTTAGAGGATTTTACAAAGGCTTTGAGGCCTACCCGATTAGGGGCTACTGACTTGTTAAAGATGTGAGTATTCAACAAGTGTTTGATCTATCTAATAGCACAAACTGCTTGGTTAGATCTAGTATTGCTCACAGCTAATGCATTCCAGCATTACTCCAGTCTTCTCTATCGCTCTCTCAATTACAACTTGATCTTCTCAGATAAGATCACTCTTCCAACAACTCAACATCCACCTTAAACCCTAGCTCAAAATTAACCCTTTTCGTAACAACCTAAAACCCTAGACATGATGTCCTTTGAAAGGAATCTGATTTCATGTCTGTCCAATAGGATTTCTTTACAATTTCCTAGGTTCAATAAACCTAGATATACTTAGTAACACGACATAGGAATCACCGTTAATGTGTCGGCATTGTCAAACAATCGGTGGATTGGTAACTCATCACAAAATGCCGATTGGTAACTCATCACAGAGTATTACCGATTCATACAAAATACCGGTTGCCAGTTTGACAAAAATGAAGACTGGTAAGAATGTGTTGTTCCGCTTTTCTCCCTCGTACCATTTGTGATCTACGAACTGCTTGGGTTTGACATGCTGTTTCAGACAGGGAAACACATTCTACAAAATCACTACTAGTCTAAAGACTAGAATACAACATACCGGTTGGAATAAATACCAGTTGAGCATGAGCTCATACATATAAAGGGGATCTTAATACAAGCGTGTGTCCATCAATGACAGTCACAACATAAACATAAAAAATGCCAACATGTAGTTTTGATTGTCTTCACAAAAACCTAGCTTCACCTTCAAATGATGTCTACGTGTATAGCTCTCCTTATTCTCGCATATACCTTCTTAAAATTCCTTTTCGCATTCCCATTTTGATCTTACAATTAAGATCTTACATTTATACCATAACCTAAGACCAATTAATAGGTCGGCTCTACAAGATATTACAATAAAACATTTTACAAACAAAACAATCTCCAATGCAATAACCGATTGAACATGTCGGCTTAATGCATTTACAACAATAATTAATCATCTCCAAAGCATGCCATGCTGACCTGGAAAAGATAAAGCTATCGGTGTATACCCTAGACCTATTTGTCGGTAATAGAAAATATGCAAATGTGAATATACCAATAACCAATTCTCCAATGCAAGATGTCCAAATGATGTCTTTGACATTACCAAGTGTTTTCCATGCCATTCCAAGTGTCGGTGATCATTATATCCTGCTGGTATGCCATATCCCAGTGACTGTGCAAAAGTCACTTGCTTGTCGGTGAATGTTGCTGGATCTTCAAAGTGCTAGAGTTTTAGTAGGTGTTGACATCGATGACAAAACCATACCAAAATACCAACAATATCATCTAGGGCTTGTTCTAATAATAAATTTATTCCAAGTCTCCATTGACTATCCTCCCCACTTCCAAGACTCCATCGAATATAAGCATACTCACTCCTAGAAAGGATCCATTCAGTATCAGGGAGCTTAGTGTAACAGCTAGCACAATAGTGCTCAAAGAGTATCTTCATCTTGTTCAAAACCTTTCGAGAAGATAGTGAATTTTTTGTTCTTTGAACCAATTAATGACAGCACACAACCTTATTTATAATGAAAATACCTCTCTTGGCGGTGTTCATGCGTCTGAAAAAATCACCATTTCTTCTTTTCTACTCATCCCACTCACATATAGATTCAATAAACTATATCCATCAAATCAAGAACATCGTA
This sequence comes from Cryptomeria japonica, assembly GCF_030272615.1. NCBI lineage: Eukaryota > Viridiplantae > Streptophyta > Pinopsida > Cupressales > Cupressaceae > Cryptomeria > Cryptomeria japonica. The sequence continues at coordinate 87,809,171 of NC_081411.1, read as the reverse complement.
AGACTTAAACTATCAATTCACTTCTTTCTGACAAAGTTCACCTTAAGTCAACAATTTTGTTTCTGATTTCTTGTCTATAAATTATCTACTTTAGAATCTTCTTCCTTGGATACTGAGTCTTTATCTATTGAAAGTTTCTTAGCAACAATTTCTTGATTTTTGTCTAGCTATGAGAATCTCTGATAGTACGCATCCTTTGATTTTGTTGATAGGTCCTTGAAAATTTTGTTTCTAGCTCAAAAAATCATCCTTATCCATTTCATCCCTCTAAAAATACTGATTTTCTTTTTTGTGGTGGCACTGAAAAACATTCAAATGTTTCCACCTTAGGTGTTGACATCTTTATCTTGCTAATATGACTCAACCCAAAAAAACACCATTCAAACCGGTATTTCATGAGTCGGTTGGCATCTACTTGCTTTGACTTGTTTTTTCTTCTTCCAAGTTGACAAACCTTTCTTCTTTTGTCTTTATTCTCTTGCATGAATAAGAATGAAATGATGATATTTACCTTTTTTGATACACACTATACATCCATCATAGATATGTCCAACATGGCACATCGCATGATCACCATCAGTCAATATCAATATTGACCTTCCAACGTAGCAAGTGGGCCCTTTAAAACTTGAGGGAGCATCGTCAAATCATCCTAGAATTTCTGCTCTGTTAGCTACCCTCTTATTAGACTTTCTCAACCCACTTTGGACACATGGCATCATCCTACGATGTCGCAGTCCTTAATTCCCCCATGTCTTTCATCACGAGACAGTGAGAGCCAATTGATCTGCTCATCCATTATGTGTGGCTTTTCATAGTCCGCCCAATCTGGTCATTATCCTTCGAGCATCTTTTCTGCATAGGTCATAACATCTCCATCTATTTGAAACATGTACAAATTTATGGGAATTTTAGTTTCTCATCATTTAATATCTAAGTCATACTTACGGAAATAAAAACCTACAAAAATATTAAAAAGCGGGGCCCAACCATAATGCAAAATACATAGTCTTTATGGAAAAAGTAAAAGGTTGGTAGGAGATAACATCTTGGGAAAAAAAGCAGTTGCCTTTTGATGATGGAAAAAACCTTCAAGCTTAAAATGAAAAAGGTAACACAAGTTTATAAAATGATTGGGCTTTAAAAAAAAAATTTTGCTCGAGAACATATAATCCTAAAACCCTAAATCCTGAGGGCAAAAATAGAGAACAACAGTTATTCAAAATGACCAAAATCATTGTCAAGGACACCAAATTTTGCATAGTTATTTTCAAGATTATCACCTAAGACACACAACTGGGGGTCGAGGATAGGACCATCCTAAATCCCTCGAAGACCAAAAATAAAAACAAAACAAGATAAATCAGTGGTCCTGGATCAAAGAAACCTAGAGCCCAAACAAGTAAGTGAAAGGGGGAAACCCGAACAACAATCATTGAAAAAATAAAAAATAAAAGAGAGAATGAAAGAAAGAAAAGATAGATAAAATGAAACAAGAGGAAGAAAAGGAAGGGGGGCCACCTATCTTAAAGACAAATATGGGGTGTGATTTGTGAAGACACAACATAATAGTCTTTTAAACTCAATGTTGATCTTATAGCCACAAAAGCTGAAACCCTAAAATTTTGCAATTCGTTCAAGTTTTACACATTCTCTAGAACACTATATACAATGCAAGTTTCGTATAAAATTCTTTGATAGATGCAAAAGTTGGTACATAAGGCTCTAATACCATATAATAGTTTGTATATAATTCTTTATATCATGCAAGATTGGCTAAATATTGTAGACACGTAATATAATCTAGGTACTTCATGAAGTAAAAAGATAGATCAACTATAAAATAATAATGATATCTTATCAAAACATAAATTAACCATACATAATTGATATTCGATAAAGGCACTCCTTAATTATATAGGCCAATGTGAGCACATGATTGCATAATTCTATTACATTTATATTAATCTTATGTCTTGACATTACCATAATAATAAATATTAAATTCAACCTAGGATACAACAAGTAAATGTGATAGGATAAGACCATGTGAGAATTAGCAACCCTTGAAATATACCTATGCCCTATATGTACCATTGGAAAAATTAAGTATCATGTGTGAAGAGAACCTTGGTAAAAAAATAGTTAGGTAGAACACTTTTTTTGCACAAAAAATTATCAATACTAGATATATCAGATCATCTTAACCAAGACATAATAATTAAATAAATGGAAAAAATAATTTACAAAAATTGGATAAGGGTAAGTATATATTATATTAAGATGTTACCAATCTAACTAATGTATGATTTCTATTGTATCAATTATAAGAAAAATTGAAATGATATAATTTGTGTTCATATTTTTCTCAAGCTTGGATTTATTAGCATTTTATTAATGGTAACCTCCTCTATTTAATTTCCGTAAAACATTGCACAAGTCTATATAACTATATCGTAGCATTGTAAATTACACCTCATGCAATTCAACTCTACATAATCACCTCCCTGTCCACTTGGCTTGCCTCATCACTCTCCCTTTTGTCCTTTTCTAACTCTGCTAGCTATTTGACTCATAGATGCTAGTGCACCATGATGGTGTCCCACAAATATGCAGTCTCAAGGTGGTTTTTGCAGCATTACACCTATGATTGGAAGAGTTTTTAATTCCTCTTGTTCCATGTATCGACATCATTTTATCTTCCAAGCTTCATATCTTGCCTTCATAGCTTCATTTTTGCTCTCTAGATTCATTCTATTCAATCAATTCTAGCTCTCTAAAAATTTGACTCCCTCTTTCTTTCTTATTGTATTGACTCTTAACATTTTGGTTTAAACTTTGCACTTGAAATTCTTATTAATATTATTTCTTCATACTTGAGAGGGTGTTGTGTTTATTTTTTGCTCCAACAAGCTCTTTGCTTTTGGGTGTGGAAGGGAACTCTATCTATCTATATCTCTCATCATTATTGCTTTCTTTTTTATCTATTATCTTATTGATCATTTTATCTATCAATCAAACCTAGTTGTTTGTGGAGTTGAAAACACCGAAACAGGGGTCTAAGTATGGAAAACCTCTAAAAAATAGCTCCACATTTTTCCTTTCTATTTTCTATGTAGGTTGCTAAGAAGAGTTATTTGCTTGGATATTTTATTTTGTGGAATTTTGTATATCCTCTTTTCCTTTCCTTTATCATTTTTACTTTATAGTTATAGTCATTGTACTTCCTATAATATGCTCATCTTATTTACAAAAATGAAAAAACATTAAAATATTGCTCATCACTTTCTACGTTACACTTTGTACTCTATTTATATAGGATGATAGTTTGTCTCGCTGTTGTCTACGACTAGCACATACATCCCTAGATAAATAGATAACATTACTCAAAAATTATTTGTGATGTCCTCTTTTAGATTTTGTACTCAGACTATTAAATCTATGAGATACTTGATAGCTTTAGGCTTTGTACTTATCCTAAGTGGAGAGGTTGATTAGTGAATCCCTAAGAAGTTCTTATCTACTTATTGAGAATTTAATATATCCTTTGTTAGATGTTTTCAAGGAATTATTCTAGTGTAGTGATGTGAAGACAAGCTTGTGTTATCCTAGTTTACAATATTTCATTAATACTAAAAGTATTGGTGATCTTAGAACTCTATTAAGAGTTTATGTCATTTCCCTAATTAGTACTTTTTCTCTTTATGCTTCATGTCATTTTAACCCATTTGAAAAAGGGCAATTTTCATAGTTGTAGTAATTTCAATAGCCTTCAGTTTTATTTTCTCTTCGATTTTATAACTTTTGTCAAAGTATACTATACAAATTACAAACATTTTAGATATTGCAAATGATGTTTATCTCCCAATTTGAAAAGAATAACAACTTTACAAAATCTTAAAATGGACTAATTTATAGATCAAAATAATTTACTTCATGAATTTTCAAGTTTCAACTTAAGAGTCACCTAAAGTCTCTAGATTCCATGTTTTACTCTTGATTGAGAGTTTGTTAATGATAGGTTATTTTCAGTATTTCAAAATTATGGCATTAAGTGTTCAACATTTTAGGGATCTCATGTTATAATTATTAGGTATTTTTAAAACTTGTCCTAAATAACAATTTTATACTTAAAATAATTTGGAAACCCCTCCAAACATATTTTTCCCCTTTTAATTTATTAGCATTGAGGATGTTTTGTTTTTTGCATCCATTGGTGGACACCTATTAATATGCATTTACAATTTTTGAAACACTTCAAAATGGAAGCTAGCATTTTGAGCCAATTTCCATATGGAAGATAGCATTTTTTTCTATTATTGGGTTCAAACTAACTAATGTTATTCTTAACATTCATATTGCATGTTAAGTGTCAAAATATGGGTGAAATGAACAAGGTTTGTTATTATTTAATTTTGTATGAATTGTGAGATGCAAGTTAGTGTCAAGAGTTAATATGCATTAGGATTTTGAAGAATTAATATTTAAAATGATTAAAAAATAAAGAAATAGAATACAAAGGGAGTTGTCATTCCATAATATTATTAGATGTTTCAATTTAAACAAAAAATCCAAGCTACAATTATAACAATTAAAATTGAATTATGATTTCCTATAGAATAATTAAATAGTCAAATGTGAATGCTTTCAAAATAAAAAGAATTTAAAATTTAGAGCTTTTGGGCTTTGTAAATAGTAATATTAAGACAATTATTAATCTAAAAATATGTGAAAATATCTACCGAATAATTTATAAATGATAAAAGACTAGTTGGATGTACATATTTTTGGTGAACACACCGTAGGACTAAGAGTGGGGTTAAATCGGACTAAAGCTTAAACTAATTTAACTTTAAGCAAAGACTAGTTGGATGTACATATTTTTGTTGAATACATTGTAGGACTAAGTTGGGGGTTGAATCAGACTGAACCTTAAACTCATTTGGCTTTAAGAATCTTAAACCTCAAACCACAATTATGTTATCACTCCAATAATAAAACATGAAACCACAAAACACAATACACAAAAGAACAATAGATTTATGTAGAAAATCCGAAGCGGGGAAAAACATTGGTGATAATCACACTCACAATATCAAAAATTTATTACAATTGATTACAATATTAGATATTCCTATCACCATTATCCCTACATAAGACTAATTTTGTGTGAAGTTGGGTTATGCTTCTATCACCATTATCCCTACTAAGTAAGAGCCTTCCATAGTCCACAAATATTTGCAGCTCTCATTTGAAGGACAGATCAAAATCATACATTATGGTGGTTTTCAATTCTTGTCTGATCATGAGAACTCTACACTTGCTTACTTTTAGTCTCAAAAACCACAACCAATCGAACTTTATGTAGATTTCTTATTCTTATGAATCTAAATTGTATAGCCAAGGGAATGGATGACTTATCCTTAGGTAATCCTTTGGGTCTTCTTTGACTACTACCCCAAGGATCCCTCCTTTTCTGTGGATATAGAAGTATACCTTCCTATCTTAAAGGTAATGAGTGAACCTTGCCCTCAATAAGGAATCCCCCTACCAATAAAATTAATATTACTTTAGGATCTTATTTGATTTATATCGCTAAGGATCCTTTCACATTTGTGTATATAAAGGTAGCTCTTCCTACCCCAAAATGAGTGAACTACAATCTAGACAAGTAAACCTTCATACTTATAAAGCTGATATTCAAAGAATCCACTAAGAATGATAATGTCAATATTGGATTAGCATCAGGTCTTTATCATGACTTCGTAAATTATAAAGGTGATATTCCAAGAATCCACTAAGAATGATAATATCAATATTGGATTAGCATCAGGTCTTTATCATGACTTCGTAAATTATGATATTAACACTATTTGATACATTCTCTGCACGGTATCATATGAGGATAGCATCTCATTCCATTCTTTCCACACACTTGTTAATCTCACAAGACTTCTCCAAACGCCAATTTCCATCTCCATGGTTGCAGTCCATTGATGTGTTTTAAAATAAACTAATATATTTACTTAACAAAATTGCATTACTTAAGTATCAACTATTTTATCAAAACTTATTTATACTAATTTCAGTATAACTTATTAAAGCAGAAACTGTAAGAAAACCTATTATCTGCTTAGAAATTTATGTTACCAAGGCAGCCATATGTATGTGCACTCAAAAGGCACTATGAAATTTACTCCAAGGCAACAAGTTATTCCTTTGCGAAGTCTTGGATCAATTTCATCAGTAGAGAATTTTCTCACCAGTCGTCTGCTTCCATCATATACATGAATTCCTTCTTCATCATACGTCACAATCCATCCTCTGTTGTTAACTGAAATAAGTCGCCAGCTCTTAGGCAAACAGATATCCACTCGACACCACCTCTTGGAATCTCTGTTCTCTTCTCCGTTCTCTAATTTCCACACAAACTTCCACTTTTTGTCAATCAAAATTATCTCACCGACATCACTCCAGACTAAATCCCAATACTTACTAGTAATGCTAAACGCGACATTCTCAAATTCACTCTGATAATCTTCATATGTATTTTCTGAATATCTGAAAATAGCATCTTCTGGGGGTGAAATTTTAGTCCAGCGTCTCTCGGAAACATTCAATTCTACAACCCCTCCATTGCATGATCCATGATCCAACCAGTAAAATCTTCCTCTATGGTAGACCCCCTTCTCTGAAGGCCAAAAGTCATCTGAATCGCCCAGACTAAATTCACAATCTTTCCATGTGTTGGATGACGAATCATAGACTCTAATATACTCTCGGTAATTGCCTGTCACCATAATGAATTGCTCGGTGCAAAAGTCAAACGCTATTGCATAAATTCTGCCGGTGCCTGGAGGAATGCGTGTCCATGTTCCCCTGCTCTGTTCGTCGCAAATATAATAGGTATAATTAGCAGCAAGCAAACAGAACATGTTGTTGCATGCTATTTCTACTATATGGGAATCATCACTAGCGTGATAAAACTCTCCATTTCCTTCCAATACCCATGTGTGTCGCGTCTTAGTCTTCCTAACATAGCATTGAAATAAGAAGGCAGAGCTGGAAGAAATATGTATGTTTGGATACATTCTTTGCATGGTATCATATGAGGATAGCATCTCATTCCATTCTTTAAACACGCTTCTTAATCTCACAAGGCTTCTTCGTGGGAGGAGCCTTGCTATAATATTCAGCGCGATTTGATCGGGCAGATTTCGCCAAACGCCAATTTCCATCTCCATGGTATACTAGATGGCTAGTTCTGCGTTTTTTCCTACTCGGCGAAGGGAATGTTCTAATGTAGCTCGATCAGCATTTAGTGTGACGTTTCAATTAAGGATAGCGACCTCACGTTTGAATGTGGCGGCTTTGCTGCTCGCCGATTCAATGCAGGGTACGACATTTTTGAAAAATTTATATTACTCTAAAATAGATCTTTGTAGTCGATGGAATGGCATTTTATCGTATTAAGAATCGTAATAAAGAGAACAAGGACAATTTATTTCGGTGATTTAAATTGCAGGTACAATAATATAACAAAATTCCATATATAGCTAAAAACTTACGCAGCCTTTTTTGGTGCTCACCTCACATACCTCAGGATTGATCTCATGCATGTTTACCAACTTAGGACGTCACTTCATATTTGTTTTAGTCAATTAGTGTCGAAAATATTGTACTTAAAATGTTTTGTGTATAAGTGCAAAACATTCTTTTGGGTCATTAGTCATTTTAATTAGATTTTGTATCTTAATCTTAAAAAATATCATTAATATGATCTTCAAAATTTCCCCTATCTTTTATCCTTATATCTTACTCAATCTCTTTTGGCTTTGGTAATAGTTGTTATATTGTATTTAACTCCTCTTATAAATCATTGACATCCTTAAATGAGCTTGCAAGATGCAAGAGTACTTTTGATCAAGTCTTTGATTTGGGTATAAACATTTCTAAATCTTTTATTTTACCATTATAGTCTTTGATTAAACTAACACTTCCCTTAAATAACTTATCATAGTGGTTGTATTTTATTATGAGTATTTTTCACTAAATTAAGTTGTATGCAGGGAAAGCGGGTTGATGAAACTCAATATATGAAAATATTCCAAAAGACTTGTCCACACACACACATGGGACTTCTTGGTGCAAGTTATGGAGCTATGAAGGATAGCTCAAATTCCCAAGGTTGGTTCCATGGTTCTCTATCTCACAAGGTCCGTCAAGCCAATGACTTTGCTCTCAGATCACTAAGCAAAGTGACTTAGGGATGACTAATGCAAGAATGAGGGATGCTTTAGATTAATTCTAACATGAATGCATCCTATTTATGCATGTTTCTACAAAATGGATTAAACTGGATTATAAGATGACAAGGTTAGTAGCAATATTATCCTAACATGATATACTAGTTAATGATTTTAAGCTAATGATAATAGAAATACTCTAAAATGCTATATTAGATTAATTCCTCTTGCAAAGAGAGGCTAGATGGAAGCTAAAATTGAGCATAAATGAGATACTAAAAGCTTGGATGATAAAATGGAGGGATGGAGAGCTCTATTTATAGTGAAAATAGAGAAATGGAGGGTGAAGAGTGGAGGAGTTATCAAGGGTCAGGATTGAAAGTTATCAATCCATGTTTACAATTTTCACCAATGAAATGGTGACAATTGTCAACATAAGACTGTTTGAGAAGAGAGGTAGGAAGCATTAAATGCTTGAGGGGACATGATGGTTACCTTAAGAGGTAAGGATTAGGATTAGATTAGGATTTATGCAATGGATAAAGCTTCTACCCAAAGGATAAACTCTTGTGCAAGGGATTAAGGAATAACCATGGTCAAAGCATTAAAGGCTTGATGAGACCCTTGGGTTACATGAGGGTTAAGTTAGTCAAAAAGTCTCTAACCATGCAAGAGGGTTGAGTTAACCATTAATGGTTTGGAAGACTTTTAAGTTGTTGAAGACCTAAAGCCTTTAATGGTTTTCAAAGACTTCGAAGGTTTGAGAAGTGACTTCCCTTTGCTTAGGGATGTGACAATAATTAGGATAGGATTAGGCTAATTAGAAGGAGTTAGAAGAATCTAGAAGGGATTTAGGCATGCAAGTGGATTTTGTAGGAGAATGCAAGTGGGAGGAATTTTGAGATTTTCAATTAAAATAAAATCATTTATTTCAATTAAATGGTGTAATTTGCATTTGGTTAAATATTTAAATAAATATTAATTTATTTAAATGTGAATGTGAATTTTGGATTTAAATAAATCTTAATTTATTTACATGAGAAAAGGGAAGATAAAGCATTAAATGCTTGAAGATTTTGAGGGAAACCATTAAAGGCTTAAGAAGACTCTAGAAAGAAGCCATTAAGTTTGAAGACTTTAAGGGAAATCATTAAAGGCTTAAGAAGACTCTAGAAGGAAGCCATTAACTTTGAAGACTTTAAGGAAAACCATTAAAGGTTTCAAGTGGGTGAGGATAAATAGGATTTTCAATAAATAATTTATTTAAAATAGTTGTGCAACTTGCATTTGTAGGAAAATACAAGTGGGTGGAGGATAAAGGTGATTTAAATAAATGATTTATTTAAAATAGTTGTGCAACTTGCATTTGTAGGAAAATACTAGTGGGTGGAGGATAAAGGATTAATTAAAATAAATTGCTTTATTTTAATTTGGTTGCAAGTTGGAGATTTAAATAAATTAGATTTATTTAATTGGGGTAAACTATTTAATTAAATGTAAATTTAATTAAAAGCAGAGAGAAGGGGTTTAATTAAATAAAATGATTTACTCAATTAAATGATATAAAGGGCTTAAGTGAATTTAAATAAATAAATTGAATAATTTATTTAATTAAATAGAAGAATGTGATGATTTAATTAAATTAGATTTAACTAAAATAGAGGAATGAGAATAAAATGAATATTAAATATTCATTTAGGAATATGGTCATTTTTATATGTCTACATTTTGCCCCTCTTTGAAGTGACGTGTGTGCACATGTTGATTCAAAGAAAATGATGTGTCGTCATGATTTGGTTATGATCAGTGTGATGTCTTGTTGAGATGTTCATGTTGTGCCACAGATTTTGATAAATGATGTTGATAATGCCCCCTCGGGAGATGAATCAAAATTTTGAAAATTTGATGTGTTTTGATTGCATTGTAAATTTTTGTCTATGTTGAATGCGAGAAGTTGATTCATCTCTCGATAATGATGTTTGCGAGGGTTTGATATGAGACCATGAGAAATTTACGTGTTTGTCCATGCAACCCTAATTTTCATTTACCCAATAAAAGGGAAAAAGTGAGTTATTTTGTCTCATTTGTGCTTGCTGACTTTGGAGAAAGTGACACTTGGAGAAAAGACAAAATGTCGATTATGTTTGCATCTCATCGATTCGAGCGCGTTCGAAGTTATCAGAGGCCCGCCACGTATGGACCACCGGTAAGTCATCATTTTTTACCGCTTTTCAATTTTTGTTTTGTCAATTTTTATCATGTTTTGGAATTTTTCCACACGAATTTAATGGTTTAGCGCATCTGGGTTAAACCGTAGCGCATATGATTGGTTGCATAGTGCGTAGAGTTTAATAAAATACTGTAGCGTCTGGGTAGATTAGGATAGCGCAGTGGTGAGTGGAAAATCTTGGGTAAAGTGGGATTTTGAATGAAGAAAAAATAAATACGTAGGTTTTTACCAGATTTTCGGGGATAAGTACGAAGTGGCAGTCTATGTGTCTGCTGCCATTGTTTTGATAAGTTGTCCAATATGAGTTCCGATATGGTTTTTGGATAGATAACTTGATTTCATTTGCAATGTTTCAAGTTGATATATATGTGGAATTTGAGTTGTTTTATAAGTTGATATCATTGTGGAACTTGAGTTGTTTTACAAGTTGATATGGTTGTGGAACTTGAGTTGTTTTACAAGCTGATATGAATGTGAAACTTGAGTTGTTTTACAAGTTGATATGATTGTGGAACTTGAGTTGTTTTACAAGTTGATATGGTTGTGGAACTTGAGTTGTTTTACAAGCTGATATGAATGTGAAACTTGAGTTGTTTTACAAGTTGACATGATGTGATATGGAATTGGATTGGATATGATGCGGAACTTGATTAGATTTTCAATGTTTCAAGTTGATATGAATCTGATTTGCGATATGAATTGATTGGATGAGGAAACTGATATTGGACTTGTTTTGTTTTTTACAAGAGCGACTTGGAGTTGTTCAGTCGTGAGAGTGATTTCTGAGACCATGGTCGTTGATATCATGATTGACACAGGTTGACAAGGATATCATTGAGAGGTGTGGCTCGAGTAGAGACTTTGGAGAGAGCGGCAGCGGGTGGCTTGATGAGAGACACCCCGAGGGAGTTGCCTTTGAGAGCCAAAGAGGTAGAGTATTACCAGAGGCATTAGGAGGATGTGGTTCCCAGGGAGCGCCAAGTTCTGAGTTTCATAGCTTCGAGATCCAGTCAATCTAGGGAGACAGGGTTGAGGACAGAGAGTAGAGGTGTGACAGGGCCAGTTTGTCAGGATCCACCTAGAGATCCTGGTGCTGGGACATCTACTGCAAGATCATCACCCTCAGGAGATAGTCATACTTGAGAGACGTTTTCTCTATTGTATTTTGATCATTTTGTTGTTTTTGGCACAGACATGACATATTTTGCACATTGATCATTTTTGAGATATATATATATATATATGACACCATTTTCTTTGATCCTTATGTGATGTGTTATGGATGATGCTTTCTATATGATTTTGTTGCTTCTATGATGATGATGCAATGCTTAGATAGATGCATGTGATTTGATATGTGATGAATATGATGTGATAATGCATGATATATGAGATGTATCTTGTATAATATGATTTGATGTGAGATGTATCTTGAAAATGAGATGTATGATAATAATATGCTATGAGATGTATCATGAAAATGAGATGTATGATAATGATATGCACATAATTTGAGCATCCTCATTCTGCATTTGTCATCCCTGTATAGTCACATGTTTTTGCCTTCTTTGTAGGCATCATCATTGAGCATTGATTTGTGTGGGATATGTTGAAAATTTATACAAGCATAATGGTATAACTGAACCATAATGACTTGAGAAAAATTTACATGGTTTTTCATTTTGCAAGATGGCACAAGCGTCAAGGTATAATTGAACTAGGACAACCTGAGTGTTGATTGCTTATAAACAGACAAGATTAAACTATTTGTATGCGCAAAGTGGATTCGTGTCTTCAGTGATATGCTTTGAATCATGTCTCGAGACAAGTATTTACATAGTACAAATGATCGCCTCACAGATAGAAAACTAAAAAGATATTGGAGGCTCCATGACTTTCTCTAGCTCGATGCATCGTTGAGAAAATGTAGAGGATCCAATAGTTCAAAAAGAGTTAAGTACCAAAATAGTAAGAACTTTATGCTAGATGCAACATTTGATACTTCAGAAAATCATCCCTCATGTGTTATGAATCCGTTAAGTGTATCCGTGTTTGGTTCTCTTCATTTTTTGTTGAATGTTTGTCTTAACATGATTCTCTTGGTTCACTGCAAGTTCTTGATTTATTTATAGGACAAGATGTAGATCAATGTTGCCCCTGGCTAGATTTACTGCCTGACGTGGATATGTACAGTGATTACCAAGCCATGGTGGGATATGATGAAATGATTTGTGGATAGGCCAGGATAGTGACTACACTAAGTATGTCTAGGATAATGATTAGTTTGATAAATGTGTTGGGTAATGGCCATTATTACTTGGATTTATGGCTATATAACAGGCTTGAGAATAAAGATAGATAGAGGAGTTGTCCTCTCACAATAGCGCATGTTTGCCAGGTTTTCACCAATTGTTTTTATAGTACCTTTTTATTTGTTTTTTCTTGATTTTTTGATTTGTTTTTTTTTACTTTTTTCGTGCATTAGACTAGTCAAGTGTAGTACTTCTTCAGATGGATGTTGTTAGTTGGTTCGTTGAGCACATCTCCTTCTGAAGTTGTTAGCTGATAAGCACCTGATCCATAGACTGATATGATGACATAGGGACCTAACCAGTTAGGTTCAAATTTCCCTTTATTTTCTCGATCTTGCTGATTTCTAGGATTTTCCTTTGAGTACTAGGTCACCAACTTTAAAATTTCTAGGAATGACCTTGTGGTTGTAGCTTCTGCACATGCATTGTTGATATGCTTTGAGATGAGTGTAGGCATGTTGGCGTCTTTCATCTAGCAATTCAAGTTCTTGCAGTCGGTTAACTCAATACTCTTCATCCGAGATTAAGCCTTTTAGAGAGACTCTGAGAGATGAAATTTCTACCTCCAGGGGTAAAATAGCTTCTGATCCATATATCAATGAGTATGGTGTCACTCCTGTAGGTGTGCGGATGCTAGTTCTGTATGCCCTAAGTGCTGGATTGAGTTGTACGTGCCAATCTTTGCCTGCATCATTCACTATTTTCTTTAGGATTTTCAATATTGTCTTGTTGGATGCTTCTGCTTGGCCATTCCCCTATGGGTAGTATGGTGTAGAGAACCAATGTTGTATTTTGAATTGTTCACATAGTTCTCGGACATCTTGGTTTTTGAAAGGTCGGCCATTATCAGTGATAATGGAACTTGGAATACCATATCTATAGATCAGATAATTTAGGATAAAAGAGGCAATTTGTTTCCCAGTCACTGTGGTAATGGGGATTGCTTCTATCCACTTGGTAAAGTATTTTGTTGCAGTTATAATGAACTTGTGTCCAATTGAAGATGAAGGATGAATTTTGCCGACCAAGTCTAGTCCCCATTGACAAAAGGGCCAAGATGTCATGAATGGTTGTAGTTCCTATGTTGGTGCATGTATCAGATTACCATGGATCTGGCATTTAGGACACTTTTTTGGAAAGTGATAAGAGTCTTTTTCCATTGTTGGCCAGTAATATCCCATTCTCAAAAGATTTTTAGCAAGAGTAGTACCACTTGAATGTGTGCCACAAATACCTTCGTGAAGCTCATGTAAAGCAGAGTCAGATTCATTACGGTCAAGGCAATGAAGAAGAGTACCATCTAGACCTTGACGGTATAAAGCATCAGCAATGAGGGTATAACGGGCAGCTTGTCAGATAAAGTTACGTTTTTGGTTTCTGGATAGGTCAATGGGTAAGATATTATTCTTAAGGTAGTCGTATATTGGTCCATATAACGGAGAATCTGAACTAGTCAAGGCATAGATAACATGGGATTCAGAGTGGTCATAGGCGGGGGAGAACAGTTGCTCTACCAGAAACTCATAACGACTCTGTTGCTCTGGAGTATGTAGTAATGAAGCGATAGTAGCCATTGCATTGGCTGCTTTGTTGTTCAACCTTGGTATTTGCTCGAAGGTGATGTGTACAAAATATTGCTTGAAGTCATCCACCATTTTCTTGTAGGGTAGTAGCTTGTCATCCTTTGTCTGATAGTCATTGTTGATTTGATTGACGACTAGTTGTGAGTCTCCATAGACCTTTAACTCTATGCTTTTCCATTCTATGGCCATTTTGATGCCTATAACCAATGCCTCATATCCAGCCACATTATTTGTGCATAGGAACATAAGCCTATATGATCTTGGTATAGTGTGTCCTTCAGGAGTGATGAATAGAATGCCAGCACCTGAACCATGTTGTGTGTAGGATCCGTCAAAGTATAGGGTCCATTGTTTGGTAGAAATAGCAAGAATGTCCCTGTCCAGAAATTCAATCTCCATAGTTTGTTTTCCTAGTAGCGGTGCTTCAGCCAGCTGATCTGTAATTGCTTGTCCTTTGATAGCTCTTCGTTCTGTGTAGTGGATATCAAATTCACTAAGAATCATGACCCATTTAGCCAATCTGCCTGTAAGAGCTGCCTTGCTGAGTAGATATTTGAGAGGATCAATTTTTACCACTAGCTTAATTGTGTGTGGTAGCATATAATGTCAGAATTTTTGAGAAGCGAAGACTACTGTTAGACAAGCCTTCTCAATGAATGTATAGTTGAGTTCATAGTTGTTCAAAGTCCTGCTAATGTAGTATATAGCTCATTCTTTTCCTTGTTGATCTTCTTGTGGCAATAGTGCCCCCAGTGATATATCTATTGCTGAAATGTATAAAATGAGTGGCTTTCCCGCTATTGGTGGTACTAGAACTGGTGGATTCATCAGATACTATTTTTATTTGATAAAAAGATTCTGCACATTTGGCTTCTCATCTAAATGGTACATTTTTATGTAACAAATGGTTAAATGGGAGACTTTTATCTACTAGTTGAGTGATGAATCGCCTGATTGATTGAAGTCATCCTTGTAGAGATCTGAGTTGACTGATATTCTTTGGTGGTGGCATCTCCATAATGGCTTGTACCTTTGCTGGATCTACTTCAATACCTTATCTGAGACTATGTAGCCTAGTAACTTGCTTGATGTAACCCCGAAGACACACTTCTTAGGGTTGAGTCTGACTTGGAATTTCTCCAATCGATCAAAAATCTTTTCTAACATGCTTAGATGTTCTGCTCTGGAGAAGGACTTAGCTAGTAAATCATCCACATAGTCTTCCATGAAGGTATGCATCATGTCATGAAAGATTGTTGTCATTGCTCATTGATAAGTAGCTCCTACATTCTTTAAGCCAAAAGGCATAACATTCCAATAGTATGTTCCCCAAGGATAGGTAAACGTTGTTCTGTCTTGATCTTCTGGGGCTATTTTGATTTGATTATAGCCTGAAAAACCATCCATTAGTGATAACATTGCATGGCCTGCTGTGAGGTCTACAATTATGTCGATACTGCGCAAAGGAAAGTCATCCTTTGGACAGGCTTTGTTGACATCTCTGAAGTCAATGCATATTTGGATACTACCATCTGGTTTTGATACTGGAATGATGTTGGAAATCCATTCTGCATAGTCGATAGGTCAAATGAATCTGACATCTAATAGTTTCTTTAGTTCAGCTTTGACCATGAGTGCCACATGGGGATTCATCTTCCGCAGTTTTTGCTTAATGGGCTTAACTCCTGGAGTAATGGACAAATGATGCATGATTAAGTGTGGATCAATTCCAGGCATATCTGCGTATGACCAAGCAAAGTTGATTTTCTTTTCTTTAAAAAAAAGGATAAATGCCGATCTTTCCTCTTCTGTCAGGGATTCTGCCAGGTGTATATTTTTGACTGCTTCTGTGGTACCAATGTTGATTGATTGAGTGGACTCAATCAATATGGGTGATCACTCATGAAAGTGCTCTAGAAGAGTGTCAAGTCTCCCATCTTTAAGTGCCTTGAAAAGTTTTTCACCCTCAGATGCGTCCTTTATTTTTACTTTTTTGCGATCTAGAGCTGCCATTGATTGGTTTTCAACATCAAATCTTTTACTTGGTTCATTTTTGCGACTGAGAGACTTGGCACTCTCTGGTTTGCAGACATCATTACTTTATTCACTGGTAGAGCCTATTTCCAGTTTAACGATACATAGGTAATGGATAATAGATTTATCGTCTCAGAAAATTGGTATATCATGTATTTCGGGTTCATCCCAGTCAATGAGGTCAGAAAAGACAAGTGGTAAGCAATCATTTGGTGGATCAAGTTCTTCTACTGTAAGTGTTAAGATAGAGGTTTCATCATGATTGGTCTTGGTTTTAAAGAAGTCAAGGATTTCGTCGAGGTCTTCGATGGTATTATCTTCCTTATAGACTTGTTCATAATGCTTCTGTTCACTTTCCTTGGCATCATAGATATGTTGCGGTCCAAATTCAAGAGGTCTATCTTTTGCATTATGCTCTTCTTGATAAAGGGGTATGCCACCAATATTATTAGGGATATTTGTAGTAGCATTTGAGTAGGTACCCCATTCATATTCATTGGAATCAGTCTCTGAGGCATCATCCCAGATTCTATCAGTGCTATGAATAGGTATGTTGTATGGTAAAAATAGATTTTTGATGATGGATACCATTTTGGTAGTTTTTGTTGATTCGATGTCAGATCCTGCTTCTACTTTCTATATTTGTTCATAAACTGTGCCTCCTTGGGGAGGAACAATGGTATCAAGAGATGATATTATCAGTTCTTGAGATATTGGTGTTTGAATATGAGCTACTGCTGCAGATATGGCCTTCTTGTGGCTTAGAAGCTTTTCCTGATGTGGCTTCTATTCTTGATGTTCACGGGCCTTGCGGATTGTTTCTGCTGACTCAAATAGTGCTTCCTACCAGGATTCTTCTTTGTACTTCTTCTTTGCTTTCCATTGAGGTTTTGGAGTTATGCACGGTGTCCTTTTTAATAGGAAAGTGAGTTTACAACCCAATCCTATTTTGTCTCTACTAGGCTATGAAGGAAGATCTGTGGGTTCAGTGACTCCTTTTTAGCATTTTCCAATAGGTCCTTTACCATCATATCCCATTTGCTACATGATTAAGTAGCCCTTTCCATATAGGTGTGTCGGTAGAACTATATCCAAAGCAGCTGCTTTGTTATCTTCTTCCTCATCTTTGTATAACCAGCTAAGAATGTCTTTCCCTTCTGATTCATGTGCTAGAGTGCCTAGTTGGATGAAGGTACCATCAAATTCAGTGATGGGCTGAGTTACTTGATGTGTCGACGGAGTGGGCAATCCATAAGATCTGGGTGATGTCGGTAATTTGGCCAAACACAAGGGTTCCAAAGAGTATTCTCCCTCCCATACCTTGGTCTTTGATTTGCATTTTCTGTTTGAAATCTCCAGACAATGATTCGGGCCTTCCCTTCTATAGATCTGATGTTGAGGATCTCTGCTTTTCCCTATTATGAGGAACCAAACTATCCTGGGCTGCCCTCATTGCATTACAATGTTGAAATGGATTGTGATTAGTAGATATAGAGACCTCTTGTCCGTTATAAGGAAATTTGACACATTGGTGATACGTAGAAGGCACTGCTTGCATTTTATGTATCCAGGGTCGACCTAATAAAATATTGTAGGTGAGGTCTATATCTAAGACCTGACACATAGTATCTTTTTGCACTGGTCCAACTTGAATGGGTAACATCATGGTTCCTTTAGATGACCTTTCCTCATCATCATAGGCCTTTATGGTAATCTTTTTACGGGGATCAATAGATTCTTCTGAGAAGCCTAATGCACGGATAAGCTTTAAAGTACATATATTAAGTCCATCTCCTCCATCTATTAAGACTCTTTTTACTTGGTGTTTATAAACGATGACTTCAATATGGAGAGGAGTGTTATGTGGATGACTCAAGGAAGTATTATCCTGCTCTGAGAAGGTGAGATTATGAGGTCCTGTCATATGGGCTACCATGGCTTGAAATCTATCTGCATCCAGATCTTGAGGTACATTTGTTTCTAAGAGCGCTTGTTCCAATATGTTTTTGTGTTTGGGTGACAGTTTCAGCAATTCTAATATAGATATCTGAGCTGGAGTTTTGCATAGTTGGCTGACCAAATCATATTGGATCTTTGGTGTAGTGTTTGTAGGCGCGGTATGTCTTTTCAAGACATATTTCTGAGTTTAGGTTGTTACATTGACAGATTCATGATCATGTTGGTCTCAGATGGTGATGACGTTTACCTGATGATCTTCAGTTGATATGTGATTGATGGTGTTATTGTAGATGTGGTTGATACAAGCTCCATGTGTATCATTCGAGGTTGAAGCTCCATCTATGTTGTAATTTGGAAGAGGATTTTTAAAGGCTCCGTGGTCACCATTTGTTTTGAGACCATCTACTGTTAAGTCACCTCGATCAATCATGTCTTGAACAATGTTTTTCAATCTCATGCAATCATTCGTCCGATGACCCTTGTTATGATGAAAATCACAATAGTGTGAATCATTCCACCAAGGTGGTTTGATTTGGGGTTCATAGTTGCTGATTGCAGGCAAAGAGAGAATCTTGTTTGCCAGAAGCTCTCTAAATGCTGATTCTAGTGATTGCCCCAGTGGTGTGAAGACACGCTTTTGGAAATTGTTAGTGTTGTCGCGCGAATTGTTATTAGGTCCTTGATTCGTGGTTTTTTTTTGAGTATCGTTGGTGTTGTTTGTGTTGGGTTGTCCTTGATTGGTGTTTGGTGCATATGTGTTAGCATTTGGATTAGCACCTTTAGGATTTTTTGTATCCTAAGAATTTCTTGATAATGCGAGCACTGGTTGCTTAGATTTTGGATCATGCGATTCATTATTGCCTTCATTTTTGTTTCAAGTCCAGAATCGAGATTTGTCGAAGTTGCTATTGTTCTGGTTATTGTAGTTTGATGAGTTTGTTCCTTCTTTGAAGAATTTGAGCATTCCCTTTTTGACACATGCTTCCTCTACTTGAATGTCATTTTCAATCAATTTAGCGAAAGACAGTATGCATTGGAGTTTGAGCCTATAAGTCATCTCACCATTCAAGTTGTTAATGAAGATTTCCATTTTCTCCTTTTTAGGAATATCTCGAGGATATCATGATACCATATGTCGCCAACATTGAAGGAATATCATGAATGTTTCGTTGTTCTTTTGTTTGGTGTTGCAAACATCTAGCATGGTTATAGCATGTTAAATGTTATAGGAGTATTATGTTTTGAACTTGTTAACCAATTCATCAAACGATCTGACAGGCGGCGTAATTTTGGATAACCATTCCATTGTTTGCCCTCCCAAGCTTCTTGGGAATAACCTCATCAGATAGGTGTCATCATGAGCAAACTCAAGACTCATGGTACAGAATTCTCTGACATGATCACGGGGATCGCTTTTCTCATCATACTTGTCAAATTTAGGTACGTCTGAGTTTGGAGGAAAAGGGATCATGTGTAATCTTCTATCAAAAGGATAAGGACAGATTTCGTTTAATGAGTACCACACTGTCGTCCCTTGTTGCATGTCTTACATTTGTCTTTGTAACATTGGCATTTGTTGAGTAAGGGCAACCAAAGGTGCATTGTTTTGCCGAGGGAAAGGCTCTTCCCTTGCATTGATCCTGGGTTGAAACGGTGTATGGAATGGTATGTTTTGCTCGGGAATGTATTGTCTTAGTGTATGTTGCTTCGGTATGTTTTGATTTGGGATGTTTTGTCTTGGAGTATGTTGTTCTGGTATGTTTTGATCAGAGATATCTTGTTCAGGGTTTCCCATTGTCGTTCTTGATATTCGTAATGTTGAGGTCGCGTTCTAAAAACATTTGCATCAAGGTTTTTAGGGAGTTTTACTCCTTTACTTGTGAGCATGAGCAAATATTTTTCTTTGTCATTTTCCATGAGCCTTTCTACAAGCTTTTGGAATGAAGCACTTTCTTGACATTCTTGAAGAAGCTCTTCAGAAATTTCAGTATCCTCTAGGTGTGGACCTTCAAAAGGATTTGACAACCGTCGATTCATACTAGACTGTGCTTGTGCCTTGCTTTGTTGGTTTTGTTGAGAGCGAGTAACAGATATTTTAGTAGAAACTTTCAGTAATGAAGGGGACAAAATCCTCTTTGATATGTTGCTCAAGGGTTGGTGGTTCAGGTCGGGGTGTGTTATAAGTGATACACTCGTCAGGCAAGAATGTCGGATTGATCCTTCCTCCACGATTTATGATTTGATTAAAAGTGGATTTTTGATAATATGCCCTAGTCTTTAAAGGTTGTTTGTCAAATTCATTGGATTTGTTTTGGATATAACGTTTTAAGTGATGAAGGAATACTCGATGAGATTTGAAAAGTTGACGATTGATGTATAAAAACTTGTTTCTCTTGATGAATTTGAAAAAACTAGGTTGTTGTTTCTTCAACATGATGTTACTATAAAGATTCTTTCTTCTTAGAATATGGGGATTAGTCATGCATAAGTGATCAATGGTTTCCTTCGATTTATTTTGGATTTAGTTGATCTTGTTTTGAAAATTCAAGTTTTACTCTATCAAAGTGAAGGTTTAGATGCCCCTTCACGACAAAGCATGTCAAATGATATGGATAAAAGTCTCCTGATATGGAAACTTGATTTGACAACCTGAAATTTTTAAACAAGTGTTTTTGAGATGAAATCCGTGAGATGGTAAAGGATTCTTTTGATACTCATGATGAGGTTTTCAGATTTTGATAGGATAGATATGTTTTATCGTGCGATCAGTTTTGGATTTTTACAACATTTGTTTTGACACAAACTTTTCTCAAGAAATAGCTTTTAAAGATTCGTTTTTGCTACTCTTCTTTGATGAAAAATGATGCTGATGAAAAGCGGCTTCTGAAGATGTTTTCAAAATTTTTAAAATTCCTCACTGTTTTGCCCCCTATCTTTTTGTTTTTGGTCACACGCTAAAATAGAGATAAGATGCGCTACTAAATTTACTTCATGTGCTAAAAGAACGACCACACGTGCTAGGTTGCCCCCAGCTATGCGCTAAAGTTTTGATTGTTAAAATTTTGTTTTCTGCCTATTTTGAAAAGCTATGCGCTAGTATGGGTCTGTGACAAGCTAACTATTAAACCCTACGCGCTAAAGTTTGGCTTTCATGTGCTAAGATGATGCTTCAACGCGCTAGACTATTTTTCCGATGCGCTAATTTTTTAACACTATTTTGGAATTTGGATAAAACACTACTATTTTGGCCAGACACACTAACTTGATGCTTGGATGCGCTAACAGAAGTACCCTACGTGCTAGGGAGTTGTTCCTATGTGCTAATTTGCCCTGATTTTTCCTTTGGTTGGTTTCTTTGTAATTTTCGGATTGGATTGCGATTTTTTCAGTCTTGATAGATGATTTTCTGAAGTAGTAAATGCAAGCACAGCACAAAAAAGACAACCATTTTTGCCTAATCTAACAAAAAGTGTATGTTTTACGAGGATGTATTCAAATCCTCAATGTTTTAACATGTTTGGATACGAATAATACACTTCAGAAAGACTCTTTATTCAAAGGTCATAAATAACATCATACCCCACTAGTCTCGATACTCAGTCAGCTCAAACAGTCGTGTCACCCCCTAGAGGGCACCCATTTTTTTGCCTTTTGCTAGAAATTAACCCAAAGTGAATTGCTTCACAATTGAGTAGTTATCTTGGGAGATATATGGTGAGTAATCTTGGGGTGGATTCTTCCCCACCCCTGCACTATGATGTTATAAATGTCTGGTTACTGACTCGGTTCAAAGTTTCTATTTTTATGGCTTCTAATCAGGCTTCCTGTTCGACTATCAGTGATAAACTCCCTCATGAAGCTTCCCAACTTTTAGAACAAAGGCTTTACATATCTCGAGGATACTAGGGGAAGGCTAATCACTACGTGCAACCGTTGAAAAGTACTTTCGTCAATTTCCACTTTTGATTATAGTGGGTTGGAACACTTGGCATCAAATTCGTTTCCCACTTAGGTTGTTCCCTCCACACCGGCCATAAATGGCTTTAAGAGTTTTTCAACCCCTCGGGAGGGCAGGCCTGCTAAAGGATATAAATGCTTTAAATGACTGAAAGCATAAGAGTAGTCTGGCTTTTTTATCACCCAATTAAGGGGAGAGAATATACCTTCTACTTTCGAGACAAGGCAATCAAGTTGTTTTTTTTATCCTTTCAATTCAGTGATTTTATAAAATCTCTATGGAGATGTTGCTCCACATAAACATGGTGTTTATTTTATCCCTTCAAAGCAATGATTTTTTAATCTAGGAAAAGAACCTGGTCAACAAAGCAAAACTTTGATGTTTGGTCAACAAAAGAAATTGATCAAAAGGGGAAGATCTTCCCTCTTTAATTGTGAAAAAAAAATTTAAAGTGTGGTTCTTTTTCCTTGAAAATTTTTAAATTGATCCTTTTATGCACCAAAGGATGGTGAAGTTCTTTTTCAACACCTTTGCTTTGCAAAATGGAAAAATTGTTTTGTTCCTTTTAGAGCCCAATTAAAACTTTCTCTCCTAGAAAAACAAAAAAAAGATTGTTTTTGTGGTTCTTTTTATAGCCCAAATAAGGTGAGTTCAATTTTATTTAACAAGAATTAAAAACACTTTAAATTCTAACTAACTTAAACAAGTTAGTAAAAATTTAAACTATTTATAGTTCTAGAAATAAGACTAAGCTCCTCCCTACAATAAGATGTCAGAAATCCTATAAAAATACCCACCACAGTAATTAGAAAAATACGGGTTTTTGTGGACTTCAACAAGTCTAACTTTAAACTCGGTTACAATTTTAATTTTTGTCTTTTGTCTGTGATGCACTACAGAAAGGAATTTACGCACTACAAAACAACCTAGATGCGCTATCAGACAAACTTGATGCACTGAACTATTTTTTTGAATGCGTTGCTCTGTTGTTTTCCCACATCGAGACCTACAGGAAAATGTTAATAAAGTTAATACGCTAAGTGATAGTCTATACGTGCTAAGGAATGAGTCCCACTTGCTGAAGAGTGAGCCGAATGCACTATAATGTTGACCAGATGCGCTAAGGGATATTCCCCATGTGTCGATTCTTGTTTCTTGCATACCTGCAAAAGTGGTTAGATTTAAAAACTGATTTGATTAGTGGGGTAGGGCCCCACAATGGGCGCCAGAAATGTATGCGGGGAAAGCGGGTTGATGAAACTCAATATATGAAAATATTTCAAAAGACTTGTCCACACACACACATGGGACTTCTTGGTGCAAGTTATGGAGCTATGAAGGATAGCTCAACTTCTCAAGGTTGGTTCCATGGTTCTCTATCTCACAAGGTCCCTCAAGCCAATGACTTTGCTCTTAGATCACTGAGCAAAGTGACTTAGGGATGACTATTGCAAGAATGAGGGATGCTTTAGATTAATTCTAACATGAATGCATCCTATTTATGCATGTTTCTACAAAATGGATTAAACTAGACTATAAGATGACAAGGTTAGTAGCAATACTATCCTAACATGATATACTAGTTAATGATTTTAAGCTAATGATAATAGAAATACTCTAAAATGCTATATTAGATTAATTCCTATTGCAAAGAGACGCTAGATGAAAGCTAAAATTGAGCATAAATGAGATACTAAAAGCTTGGATGATAAAATGGAGGGATGGAGAGCTCTATTTATAGTGAAAATAGGGCAATGGAGGGTGAAGATTGGAGGAGTTATCAAGGGTCAGGATTGAAAGTTATCAATCCATGTTTACAATTTTCACCAATGAAATGGTGACAATTGTCAACATAAGACTATTTGAGAGGAGAGGTAGGAAGCATTAAATTCTTGAGGGGACATGATGGTTACCTTAAGAGGTAAGGATTAGGATTAAATTAGGATTTATCCAATGGATAAAGCTTCTACCCAAAGGGTAAACTCTTGTGCAAGGGATTAAAGAATAACCATGGTCAAAGCATTAAAGGCTTGATGAGACCCTTGGGTTACATGAGGGTTAAGTTAGTCAAAAAGTCTCTAACCATGCAAGAGGGTTGAGTTAACCATTAATGGTTTGGAAGAATTTTAAGCTGTTGAAGACCTAAAGCCTTTACTGGTTTTAAAAGACTTCGAAGGTTTGAGAAGTGACTTCCCTTTGCTTAGGAAAGTGACAATAATTGGGATAGGATTAGGCTAATTAGAAGGAGTTAGAAGAATCTAGAAGGGATTTAGGCATGCAAGTGGGTTTTGTAGGAGAATGCAAGTGGGAGGAATTTTGAGATTTTCAATTAAAATAAAATTATTTATTTCAATTAAATGGTGTAATTTGCATTTGGATAAATATTTAAATAAATATTAATTTATTTAAATGTGAATGTGAATTTTGGATTTAAATAAATCTTAATTTATTTACATGAGAAAAAGGAAGATAAAGCATTAAATGCTTGAAGACTTTGAGGGAAACCATTAAAGGCTTAAGAAGACTCTAGAAAGAACCCATTAAGTTTGAAGACTTTAAATTGGAAGATTTAAAGTTTGAAGACTTTAAGGGAAACCATTAAAGGCTTAAGAAGACTCTAGAAGGAAACCATTAAGTTTGAAGACTTTAAGGGAAACCATTAAAGGTTTCAAGTGGGTGAGGATAAATAGGATTTTAAATAAATAATTTATTTAAAATAGTTGTGCAACTTGCATTTGTAGGAAAATAGAAGTGGGTGGAGGATACAGGTGATTTAAATAAATGATTTATTTAAAATAGTTGTGCAACTTGCATTTGTAGGAAAATACAAGTGGGTGGAAGATAAAGGTGATTTAAATAAATGATTTATTTAAAATAGTTGTGCAACTTGCATTTGTAGGAAAATACAAGTGGGTGGAGGATAAAGGATTAATTAAAATAAATTGCTTTATTTTAATTTGGTTGCAAGTTTGAGATTTAAATAAATTAGATTTATTTAATTGGGGTAAACTATTTAATTAAATATAAATTTAATTAAAAGAGAGAAGGGATTTAATTAAATAAAATGATTTATTCAATTAAATGATATAAAGGGCTTAAGTGAATTTAAATAAATAAATTGAATAATTTATTTAATTAAATAGAAGAATGTGGTGATTTAATTAAATTAGATTTAACTAAAATAAAGGAATGAGAATAAAATGAATATTAAATATTCATTTAGGAATATGGTCATTTTTATACGTCTACATAAGTAATATGAATTCTTAAGGAAGCTACCTTTAGCACTAACAAATCTCTCATTTCATGGTAACTTTCTCAACTGACCCAAATATGTCATCATATGCGCGTGTCTTACTATGTTATAAATAATAGCAAAAATGGGTAAAATTTTAATATATAGGTTGCATGTTTCATCCTGTTTGTTTCAGACTGCATTTACTACGGGATTTTTGTGTTTATTATGGCTCCGACCAACTCAGGCTCAACAGTTGATGTTGGTGCTAGAGTTGTTGCTACGAACCTTCATGGCGCCACCAAGAAAACACCCTCGCAAGTTTGTGTTGAAAGTTTTTTGCTATGTATGTCCTCGCCTGTTGTTGTACTTCCAGTTTAGGATTTTGACAATGCCTATGACTGGCTTGAAAATGTACTTTGATAGGATACTTTATGGGTAAGATCCCTCCTGAAAGCATGCTTTGTGATTGAGTCGCCAAAGCCTGGTCTCCTCATGGAGTTAGGCTTGATGGTGTCCAAAGTCTCACGAAAGGCTTTTTACTATTTCGTTTTCCAAACCCTTCTCATGTAGAGGCTATTCTCTATCATGGGCATCGACTGTTAGGTTCTCCCTTTTGGTTTTCCAGTGTTGGTCTCCCGATTTTTCTATTTCAGATGATAAAAATTTGCGAGTTCATGTCAGGGTTGAGTTCCCTGGTCTTCCTTCGCCTTGCTGGCATTTTATACAAACCATGCATAGTCTATTGGCAAAGTTGTCTACCTTGAGCCAAACCATTTTTTTAATGCCCACCCCCAAAAGAGGGTTTTTGTAGAGGTCAATCTTTCTCGTGACCTAAAAGAGACTGTTATCACTGCCAGTCGGTGGATCACAAGATTAGGGATTGTCCCTTGGCAACACTGAAACTTAAACCCCTTGTTAAGGAGTCTGGCTCTCGTCCAATGGAGGGATCCAAGAAGGATGAATGAACCACTATGGTTTGCAAGGGAAAAACCCTTGTGGTTTCAACCCAAAAGACTCTCGATGGTTCCAATTCTCAACCTATGAAGGATCCTCCTGTGCAGTCTCCACCCTCCTAGGCGACTCTCACTCTGGTTTCAAACCCTGGTCAACAAGGGAATGCTTCCACGAAGAGTGTTCCTTGCCCTCCATGGGCGCACACTCCTCAGGTTGTGTCTGTGATTTCCACTCCAAACTCTCTACGTCACTCTCGCAGCCCTTCAGGGCATGTTGAGATTGTAGATGGTGGTCTTGAAAAATGATGCGTTATCACCAGTGGGTACCCAAATTTTTTGCACAATAGCTTCTCCTCTCTTGCGGACAAGGAAGATATTTTGGTTTTATCATGAATTACATCTCATGGAATGTTCGAGGTCTCACAAACCTCGCCATAAAATATTTTGTTCGAGATGTTCATCAAAGTTTTGTAGGCCTGGATGTTACTTGTCTCCAAGAAGTTAAAACTGTAGGTATCATGCTAAATGCAGCATGCCATGTTATTTGGCCAGATATCTTTGTTTTTTCTTCCTAGCATGAAGCTGGTCGAGGGGGAGTTGTCACTCTCCTTTTGCCTCGGTAGTGCAATGCAATTATTTCTCATAGGGTTCATCCTATGTAGCGCGTCGTCTCAGTTCTTCTTTCAATCAGCAATCATTCTGTTGGTATCAATAATTGTTTATGCTCCCAATGATTCAGTTGACAGATCTCACCTCTGGAAAAAAGCAGAAACCTGTGTCACACATTTACAAAGGGAAAGGTTAACACAACAATAACTGTTCAAATTCATCGCCATAAAAGTGCCATTTGCATTTTGAATTTGAAGATGATGTAAACTGATGAAATGTGTAAAATTTGTTTAAGTCTGGTTTAGTTCCCATCATGAAAGAAAATGTAAATCAACTTTATTTTTTTTTATTTTGATATCCATTATAGATAACATATATATATATTGCTTGAACAAAAAAATTAATTTTTGATGTATATTTTTTTTTTATAGCATTTGGAAGTCGAATATGCCAGAATTTGACAGTTTTTGTCTCCCACCACCATTTGTCTATTCAATTTATGATAATCAAAAACCTAAAAATACCCTTTTGGAGAAGACTTCCTCTTCTAGTGAACCATATTTTTTATAATTTTGTTTGAAGTGATTCAGTACTTTTTTTGTTTTTCATACTAGCCTGTTATAGAACAAAAGAATACCTAGTTGTAGTATTTTAAATTTTTTATATATTAAATGTAATGAAAACATTATAAAAATTATATGAGTAGAATCGTGACTTCGATCTCTACAAAAGGGTATTTTTATTTTTTTAATAATTTCAATTTACCTATTTGATTTTATTGCAAAAGTGACAAGTTTCAGAAAATCATCATTTTTGTTGATGTGGTTGTCACTTGGCATTCGACAAATATTTTGAGTTTTTATAGTGTAATGTATTGAAATGAAATAAATGTTCCGATCAGAAGTGTTCCGACTAGAATGTTTCCGATTGGAAATCCATTGCCATGCGAGCGCTACGTGGCCACCAAGTCCGTCCTACTGGAAGAATTTCGATCGGAACCCTTCTAGCCAGAACAGGCACTATTAGCCTAAAGTGCAACACAAATCTATACGATTACCCCTCTGGCAATGGATTGCGGATAATCTTCCACCTGCCACTTGGGTCATGTGTGGGGATTTCAATATGGTTGAGGTGGCTTCTGATAAGGATGGTTTTTTTTTCTTTCCGTTGGACAGCTGGAGAGCAGGAAGCCTGGTACTATATGCGTAATAAATTGGGTCTTTTCGACCCTAACACCAACTGCCACCATCCTAATGGGTTCTATCACACTTGGTCAAATTTTAGAGTTGGATCAGATAGAATTATTAAAAGGATTGATCGTACTATGATATCTACACAATCTATTTTCTCTTTTTGTGAGGATCATGGTCTGCCTGTCACTCCTCTTGTGGTTGTGACGTTGTCAGACCACTGCCCCATAAAGTTTTGCATTGAATGGCAGATAGCTACAAAGCATCCTTCCAGGAGGCAATTCTTCCTCAACACATCCCTTCAGCATCACTAGTCCATGATGACCCACTTTCAACAAGTGTGGAATCTTGAACCAAGGCCACATCATCACACTAGTTAGATTGTGTTGTGGCAAGATGCCATTTCCTACTCTGTAAGGTTTCTGCGCATTTATGTTAGGCAACTTTCTACCTATCACAAGCAGTTGTATGATGTGCCCACCAAAGTTCTATGTTGCCATAGAAGCTTTGGCTATGAATCCCTTTGATTCTTCTCTGCAATTTCGTTTAGCCCAACTTTGCCATCAGAAGCAAGTTGTAGATAGTCACTCTGCCAAAGGAGCTCGAATCAAAGCCAGGTTACACTAGCTCAAAGTTGCTGATAGGGCTTCTAAGGAATTTTTCCTGGCTCTACATGCCCGACATACCTTTGTTGGGACTAAGAGAATCAAAGAGGGACTGGCTCTCCTCACCGAGATGCATAACATTTTGCAATCCTTTGTCTAACATTATGAGAAGGTATTCACAATGCAGGGAGATTCTTCAGCCAATAACCAATCCTTATAAGATTGCTTAGCTATTGTTCCCAGACAACTCACTGATTTGTAGCAGGCCTTTTATGACCTCCTTTTGACCATTGATGATCTCAAAGAAGTCACTTTTTCTATGGTTGATGACAAAGCCCTAGGCTATGATGGCTTCCTCTGTGAATTCTACAAATCCCTTTGGCCTTTTGTTGGTCCTGACCTTCATAAGGTCTATCTAGAAGCTTTACATTCCAGTTCCTTGGGAAAAATGATGAATCGGGACAATATCAAGTTTATCCCCAAAGTTGGGGATCTAGATGACCTTTGCAATTGGCGGCCTATCACCTTGCTTAATGTCTCTTATGAGATCATTTCCAAAGCTTTGGCCCTCAAGATTTGACGTCTTCTTCCACTTATTGTCCACCTAGAATAGGCTGGATTTATTAAATCCAAGTTTATTCTAGACAATATTATTGCTATTTGGGAAGGTATGGATTCGGCCAGACACTCTCAACATCACATAATTTTTCTTAAGATTGATTTCGTTAAAGCGTATGATTGCATTGATTTTCCATTTATCTTGGCTATGCTCAAAGCCCTTGTCTTTGGTCCCTGGTTCATTGAATTGGTTTAGATGATATTCGGAGATGCCTTGGATTCCATCACCATTAATGGTCAGAAGTCTAAGGCTTTTGGCCTTTTTAGATCCATTTCCCAAGGGTGCCCTCTGATCCTTGCCTTATATGTTCTTGCATCAGAAGGGTTTGGCTACTTACATGCTAATGCTATTGCTGTTGGGCATGTCTATGGTATCTCCCTACCTGAGTCACCTTCCCAACATGTTAATGATCACTTTGTAGATGATTCCTTTCTCACTCGCATTGAGGATGAGGATAATGTGCAGTCTTCTCTTCAGTGTCGCAACACTTTTTTCTTGGCATCTGGTTCATCCATTTAGTGGCACAAGACACAATGCTACAAGTAGTCCTTTCTTCCTACTCCATCGTGGATCGTTTAGTATGGCTAGAAATGGCTCCAGCATGGTGAAATTTTTCGCTTTCTAGGCATTCAGATCTCTGGTAGGTGGTCTTAGCCAGAATCAAGAAAAAGAAAGCCTACTGGATCACCAAGCCTCTCTCTTTGGCTAGTAAATTCCAAGTCTTCTTCAAAGTGTTGGCCGCTACCCATTTTTATTTCTTTTCATGTTGGCCTCCCTCTAAGGCCTCTTACATGAAGTTGGAAAGACTTTTGCAGGCCTTTCTTTGGGTCTTTAGGTCTTACCATAATGGTTTTCATAGGGTTGCTTAGGATTACTATTGTCTCCCCAAGGAATTAGGAGGGCTCGACCTCATTTCTACCCAAACCAAGGTCTAGCTTTATGTGCTAAATGGGTTATTAGAGTCTTATCTTGCAATGAGGCTTAGAAAATTCTTCTCTAACATTACATTTCTTCAGGCTTCCCATCCAAAAGGCCAGCCTGAAAATGGATTGGCTTACAAACCTAGCTCACCATGAAAGACCCTATTCAGATACAAGCTACCATTGTGGTCAAAAGTATCTGACATTCTTGGGAAGCTATTAGGTCTTGGCTCCAATGGGCTGACAATGGATTTCAGAACATATTATCCATGAACTAGCACAACCTTTGGTGGTCCCCTCTTTTTCAAGTGCAAGGGTTACCTCTAGCCAATATTTAGGGGGTCAGTGCTTTGCACTTTCACAAATGCGGTATTCGTACCCCAAAGGATATTTTTCCTCGATATACTATGAGCCTTCGGTCTTGGGAAGATGTCCAAGTGCAGTTCCATTTGTCTCGGCCAGATCGACAAACTTATGACCTTCTGGTTTTGGCCTTTCCCTCAAATTTACTTCATAAGCTTGACATTTGGTCTATTAGACCTTGGTGGAAAGACTAGAAGTGGTACCCTTGGACTCCTATTCACAACTACAAGCCCAAAATGGTTTATCTCTGGTTGGTTCCTTTCTTTCCTATGGTCCATACTCTCAATCAATGGTGGCACTTGCAGTCTTCCCAGACTGCCTGGAGATTCAGGTTTTTGGCTGTTTGGTCTGCCATCACCGAGCCTAAGATTGCACACTTTTCTTGGTGTGTTCTCTTTCAAGGATTGCCTTTGGGTGCAAGGCTCAAGCATTTTGATGTTCATGACCCTCGATGCCCTTTTTTTAGTCACCCAGAAACTTTTATGCATATTTTTGGGTTCTGTAAAAGAGCTCAACAGTATTGGAGCTAGATTCATGATTTTTTTTGGCCATTTCAGCTTGAGCCATTCTCCTAGCACATGGCCCTTCTCGGTGATTTTCCTAGAATCCCCTTCAAGTTCTCCCAGATTTGGCATGCTTTTAGAATGTAAATCTTTTTCACTCTTTTGAAGGATAAAAATGGAATTATTTTTTCTCACAGCTGCTTGGATATTAATGTTTTTCTTTATGCTAAATCTTTCCTTTATAAGAATGTGTTAATGCAAATTCAAGTACAAGCTGACAAGGTGGCCCTTGAGGTGGCCCATCATCAGGATATTCTTCATCACTGGGGAAATTCTCCTTGTGTGATTTCTCGAGTACCGCCAAACTATTTCTGTCGATCATACTTCGCTATGTGGCCGCCATCGCGGTCGCAGCTCCTCTTCCTGTCGCTCTCAGACCCCATGGTCCCAGCCTCCCCACCACCCATCAAGAGGGAGATATGATTCTCTGTGTCATCTGTCAGCTTCCCCGCCACAGCATGGCTCTAGCTCGGGGTGGCCCTTTGATGCTCATGTGGTCTTTGCTCCTATTGTTGCTTACTCTGGGTGGCCTTCTGCCACCACTGCCAAGTTTCCTTGCCTAGCCTTCGAAATATCGCCTCCTAGGTAGGAGGAATGAGAAATTATTAAAGATCCTGATGATGGGTGGTTTGTGCCAAACCCGACCATTGGCCCTGCTGATGTATGTGGCAGGAAAGATGACCATGATCCTCCTCCCTCAGTCGCCTTTTCTTTGGCTTCTTGAGGGAATTTTTTGATGAATAGCTTGTTGTTTTTGTTTTCGACCTCTGGCTGAGTCACTCTTGCGGGGTGATCTCATATCCCGTGGCCTTTTTTTGTAAATATGTACTTTAAATTTTTTATTTATTAGAGAAGGCCTATTCATCAAAAAAATCCTTGAAAAGAATCCCTTTGTTTGCTTTCTCATTTTTTTAACACATGGTCTTATTTTTTATCCTTTTTAGGGTTTCTAAGGAAATGTTAGAGGTTATATCCCATCAAAGTAGTAAAATGAAACCACAAATTCTTGTGAATCATCTTCCCTCCTCCAATGTTTTATACTTTTTGTTCACCTCTAATATTTTCAAAGTTGTTGGAGTTGTATCTAATTCTTCACCTATTATCTCAATGTATTCTCGTCCACTTTTTTATGCTCTTTTGGACCATATCTAGATTTGAAATATAGGAATATTTGATTATTATATTTTAATGAAAATATCCTAACATTAAATTTCTTCTTAGGATTTTATCCTTATACATTCCATTCACCTATTCATCCTTGTATGAAATTCAGTAATGTTGGAGTATTAGGGTTTATAGCTAAGCTCTTTTAACGATGTCCTATTGATATAATAGTTTCTCTAATTGGATCATTTTTGGAGGTACCAAATAGTCCAAATCAATTTTTTCATTATAGCTACCCAATGTCTATGATGGTATTTCTATTAATTATACACCATTTTCCCAAAATTTTAACTTGGGCTTAGAGATGAGTTGACTATAAGAGATTTATCTTTGGAATAAAATGTTCAATAAGATTTTCTTATATCAAGTATGACTGATTAAAAAATATGTGTTGAAACATAGGAGAGAAATGCAATTGCTTAAGCAAAATTGATAAGTGGTCTCTCCTAAAATTTGCATTTTAGTATATCAACCTCTGCAAACTATATAAATGGTGACATCACCCCACAAAACATTTCCTATTATCCAATATGTCTTATATCTTTTCAGAGGTATATTTTAATTCTATAAAGGAACCTTTCTAGTTGAGAGCAATAAAAATGCCCCTATATAGATGTTCATTATTCTCCTACCTATCTATTATACGATCCTTTCCAATGTTAATTACAATTCCCAACCAGGCCATCACAATCAACTGACTAGTACTCATATCTTGGCATTCCATCATCTATTCTAATATTTTAAATAAATCTATAGAATTTAATTGCATTGAATCATAATTTCATTATGAAAAAATATGCTAAATGATTTAGTATATTTTAGTCTTCCCTATCCAAAAACACAATTTTTAATAATTTGGCCTATAAAGGAATAGATGACCCATTTTTTACTCCTACTAAAATAGAAGTATGAAGCTTCCAAACTTGTTATAGATATAAAATACTATTAGGTTTATATTTTGCTTTTTTTTGGAAAAACATTATTACTCCATGAACCTAAAAAACAATATAATTACAATGTACAAACTTGTCCTCCCAATAAGAGATGAGTGGGAGTGGGAGTACTCCAAGTGCTAGGGTTTCACATGGATAAGATGTTGCATGGAGGGAATATGAGGAGGATGGTGATGGGAAAACAAAGGATGTCTTTGTTGCATAGGAGGAAGCTTTTCTATAGGTCAATTGTATTTTACTCACAACAATGCACAAAATGGTTCTACTACTGATCAATTAGCTTCTTACACTTAGCTGGGAGTGAACTAGGTGTTCTGGACATGAACAATAATTAATAAGAATGCCTCAAAGTTTCAAATCCGGTGCCACCAAACTAGGAACATTGAGTGCAAAAAATGAAGTCTGACATTTAGTTATTTTTAGAAACTTTACTGCAAAAATTGCATTAAAATTTTAGAGGGAAAATGTTGGTAAATTTTTTTTTAAAATACTTGCAAATCTTCAACATCTTGTGTCCTTGAATACTTTAGCTTTATTATCATATTTTTAACAAAGAACCAAGACTTCTTATTGGCTTCAACTAATTGATGCAACTCTACTTGCATTGTCTCCAGGTTCTTTTTGTAGACATCATCCCCTGATGACCTGTGCAGGATAATTGCTATATTTTTTATCTTTAATGGATTGAATGACCTCTCTAGCAACCTCCTAATCTAGTTTTCCATTTTTGATAGTCCCATGTAGGTCTTCAATGAACTGTTCAACACGAGATAGTAAAGAATGAATTCAAAGCTAATTTAATCATTAATTTTATCTTGTGCCTTAGTATATTCTTTTATCACTAATTTTCTTAGCTCTTATCCATTGTAGACATGTTTCCCTATCAGCGTCCTCCAAAATTGCCTCATATCATGCAACAATTTCAAGTACATCTTCTTTATTTTTCTCAAAACTGGGAGTTAGTCTTCCCATAAATGAATTGAAACATAGATATTAATATCCTCCTTTCCAATCCCTTGAAACAAATGATTGAAAACTACTATTTGGCACTACAATTGAACGTAATCTAACACAACTTGGTGGATCATGCCCCATCCTAATTTCTCAATCTACACTCTCTAACTAATTGTCGTAGGGTTAAAAGAATTTTTAATTAAGCGTCTATCTAACAAATGTTTTAAAGTAGCCTCAATGCTTGAGGATGGCCAAGCGGAATCAGTTGGACCAAGGAGTTGATTGATATACTTCTTCAATTTAGTATTTTCTACCTTGAACTCCTCCTTTGTCTACTCCTTATCCCACCAACTAAAAATGGTGCATCAAAGAATGATCATCTCCCTCTTTATTCTCTTATCCAAGATCTACCTACTAGATTTGGAATTCTTGTTCCATCATTTCCAATTGAGGCTTGTCAGCTTTTGGCATGACAATTTAGGCCCTTTTGATGCCTAGATGATTTGTCTATACATACAAGAACCAGTTTTTAGTCCTATTTCTTCCCCTTAGTAGTCATGATAGCTTTCTCTAATATAGAGAAATCTGTTTAAATCACCTTCTTATATGTTCTTCTTGTGAACCTATTAGCATTTGGCATTATAACAGACAAGGAGAGATTGTTGGCATTTCAATAAGGATATTGAGAAGGTTGTTGATGATTATGGATATAACTGATTAAGGATGTTTTACTATCTTAATATTATTATTTTGTCATTGATGTCAAGAAATTGATTTTCTAATTCAGTATGATGTTGCCATATCTTAAGAAGTATGATTTTATGAGTATAAAGATGTCGGTACAAGACACAGAAAGATTATGATGAATAAGGGGAGGAATAAGTTATTCAATGGGAAACTATTACCGAGTTAGACAATGATGAGATCATGATGTTTAGATTGTTTTGATATCATACATATGTTATTGATTGTAAGGTTAATACTATACTATGTTACCGAGCAAAGAACCTAGTCGGTAAACCCTAAGGAACCTAGTCGGTAAACCCTAAGGTTATCGCTATTGGTTAATGAAGGTAGTATGTCTACCGAGTGAAGTTTAGTATTTACCGAGTTGCAACCGAGTAATAACAGAATGCATTGAATCAATAAAAGCATTATTTAATGAAGGAAGCTGATGAGCTGGCTATGATTAAATGATTGGTATGCCATGAATGAAGTTTGTTAAAGAATCTATGGCAAAGGAAAATCGGCAAAAAGATCTACAACTCAGATTGAACCACAATACCCTAGCACAAGTTCCAAGAAATGTATGTAAGTTCCAAGGTGGGAAAAACATTTTCAGATCGAAGGATACATTGAACCTGGTCAAGTTTGAAGATCTGATGGCTATGATTTATCATGGGAAATGTGATCAAGGAGATTAAGCGGTTGGCGAATTGTTTATAAATAAGGAACTGATTGATAAACAATGTATGTGGGTAAGTGTATGCATAGGGATGCTACATAGTGATTACTGAGCACAGAAGCTTGAAGACTTGTTTGAATAACAGAGTATAGAGCCTAGCAAAAGGACAAGATTAGTTCTATGTCTATATTGTGTTGAGCAAATAAGAATCTGCTTTAGCATTTTTAGATGTGAAGTTGCAGATATATTTTTTTTATTGTTATTTTGTAAAGTGACAAAAAATCTCTTAACGGAGTGGACTTAATAGTCTTATTTGTAAAACCCTCTATCAAGGTGACATTCTGATTGAGTGTTTGAAATCCTTTAACAAGGTCACTTCTAACAAGGTGAAGATCCTAACAGATCTGAGGGAAATCCCTTAACCGGGTCGCATCTAGCAATGTGTTTGTAATCTTTAACAAGATTTGCTTTTAACTGAGCATGCTCTAGAAGAGTATGTTTCTTAGTGGGTCTGAAATCCCACCGTGGTTTTTCCCTATTTGGGTTTCCACGTTAAATCTGGTGTTATGAGTATTATGATGTTTATATGCTTTTGAGTTTGCATGTTTAGTAGTTTTGGTTATATTAATGAAGTATATGTTACCGAGATTGATTCTAATGTTTTTATGGAAGATTAAGTTTGTATGATTCACCCCCCCCCTCTCATCTTGTTAGTTTGGCATATGTACTTAACATTAAGTATCAGAACTATCAGAACCATTGAACATGAAAGCCAAGGGATGGAATTGGTAGAAGCATCTATTACCTATAAATTATTTGTTTCTCCTAAATGTTAGTGTTCCTCTCTAACATCTTGATACTCTTTCATCTCATTTTGTGGTTCCTTTGTAGCTTCCTTTGTTTTATCTTCAAATTTATCTTTCGTAATCTCTCTAGTAGGTATATGTTATTCTTGAGTTTTTTTTCCTTGTATTTGCCTACCTTATGCAGTCTCTCGATCTTGTGTTTCATCTTCTTCTACTAATTGTTGAGAATTAGGATGAAGTGTTTCATGATTTTCTTCTACTTCTTTTTTGAAATCTCTCCCGAGCATAAAGAGAAAAGTTTCCTTAGTGGCCTTAGAAAAAAATTTAGTATCTTGAGAATCAGTATAAGGCACTTACTATTCATGTTTAGTAAGAATCTATGTATCTTCAATCTATACCTTAGAGGAAGGCTTCTTTCTTCCCAATAAATCTCCTTTTTTCTCATGAGGCAGTTGTTTTAAATATTTCTCTTTATCAGGATCTACCTTAATGTTTGCTTTCTATTTGGATAGTGTCATAATGTGGTTGTTGGGAGGAATGCTAGATTTAGGTGAAGAAAATAGAATCACCTATTGAAGAGTTCGAGTTTGTCTAATATCATGAGTTTGGGAAGAGGATCTTTCAAATTCAAGATTTTCATATTTTACTCTCTATCTCTTCCTTTTAATTAATTGAGGACCTTCTTCACCTTCTTCCACTTTAGACTAGTCCCTTATGATATTGATTAATGGACACCCTTGTTCTTCTTTGGCCTTTTAAATACCCTTCTTGGCTCGATAGGAGAAGGTATAACTTCCTCTTTATCTCTATTTATTGTTAACCAAATGCTTTGATGGATTAAGGATGTGTCTGGGTCTATAGGAGTACTAGGTTATTCTTTTCTCTTTCTAGATTGATGAAGAGTAAAGGAGGAAGGGGTGGCTTGATTGGTACCCTAAGGTCACTTTATTTTCTCATGTACTTTTGAAGAAAGATGCTCCATATATGGTCTAGCATGACCGATTGGATTTCTTAGAGAAGAGTGTTTCCTTGAGAAGGAAGAGGACACATAGGATTTTTCTTTCCTTTTGAGGGGGTGGGTTCTTGTTGCTGAGATGGAATCTCAACAAAAGGCATTGGGAAAATATCATATAGATTTCCCATTCATTGTTTTATCCAAAATAGTACATCTTTGGTTCTTAAATCTATATTTTCTTATTCAACCAAATGAGGATCAATATAATGAATAGGAATCTCAAAATATTAGTTTGAAACCCATATATTGGTAGCTTCTTATGTGAGGCTCAAACTTAACCTGCAATAATCTCTTACCTCAAACTCATGATCATTAATTCAATTTTCCTAGTGATGTTCAAGATTTGGCACATGTGTAAAGTGATAACCCACAACTTCACTAAATGTGACAATGGGATAAAATTTATCCCTCTCAATATCTAGCAAGTATTAGTAAGAAATCAAGCAACTCAATTTTAATATTCTTTGCTACTTTCATATCTAAGGAGTGGATACCTACTACAATTGAGAGCTGAAAAATAGGGCTTATGTTTGTTTTTTTATGAGATTATGTGCATCTACTACCTACCCACATAACTCCAAAACAATAAGACAATCAAAAGGATATCTATATAATTTTTATGGAGTGATTGTGCACCATGCCCCTCTTATATATGTAAAGGTTTTGAATATATATGTGTAACTACCAAAACACCTAACTTCATTATTTTCTCTACAGATATCCCCTTTCTTAAATCTCCTTCAATAGTTCTTATTACTAAAAAATGAAGAAAGCATTGATCACCTAGTGATATTTTGTAGTCCTATCCTACTGCAACTAGGGGTAGTGATGATATATAAGAGTGTTCAGAAGAGAACCCTATCTCCTTAGTCTGAGATAGGTAACTTGCATCACAAGAAAGTAGACAACATATGAAGTTGTGTAAAATCATGAATATGTCTTCACTCACTCGTATGCTCATCTCAGTTATCATTGATTATCTTGCCCTAGTCAATATACTCCTTCCTAGCCGAAATTTATTTTGATGAAGAGAAACATAAATAGACGAAACTCCTTCCCATCAGGTAATCATACCACTCTATATAGGAAAGTGATCTATTCTTTAATATCTATATGGAAATATGCTTGATGAAATATTTTGATGTACTCCATTAGGCTACGCTTCTTAGTTTTCTCCATAAAATATTT
This sequence comes from Cryptomeria japonica, assembly GCF_030272615.1. Taxonomy (NCBI): domain Eukaryota; kingdom Viridiplantae; phylum Streptophyta; class Pinopsida; order Cupressales; family Cupressaceae; genus Cryptomeria; species Cryptomeria japonica. The sequence goes on along the minus strand of NC_081411.1, from coordinate 87,770,304 downwards.
AATTTATATATTTCATGGGGTCTCCTTTCTCCCAAAAGTACCACTTGTTAGGGTTTAAATAGATCCAGAGAAAATACAAATTAATGATTAAATGAAGATTTGAATATGCAATGATGAAGAACAATACAAAACACAACTAACACAAAAATTTAATATGATTCACCTAAGATGGGCTACATCCATAGAATACGACTATCCAAATTTTTCTTATTATTGAGTAATACAATACAATACCATTACAAAGCATTTTTCATTCCAGCTTCTTATAACATCCAATTTTAAGGGCAACCTACACAATTGGTATTTTATGGTTTTTCAATGTCAATTTTTTTCATGAAGAAAAAAGCCAAAAAAATATTCTTGAGGGCTATCGCCCTTAAATTTTGGTAGGGATATGTTACGAGTGTACAATACTTGCATGATTAGTAGCCACATACTGAAAATATCCCACTTAGATACTAATTTGGCTTCATATACTAAACAATCTCCTACTTGGAGACTGATCTTAGATGACACTATAGCACTTGCAACTCCCACTGGAGAAAACTCCTAGACTTGATTATTCCTTAATTATATGATTTTCAGTCAAGAAAGCCAATCAAAATTAATGAGGAAATTATCTTCTCCTATTTGAGTGTCTTTGTCAACATATCTATTAGATTGTCGCTTGTGTGAATCTTTTCAAGTCATCATTAGCGATCCTCCAAAATAGACCATACGAAGTGGTACCTATGTTGAATGTGTTTTGTCTTCAAATGAAGAGGAGAGTGTTTTATAAGATGAATGACACTTTGGATATCAGTGTATAATGGGCTATCATCATGTATCTTGCCTAATTTCTCTAGAAAAGATTATAAACCAATCATTTCCTTGCTAGCTTTAGTAGCAGCCACATACTCAGCTTCAATGGTTGAAAGTACAACAACCTTTTGCAATATACAAATCCCACTACCTATAGTTTGCGGTATAATAAAAACATACCCTATAGTACTCCTTGTATCAATATCACCTGCTAGATCAAAGTCAACATATCCTTGTGAGAAAAGTTTGATCCTCTAAAACATAATGCCTTGGTAATAGTACCTTTCAAGCACTTGAGAATCAATTTGATAACATTTCAATGTTCCATTTTTTTATTCCTCATATGCCTTCTCACAACTCCCACTACATGTGCAATATCTCATCTTGTACATACCATCATATACATAAGACTGCTAATAGCTGATGAATATAGAATGTTATACATTTTATATGCCCCTTCCTGTGCCTTCGAAATATTTACTTAGTCAATTTGAAATGACTAGCCAAAGGTGTACCAACTGCTTTTGAATTCTGCATGTTAACTCTTTTCAACACCTTCTTTATATACTCACTTTGGGACAAAGTTAATGTTCTATTTTTTCCATACTAAGGATTTTCTTAGCTACACCAAAATCCTTTATAGAAAATGAGTTTGTTAATTTCTATTTAAGTTCATTTATATGATACTTTAGACCCAAAAACAAGTATATCATCAACATAAAGTAACAGGATAATAAAACTATCATTATCCAATACCTTAAAATAAATACAATAATCAAAACGACATATGTGGTAACCTTGTTCAACCATGAAACTATCAAAATTCAAATACCATTATCAACAGGCTTTCTTTAGGCCCTACAAACTCTTCTTCAATTGGTACACTAACTCCTTATCTTTGGACTCATATCCTTGTGGTTGCTACATTTATATTTCCTCCTCCAAATGCCCATGGAGACAAGCGATTTTAACATCTTGTTGTTCAAGATATAAGTATTCCACAGCCACAAGACTTAGAATAGTGCTAATTAATGTTATTTTAATAATTAGAGAAAATATTTCATGAAAATCTATACCTTTTTCTATTGAAAACCTTATTGTACAAGTCTAGCCTTATATTTTTTGGGTCCTTCTCCTTCAGCATGTAAACCCCTTTATTTGAAAAGGCTTTTTTACCTACAAGTAATTAAACAAAGTCCCTTAAAGTCTGATTATGCATCAAAGAATTCATTTCCTCTTTCATGCCTAGCTTCCATTGCTTCTTGGCATCCATTTGCATTTCTTCTTTAGATCATTCTGATTCACTAGAATCGACAAATAACAAAGAATGCAAATAAAGAAAAACTATTTTAAGAAGTCTACTTATCCTCATCGAATGTATAAAACTTGTAGGAGTTTGTGGGATGTTTTGTTATTGTTGAGCATCAGGTACCAATGGTATTTTATTTTTAGGAATCTCATGTAGCATGACATATTCCTTTCTGACATATTCATGCTTAATTCCTTGCATCTATTGTTTATACATGACCTTTTCATTAAATTTAACATCCCTACTTCTAATTATTCTTTGATTTTTTAAATCCTATAATAAATAGCCAAACTCATCTATTCCATATCCAATGAAGGTACATTTTTTAGATTTAACATCAAGTTTGGTTTTATTTTCTTTATCAACATGGACAAAAGATTCACAGCTAAAGTTCTTCAGAAAAAAATAATTTACCTTTTTATAGGTTGATGCCTCCTTTGAAGTGCCCCAATCCAAAATATTTGAAGGTTCTTTGTTTATTAAATAAATAGCAGTATGTACAACATTTGCACAAAAATGTAGGGGAAATCCAACATGAATTATCATTCTCCTTGCATCCTCCATGATGGTCATATTCATTCTCATAGACACACCATTTTCTTGTGGGGTTCCTAGAACCCTTTGCCTTCGAATTTCATTATAAGAATAGTAATCTTTAAATGCTTTGCAATAAAAGTCACCTCCATTAAGTTTAAGATCATGGTGGGCCAAACAAGCCCTTAAGTGGCAATGATAATTAGAAAAACGGAGTTAAGCGACTTGATGTAAATATTTGAATAAGTTACCAATATTATTTCAAAAATATGTAAAATTAAAATCTATAGAGAATTGAGAGTAGTTTCCAAGCTATTGGTTGTTTTCTGAAAAAATAAGATCTATTTGAGAGATATTTAAAATATCAGTGCAATAGTAGTAAAATTTTAGGAAAAAGACAAGAAGCAACTATCTGTCTGATCACCCTAACGACAATCAAATCATAATATTGTTTATAATATTTTAGATAAAAGTAAAATAATCATGTATGGATGTGACACATATTTTTTACTTTTTTTTAAATAAATAATTAATATTTTTTTTACTATAAATTTTTAATAATATAAAAACTCATATGTAAGACCATCATAAGTTGGTCAAAACTTTATGAAATTCAAATTTTTTTACTCTTATAGTATATAAAACATATATTGTGACACATGTTTAAGATTCAAAAAATGTGATACCATTTGACAATTATAGATATTTCTCAATCATCCTATCAATCAAGACTTTTGTCAAAATATCACCACTTTGTGGCCCCTCATGATCCTACAGATACTTTTTTAGGAAATACATCCTTGTTTTCCTAGTTATATCATCTAAAAAAATAACATAATAACAAGAGCCACCAAGAGAGGATGCCTAAGCTAGTCTCCACACATTTGAATGTACAATCTCTAACTTCTCACTGTTCTTCTCCTTCGCAGCCTTGAGAAATCTAGCTCTTTTCTCTCTATCATAAACATAGTTTTTACAAAGCTCTAAATTAATTTTCTTTTGTCCTTGAAAAAAATATTAAGAGTCAATAATTTTAATCCCTCTCACTCATGTGCCCAAGTCTATGGTGCCACATTTTTGTATCTATTGTGGCAAAATCTATTGTAGTTGTCCTTGCATTAACTTTTTCTATAACAAGTAAGGTAGAATAAGTATTACGAGTATAAAAATATAATGTACCTACCTTTTCACTTTTAGCTACTCCTATTGCCCCTTTAGTGACCTTCCATACATTGTTTGTAAAGGTAACTATGCAACCTTCACTACTTAGTCGTCCTGCAAAAATTAAATTTCTTCTTAAATTAGGGACATCCCTTTCCTCCTACAATAACTAGTCATTTTCATTCTATAACTTAAATATACCTGTGTAAATTCACCTTGAACATAATCTATATGATGGACTTGAAAAGCACTAAGAGGGGGGATTGAATCAGTGACACCAAAAACCAAACTACTTCAAACACTAACCGGTAGATGAACTTAACAAAGCTTTTAAACACAATGCATGTAATTCAAAATGATATAACAATATCCACAAAAAGTAAAGAATCCACCATAACACAAGTGTTTGTACGTGGAAAACCCAAATACGTAAAAACAATGGTGAGATGGAACTCACAAGTTAACTATGTATAGTAATAGATAACTGACCGGTTAAGGTCTACAAAGTGCTCTGCTAGGAGAGACTCTTGTTAGAGATCCCAAGCTTTATTAGAAGCTTATACCCTATTAAAGGTAGTACCTTGTTAGGAGTAACCTCACTGGAGGATTTAACAATCTAAACTAATGGATCACCCTATTAAAGGATTTATACATTGAAGCTTGTTAGAGCTTACCCGGTTAAGGGATTTTATTCTTCTATAATGGTTAGAAAACACCAAGAATGGTTTGATCTATTTTGAGTAACCCAATACTTTATTCATCAAATCCTTCTAAGAATATTCAACACTATTATTCGACACACTCTTCATCTTCAAACTTATCACTCTTCAACAAAAAACTTTCTCTCTTCATGCATACATCATTATCATAACATCTCTCTCAAATGATTCACTCAGATGTCATTAAATAGATTCAAATTTCATGTTGGCCTAAGAAAATCAAAACACAATTTCCTAGGTGCAGTGTATCTATTCAAGTGACCATAACTCATCACAAAAATTGGCGCATAAGTAGTCAGTGCTAGTAACTCATCACAAAAACTAACAAATATCGGTTGGAACAATTAATACCAGTTTGAATAAAACATATGAACCGTTGTCCTTGAATCTTTACTTGATCTCCATCTTGATCTTCATCTTGATGTCGACTTAGTATAAGCACAGGTTGTCTCTTATGCACATATCGGTTAACAGAGAGTACCGGTTAGAGATTAACCACTAAGTACACTGGTTGATAGTGTAAACAATTGAAGTTACACCGGTAGTCAATATGATCATATGTGTGTGTGAGTGTTTCATCAATGACAACAAATGATGAATACATTACAATCGTCATCAAGCCAACAATCTCCCCCTTTGGCATTGATAGAAATGCTTAGAAAACTTTACAATAATACCGCTAAGTGTGCATACACAACAAATTTACACATATACTCATGCTCCCCCTTAATGCATACATTAATAAAAAATAATTCAAAAACACACATACATATTTATACCCTCCCTTTACAACAATGCCAAATTGAAAAGGTAAAATATATACATATGTATATAAAAATTTTGTATCAAAGTGTTCAAAATATATAACAATAACTTTAAAAGTTAATACATTAGCTGATCTCATAAAAATAGCATTGTAGCTATTCTTAATCTATGACAAAGCATTTTCCCATGATTCTAGAATGTTCTCAATATACTCAAATGTAGACATCAGCTGTGAATGGAATTCTTCCATTAAGTATAGTGTGCAGGTTTCAGGGCTTGCAAGAATAGCCTTTGCATTGGAGTAGGCTCTCTGAAGTATGTCTACTTGTGATGTGAGTAGACTTTTGAGTTCTTTAAGAGATCATATTTTGTTTGTCTTCTCATGATCATATAAGTCCTATGCAAATCATCTACAAATTCGTTAAAGGCATGTATGAAGTCCTGAAGTGGGACATATGCCTTGCATATCCTTTCCATTTCTTTCTCTATTTCAATTTGACTTTTTTAAATGTCAGAATAAAAGAAAGTAACATTGGAGGTAGAGGCAAGATAATTTCCTTTTGTTTCAATAATTTTACTCAACATACTTTTATTGTGAGATAGAGCCATTGTGCCACTATCAATATCCTTTGCTAGTTTTTCTCCATATTTCTTCTTGTGACTCTTTTCAACATACAGTTGAGCAACATCTTCTGGTGACTTGATTTGACCAGATGTATCTACAACTAATTGACCAATTTTGCTAATAGGTGTAGATAGATGTGCTATAGATATTTCTGGTAGTAGACTAGATAAAATTTCTACTGCAGTCTAAATTGTCTCTATTTCAATCCTTTTCTCTTTTAGTCTCTTCTCATGCGCTCTAGATTGCATAACATTAGCAATCTTCATCATTTCTGATGCACTCATACTATCCACATCAATGGTTCCTGCAATACTCAAAGAATCATCATCATCCTCACTGATTTTCTTTTTCTTTTTCGGTTCAGAGGATGCAACTTTAATGATTGATTTCTCAATAGTCTTCTATGTTTTCTTTTCAGGTGACTGTGTGACAACATTTTTCAATAGACTCCTTCTGAATTTCTTGAATTGCTGGTGGAGATTGGGGTTTCTCCAGTTGTTTTGTTGCCGGTGGATTGTCCAATTTTAGTTGAGTTGTTGGTTGCTCAACTAGTATAACATGTACATCAATGATTATAGGAGGTTCCATATCTGGTGTAGTATTGTCTCTAGATAGGTCAACTGTGTTCTGAACATCATCAACAACATGAATAATGTAATCATCTTTTTTATTGAGAGATAGACCTCATCAGGTTCAATAATCTCTTCTTCATCCATTTTTGGTTGATTAACATCATGAGTAACATTATCGTCATTCTTAGAAGAATGTGTTGTCAATATTTTGAGTGTTGGGATTTTCTCCTTTCAATCCGCTAAAATCTGGAAGGTTTTAGTGTTTCATTTTGCTTCTGAGAGTTATCTTTCTAAGGGTTTAGGGTTTTTGCAAATTAGAATCTTTTCATCTTTTAAGCCTTGCGTTCATGTTTACTCATTACCTTTTTCCAATTAAGTGTAAGGGTCGGCCCATTGCTAGAAAAGGGGTCCCTTTTAAGGTCTTTGCCTAGGCGGGTTATAACATTTTATTTGACTTATCCCCCCTTTTTCCTAGGTTTTATTTCTCTTTTATTTGGATGTCGGGTGTTGTAATTCTTGCGCAGCTTCCTGTTGATCCAACGGTTGGCATTGTTTTGTAATGCAAAGATGCATGATAATTACCTTTCGTGAAACAATGAAAAGGGGTAAGTATGCCTCAAGCAAAATTAAAGGTTGAGCATCTCCAAGATGATCTAATGACGGGCATTGTTTCACAATGAAAAGTAGCACGAGAGTTATCTTTCCTGAAACAACAAAAAAGCAGTGGGCTCAGAAGGTAAGAGGCTCCTGAGTTAAAGACCTAGCATCTTCAAGAAGATCAGACGATAGGTGCTATTTCACAATGCGAAGGTGCAGATTGGTTACCCTTCGCGAAATAGCGAAAAGGAGCTGGCTGTTATGTGGTAGATTAGGTGGCAAGACAACTGGATATGCAGATGAAGTAGCAGGTGATCTATGAACATGATGCATGCTTCTGAATGGATTTTTAGTTGATCTGTTCGATAAAGTGGTAGTGTTGATGAAATTCATGGTTCAGTGAAAAACATGGCGGTTAGAATGTGGAGCCCAACAAATTTCTTGAGCGAATAAGTGACAAGCATGTGGAGATATTCGCTAGAATTTTGCAGACAAGTGGATTTGCATAGAGGGCTTACTTTAAAATCTAAAGTAGATAAAGGTCAAGCTTCTCGAAGTTGATCAGATGCCACACGTTGTTTCACAATGCGAAGGTGCACAATGGTTACCCTTCACGAAACAATGAAAAACCACTAGCGGTGGTGGTTACACTTGGTTGTAAAGATAAATAGTCACGGTGAAGAATAAAGGTCAAATGGTTAGCTGTTGATTGGACACTGCATGTTGTTTCGCAATGCGAAGGTGCATGATGGTTACCCTTCGTGAAACAACTAAAATATGGTGGGGCCCGTTTCAAAAGGAGGATGAATCGAGTAAAGTAAAGAACGTTTAAATTTTAGATGATCTAATGACAGGCATTGTTTCACAATGCAAAGGTGCATGAAGGTTATTCTTCACAAAACAATGAAAAGGCAAAACACTTAGAGAAATTTTGTTGTCCATTGGAGACATTTATTCAAAATTTGATGTACGAATTAATTGTCGAAGCATGTGGCTTAATTGATTCTAATCAATGCTTAGTTTTTGTAATCATCTTTACATGAGTTGAAGCTTTGGCATGAGATTGAGGAATCTTGTGGAGGAACTAGTGCACACAGGAAATTTTCTCAGGCAACAAGTAATTTTTGCAATTGTTTAACAATTATAGTTTGACTGGTATCACTGGGTGTCTTATTTCTCAAAGAATCTATTTTAGATTCCATTGAAATAATTATAATTCTAAGATGGCACCACAAAGAGAATTTAGGAGGAAGGTTAATTACCTGGAGAGAGCCATTTGTGATGATTTTTTAGAACAATTAACTAGGTCCACTAATGCTTCGGCTAAAATAAAAGAATTAGTGCCTAAATCCTCCCGCTTGAGAATTGGCGATGGTTTATATGATAAAGGGAATTCGTTGAGGGATCCCCAGATAGGAATGACAGGCTTGGGACTTTTCAAAGTGTGGTTTGGCCAGAGAAATTCCCCTACTCCAATGAATAGTATATGGGAATTAGATGTTGGGAAGCTTATAGTCCCTGGGGTTTTCATGGATGTGGACCTACTAACCCAAATTGCAAATAATTATGATCCCGATACTAAAACTATGAAGAATGTAAATGGTGGGTCTTTAATTGAAATAAATGATGATGAGTTTAGGAGAGTTTTTAGACTTAGTTAGGTATCAAATTATTTGGAGCCCATCAATTTTGAAACACTGGCGAAGGTCTATGAGGCACAAAGAGATCACCTCAAAAATGGCCCCTTGAAAGAATTCTTTGCCAAAATAGGAGGACTGACAGTAGTAGGCCCAAGCACCATGGAACCCTTCTCATTAAACCTATTTACTCTGAGGGCTAAAGGGATGTATTGGTCCTTATGTGAGATTCTTGGGGAAGATGCAGAAACTACTATGCCAACCCACTATATGCTCATGATAGCATTGATTTTGAACCCATCTCTGGCAGTGACTTTTGATTTTGCACCTTATCTCACTGATGCCATTCATGAGGGATTGATAGGGATAAAGAATGCTAAGCTCGATAGACCTTTTGGATTGTATTCTCTCCTCATGGACATGTTTTTATTCAAAGGTGTTGAATATTTTGCTAATGAAATGGACCTGATCAAGGAAAAGGATGGCGAGGAGATGTTCATTTAGTTGTGGAGCACAATTTTGTCTTGGGATAGAGAAGATGCAAGTTACTTAAAGTTTGATAGATGTTTTGCATCTAGGCTTAGAATCCTTTTGTGCCCACAGAACCCTAGGATTCCTAAAGCTCTCTTTGGATTCCTTAGGCCTAAAGAATTTGTTGAAGACATCAAAATTATGCACAACTGGGGTGATATATATTTGTACCCTATCTCTACTATGTTCAAAGTTTTTGGTTTTAGAGGAACTCCATATTTGCACCCCCATATCATGTCCCATTGAAGATAGGAATTGTTCAGGTCCTGAGGCAAATTGGAGGCCTACAAGGAGCAGAATTGACAAATAGGGGGAAAGGAACAATTTTCCCAACTGTTACTATAGCACATTAGTTTGTAATCACCAAGGGTGGTTGGACACATTTTGATGATTTCTTTCAGCCATACAAGCTGACTACTACAGTGGCAAGGTTTACTTATCAATAGGATATCTTTAATGCTATGTTTAAGAAGAGAGCCATATGTAAAGGTACAACACACCAGTTTCACTTCCCTAGGGATTTAATAAGGAACAAGTTCAATTTGGCTAAGCAAGAAGTTAGGAAGGAAAAATGGCTAGCCTTTAAGAAAACTTTGGATTTCATTCATTATTTTGAAAGCAGTTATGATCATCTAGTTAGTTTTCATCCTTTCCAGGAAAAGATTAAGTTTTTGGTAGATTAGTTTGAGGATTTAATGCAAACCCTGAAGGAGAAGGAGGAGGCTGTGATGGAAGCCAATCTTGAAAAGGCCAAACTGGTTTTAGCTAACCCTTCCTATGCCAAGGCGATCTCCCCAATAAAATATGCAGTGTAGAAAAGGTCAAAGTACATTGTACTAATGCTGATAAGGGGGGAGACTTCTACTTCAAAAGGGAAAAGGGCATTAGAAGATGTGGTTGAGATTCAAGACTCCCCTAAAAGGCATAAAGTAGGGACATAAGTGGAGATAGATGAGCCCTTTTATTCTCCCTCCCAATCCCCAACACATGTAGGGGATGAACATGTAGTAGCAGAGCAACTATTGCAATTAGGAAGTCTTGGGGAAATTGCTCTCACTTATGAGCAATTGCAAGAAGCAATGCCTGAAGAACCAACAAGTGCTCAAGTGGACTTAACTGTAGAGGAATTTATAGGTAAAGAACTAGACTCTATCATTAAGCAGGCCAATGAGGAGTTTTTGGTAGATGATAGTTTTTTCAAAATAGGGTCCTTTTTGTAGTTTGTTTGGAGAAAATAATATAGACCAGTTCAAGGCAAGATGGGAGAAAAGGAAAAATGAATGTCCTCACAAAGATACATCTACAGTTGACGCAAATATAAAGCAATAAATGTTGACAGAATTTGAGACTATTACCCCAAAGCAAGGAAGGAAGATTATTGCAAAAGTGAGAGTTTTGATTCTCCCTAAATGGGATATAGTAGATGCATTAGTGCTTGAGGTAGTAAGGAAGGAAACAAAGCCCCTGGAAGGAGTGACCAATAGTAATGATCATGCTACCCTAGTCATGTGGTCACTAAGAAGGGAGGAGAGAAAAAAGAGGAAGGACTCCTCAAAGTCCAGCTATCTCAGAGGCATGATTGTGAAGAGAGTGAAGGAAACAGGGGTAGTGGAGAATGCTAGCACAATTATGGAATCAGTAAAATTCAATATGGTTGTAGCTTAGAAACAGGCCAAGGAAGGCTAATCTCCAAGTTAAGTTGGAATTAATCCTAAAATCCTATAATGAAGCTAAAGTTGAAATAGCTCAGAAGGATAGTACAATTGCAAAATTGAAGAATCAAATAGTAGGGCAACATCAGAAAGGTGAACCTTCTACCTTGATGATTGCCTCCTCTCTAGCTAAACCTCCATCTACTATTCCAATCATTGAGTTTTCATTGTCCCCTATAACTCTCGGTTTCCGATCTACTGAGTCTATCCAGGATGAAATGGAAAAATTGAAGTAGGCTCAAGCCATGTTTGCAAGTAAATATGAGGAAAAGATTAGGGGTAGAATTTTGAAGTTTATTGATACAGTGGGGGCTTCCATTGTGTATATATATATGAAAAGAGTTTTGAGAATGTTGATAGCTTTAAAGGATGACAACGATACCCCGGAGCCAATTTTGATTAAATGGATGGTTAGGGAGGTGGATTTGGAACTTATGTGCTCATCTCATGAAGAGGAAAATGTTGATGCCACTATTAAGTCCACTTGTGAGTTGGTAAAGGGAACGTCCAGGTTGGTAGTGGAAAGATCTAGTTTAGAAAGAAAAGAAAACATTTATAGAAAAGATAATGCTGACCAGAAGTTTGAATTATTTCCTAGAGGTTTTGTTAGTGCGAGTAAGCTAAAGGATGAGGAAGTGTGGCTTGGTGAGTTAGGCCATAACTTATCTCAACGAATAAATGATGTCATCAATTTAGATGATACATCTTTATTCATTAAAACAATTGAGGAAATTGAAAAGATAATGTCACAATATGGTTTTCTGGAAAATGAAGTTAAGCAATTGAGGAACACTTGGAAAAGATTAAATAAGTTTAAGAAGAAAATTGTTAGTTACTCTTGGCCTAGTGATGACGTGTTTAAAGAATGGAAAGACAAATATAAGATGCAAGAAGCGGAGGCTCAAAAATAGTTAATTGATGTTGTAGCATTGTAACAACCCTCAGGGAGTTAGTAGTGGTTAGCCCTTGCAACTGCCTATTTTAGGCTAATTGAATTGTTGAAGATTGAAAATCACTTGACACTCGACCCATGACTACTAACAAATCTTTTGGCCTTCATTCAATTGGTCAACTAATTGGTTTTCCTCCTTTCTCCTCCAGTAAACAATTTTAACCTCTTTTGAGAGGGAATTATGATTATAACAATATTTTTCTAGGAAAGTTTGAAGCTTGTCGCATCCATGTCTTTATAAATGGATAGAAGGACTATTAATGGGGGATCACAAGAATTTGTTAAAAAACTCTTACAAAATATATTTAGGGTTTTCTAGTTTCTTCAAAAATCATCCCGAGTTATGTATGATTTCGAAGAAAAGTATTAATATACAGATCAAAACATTTTAAGCCTAAATTCTTGTTGTCTTCTTGTACACATGATTTATTTACTAGTTTGGTTAGATAATTTAGGTTTATGTGTGTAGACATCTAAAAATGGTCAATGCTTGTAGAGTCATACTTTAACATTCGTGCATTGCCTTATTTTAGGGTTTTTGCGTCGCATTAACATTTCTTCTATGTCGCACACTTGGTCTTTATCATTTGTGAGCATCGAGTCCTTCTTCTGCATTCCTCATTTTTATCACTTTTGAATTAGGGTTTTGTCCTCTTGTCAATCTTGTCATTTTGCGATCGATTCGTCATCGATCCTCGTCCTTGTCAATCTCGTCAATTTTGCGATCGATTTGTCATCAATTGTTGTCCTTTTCAATCATGTCAATTTTGGTCAATTAGTCATTGTTCCTCGTCAATTGGCACTTATCAATTTGGTCTCTTTATCAATATTGGTCAATTTGTTAACCAATCTATATTGTTTATCAATCAAATCATTTATCAAGTCAGAATCATGATCGAATCGACATCAATAATCTTTTGTCAAGACCTAATTGTCGTCCTTGCATTTCTAATTCATCTTCTAGGTTTTATGATTTATTCATTTAATCTTGTTTGTCATTTTCCCTCTAGGTTAAATAATTTATTTATTTATCCTAAGTCTTCTTGTCACAATTAAATATTTATTTAATTGGCTAATTAATTCTTTCCTCTTTTTGTGAATTAATTAATGAATGAAAAATTATTAATTATTTTACCTAATTTTAATCAATTTCTAATTTCCTAATTTCAAATTCATCTAATTTTCTATTTTCTCCTATTTTTCTAATATTTCCCCTAATTTCATGGGAATGACATGTCAATCTTGTCATAATTTGTCATAATTTGTCAATCTATCAATTTGTCATAGCAACCTTGTCAATTTTGTCATAATTTGTCAATCAATCAATCTTGCATAGAAAGTGTCAATTTGTCATATTTGTCATTCTTGATTTGAAATTTCCTTTCAAATCTCTTCATGCTAATCTTGTCATCTCTCCAATTTGTCTATAAATTGGATGAATTTCTTCAATCAAGGAATGGATCAATCACATTATCAAATCTAATCACATTTTGATCTGACTCAAACATGCTTCTAGAATCCTTACGCTGTCATCTCATCTTAACAATATTGCTTTCATATTATGCTTATGCACTTGTAGGTGAGATCCACAAAACAAAGCAATTTGAAGGAGAAAGAAGGACAATGGAGAATCATGGAGGAGACATTCGCATTTGTGATGGTTTGCATTTGAATTGAATGTTTTATTTTCGTATCTCTATTGAATGTTTGTAGGTTTTCTTATCATTGCAATTGAGTTTTCATGATTGAGCTAGTCTAATTTGCTACTTGCTTTGATGAATTCCAAATTCCTATCTACATTAATTGGTGAACCCGATGTGAACTAACCATTTAACCATGTTTTGAGTGCCTTTTGAGCTGATTTGCAGGTGAAAACCCAAGAAACAGGGTAACTCAGGGCTTTCTGGGCACTTCTGCGCCTGTGTATGAGGGATCTACGCCTATGTCAAGGGATCTGCTCCCATGTCAAGGTATTTTGTGCCTATGTCAAAGGGATCTACACCTATGTCAAGGAATTTTGCGCTTGTGTCAAGGCATTCTGCGCCTATGTCAAGACATTCTGCGCCTATGTAAGGCCAGAAACAGAGGTGAAAATCAATGTTTTTACTTGCAAATTACTTTGTTTTGCATTCTGTTCTTCTATTCTGGTTTTCTTTGGTACTAATTCTCTGTGCAGCACCTTGGCATTATATGTGACAAAGACTAAGAATGAAACTACTAACAAATCTTATGCAGGTTCGCTAGTCAAAGACCAAACAAATCAAACTTCTAACTTAGTGATTTTGCAGGTTGCCTTATATTCCAACCAAACTTTATGTTTGTGATTCAGAATTAGGCACCTAGTATGTTTGCTAAGTAGGAAGGAATGAACATGTGTTTGCTTTGCTTGTCAAGTTTGACATTGGAGTAGGAGAGTATGCTCTCATCCTTCTTAGGGTGATCAGAAATCTAGACCTTCGATACCATTCTCATGTTTTGGATTGTTTGTTACCTTTAGAGGGCCTACCTTCCCGACCATTTGCTTTCTTTTGCAAGCAAGTGACAATCATGAGAGGGGAACGACCCAAAGTGAGCACAGCTAGAGTACCTTGGTATTCTAACTCACTATAAATAAATACTTGATGGGCGAAAGCTTTGAAGGAAGGGTTACATGGAAATTGTAGTTACTTGGGAAGTGATGACCCTTGGACTCTTTCTCATATAAGCATCTAAGTAGGGCCTCACGGTCTAAATCATGCTTGCGCGACTACATTTGTTTGGTATCTTGGTGGGCCTATGTCTCAATCACGCTTGTGTGACACCAAGGAGTAGCGCTTAACAGAAATCCTTATTAAACACCTTGTATTTAGAAGCCAAAATCCTTCTAGTTTCTTGAGAAGGAGGAGTTTGGATACTTGGAAGAGATACTAAGTTCACCATGGGGAGATTTCCATGGGGACTGATGCTTGGCTGCCATGAGAAGTAAATGTTGTGGCTGGGAGCCCATGGGGTCAAGCATCTATGTATTCTCCTTGAATCTCATAATGAGTCTACCTCTCAAGTACCTACTATCCTTACCTACCATAAGAAATGTGTGAATGAGCATGATTGTCTTGGGTCTAAGTCCAAACATCTTGTCTTCTGTGATTGTCAAAAGTTAAATTATACAATTGTCACAAAACATCATTTGTCAAACAAGTCCAAACATTGTCCAAACAAGGTTTATAAAAAGAGAACATTCATCCAACAAAGTTCAAAACATTTTCAAAACATGGCTTTCAAACACATTTAAAAATTTTGTCTCAACATTCATGTCACTTTAGACTAGGTTTTGCATATTCCAACTTAGGTCCTAAGGCATGTTGTCATCTCCTTTCATTTTAAGTCCGTTTTCATTGCAAGTGTCCTCATTTTGCACTTAGGTCCAAGATCCTTTCCCTAAGTTTGCATTTCATTGTCATATCTAGGCTAGATTTCCATTTAGCTGACATTCCTGCATTATCCTTGTCATGCTAAAATTAGGTCTTGCCTAGGTTGCATTTTGAATATTCCAAGTCATTGGTCTTCGCATATCCTTGTCATTGTATTGTCATCCTGTCTTGGCTTCATCTTGTCATATCATATCCTTAGATAATTTTCATGTTCCAAGTCATTGTCATAATCATTGCCTTCTTGCATTTAGTCCCAAAAATTTGGTTTGATAAACTTGAAAAATCAAAACTTTGGATGATACCCTAAGTTGTTGTTAAGGAGTCTTGACCTTGTCTAAAATTTGTCCTTTCATTAATATCATTTTTGTCAAACCTAGCTTAGTATCCAAGCATATAGGTGAGAAATTGTCAATTTGTCCTATTGTCATTTGGTCCTTTGTCCTTTAAGGTCTTCTCTTCATTTCAACTTCCCAAGGTTGAGTCGTTAGGTTTGCATTCCAAAAAGTTTGTCAAAATCTTGAAAAACAGCAAAAACATTAAGTTGCATTGTCATCCTTTTAGGTTTCATTTGTCAATCCCATTAGTTGCATTGCATAGTGACATGTTTGTTGAAATGAGATCTCAACCTTCTTACGAAGCCATGTCATCACAATTGAGAAATCAATCATGTCAATCAAATCTCTACATGTCTCAGAACTTGGATCAAACTTATCATGAGGATGCAAATGTCCAAATACAAAAACTAGAGGAGAAACTAGCTCAAGAAAAGGATATTTTTGAACAAAGAGTGAAAAACATTGAGAAGAATAGATCACAAATGTCCAAAATGTTTCAAAAATTTCTAGGTCGAAATCCAAAGATTGAGCCAATTGATGTAAGATCTCTTATTGAATGATCAGACATACCAGCTCTCCTCTCACAAATAGAGATGATGAAACAATTTCAAGAAAAGAGACAACAACATTACATGCCTTCACAACAAGGACAAGAAGGTGTTTATTATCAATCACATTTTCAACCATCACAACCAATTGTTCAACAGTTCGAACATTTCCAACATATACAACCAATGGTTCAATTTCAACAATATGTCCAACCAACTATACAATGTCCACAAATAGTTCAACCAATGGTGGAATATCAATGTCAACAACTACAACCAAACATTCAAAAACAAAGGTTGTAGCACACACCAAGCCAAGTTTCAAACATGTCAGAACAATTGAAACAAGTCTAATATCAAAACATGACATCAAACCAGAAAAAAGTTCAAATTCCAGATACAACTATGTCAAAACCTCGAAAGAAAGGTGGCTTTATTGCAAGGCTCTTAAGGAACCTACCAAGTGAATTCTTTGAAGAAGATCAAGATAATACACTTATGTCTAGCAATGCCTCATCCCTCCACAAACAAATTGACTCTCCAGTGGCATCTATCCCTACACCTTTAGAAGTTTCCCAAGAAACTTCCATATTGTCCTTATCAAACAATACACCCAAGGATGAAATTTTCCAAGGGCTATCCATAATTGATTGCCAAGATAATCCAACTCATGATATACATCCTTGTCATGTTTCAGAAATACAAGACCCAATGCAACCATGCACTTTATTGCCATTACCTATTTTAGAGGACCCCATTCGAAGTCCCTCTTCCTCATGTTCAAGCATTGATTCCTTGCCAGAATCCATCACAAATGTTCAAAGTGCATTTACTTCATGTCAAAACATTGATTCCTTGTCAGAATCCTCCATGCATATCCAAAGTCCAACCCCATGTCAAGAGGATAATTTAGAGCATGAAGAAATAGATCAAGATCAAGATCTCGAAACCTTATCATCCCATCCAATTGTTGACCAGGATCCCATTTCCCTGGACACTCACGATGATTCCCCTATTCTTGTCCATCTATCCAAAGTCCTATTGACATTCCACTTCCTAAGAAAGATCTAGATATCCCTTCCATCCTTTCCGATGATCCCATTGAAAGTCAAGAGAAAAACACCTTTAAAGAGGATTCCAATCATCTTCCTCCTTGTCAAGATCAAATTATTCCTTTAAATCCTCCACAAGATCCTTTTGTTCCTCCATCTCCTTGTCTTAAAGCTCCATATACACTCCAAGATTGCATTTCTTTTGATGATCCCATTATTTCTCCCATTCCATCTCTTGAAGAGCTTGTCATTGAGCCGTGTCCACTACACAATCCTAGCCCCTCATGATCCTAATCTCCCTCATGATTCTAACGTGTCAGTGCAAGATGTTCATGAACCCTTGACATGCATAATGGGTTCTTCCACTTTGGTGCAATCCAATCCACTTCAAGATCTCATTATTTCTCTCACATCATATCCACCTCATAATGGACTCGCGTCTTCTTCCCAAAGAAAAGAGTATCCTACAAGTCAAGATATTCATAAAGGCAAAGGAGTAGATCTCCATAAGCAAGAATCCCTCCATATCAAAGAAGATCTTAAGGCTCATGTCTACACAACTCACTCTCAAGATGTTGGTATCCCTCCATCAAAATCAAAACATACACCTTCCCCATCATACCTTCCATCCATCTTAGGTCCTTATATCCCTTCATCCTTTATGCAAGGTTAGAAAAGGCACACATATTTGAGTAAATTTCATCAATCCAAAAAGAAGTCCATTTCATTCATATCCATCCATGCATTCCTTTCCCCATCCAAGCAATTTGGATACCAAGCATAAAAGTAATAAGTCTAAAAATCCACATGTATTCAAGGATAAATATGTCCAATATAATCAACATGCCAAAACAAAGAACAACATGATCTATTATGGAAAAGAAATATCCAAAAGGTCACAGAGGCCCACTGAGAAAAATCATGCAAAGTCAAAATATATATGGGTTCCTAAATCCCTTGTGCAACCAATGCACTCCAAGGAACCACAAAAGCATGAAAAATCAAAAACCATGTGGATCCCTAAGCGGCTCCTTGAAGCACAAAAGCCTAAAGAAATATCCAACTTGGCATCCAAAATTGCTATTCCTCTATCCAAGCCTCTCAAATCTATTCTTCTATCACCTTCTTCATTCATTTTGGGCCCTTATGTCTACAAATCCCTAGCTATTCCTTCATCAAAATCTCAATATCCAAAATACATTTTTCCTCCATGAGTCCATCACCCCTCAAGGTGTGTGCCAATGTCAATCTTGCCAACATTTCTATCCACTCAAGCACAGTTCTTCCAATACCCTATCCATTATCCAATGCATATTTTCCATCCTTCCATCCCTTTGATCCCATCCTTTGCATAAATCCTTGCCTTAGTTTCATCTCATTTTCCATGTCCTTATCCTACCAATGTGTTTTAGCATACTTTTAAGGGTAATGGTCCTTTTTTTTCAAGGCTACTATCCAAAAAAAAAAAGACACTTGAGAACTTCTTCCATCCCCTATCATGTGTCCATCTTCTATTGAAAAAGTCAAAATACAAAAATAAAAGGCCAAAAAAAAGAAAAAGAAAAAAAAAAGACAAAAAATACATAACGCAAAAAATAATTCATCCACTGGTGAAAACCTGGCAAACAGGCACTTTGGGCAAGTACCATGATGAAAACCTGGCAAACAGGTGTCATGCGTAATCTATGAACTTCTTGCACACCACACTTGGGGGCAGGTTTCCTCCTTCATATCCTATTGCCCTTCATTATCCTATCGAACCCCTGTCATTACCCTTCATATCCTATTGTCCCTCATGTCTAGTTTCCCTTTCCACCTTTGATCTTGACAAGGTTGAGGATCGTCATGAGCATCATGCATCTTGTTTGTAGCTTTTAGTCCATCATAGCTTTTGGTCTTTATCCATTTGCTTATTATAACCTTTCATCCATATTCCCTAGCTTATTGCAACTTTCTGCCACTATCCCTTAGCCAATCCTGGCCTTCAGTCCATGTCCCTTATCCATTCTTGGTCTTTCTTATCCTATCCATACACTCTTTTTCATTCCTTGATCTTGATCTGTAATAAGGATGCAAAATTTAAACATGGTTTCAAAAACCTCTTGACATGTCCCTCATGCCATGTCACTGCTTTACATAGTCATATCTAGTCTCTTGTCCCATTGTCTCCATAATAAAAGGCCTTTGTCTTCCCTCTATCCACCAACATTTCAGAAAGCCTATTTATTCACCTGTCATATTCCTTGCCTTGCTAGACACTAGGGGCAAAATCATAAAAATAAAAAAATGTCCTAAAATATTCATAAAAATTGAAAAAAAGTCCTGAAATAATTCAAAAAAAAAAATCAAAAAAATGTACTGAAATAATCTAAAAAAATTGAATAATGTCCTGAAAAAATCCCTAAAAAGTCAAATAAAGTCCTGAAAAATGAACAAAAAAATTTCAAAACATCAAAATCCAAAAACAATTCCTTTGGCATTTTGCATTTTGTCAATAAATGGTACCCTCTGTGCATAGATAGATCGTTGAGCATACATCCAATGAAAAATCAATCAAACATTTGTGTAGACAACAAACAGATAACATGTTACAACACTGCGCTTTACTGAAATCACACATTAATAGATGAATTTTTCAATCAAACTAGACATTCAAACTAATTAAAATTGTCATATCAATCAATCCACATCAATATCATTTGTCCTTATCACTATTATCATGGGTCTTATATAGGGTGTGGTATACTCGAAACCAGACTGTGTCCTATCTTCGATAGGGTACTGCATTCCCTGGAACTAGACAGCATGATCATTCTTGTTTTCCACTTTTGACAATGATGATCAGACTGTTTGTTTGACTTGGTTGAATTTGTGCATCTTATCTTTTTACTAATTTATCTTTGGCTTCGATCATGTTCCTATGTTGCTCGATGATGTCACTGAGTGATTTAGAGTGACCAGGATGGTTCATGGTCCCTTTCCTTTTTTTTGTTGAGTTTGCTGTTTGTGGAATATTTGTCACAAACTGGGGCAACTATATCATTGGGTGTCTATGATAAGTACGTTCGCTTTATGAGCGCCACACATACCTCGACCCTTGATGTATGCACCCTAGGATGCTTCACTCATTCCTTGTGTGTGATGTGTCTGTCTTTTGCAAAAGTGGTTGCATTTCAGCTCTGGCCTTCAATGCCAGGATGCTCTGCATCTATTTTGCTACATTAAATAAAGGTTCTCACCTACTTATGTGCATTTGTGAAAGCAAGTTTTCCTTCATCTCTAATGGTCCTCTGTCTAGTTTCTGCTTACTAACATTTCTTCCGTCAGTCTTGGCAGTCAATTCGAACCTATCATCTTTTGTCATTCTTATCGATCAATTGGCCTCTTTTCTGGATGTTTCCGGCCAATTCCTCGAGGGGGCATGCATATGTCATTATTATTGTTCTTTGAAACAACACTTAGAATCGCATTGTCTCAAAGAGGGGAAAAATGTAGACATCTAAAAATGGTGAACGCTTGCGGAGTCATACTTTAACATTTGTGCATTGCCTTATTTTAGGGTTTTTGCATCGCATTAACATTTCTTCTATGTCGCGCACTTGGTCTTTATCATTTGTGAGCATCAAGTCCTTCTTCTGCATTCCTCATTTTTATCGCTTTCGAATTAGGGTTTTGTCCTCTTGTCAATCTTGTCATTTTGCAATCGATTCGTCATTGATCCTCGTCCTTGTCAATCTCATCAATTTTGCGATAGATTTGTCATCAATTGTTGTCCTTTTCAATCGTGTCAATTTGGATAAATTAGTCATTGTTCCTCATCAATTGGCGCTTATCAATTTGGCCTCTTTATCAATATTGGTCAATTTGTTAACCAATCTCAATTGTTTATCAATCAAATCATTTATCAAGTCAGAATCATGATCGAATTGACATCAATAATCTTTTGTCAAGACCTAATTGTCGTCCTTGCATTTCTAATTCATCTTCTAGGTTTTTTTATTTATTCATTTAATCTTGTTTGTCATTTTCCCTCTAGGTTAAATAATTTATTTATTTATCCTAAGTCTTCTTGTCACAATTAAATATTTATTTAATTGGCTAATTAATTCTTTCCTCTTTTTGTGAATTAATTAATGAATGAAAAATTATTAATTAATTTATCTAATTTTCATCAATTTCTAATTTCCTAATTTCAAATTCATCTAATTTTCTATTTTCTCCTATTTTTCTAATATTTCCCCTAATTTCATGGGAATGACATGTCAATCTTGTCATAATTTGTCATAATTTGTCAATCTATCAATTTGTCATAGCAACCTTGTCAATTTTGTCATAATTTGTCAATCAATCAATCTTGCATAGAAAGTGTCAATTTGTCATATTTGTCATTCTTGATTTGAAATTCTCTTTCAAATATCTTCATGCTAATCTTTCAAATCTCTTCATGTTAATCTTGTCATCTCTCCAATTTGTCTATAAATTGGATGAATTTCTTCAATCAAGGGATGGATCAATCACATTATCAAATCTAATCACATTTTGATCCGAATCAATCATGCTTCTAGTATCCTTACGCTATCATCTCATCTTAACAATCTTGCTTTCATATTATGATTATGCACTTGTAGGTGAGATCCACAAAACAAAGCAATTTGAAGGAGAAAGAAGGACAATGGAGAATCATGGAGGAGACATTTGCATTTGTGATGGTTTGCATTTGAATTGAATGTTTTATTTTCATATCTCTATTGAATGTTTGTAGGTTTTCTTATCATTTCAATTGAGTTTTCATGATTGAGCTAGTCTAATTTGCTACTTGCTTTGATGAATTCCAAATTCCTATCTACAATGTGATTGAATGAGTTGCAAGGAAATTTTACAGAGATGTTTTAGATTTTTCTCTCAAGGAGGGGGATTAAATATACTTAAAATCTTTATGTTAGTAAATCAATAGTTCTGCTTGAATTCGATAACTGGGTTTAGCATAAAGGAAAAACTGATGAATAATAAGAGGGGGGGTGAATTAGTATACCAATAATTATTGTAAACAAACTTTTAAATAGTCTAGAAGATAACCGGTACAACAGATTCACTAATAAATCGGTTAAGATAAATGCAAACCAAATAGAAAACAAAGCATTCACTCACAAAAGCACAATCATCATAACACAAGATATTTGATGTGGAAACCCAAATGTGAAAAACTACGGTGAGCAAAAACTCACAAGTAACTATCTATAGAATAGAAACCAGACCGGTTAAGGTCAGACCGATTAAGGTCATACAATGTTCTTCACCAGAATAGATCATGTTAGGAATCTAGATCTCTGTTAGGAGATAAGTCATGTTTAAGACTACCTTGTTAAAGGATTTCTGTAAGTCCTGTTAGAGACTACCTTGTGAAAGGATTTTAGATCCACAGTTGTGAACCACCTTGTTAGAGGATTTACAAAGGCTTTGTTGGGCCTACCTGATTAAGGGTTTCAGACTTATCGAAGATGTGAGTAATCAACAAGTGAGTGATCTAGCTAATAGTACAGTCTTCTTAGTTAGATCCTTGACAGCTCCTTATTAATACATTTCAGCACTACTTCAGTCTTCAATATCTCCACACTCAGTCTCTTCACACAGATGTAATCTTCTCTTGAATGATTGCACATAACCTTTTCTATCACACATACAAACCCTAGACATGATGTCCTTATAAAGGAATCTGATTTCATGTCGGTCCAATAGGATTAGACTACAAGTTCCTAGGTTTAGTGTATCTAGCCACATTTGGTAACATGACACAAAATCACTGCCAAAGTGTCGGTGGATGATAACTCATCACACATTACAGTAATACCGGTTGATAACTCATCACAAAGTAATACCAGTTAATACAATATATCGATTACCGACTGTCAAAAATGAAGACTGGTAGATCATAGTGTTCTGATCAAAAGTTAACTACTGCTTGGTTCCTTCGTATTGCTTGAGCTCCTCATACCACTTGGGGTCTTCATATTGCTTGGGATCTTCAGTTAATCTTTGACCAATAAACCATTTTTTGAAAAACACCAATAGTCTAAAGACTATACATTCAATAATACACAATACTGGTCGGAGCAATTCCCAATTGAGCATAACTCATACATCAAGAAAGTGTGTTGTCCATCAATGACAATCAAAACATCATCAAAATGCCAACAATCTCCTCCTTTGGCATTGATGGTAACACTTAGGAAAATTTTGACATCTAAGTGTTTTTACAACAAAAATACCATAATCAAAATTACTCCCCCTAAGCATATACACTATCCCTTTTGCAGAAATTAAAATATGCACTACTTCCCAAAATGGTAACATAGAAGTATACATGAAATGGTAACATTCACCAAAATTTTAATGTACACTACTCACCCTTTTCCAACAATGACAAAGTAAAGAAAAGTAACCCTTTTTTGCTTATACAATAAAAGTACAGTAAATGTTCATGACAATAAGGAATGAAATTTCTCAAAAACAGATTTAAAGTCCTGCATAAAAGTTTTCATGGCCAATGTCCATGACTCATGTAATGAGATAGCAACCTCACTTTCAGTCTTCATCTGGAATACCATTTCTTCCATTGTATCAATGGTACTCATCTCTTGTGTTACCATGATAGCTTCCAGGTTGACAAAACATTTCTGAAGAATCTGCAGTCTTGGCAATAGGAGCAGTTGAAGCTCCTGCAAATCTTTAGTCCGGTTGCTAATCTCTGAGTCCATCTTGGCAGTCTGATGCTAATAATGATGAAATATTTGCCCATAGGTAGTGAATGAATCATATGGCATCTTGAAATTGCTGATATAAGCCTATAACTCTGATTGGAGTTGAGCTTTCTATTTAAGCACATCATCACAAAATAGATGAGGTTGGCAGATTTTACTCAGTAGTAATTTTCCTTCACCAATAGCAACATTTATATCATTCTACTACTTCAGTAGTTGTGTCCGCAGTTCATTTATTTGCTTGACTAGGGCAGTATTGAGTTCCTTTTCATGGTTCTTCTTTGCAGTTGCTTCAACAACATCTTCCAAACATTGTACCTGGTCTTCCACTACGGTATAAAGATATTTGATCTTGGATAGAGAGAAATCGGTACTGAGGAGGTTGGTACCAAGAATTAGACTGGTAAGGGTGTCAATCATAGTTTTTATGACATCTTGTTCCTTCTTTCTCTTTAATTCTTCCAGTCTCTCCTATGCAATTTTGATACCTCGTAGCAACTCAGACTCATCTGCTGATTGAAGATCAATAGGACTAGTTGTATCAACCTATTTGATTTGATCACTGGTTGCCTTAGGAGTCTCCTCTTGCTTGTTCTTCTCTGCTTCCTTTTTCTCATCTTCTTTTTTCTTATCCTCTTTTTTCTTCTTTTGCTCCTCTTCTTGTTTCTTCTCCATTTATTCTTTCTTCTTGTCTTCTTCCTACTTTTTCTTCTCTTCCTCCTTCTTCATTTCTTCTTCCTTCCTCTTGGCTTCTTCTTTCTTCTTCTCTTCTTCTTTCCTCTTCTCCTCTTCTTTCCTCTTCTCTTCCTCTTTCTTCTTCTCTTCCTCTTTCTTCTTCTCTACCTCTTTTCTCTTATCTTCCTCTTTCTTTTTCTCTTCATCTTTTCTCTTGTTTTATTCCTGCCTTACTTTTTCTTCTTGCTCTTTCTTCGTTTGTTCTTTGTCAGGAGTGACATCCTCAATATCTAATGCGTCAACATAAATAGTATCAATTTGTTCTGTCAATCTTTCATCTTCACTATCAAATACTTCATCTGGTTTGCCTGATGATAGGCCAGGTTCTTGTTCAATCTTCTTATTAGCCTGAGATACTTGGTGTATTCTAATAGTAGTGTGTAGGGGAAAAAGCGAGACTAGGTTAATCATGCCCTAATCCTACCTTTTGACACACATTACAGAATACGAAAGAGCCTAGAGATATCGCACAATTGGCTACTTCTTTTGGTGAAAGAGAGAGCCACGGGATATCTATTAGGATTTCTATTCCCTTGTTCAAATTGTAAGATCAAGTAATGCAAGTTCAAACCCTAATCTCAAAATGCAAGTATGAACTAATAACAAGATTGCAGAATTGAGATTAAACAATGAACATCTGTAAGTACAAGGATCAAATAAGAATGCAGATATGTACCCGGAGTCAAAATCGGACTGAAAATGTTCGGGACGGAGGCGCAGGCGCCACTATCCTGAAAACTGCACCGAAAACCACTGTTCTGCACTCTGAAACACTGTCTGGAAACTATCTGTAAACTGTCTGTCCGGAGGACCAGGGCACCCAGCGCCTCTGTCCCAGGGACCAGGGCGCACCCCTGTCCTGGCACGACCAGGGTGCCCAGCACCCCTGTCCCGGTCTTCTGCTCTGCAATTTCACACAGAGTGCTGTTCCAACCTTCTCTCTCCGGATCTGTATCCCGCGGCGTCGTCTGAATCTCGAAACCTGCAATAATATCTGAAAAGGGGGAGGGGCAGCTATATAGGGTTTTGCCTTAGTCAAACCCCCGCTTCGGTGATTTCCACCTCCACGAATAGCCAAGTTGTTTTGTAAAATGTATTGTGTCTGCAGACCTAGTGTGTGTGCAAGGTCCAAAATGCAAGAAAGCAAACTAGAGCAACCTAGAAAGTAAACCCTAATTGCTTGTAAATGATAATGTAAATGCTCTAAATCAAGATGCAATGTGATCTAAAGCATGAATAGATGATGTATCAAAGCTTATACAAAGACATGAAAACAATACGAAATCATACCCAACCCTCAAGGGAGGAGTACAAGCCAATCTTCAGTCGGTAATCTCCTATTGTTCTTCAATGTCTTCCAAGCCCTAAGTGGATGAATGAATTTGATAGATGCTTGATAGAATGATGTTGAATGTTGTTGAAGTCCTCAAAGATCTTCTCTTTCCCTCCATATGAAGTTCCTGGAAACCAAAATCCGATCCCTCCAAATGAAGAAAGAGAGCTCTTATGTATGAAACCCTAGGTCGTAAATTCGTATTTTGGCCGACCTAGAGATTGAATATCCCGCCAATTTCTTGGGGTTAAGATTTATTTTATGATTGGATCGCGGTCCTAAAATTTCAGGAAAATGTCCGGGACCATGTGCACCGGGCGCCACGGTCCCAGCAACTTTTCACCAAATTTTCAGGGCCGTCGGATATGATGATTTTAGAGAGAATCCCAAAGTTACAGGTGATTTCGAGATGTTTTGACCCCGAAACCAAGCCCCCAAGTTTGGAATAGGACTTAATTAGGGTTTTTGAATAAGTGATGTATTGGAGGAATAAAATGCGAAGGGTGCTCTTTAGTGAAAGGGCCCAACTTTATGATGTAGAGAATGATGAAATAGGAACCTTAGACCTAATTAATTTGATTAATTAAGTGCTTAAGGAGAAATGCAATGTAGAATGTAAAATGCACTAAGGCGGGTGCTAAACTAGGTGTGAAATTGTACCACCCTAGCGAGTGCATACAATTTACGACGCTACATTTAGCCCCCACTTTAGTGGTCATATGAGTACTACGTGCATATGCAAGCTAAAGTACAGAAAAGTAAACATCATTTGAAAAAAGGATATATCCATAAGTTGTCGGACGAAGCCCCCAGCGGTATCTGCAGTACACAGTTAGGAACTGCACCCTACAAAACAAACGTTAGATCACAAAATCACCTAATGCTTACTAGGGAAAGTGATGAAATCTGTGAGTAGCTGTATGCCCCCCCTTGTTTCGACTTGCTTATTAGGGAGGTGAAACAGGGTAGCATGTTTACTTGCGACAAATTGTGTAAGAGAGTATTGATGAGGGGTGTTCACTAAATAGGCTTCATCAAAGCACTTTTTGGAACATCCCGAGAGTAGGGGAAGGAAAGTATGATTCCAACGCAACAAACGGCTTGAAAATCATATCTCCCAAACTCAAGTTATGATAAGATGAATGACAGAGGAAAAATTAGGGTTTCAAAAAGTAAGAACAAGAAAACGAGAGTATATACCTCGAAAGTGACACTTGTATTCGTCACTTTGTTGATTTCAGAATACTATTCAGTGCAGTGGAGCCCACATAGCCATCATCATGCCTTCACGATGACCGGAGCATCCCACGAGGATCGAGATCCTGCGCCAGGCCGTGATCGACGACGAGCCACTGGATGAGGTGAGTTGACTGAACATTTGACTTTTGATTTTTCGCATGTTTGACTTTTCCGTGATCATATGCGGGCCTCGAAGGCTGACCGGGGCCCACCCAAGGCGCCATGGTCCCTGAGGGGTGCCCTGGTCCCCCCAGGACACCATGGTCCCTGACAGGGGCGCCATGGTCCCTGCAGGGCGCCATGGTCCCTAACAAGGCGCCATGGTCCCTAATCAGGGCCTGGCGAGAGGTTCCGGGGCTAGCATATGATGTGTGACGGTTTGCATTTGCGATTGTGATGATCAAGTACTGATTATCATCATGTTTTCATGTTGCAGGGTCTCCCGTACATGAGAGAGCACACAGCGGGACATATTCTTCGCACTTTGCGAGATCAGATTCCACGACTGACTCAGTCAGAGAGAGACACACTATCGATTGTAGGATTGTGGTACGTGATTTTGATGCCGGCCATTCGATTTCATCCTGCGATGCTGATGGCCTTGATGGAGTGATGGGATCCTGACACATGCACCTTTCACCTTCCAGTAGGAGAGCTGACGGTCACACTTGAGGATGTGTACCGTATATTTCGTCTTCCTATCAGAGGAGCGACAGTTACATACGCGACCGATCGGTCAGCGGACGATCATCAGAGAGAGCAGGTGTATTGCATAGGGAGAGTCATACTGAGCGAGATGAGAGGTCGCATCATGGTCAGCTGGCTCTTACATCCTACAAGGGAGGTACCACTTCTGAGATGCCTTATGATAGCCATCATAGCACTAACTGTCTGCCCTGATGGGCGAGGGACACACATGCATGGGGGCCTCACATGGTGTATCAGAGCGATGGAGAGACACAAGAGAGTGTATGCTTGGGGTCGGAGTATGCTTGCGCATCTCTATCATGACCTTGGGAAGTATGTATTCAGACAGGGTTGTAG
This sequence comes from Cryptomeria japonica, assembly GCF_030272615.1. Lineage (NCBI taxonomy): Eukaryota > Viridiplantae > Streptophyta > Pinopsida > Cupressales > Cupressaceae > Cryptomeria > Cryptomeria japonica. The sequence continues at coordinate 87,741,935 of NC_081411.1, read as the reverse complement.
TTTGATGACATGCACACTTCTATAGGTGTGGATTTTAGAGCACTTCACATGCACCAGGCCCGTCGGCTTTCCACTGAGTACAGCGAGCGAGCGACCTAGGGTGTTTGCTTATCCACTTACCAGAGAGTGGAGATTTGGCGATTTGTTGTATTGGAGAGTGATTATTGACAGACTGACAGCCGAGGTGATAGTGTGGAGACCTTACCTACTGATGCATAGATGGGATGGTATGGAGAGACAGTTAGCATGTCTACAGAGGAACCGCCTACTGCGAGGATGATATGCACACATCATAGTCCCTTTCTACTTTGACCGAGTATGGAGGCAGTTCGGACTAGAGCAGTGTGTTCCAGCCGATGTGCCCATCTATACTTGACACTCACGGGTCCTTCCCAGACCTGGAGCAGTAGCGAGACCGACGGTAGATGATATTGAGATGACAGATTTAGAGGGATCTGATCAGGATGTAGTCACTGACTATTCTACAGAGCCTGGAGCACAGCGTAGATATGTTTCATGGTTCATGAGATCATATCCAAGTCCTATCTTTCCACCAGATCATCCGACAGGCTATCTAGGCCCATGGAGACATGGAGACCGAGATGAGGATGAGGGATCCAGGTCAGAGGAGCCAGAGGAGGGAGAGGATCATGAGGAGGCGGAAGATCCTGATCCACCTACAGGCGATCAACCTAGTGACGAGGAGGAGGAGGATGAGGATGCAGATAGAGAGGAGGACGAGGAGGATGCAGGTGATGATGCGGATGAGGACGACAAGGAGGAGGATAGAGATGATGAGGAGGAGTCGGATGTAGCTCCCCACCATTCAGGAGACGATACCATAGCTCTAGATCCACCTCCTATTCTCCAACAGGGGGAACAGGAGGCGATATAGAGACCTGTCACCAGTACCGTCCAGCCTACACCCATCATGGATAGAGTATATGAGTGAGGGGAGCCTAGAGTTTCTCAGTCACAGATACTACCATATCATGATCCCTACTGGCACGAGGGAGATCCAGGTATAGTAGGTTTATATTGATTGATTAATGTTTTGATGATAAAGAATGGTACTAACAAAAATCTGTTCTACTGCCACAGCTAATGTGTAGGAATGGCATTCCTTGATTCAGCAGGCAATGACAGACATTTCCATGATAGCACAGATCCCCAGTTCCTCATAGATTGCCTATAGGCCTCAGGGGAACGCGGGTCAGCATGAGGATTTGTTTTTCCCATTCCGAGTACAGGTAGATATATGGAGGGAGAGAGAGAGAGTCCTATCAGAGGACCTCCAACAGGCATGGCAGAGAGAGAGAGTCCTATCAGAGGACCTCCAGCAGGTGCGGCGAGATCTAGTAGCGGCCCAGACCGAGGCTACCACCTATCGTGCGATCCTTATGGATAGGGATCGTAGGAGTTCCTCTCGGAGTCACTCACGATCTGTATTGCGCTACACACCCATGGGTCCACCTCCACGGCCAGATCAAGAGGGAGCATCCAGTCGACACTCTCCAGCCACTAGCCCTAGGGATAGGAGATGATTGTATGATGTAGGAGAGGTCACATTTTGGATATACAGTGACCTATGTTTGTATACGATTCACACATATATATGTATATATACATGCTTCTCTTTTGTCTCAAATGTGTTATCTTTAATGCCTAAAACAATGTATATTTTGTTTTGATTAAATCTAATACATTTGGTAAATGTACATGTATGTTCAGAATTTAATTTCCATGTGATTGATTTCTCAATGCTCCATGATTAAATTGATACATGTGTGACTTAATTAAAATATTTAATCAAGTATGACATTGATGATAAGGAAGAAATATGCATTAAGTCTAAGAATCATATAACTAATGTGATTTAATTTTGAACTTAAACACAACATGATACGATTCTACTTAACACATAAAGACATTGTATAATATGCTAGCATAATGAAAAATGTAAATCTTTTACAATTTACATAAATGAATTCAAGACAAACTATAAAGTAAGAAGACATGCTTGTCAGGAACGAAGCAATATAGATTAACATTTAATTCTATTTTGCTTTAATTAAGAAATACTAACATATTATCCAATGTTGAAGAATTGAAAAAGAAGATAGATGAAAAATGAAGAATTAAACATAATATCTACGCAAGTGCATAGCATTAATAGGTTCTTTAAGAGGCGTACCATCTACATCTACTATTTTGTAAGCACCTAATCCATAATCCTCAATAATGATATATGGTCCAAGCCAATTAGGACTAAATTTTCCCTTTTCTGCAGGTAAGGCATTCACATTGCGCTGATTCTCATAAAGGACTAAGTCACCTACTGAGAAGGAACGTTGAATAACTTTGTCATTATAGCTTTGTTGTAAAGTTTTGTGATACGCTTGAATATGCTCAAGAGCGTTTATGCACTGTTCGTCAAGCATCTCAGGCTGTTGAAGTCGTTGTTCCCTATAAGAGTCATCATCTACTATACCTTTGAGAGAAACCCTAAGTGATGGAATTTCTAACTCTAAGGGCATAATAGCATCAGCACCATAAACAAGATTATAAGGAGTAGTTCCTGTAGCAATTCGTACACTCGTTCGGTAGGCCCAAAGAGCATAGATCAGCTGGTTACTCCAATCCTTACCATGCTTATTCACGGTTTTACAAAGAATTTGTTCAATTATCTTATTGGATGATTCGGCTTGGCCATTTGATTGAGGATAATATGGTGTAGAAAATCGATGTTTGATATGATACTTCTCGAGGAATTTCTTCACATCCTTGTTTTTAAACGATGTCCCATTATCTGAGATAATAGTGGAAGGTATCCCAAATCGAGAAATGATGTTTTCTAGAAGAAATTGACAAATCACTTCAGTAGTAGTAGAGCGAAGAGGAATAGCTTCTACCCACTTCGTAAAGTAATCTATTGCAGTTATAATGAAGGTGTGTCCTTGAGATGAAGGAGGAGAAATTTTTCCAATAAGATCCAAACCCCATGCGGAGAAAGGCCAAGAAGCTACTTGAGAACGAAGTTCTTGGGCAGGAGCATGAATCAGATTATTGTGTTGTTGACATTGATGACATTTTTTAACAAATGAAAAGGAATCCTTCTACATAGTTTGCCAATAGTATCCCATACGAAGCAACCTATGAACCAGGGATTTGCCCCCAAAATTCCCCCCACAGGCACCTGAATGTGCCTCTTCAAGAGCAACAGGGATTTCCGACTTGTTAAGACAACAGAGGAGAAGACCATCATAACCCCTTCGATAAAGGACATTAGAAAGGATGATATATCTAGCAAATAGCTTGCGGATTCTAGCCCTAGTGTTCCTATTAGCGGAATCAGGAAAGGTACCATTGGTCAAATATCTTACAATATGCGAGAACCATTCATCTGAGTCTACAAAGTCACAACATGTTATCAAGCTAGAATCATCCTCAATAGCTGGAGAAATAAGATTGTGAATAACGAAGTTAAGATCGACCATAGGGTCCTCTAAAGATACTAGAGAAGCCACACATGCCATTGCATCCGCATGTCGATTATCTTTTCGAGGAACGGGTTCCATGGTCTAAGAATCGAAATTTTGTAATAAAGAGATAACAAGATCTTTATATTGTGATAGTTTGTCTTGTTTTGCTTGATACACTCCTGTTACTTGTCTTATAATTAATTGCGAATCTCCATAGATATGTATGTGTTTTGTATTCAGAGCCAAGGCTGCTTTTATTCCCGCTATAAGAGCCTCATACTCAGCAATGTTATTGGTACACAGGAAATTTAGATGATATGATAAAGGAATAGGTTTCTTTGTAGGAGAAATCAGAACAACCCCTGCCCCCGATCCCATACGACACTTAGAGCCATCAAAGTACAACTCCCAAGTTTCATCTTTCTCTATAGAAAGAATGAAGTCGTCAGGAAAGGATTCAAGGTTAGGGAAGGAGAAAGGTGAAGGGGCCTCAACTAAGTGATCGGTCAATGCTTGTCCTTTAATTGCTCTTTGTGAAACAAATTTAAGGTCAAATTCAGTTAACATCATAACCCACTTAGCTAGACGTCCTGATAAATCAGTTTTAGAGAAAAGATGCTTCAAAGGATCACACTTAACCATGACATGGACTTCTGAATTTAAAAGATAATGTCTCAATTTCTGAGTCGCAAATACCAAGGCCAAGCATTGTCTTTCTATCGCAGAATATCGGGTCTCATAATCGAGTAAGGTACGACTTATGTAATAAACCGGACATTCCTTACCAACTTTATCATGTTGTGCCAACAATGCTGCGAGAGCATGAGAGGAAGCAGCTGTATACAGAAGGAAGGGTTTAGAAGGTTCAGCAGGTTGAAGAATAGGAGGACTAGCCAAATACACTTTTAAATCTTCAAATGCTTGCTGACAATCCTCATTCCATTGAAAAGTGATATCCTTTTTAAGAAGTTGAGTAAAAGGAAAGGTACGATCCGCAAGCTGAGACACAAACCTACGAATAGCTTGAATCTTTCCTTGTAAGCTTTTAAGTTGAGACACATTTCTAGGAGGTGGCATGTGGACAATAGCATCTATTTTCTTAGTATCCACCTCAATCCCACGATGCGAAACTATGAATCCTAATAGTTTTCCACTATCCACACCAAAAACACATTTTCAGGGATTCAAGCGCATGTGATATTTACGAATTCTTTCAAAAATTTGTCAGAGGATTTTAACATGATCCATGTGAAGAAAAGATTTGGCCAAAATATCATCAACATAATCCTCTAAAATCTTATGCATATAATCATGAAAGATAAGGGTCATCGCTCGTTGATAAGTTGCACAGGCATTTTTAAGTCCAAAAGGCATCATTATCCAACAAAATGTACCCCAAGGAGTGGTGAAAGCAGTTTTGAATTGATCTTGAGGGTTAATAAAAATTTGATTGTAACCTGAAAAACATCCATGAAGGATAACAAGGCATGTCCTGCCGTAGAATCAACTATCATGTCAATGTTTGGAAGAGGGAAATCATCTTTCAAGGAAGCTTTATTCAAATCTTGAAAGTCAGTACACATTCTTATTTTGTTGTCTGGTTTAGCCACAACGACAATATTTGAAATCCATGGGGAATAGTCAATAGGGAGGATAAATCCAGCCTCCAATAATTTTTCAATCTCAGCCTTAACAAGCAGAGCCACCTTAGGATTCATTTTTCGAATCTTTTGTTTCACCGGCTTAGCGTCAGGAACTAAGACAATATTATGAGTAACAATCTTAGGATCTATACTAGGCATGTCAGAATATGCCCAAGCAAAGATCTCAGGGAATTCATGCAATAGCTCTTCATATTGTTTCTATTCTTCTTCATCCAAACATTTCCCAATTTTAATGACTTTCTCTTTATTGCAAGGATCCATCTTAACATCAGTGGTGTCACTTATGAGAAGATTACTTTTTTGAGGAGTATCCTTTAACTGAGGGAATTCTTTCACAATCTTATCGTTATCAATCTCTTTTCCAAAATAGGCTTCGGTGTTCAAACAATAAGGGAGTCCCCTATTGTGATGATAATGAGGAAGAGTGTCATAGGCTCCCAAGAACTTAGCTAAAGCATCGTCGGTAGGGAAGATATCCAAAGCACAATCACCCAAAGAATCCTCGTCAATATACTCAGGGTGTTGTATTGATAGAGATGTAGAAATAGCATTAACACTAATGCATGGTCTTTTAGAAGCTTTAGTACGTCTGCAGGGATTATAGCCAAGTCCAAAGGCATTATTGTGAAAATTAGTCTCTAGAGGAACTCTTATCCCTTGTTCATTAGCACCACAACCTTTTCCATGATACCCATGCTTAGCGAAAATGTGAAAACCACGACCATAATGATCAGCCATTTCAAGAAGAGAAGGTGGTTTTTCATAAGACAAAGAATCAAACTCTTCATAATTATAGATGTGAGGAGAAGAAGTTTGAGCAGTGGCCACAAAATTAGTACTCATAGATTTAGGTAAGGTTGATTGATTTTTAGCTTCTTCTTTCTTTTCAACTTTATGATTTTCAGCTTCTTCCTTCATTCCAACTTTAATTTCTCTAGAAGGAACCTTATATTCACCTACAAAGGTAGGGTTAAAATCAAGAGATCCCCAACCATCTTCTGCGAGAACCTTCTCAGGATCAAAATCCTTTTCATGTGTATTTTCAAGTTGAGAAGGATCTTCTCCAGGAGTTCCAGACTCATCCGAAGGATTTTGATCATCAGAGAGCGAAGACTCATCGATAGGTTTCTTGTTTAAAGAGTCATCACTAGACGAGGATGGCTTAGAAGAATCTCCTTTGGAATTAGATGTTTGTAGACAAGCTTGAAAATTAGTATCACCCATCAAGGTGTATGTCTTATTGTTATAAACGAATTTAACTTGTCTATGCAATGTAGAGGGGACAGCTTGCATGCTGTGAATCCAAGGCCTCCCTAATAACAAGTTATATGTTAAATTTCCAGGCATAACATGGATAGGAGTAGGCAAAGTAACAGGTCCCACTGTGAGAGGTAAGGTGATGATACCTAATGAAGTCTTAGCCACATTGTCAAAGCCACGAATGGGACGAGAGTCAGGCTCCATAAGAGATGTATCCACATTCATCTTATGCAATAAATTAATGCTACACACATTAAGGCTAGAGCCATTATCTACTAGTGTTCGTCTTATAGCAGTATCTTTCATGACAACCACAATCATCAAGGGATCATATTGTTGTTGAATTTCACTAGTAGGCAACTCATCTTGGGTAAACACAATTTGAGCTTTAGGATTCATCACAGAGTTAACAAAAGATGCTATATTACTAGATGTATTCGGTGGAGGAACATTCAAATCTTTCAAGGCATCTTGTAACATTCCATGATAAGCGGAAGAAGTTTGAATCAAATCCCAAAGGGATAATTTAGCAGGGGTAGCTTTGAGTTGTTCTATGAGATCATATTCCTTACCCATAACTTGTGAAATACGGGGAGCTTGAGGAAGAATTGGTTGAGGATTAGGAAGAGAGACTGGAATAATAGGAGGAGGATTAGTTTGCCTATTATTTCTGGTATGATAGGTATGGGCAACCGCATGATAACTCTCTCTAGTTATTCGCTTAGCATAATTGAAAGGACTTATAGGTTTTCTTCCTTGCACGGTGATGATTGGTTTATTCGGAGTACGAAAGGAATCATGATCATACCTTCCTTGGACAGTAAGGAGAGGATTTTTAGGAATTTGAAAGGTGGAAGAAGGATAAGCACCTTGGACTTCAAAGAGAGGCTTGTTATATTCATTCAAATTTATCATGTTAACCAATTTAGAGGTCTTGTTTTTGTTTAAAGGTTTCGACAAAACCACAAAGTCATCAAGAGCATCATCCAACAAAGTATGATCATATCGGTTAAAAGGTTTGTCTTTTGATTCAAAAGGAGACATCTCCTCATAGAGGGGATTATTGAAAACAACCATGTTACTAGATTCAGGGGAAGAGTGGATAGGAATGTATCCTTGAGAGGAACCATTCGACTTATCTTTCTCATCACACCTAAATGGCATAGTAACAAGGTTTATGAGTTTTTGGTAAAATGAAGGTTTAGCATCCTTTGGGTTCAAAAACTCATCTAATGCTTCATCTAATTCATCTTGGCTATACTCATAATAATCATCAAAAGTATGAACATTTTGCAAATAAAAATCTAACATTTTGAAAAGATCGCATAAAATTTAAACACACAATGCAAAGAAACACACTCCTCTTCTTTTTCTTTTTTTTCTTTTAATAAAATGAAATGAAAACACACTAAATCTAAATCTAGATCTAATAAATGCAATGCAAGAGGAAGCAATGATAGATTCACGTCAGGTTCACCAAAATGTGTAGGGGAAAAAGCGAGACTAGGTTAATCATGCCCTAATCCTACCTTTTGACACACATTACAGAATACGAAAGAGCCTAGAGATATCGCACAATTGGCTACTTCTTTTGGTGAAAGAGAGAGCCACAGGATATCTATTCCCTTGTTGAAATTGTAAGATCTAGTAATGCAAGTTCAAACCCTAATCTCAAAATGCAAGTATGAACTAATAACAAGATTGCAGAATTGAGATTAAACAATGAACAGCTGTAAGTACAAGGATGAAATAAGAATGCAGATATGTACTCAGAGTCAAAATCGGACTGAAAATGTTCGGGACGGGGGCGCGGGTGCCACTATCCTGAAAACTGCACCGGAAACCACTGTTCTGCACTCTGAAACACTGTCTGGAAACTGTCTGTAAACTGTCTATTCGGAGGACCAGGGCGCCTAGCGCCTCTGTCCTAGGGACCAGGGCGCCCAGCGCCCCTTTCTTAGCAGGACCAGGGCGCCCAGCGCCCCTGTCCCGGTCTTTTGCTCTGCAATTTCACACAGAGTGTTGTTCCAACCTTCTCTCTCCGGATCTGTATCCCACGGCGTCGTCCGAATCTCGAAACCTACAATAATATCTGAAAAGGGGGAGGGGTGGCTATATAGGGTTTTGCCTTAGTCAAACCCCCGCTTCGGTGATTTCCACCTCCACAAATAGCCAAGTTGTTTTGTAAAATGTATTGTGTGTGCAGACCTAGTGTGTGTGCAAGGTCCAAAATGCAAGAAAGCAAACTAGAGCAACCTAGAAAGTAAACCCTAATTGCTTGTAAATGATAATGTAAATGCTCTAAATCAAGATGCAATGTGATCTAAAGAATGAATCGATGATGTATCAAAGCTTATACAAAGACATGAAAACAATACGAAATCATACCCAACCCTCAAGGGAGGAGTACAAGCCAATCTTCAGTCGGTAATCTCCTATTGTTCTTCAATGTCTTCCAAGCCCTAAGTGGATGAATGAATTTGATAGATGCTTGATAGAATGATGTTGAATGTTGTTGAAGTCCTCAAAGATCTTCTCTTTCGCTCCATATGAAGTTCCTGGAAACCAAAATCCGATCCCTCCAAATGAAGAAAGAGAGCTCTTATGTATGAAACCCTAGGTCGTGAATTCGTATTTTGGCCAACCTAGAGATTGAATATCCCGCCAATTTCTTGGGGTTAAGCTTTATTTTATGATTGGATCGCACTCCTAAAATTTTGGGAAAAATGTCTGGGACCATGTGCACCGGGCACCACAGTCCCGGCAACTTTTCACCAAATTTTCAAGGCCATCGGATATGATGATTTTAGAGAGAATCCCAAAGTTACAGGTGATTTTGAGATGTTTTGACCCCGAAACCAAGCCCCCAAGTTCAGAATAGGACTTAATTAGGGTTTTTGATTAAGTGATGTATTGGAGGAATAAAATGCGAAGGGCGCGCTTTAGTGAAAGGGCCCAACTTTATGATGTAGAGAATGATGAAATAGGAACCTTAGACCTAATTAATTTGATTAATTAAGTGCTTAAGGAGAAATGCAATGCAGAATGTAAAATGCACTAAGGCGGGTGCTAAACTAGGTGTGAAATTGTACCACCCTAGCGAGTGCGTACAATTTACGACGCTACAAGTAGCTTTGACATGTATATGTGTATCTTGTTCCACATTAGACGCTTTACCTTCTAGTAGCCTAAGTCTTCTTTTTCTCATGAAGAAGATGCCTTTGTTCTTATCCATTATTTCAAATAATTCAGAATTTGAGGCATCAGGAAAGTATTGTGCAAAAATTTTGTCCCTGATCTGTTGTTCCTTTTCAATGGCAATGTGCCATTTATTATCTAAAGAATTATATAAAGAATCTGGTGTAACCGATCTAATCTCAGATGGTGATCGATCATTAACTCATAAATATTTGATGATTTCCTGTTCTACTTCTTCTTTCTCACTATCAGTAAAATCATCAAAATATTCCTTTAAATCATCAACAACTTTCCTTTTAATATTCTTTAGAGTCCTCTAACAATGTGTCATTGGCTTATAAGAGGAAATATCTATATTTACTAGTGCTGAAGTTGTAGGAACATTACTGGTAGATTTCTCCTTCTTACTTGATTGCCTTGTCTTCTTTGTTTGAATTTACGGTTCAGTGTCCTTTGACTCTGGTGAGTTGGTTTTGGTTTTTCGCTTCCTCTCAAATACCTTTGCTGGAATAACCTTAGGTTTCTTCTTAGTTGGTGACCACTTGGTCACTTTCGGACTGGCAGAGGTAACCAGTCTAGAAACCGATGGCGCTTCTTTGTTCTTTTTCTATTTTGGTTCTTTAAACAATGTAACCCTCTCCAAGTAGGTATGGGTTCTCTTTTTCTTTGTTGGCAAATGCACACTCCAATGAGAAATTGTAGGTGATTGAAGGTATTGTCAATGATGGCAACCTTACAATCATATGATACTGGTAGGCACCGACACTGATAGGCTCTACATCGGCATACATACACCAGCACCGAAAAGATTGGTTACTAACACCCTGGCCAATAGGATTTTATTTATTGTAAAATATAATTAATTGTAATATATTTTTTAAATACGACAAGGCATATTGTAATAAGGATCATATATAAGTATGAGATCTTAGAGAACATTTGTATGTAGGATATATGATGGATATTATGTGTGAATACTAAGGAAGAGTTTGGTATAAGGTTTTGAAAGTTGCAGAGCTTAAACCGGTACTAGATCTGGCATAGAAGATGCCCTTTTGTAGCAATACATGACATTGGATTTTGTAAATCCACATTTGTAAGTCATTGATACTTCTCATTTTTGTATGTAAGTAGTGAGCTTTAGGTAGCTGGCCTTCCTGCATGTGTAGGCCCCTATTGTAACAGTAATATTCTCTTATTGTCCAGTAAGCGAATATTGTGGGTCACAAATCCCACCAAGGTTCTTCCCACATTGAGTTTCCTCGTTAAAAATATTGTGTTATGGTGTGGTTTTCATGTTATTCTTATTGTTCTTATTTACTGCATTAATTTTGGTTTGCCAGTACACAATTTTGGAGTGCTTTTCATTTAATAAATTAAGAAAATCTATTAACCGACAAGATACTAATTCACCCCCCCCCTCTCAGTATCTTTAGGAATCCTAACAATTGGTATCATAGCCTGGTCCTCTATTTTCAAAAGCCTAATAGCTTGAGGAAGATTCTGATACCAGTAGAGATGGAAAACTTGATGAAGAAACTAGAAACATCTGTTGTAGATTATGATGCAAAAAAAGTGAAGAATATCAAACTTGAAGATGATCTAAAGGTTGCATAGGAAATCATTCAAGGACTTCAAAAAAATCTCACTATTGCTAGGAACAAAATAAGAGAACTTTTTGAGAAGATGCAGAGTGACGATGATGAGAAAGAAACTCTTAATGACCTTGTGAACAAGATGAGACAAGAAAACAATACAAGGAAAAATGAGATGCAAGATATGACCATGAGATTTTGTAAAGACATTGAAGATAGAAATAAGAATGAAGATGACTTGATTAGAAGACTCAATGATGTTGGAAATGAAAACATAAGACTCGGTCATGAAAATGATATGTTGAAAATAGATTTGATGCATACACAAAATGACAGAACTAAACTCATGAGACTAAAAGATTTCTTGGAAAATGAGTTGGCTATTGCAAATCAACACTTATCTAATCGATGCAGAACACATACCAGCATAGGATATGGAAAAGCTATTAAGAAAAAACAATGTCACTTGTTATGCTTGTAACAATATTGGACATATCACAAAATTTTATAGAAGTAAGACATCACTAGTAAATAACAAAGGACCCAGCTTGAAAGGTAGAGAAAAGTTCGAAGAGGTGAAGCAAGAATTTTTAAAACAATGGATTAGAAAGTCTGACATGAATATTAGTGAAGCTATTCCTTCACCAGTAGAACAGAGTATCACTCCACTGGCAAGAGAATCTTCATCTAACTAAAGAAATAACCTTTTGGGGGTATGGAAACTAATTGAAAACATGTTAAATAACCCTTGGTTGATGATAAGAAGTTGGATTACTTCTTTACCAGCAGATGAGTTAAGTTTTGACTTGACCGACAAAATTTAAATGTGGTAGTTGAAGGCAATAACACTATAAAGCAAGTGTTTTGGTTCTTTTTCATTCACCGAGCATTCAAATCTTTAGAGAGCACAAAAATCCCGAGTGGAGATGTCCATAGCAAAAAGTGAAGCAAATCATCCTAAAGGCAGATTAAGGTATTTATAACAATGGCTTCTTCCTCTGCACGTGAATTTTGCAAACCCTACTATGATTGAAGTTATCAAGTGTGCTAGACCCATGTTCAAACTTATTCCCAAAACTGCAAAGAAGGATGATACCCTAGGAGCATTCTCGAAAATACCTAAGGGAGTAGTTTATGCTAAGGATCCTAGAATGTATATACATTGTCATATTGAGGAACTAGGAGCTGAAAAAATAATGAACATGTATAGGACTGTAATTTGTGATGAACATGGAAATGTTAAACCAGAACACAAGATTGTGGAAGCCCTACATTTTGTGGACATTCTTAGTATCCTTGATTTTCCTAAGGATGTGATAAGAAATTCCTTGAGCAGAGTACATGGCGAGTTCTTTTGGTTGGATTCCATCCCTAAGATTACTAAAGAGGCAGTTAGGGTAGTGACAGGCTTACCTTCCACTGGTAGCAGGCCTGAGAGAACTAAGAAGGTTTCAAATAACACTATGATCACCCTAGCCGGTGTAAATTTTGATAAAAGATCCCTAAGAGTAAAGAATGTGAAAGATATAAATGTTATATTTGTTAGTATAATTCTTGGTTATAAGGCTACACATGCAAATAGACTAAACTCTGTTTCCAGCTTATGTATTAAAAGTCCATATAACATGGTGATTGACAATGCAAGAATTGATGTATGTGAGTGGCTTAAAGATGAACTGATAGACAACTTGAAGAAAATCAAAGGTGATAAGAAAGGAACTTTTAGATTTGGAAACCTATTTGTGTGCTTAATGTTGTACATTACTAAGGAAGTACCCGATTGTTACTACTTACCAAGTTGCCATTAGTTTTTATATTCAAAGTCATACTATATATTCTAGTCGATTAGAACTACCGAATCATGCAATTGGTATAAACAGAGAAGTCGGTATGTATAGTCTAGTCGGTTACAGAAGAAAATAGTCATAGAACATAGTATACACCAAAGCTGTCTATCGAGTATCTTTTTGAGACTACTGAGTTGTAAAGTTAACACATCGAGTTGATATTCACTGAGTGAAACGTGTTACCAGATACATTGAACTTGGACTTGCATATAAAAACGTGTTACAAGATCGAGGCACATCTAACCGTTATTACATTGGAAATTGCACTAGAAGATTGTGTATGATTACAAGGTCATTCCAACCAATGAAATATTTTGTTTAGTTATTCATTCGAGGAATATTGTTTGTAAGATCAAAGCAATGAATTGGATCGCCATTTTAAGAGATCTATTTAAACAACATGGATTAAGAGCAAGGTGTGTGCATATATGTATGAAGGAAGACTGTTACAAAGACATAGAGGTCACCAAGAAGTTTTTCAGTGAATAGTCGAAGAACAGAGTACCGAGTTACTATATGGGTTATCGAGGTATGCTATAAGAAAGGTAATCTTATCCTGAGCACATAGAATCTGCTATAACATTTCAAATGTAAAGTTGCAGATGTTTGTAATGATTTTATTGTAATATTGTGAAGTTGAAAGAGAAACCTTTAACAAGGTAAAAGACTCTAACCAAGTCTATAAATTGTAAAGCCTCTAACCAGGTGCAGCATTCAGAATAAATGTTGTGAAATCCTTTACCAAGGTAGATCTAATAGATCTTGTTACTCCTAACAGGGTAAGCTATCAGAAGTAGCTAAATGTAGCTCTAACTGAGCATCTTTATTATTGTAGTAGTGAAGTTGTGGGTGCCATCTCCACCGCAGTTTTTCTCTCTAACCAAGAGTTTTTGCATAACCAAAATATATGTGTTATGGAGTGAATCATGTATGATTGTTATCTATTTGTTTTAACTTTATTTTATGTTACTGCACTATTCTGTTTATGCATAATAGTAAGGTTATTATTAAAGAAAAGTTTTGGAGTACTGATTCACCCCTCCCCTCTCAGTACATTAGCTTTCCATATTGGGCCTAACAATTGGTATTAGAGCTTGAATCTTGGAAAAGGGTTTAACTACCTAAAGAGAAAGATCTTATCAATGGAAGGCTATAAACAATCTCGAAGGATTGTGTATCTGCAAGAAGAGCTGGATCATGCAAATCAAGTGATTGCAGACATGCAAAGGCAAATGCAAAAATCTTTGAAAGTAAAAAGAAGATTATTTGATGACTTGCAGGATTCTCAAGAGTTAGTGGAGAAAATTGAGACATCGTCTGAGAATAGTATATCTGAAGAGACTGAAGAAATGATTGGAGTATTGAAAGAAAAGAACAAAGCATTGGTTGATCAACTAAAAGCAATGAAAAGAGAACATGAACATTTCAGTACACAGATGACTGATAATCTAGATGCATTGAGGACAGCTGAGGATAAAGCAAGAGATCTACAAAGAGAGAAACAATAACTTGAAGTCTCAGTATCTGATAAGAATGATGAAATCATAAGGTTAACTGGGATTCAACAAAATATGACAGATCAACTAGGTTATGCACATCATGAAGCAATTCTAAACAATGATGAAAATCAAGCATTAAAACTTGAAGTATCAAGGTTGACTGATGAACTTGAAATAGAGAAGAAATCCAAAGAAACATTGAAGAAGAGTTATGATGCATAAAAGATGTTGGATGAGCAACTGAATACAAGAAGACCCAACAAAGATGTAGGACTCGGTTACAAAGGAAAAGAATCAACCGAGAAAGGAATTCATACTACCGAGAGAGGAGAATCATCAAAGCAAGCTAGAAATAGGAATAACATCAAAAAGAAGAAGCCTATTTGCTACTACTATGGAAATCAAGGTCATACTACCAACATATGCTAGATTAGAAAAGGTAAGCAACCGAATATCACTAATTCCAATGGATATTGTTACAATTGCAATAAATATGGTCACACATCTAATCAATGTAGGACAAAGTCTGTTAACAACTATTAGAAGGAAAAATTCAAAGGGTTTTGTAGAAACTGCAATAGATATGGACATAGTACCAAGAAGTGCTGGTCTAAGCAAAAGAACTACATGCAGTGTCCACACCAAGAAAACACTAGAGGTTACCGAACTCACACAGATCCTTACCGACAATATGCAGCAGTACCATGGGATTACAATACAAGGATATGGTGTGAATGTTGTGGAAGATATGGACATATTAGTACCAACTGTTTTATAAGGTTTGGAATGAACAACCAAAGATCATGGAGAAATCCTGGTATGACATGTTTTCATTGTCACAAAGCTGGACATTTAGCTAGAGATTGCAGAGATAAACCTAGAGGAGACACTGAAGAGATAAAAGAAAAATTTAAGATGATTTGGAAAAAGAAGGAAACCATGCCAGATGAAGAAAGAACCTTACCTACCAAGTTAGGTGCACCTATTCCAAATTAATCAGCAAAGGTATGAAGGGACTGCATTCTCTAAAGGTTAAATCATAATAGTTCCTATTCTATTATGTACAAAATTCAAAATTTGCATAGTTAAGATGCATTAGTAAGTTTGAAATTCTATCAAAAGTACTTTACAGGAAACCTATCTAGTTGGTGTATACAGGAAGCCTGTCAAGTCGGTAAATGAAGGAAAGTTGGTTACTTGGTTAAAAAAAAAAAAAAGGGAGTAAATTGGTTAAAGGTGAACTAAGTGCATTTAATGTTTTGACCTAACCCACATAGAGCTCGATAAGGTATTTTTGTGTACTTAAAGGTAGGTCATTCTCATTCACCAAGTTTCCAAGAGAGCAGAGCAGAGCGAATCAAGGCGATCAAACTTCATTCAGAGTGAATTTCAAGGTATTTACATCAAATCTCATCACACTGTTAAGCTGGTTTCTGATCTTGTCAAATTGCTATTATCTACCGAGTGTGAAGCGTTAGTCATTTGTAAACTGTCAAACCCTAAGGATAGTTTGCTAAGTTGTTACCTGAAATCTACAATGGCACCCAGGATCCAAGATCCCGTAGTTGTCAAGAATGTGGAGAAGCCCTCGCTGAAGTACTCTTTGACTCCTAAAGTTGCCTCTGAATTGGATGACAAAACTACATTTTCACTCATCCCTAATCTAGTCTTGTTAGTCGAAGATGTTAGATTCTTCACCAAATGTCATGTTGAAGAACTCGGTCATGTTGAGATTAGTGACACATATGATCAACTTTGTACCGATGGCAAAATGGATAGCAAGTATGAGCATATCAAAATCAAGGGATTAACTGAAGCCCTAGCCTATCCTAGTGTGTTCAAACCCTAGTGGGTTAAGTTTGTTTTAAGTAGAGTTCATGATGATTTTATGTGGCTAGAGGAGCAACCATTCAAAATCACTAAGGAAATCATTCATGTGATCACCAAGTATCCTATCTATGATCATGCACAAGCATAGAAAATGATATCACAGAAGGAGTTAATCAATCTAACTGGAGTTGAATCTGATTACCAAGTACTAAAATTGAACAATGTCATTGATGCAGAACTTAAGTTTGCAATTAGAGTAATTGGTTACTGTTTGTTCCAATCAACAAGGGAAAACAGTGTGCCATGTGCAGCAGTTGACTTAGCCTACAAAATAGTGAAAAAGGGAATGAAAGTAGACTTATGTGAAGTGCTACTGAAGAACTTGTTTGAGAACCTAAACACAATAAGGAAGTCAAAGAAGAACAACTTGGCAAACACACTGAAGTTTGGTTCACTTCTTGTATGCATGTTTTTCTACTTTGAGAAGTTCTTTCCCTCAGTTGGTAAAGTAGTTTGGGAGCTACACCGACCTATCACCCATCAAATCAATGACTTTATCAAGAAATTGGGAGATAATTTTAATGATATCATGGATGACTATTTCAGCAAATTTCAAGAGAAGATGCACAACAGGTACCGGATTCCACCACAGCTGGTAGAGAAATATAAGGATGATATATATTTTGAAGTAGACACTGATTACTATTATATGAATGCTATTGAACCAAGGACTCAATCTTTGCCACCAATGGGTTATGAGATTGACTATGATATTACAGAATAGCAAATTGATGCCTATCTTTCATTACCAACATGCTACTGAACTGAGATATGGAACTTATGAAGAAGTTAAAGAAAAAGTAAAAATGAGCATTGTAGTGCCCAAGGCTACAAGAAAGCCTACAAAGATGATAAAGGTTTTATCTGAAAAATTCAGAGAAGAATCCTCCTCTACACCTGTCAAAGGCACTCTTGCCATTACCAAAGAGAAATCAAAAGCTCAAGAGGCAGCAATAACATTAAATACCGAGTTGCCTAAGGGTAAAGTTTTGAAAAGAAAGAAACAGGACATTTCAAAGGCCCTATCGACTCCACCAACAAAGAGACCCAACACTAGAGCATCAGCTGCATCACTAAGTAAGAAACAAAAGAGTGTTATTGTTCCCAAGGTAACCAAGACCTACAAGAAATCTACTCGAATACTCATTTTGGCAAAAGAGTCTAGTGATACAGAATCCAATGATGCAAACAAATTTCAGATTGTCAAAAGAAAGAAGGTAAATATTCATAGTGTTGAAAACTTTTGTGCCAATCTTAAAGAATATGGTGGATTTGTAGGATTTAGATATGTCAAGTATGAGACTAGGAATAATGATGAGAAGCGACAAATTGAAGAAGGTGTCATTTGCACACTTCTAAAGTTTCAGCTAGCTCCATTAGAACTAGTAAAGTCACTTCCGAGTGAATTATACTTACATATTGATAACAAATGGAAATATGCAATGGACTCAGAGAAACAAATAAGAGAAAGAAGTCTAGTCCATCTATTTCCTGATATGTCTATAGAAAAAATAAAGGAACATTTGACAACCTACAATTCTAAATTTCTTGTCAAATAGAGAGCCTTAAAATTGATGAATGGGCTATACATTGATGTAGAAAATGAGACAAAAGCCAAATGGCTAGATATCTTCAAACGAAAGGATGTCGGTGAACAATCTCAAATTGAAATTGTTGATGTCACCGAGCATGATCTTGATGTCACCGAGCACGGTCCTGATGCTACCAAGCAAGACCTGGCTAACACTATTCAAATTGATGAAGATGTCATGGATGCAGAAGCACCAAAACAGGAAATGATAGAAGGCACTACCTATGCAAAACTTGTATCTAGTGAATCTATCTTAGAACAAGTTCAACCTTATCTACCGATCAAGCCACTTGTCTCTACCGAAGCTCCTAAGGATACAAAACAAGGCACCAAAGGTCACAAGTCTGAAGTAGCAAAAGATACAACTAAAGAACAGATGTAAAAGTACCGTCAGGCACTGAAAATGTTACAGCTGAGACCCCTAGTACCGAGACACCTGAGGACACAACAATAGCTATAGGAACCAACCAAAGTGTTGCATCTACCGAGCAACCTATCGAGGGTCAGCAAGCCTCACAAGAACTTGTCTTAGTACAACCGACCAAAGGTAAAGAGAAGAAGGTGAGAAAGCATAGTTTCAAAGTTGATTTAACTAAACTGATAGTGTTGCCCAATGTGGATATCTCAAAATTAAAAGGGAAAGCACTTACTAATTTCGGTGAACTTTACAAAGCAAAGGCCAAACAAGAAAAACAGATGGCCATTCAAAAGAAGAATAAAGTACTACAGAAGGTGAAGAAACTACTAATAGATATGCTACCTTTAGCAATAGTGTCAATCGATCCAGCCATCCACATTCAACTGGATGAACTCCTTACTCAAATAGAAACATCTGGAGTTGATGCATTTGAGTACTTGAGCAAGATAAAAGATAAAAAGCTTACTGCAAAGATGATAGAAGAGGTACAAAAAGCTCTCGCTATAGGAGAAGTAAAGCTTGTCAAATTCATTGCTGAGTTGTCCCCTCAACTCAAGCATATTCTTTACTTATTTCAGAAACTTTGTACATTTTCCTTATTCATTAAAGATATCAAGAATAAAACTAATGCAATTGAGAAAGAGATCACCGATCTCTCAACTAAGTTGACCACTGAGCCTAATTCAGTTTAGAATTTTTATACCAAGCTTCAACAACTCATGGCTCAACAGTTAGAACTCTGTAATGAAGAGCATAAGATCGGGATGGATATAATGACCCTCTAGACATTATTCCTTCCTCATCTCTCATCAGTTCAAGAGTAGATTAACCGAGCTACATGCCTATCAACTACACAAGAGGGAAGCACTCTTGATGGCTTAATATCACTATTGGCTGATATTCAAGCACAAAATTCTTTAATTGAAAGTGTAAAGGATGCACTCTCAGTTGCACTCACCGATGCCCAAAACAAGTATGAATCTATTTTTGATCAGTTACTGCTCCCGGATGGAAATTAAGTTTTTGATGTTTGTCAAAAAAAGCGGAGTAATACTACCTAGGATACTACATAAGGGGAGTAATATACTATATTTGGAGAGTGATACAGTTTTGGTAATATAGTTTTGAGTATTGCATATAGGGGAGTATACCAAGCAGAGCATGTAGAGCTAGCAGAGCACACAAACATAGAATAGAACCGAGCATGCAAAATCTGAGTAATATATAGAATAATGATAAGGGGAGTATATCTGCATGTACTATTTCATTGACTATTGTATATATTGTCAAGTGTAGTCATTTTGCAAGTATATAGATTTTTGAGTTATGACTTTGAAAGTAGTTTTTGTCAAACATCTCAACTAATGTTGAAAGGGGAGATTGTTACTACTTATCAAGTTGCCATTAGTTTTTATATTCAAAGTCATACTATATATTCTAGTTGATTAGCACTACTGAATCATGCAGTCGGTATAAACAGAGAAGTCGGTATGCACAATCTAGTTGGTTACAGAAGAAAACAGTCACAAAACACAGTATACAACGAAGCCATCTATCGAGTATCTTTTTGAGACTACTGAGTTGTAAAGTTAACACACTGAGTTGATATTCACCAATTGAAACATGTTACCAAATACATTGAACCTAGACATGCATATGAAAATGTGTTACAAGATCAAGGCACATCTAACCGTTATTACATTGGAAATTGCACTAGAAGATTGTGTATGATTACAAGGTCAATCCAACCAATGAAATATTTTGTTTAGTTATTCATTCGAGGAATCTTGTTTGTAAGATCAAAGCAATGAATTGGATCACCGTTTTAAGAGATTTATTTAAACAGCATGGATTAAGAGCAAGGTGTGTGCATATATGTATGAAGGAAGACTGTTACAAAGACACAGAGGTCACCGAGAAGGTTTTGAGAGAACAGTCAAAGAATAGAGTAAACAGAATGGTTTACAGAGTTACTATATGGGTTAGCGAGGTATGCTATAAGCAAGGTAATCTTATCCTGAGCACATAGAATCTGCTATAACATTTCAGATGTAAAGTTGCAAATGTTTGTAATGATTTTATTGTAATATTGTGAAGTTGAAAGAGAAACCTTTAACAAGGTAAAAGACTCTAACCAAGTCTATCAATTGTAAAGCCTCTAACTAGGTGCAGCATTCAGAATAAATGTTGCGAAATCCTTTAGCAAGGTAGATCTAATAGATCTTGTTACTCCTAATAGGGTAAGCTATCAGAAATAGATAAATGTAGCTCTAACCGAGCATCTTTACTATTGCAGTAGTGAAGTTGTGGGTGCCATCCCCACCATAGTTTTTCTCTCTAACCAAGAGTTTCTGCGTAACCAAAATATATGTGTTATGGAATGAATCATGTATGATTGCTATCTATTTGTTTTAACTTTATTTTATGTTACTGCACTATTCTGTTTATGCATAACAGTAAGGTTATTATTAAAGAAAAGTTTTGGAGTATTGATTCACCCCTCCCCTCTCAGTACATTAGCTTTCCATATTGGGCCTAACACTAAAATCGGTAGGAAAGACTTTGGTTTTGATATACAAGTAGGAAAACAACTGTTAGACATACTGAACAATATGGGAGATGACAAGGAGAAAAACATAAATGAATATATTCAAACTTTGAAAGTAAGAATGAAGACAAGAATAAGGCTATCTCAAGCAATTATTGATAAGTATCAAAAGGAGATATGCTTTGTGACCAAGAAAGATGAAATTTAGATGGAGGCAATTGTCCCCAGGACTATTTGGGTTACAGAGATGGGATATGAGGCCGATGACAACATAGTTGAAACCTATGCAAAATCCCCCTTAGAAGCACCTAAGGAACCAACTGAGAAATTTTTTGGCAATGCGGAGACCATAGAAAGCAAAATCCAATTTGATAAAAGGATTAAGAAAACTGAATAGATAGTGAGGAAGGGAACAAGACAAGCTAAAGCAATAGAAGATGTATTAAAGAAGACTTGTATTAAGGAGAGTGATCTGGAAGGACTTCAACTGGAAGAACATCTTTCATGGGTCGTGACTTCTTCTAACAGTGAGATATCGACTGAATTCAAAAGGGTAGAAAGAAAGAGAAAACCCTCACTGGAACCCTCACCCACACCCATAAAGACAAGTCAAAACAATAGGCAGTTAGGCCTCTGGCTAAGAAATTGATACTAAAGAAGAGGAAACAAAAACAAGTTATTCCTCCTTTTGACAAACTTTTGGAAGAGATCACTGAAGATGGAAAATTGACAAATATTAGCAAATTGTATAATACACTATCTGATGATGAAAAAGAGAGTATAGAAAATAATGTTATATTACATCTTGAAATTTATAAGAAATTTTTGATGGAGATTGTAGATGACATACCAAATGACTTGTATAGAAGATTAGAAGCTAGAAGGGTAGCTATTGTTGAATTAGATAAGAAAATCAAAATAGAAAAACTACTTGCAGTTCACACAGTGAACTCCACTCAAGAGATTGATGAGTTGATCAGTGAAGCTAACCAGACAATATTCTCAACTGGACACCGACATGTAGCATTAATGGTAGGAAGAGTAAATTAAATATCAGAAGAGACTGCAGATAAGTGGGACATATTTTTTATTGAGAAGGAAAAACAAGAAGAGCTTAAAAGACCAAAGATTATCAAAGTCTACCAAAAGGATAAGGGGAAAGGTGAGGTAGGTGGACCTCTAAGCCTAAAGATAGTAGATAATTTACCCCCACCAACCTCTAATACTCCACCGATACAAACTATTGACACACAACAAGAAACAGAGAGTATGGATACACCACATGAGGATACAAATCCTGACTCTAAGGTGTTGTACACAATGGAAATTGACACACAGGAAGTCAATATTGTGGTGGATAAAGAAATAACTGAAAAGAGAGATGTGGCAACAGAGCCATCGATAGAAACTATTGTAGTTGAAAACATTGGAATTAGGGTAGTACAACAAACTGAAGCACCAAATGATTCCCTAGATACAGGAAAGGTAGATATCACAGGTACACACATTAATGTATCTACTAAGACACTGACAATAGATAGTAAAGAAGTAGACCAAGAGAGACAGGCAGACACATCAGAGTTAGAATCACAAAAACTGGCAGTGGGTGACATAGTGAAATCATCTGAAGCAAAAACAGAGACACCATCAAGAGAAAACAAAGTGAAACCATCAAAGCAACAAGCTCTTGCTGAAGAAAACATTGAAAAATAGGTAGATCAATAGGATTCACATGTACATACTCATACAATACCACCGGATACATCTAACAAGCCCAAACCTCTGGTAGTAGAAATGGAAACACAAACTAACCCTCTGAAGAAAGAGGAAAGAAAAGCGATCACAACCACTGATAGTTTACAAATTGTGAAATCAGTTGGACAGTCATCTGGTACATCTATGATTGAATTCAGGCCAACAAATGTAATAGAGGTACTCTTAGATTTAATAAAGAAAATAACAGAGTGTAATGCACAAGCTTGTAAGGCTATAGATGATACTTTACCAATTTTGAAGATGATAGCTCCAAAGTGTAACATAGAAAATAAAGATTCTTTGAGCCAATTAGACACATTGTCTAAGTATATTACCGGCAATCTAATAACACTAGATTTGATAAATGAAGATACCTTCAAAAAGAAAATGAATAAGGAAAAGGAAAAATTCTTTGAGGAATCAGTTAAGAAGAATAAGGAACAAATGGAAACCTTATCACCAGTATTAGGCAAAACAATTTTGGATTTCAAGAAACTATACAGAGATACCTGTAAAACTAATATTTTGACAAAGGATATAGATTTAGAGATCAGCAAAGCACAAAAAGAAATCAACAATATTGCTAACAACTTAATAGGAACATCAGATTCATTTTTGGTAGTTGAAAAGGAAATTGTAGTTCTTGAGGAGAAAATTGAAAAATTAGAAAAAGATAAAGAAAGAATAAAATCTAAAGCAAAGGATTTAAAGTGCAAACTAGGCCCTAAACTGGATAACCTCATTTCTTTGAGAAAATGAATTTATGAGGCTCTGGTTCCAAGACTTAAGACATCGGAAGAGAAAATACACATACTCACCGGTACAATTCAGAGAATAGAAGCAACAATAAAGGATAGTGAAAGGTTCGGCGATAGTCAAAATTTTGCATTGGCGGACATCTATCAGATTATAACCCACCAGTTACAAGTATCTAGGTAGGAATCACACTTCATTGACATTGAATGACAACCTTTGTCATTGATTCCAAGAGGGAGTAGTGGAGATGAGAAAAAGATCACCAGAAGACATCATCAGCTCAGGGGGAGCACACATTTTGGTAACATTATTTTGACAGTTTTGGCAGATTCTTTTGGACAACTTTTTTTTTGGACATTTTTTGGATTTTTCTCACGAGTGTTACCATCACTACCAAGGGGGAGATTGTTGCCAAATGCACACTCCAATGAAAAATTTTAGGTGATTGAAGGTATTGTCATTGATGGCAACCTTACAATCATATGATACCAACAAGCATTGGCATCGACAGACACTACACCAGCATGCATTCACCGACACCGAAAATATTGATTACCAGCACCTTGGCCGACAAGATTTTATTTATTGTAAAATGTAATTAATTGTAATATCTTTTTGAAAGCTGATAAGGCATATTGTAATAAGGCTCATATATAAGTATGAGATCTTAGAGAACATTTATATGTAGGATATATGATGGATATTATGTGTGAATAATAAGGCAGAGTTTGGTATAGGTTTTGAAAGTTGTAGAGCTTAAAATGGTACTAGAACTGGCATAGCAGATGCCCTTTTGTAGCAGTACATGACATTGGATTTTCATAATCCACTTTGTAAGTCAATGAGACTTCTCCTTTTTGTATGTAAGTAGTGATCTTTAGGCAGTTGGCCTTCCTGCATGTGCAGGCCCCTATTGTAATAGTAATATTCTCTTATTGGCCAGTAAGTGAATATTGTGGGTAACAAATCCCACTGAGCTTTTTCCCACACTAGGTTTCCTCGTTAAATATATTGTGTTATGGTGTGATTTTCATATTGTTCTTATTATTCTTATTTACTGCATTAATTTTGGTTTACCAGTACACAGTTTTGGAATGCTTTTCATTTAATAAATTAGGAAAATCCATTAACTGGCAAGATACTAATTCAACCCCCTGTCTCAGTATCTTTGGGAATCCTAACATTCTTTGCATCCAGTGGTGAGGCATACCTGATCAATAGGTCATTCACCACTTTATACCCCATAGGTTCAATTGCTTCCTTTCTCGGTTCCATCGCTTCCATTATGCAGTCATCTATCCTTATTGTGAAGAATATGTCATCTTTATATTCCTTCACAATATCATCAGATATCCTCATTATCTGGTTCATTTTCCACTTGAATTCATTAAAATACTTGTTTAGAACCTCAAGATATGTAGTTCCCACTACTTGTAGACTTTCCTTAATTTTGTCTAGAGACCGGTAGGTCAGTAGACCATTGAACATCACCTACTCTAGGGAAACAACCTTGAAAGTAGAAGAATAAACCAACTAGAAAATGGCTAAACCTAAACCTTAGAGAATTTTTCCTATTTGATGGACTTCAGATTCAACAACAATTGCTTCTACAGATAGGTACATAGGATAAATGTAGTGTCTTCCTTGATTATTCTGTAAACAATATTTACTGCAGCAGCATGGACAGAATTCATTTTGCTGCCATAAAATATCTGATAACCAATCACCCTGCAAGCATATTTTACCAGATAATCAAAGATGGTGTTGACTATCATCACCCATTGGTCACTCACAGAACCGACGAGCTTTGTCATTTCAGTTTTGGTGACCTTCCTTAGAGTCAGTACCTCTCCAATATTGCAGAAATCGGTGACGGCATGAATTGCTTCTGGTGTGATGTCATGCATCCACTTGAGATACATCTTATCACCATGTACTCTATTGAGGATGATGCAAATATGTTCTTCTATGAACTCTTTCAGAAAGTACACCACATTGTGCAGTTTCATCTTCTCAAGGATACTATACTCAGGTTTGATCTTCTGTCATCCCCACATAACAGACTTAGCTAGGAATGATTCACTAGGGATCCTAGGTCTTCCAATTTATAGTCTATCTACCTTTAAACATCTTTGTCAACAATAACTCCGGCAGGTATTTGAGATAAGGAATTATATTTCATTTTCTTCAGAAGAAATTCAGCTGAATCTACAGGTGCACTAGAGCTAGAGTGTGATGCAAAAGCCATGATAAGAGAGAATTTTGAGAAATACCTTCACAATCCAAAATATAGGGTTTTCTAATGTCACCCACAATACACCACTTCGATTGCTAGATTACCGCTTAGTGTTCTTCACTTATAGATTGAAAAAGATCTCTAGATTCCTCTACAATATTTTTGAATTCACTTTGAATCGCTAGATGAATTGCTCTTTGTCACTCTGCTCATGAAAATTTTTCTCTCCAAAACAGATAAGTGATAATGACGTCGAAAATCCTTTTAAACAAACTTTCACCTACCATAATAAATGCATCACCGTTAGGGCACAAACCCTAATTTTACCTTTTACTGCTTCAAGTCTTATGCCAACTGATAGGTAACATATACCGATTAAGCTTTTTATCGATATAAACCGAGGGTTTGAAATATTTCACCGATATGTTCGCCCTAAGCTTTTCTGAAGCTCAGTTTGTCAGTTCAGAGACTTCTACACTAGGTGTAGAAACTAGTTCATCCTGTGACTCTTCTTCTGATTTATTTTTCTAAGTTTTATTCATTTCCATTTGAATGGTTTCAACATCAATCTTACCTTCTAGAGTGATCGGTATATCATCCAATAGGTTCTTTCTCATCTGTAAGTTCTGGCAGTGTGTCCCGATTTGTTGCAATGATAGCATACTATTCTAGGTGTTCTCCATGGTCCGTTATTCATACTTCCATTCTTCCTTCTACATGTTGCAGTAGTGTGACCTCTACCACGACAGATCAAACAAGTTGTTCTCCAACTATTACCCTCTTGATAACCACCTGACCGATGGTCATAGGTATTGTACCGGTTGGGATTCCAGTTCACAAAAGGTTATAGGATAACTCCTTGCGTCTTTGGAGTTTATCTCCCAGTGTTGTGCAAAAATGACCTGCATTCAAATGCTCTATGCCCAAACTTGTTGCATGCATAACAATTTCCATTGAATATATTGGATCTAGGCATATTGTTTTGAAAGTAAAGAAAATTGTTATAAGCCTTGATTCTACATACATTGGTAGTATGTCCTTCTTTGAGACAATTAAAGCAAACATGTTTAAATTTTTGCTTACCTTTATCTTTGGATGTCTATTGCTTCTTTGGTGCTTCATCTTTTGTTCCAAAGGTCTCACCTTCCTCATAGCTAGAGAAACCAAGTCTAGTGTTATTCTTTACTGGTTTTGTCGATTCTAGATTTTTCTCTACCTTAGAAGTACTTTGATTGAATTTGGCAAGTATCTCCCTTGACTCGGTAAGTTCCTTGGAAATAGTAGCATTATATTCCATCAAGGTTGCATTCTCAGAAATAGCCATGTTTATTTCACCTTGCATTTCCTCTTTTCCACTTTACTCTCTTGGAGATGAGTGGTAAGGGTACTGATTTCTTGCTTCAGCTTGGAGATCTCATGATATTTGCATTTTACCATATCTTTATCTTTTCTCCTCTTCTCAAGCTCCTGACTCATTCTAATAGTCAGTCCTCCCAACTCTTTTCTAAGATTGGCTTTAGATTCATTCAATTTTTCAACTTCTTCAACTAGGGCATCCATGTCAGCTTCATCGGAAGACCTATTTTCAATATGTTCTATTAGTTTCTCAACATGCTCTATTCTTTTGGCCAAAGAGGCTTTATACTTGACTTTGAGTTCATCATAGGCTCTCTCAATCTGAGTGAAATGATGAGTAAGTTCCCTCACACTGTATTCCCCCATATCTCCTTCCAAGTGGTTAGACTTATAGAAAGGTTGGCTCTGATACCAATTGATGAATACTAAGAGGGGGGGTGAATTAGTATACCAATAATTATTGTAAACAAACTTTTAAACAGTTTAGCAGATAGCCGGTACAATATATTCACTAATAAACTGGTTAAGATAAATTCAAACCAAATAGAAAACAAAGCATTCACCCACAAGAGCATAATCACCATAACATAAGATATTTGATGTGAAAACCCAAATGGAAAAACCACGGTGAGTGGAAACTCACAAGTAACTATCTGCAGAATAGAAATCAGACCGGTTAAGGTCATACAATGTTCTTCACCAAAACAGATCCTGTTAGGAATCTAGATCTCTGTTAGGAGATAAGTCCTGTTAAAGACTACCTTGTTAAAGGATTTCTGTAAGTCCTGGTAAATACTACCTTTTGAAAGGATTTCAAATCCATAGTTGTGAACCACCTTGTTAGAGGATTTACAAAGGCTTTGTTGGGTCTACTCGGTTAAGGGTTTCAGACTTGTCAAAGATGTGAGTAATCAACAAGTGAGTGATCTAGCTAATAGCATAGTCTCCTTAATTAGATCCTTGATAGCTCCTTGTTAATACATTTTAGCATTCCTTCAGTCTTCAATATCTCCACACTTAGTCTCTTCACATAGACTTAATCTTCTCTTCAATGATCACACACAACATTTTCTATCACACATACAAACCCTAGACATGATGTCCTTATAAAGGAATCTGATTTCATGTCGGTCCAATAGGATTAGACTACAAATTCCTAGGTTCAGTGCATCTAGACACATTTGGTAACACATCACAACATCACCGCCAAAGTGCTAGTGGATGATAACTCATCACACATTACAATAATATCGGTTGGTTGTTAGGTCCCAGACACAACTGAGAGGGGAAGTGAATCAGTTGTCAAATAAATTCAAACCAAAAACAACTTAACCAACTTAAAGCATAATACCGGTAAACTAATCTATTATACTGGTAGACAATTTTATCAGTTAATTGCAATACTGGTAAGGATTAATGCATGAAACCGAAAGACAAAGTCATCCATAACACATAACACCAATATTTGTATGTGGAAACCCTGTAAGGGGAAAAACCATGGTGGGAAACCTTACCCACAATCAGATGATACTATTGCAGATAGTAAGTGTATACAAATGGGGTCTGCACATGCAAAAAGGCCAAGCACCTAGAGCTCACTGCTCAAACACAAAATAGGAGTCATGCTGACTACAATTGGATGGTTAAATCCAATAAGGATGTACTGGTCAAATTAGCATCTTTCTATGTTGGATTCGGTACTGGTGTAGTTCTAATATGCTTTCACAAAACCTTGCTTCACCTTCAAATGATGTCTGTGTGTATAGCTCTGCTTATTCTCGCATATATCTTCACACAATTCTTTTTCGCATTCCACACTCTATCTTGTAAATAAGATCTTACATTTATACCATAACGTAAGACCAATTTTAGTAGGTCGGCTCTAAAGGATATTACAATAAAATCAATTTATAAATAAATTAATGCTTGATGCAATAATCGATTCAACATGTCAGCTTAATGCATTTACAACAATAATAAATCATCTCCATAGTGTGCCATGCTGAACTGAAAAAGATAAACCTACCGATGTATAACCTGGACTTATTTGCTAGTAACATCAAATATGCAAATACAAATATGCCAATAAACAAATCTTCAATATGAAGTGTCCAAACAATATCTTCGACATAACCAAGTGTTTTCCATGCCATTCCAAGTGCCTATGAACATTATATCCTGTCGGTGTACCAGATACTGGTGATTGTGCATAAGTCATTTACTTTGCCGGTGAATGTTGTTGATTCTCTAAAGTGCCAGAGTTGATAAGTGTTAGTAGGTGTTGACATCAATGACAAAACCATACCAAAATACCAACAATCTCCCCCTTTGGCATTGATGGCAACACAAGATGGAAAAACCATCAAAGTGCCAAAATAGAAATGCCAAATACCAAAAGTCAACAACCTCCTGAAAGAGATCATAACCATAAATCAAGATACAAAGAGTAACAACATCTCCCCCAATGAATAATCTCTCCCCAAGAGATAATGTGTTTTTCCATATCAATCTATCCCCCTTTGACATCAAATTCAAAAGTAGAAAAAAAATAAAATTTCAGATACAAAATACCAACCGATTGAGTATACCAACTACTCCCCCTAAGAAGTAGCTTCCTCATCAAAGCCAGAGTAAAATATTTCTCTATTAATTCTATCAATTGATGACAAACATCAAATTCCTAAGTCTCTATCGGTGGACGTATGATCCCAAGCTGATCTCTGAGATATTCAAAAGTCTCCTTAGGAAGAGGTTTAGTGAAAATATCTGCAATCTACTCTTTAGTGTTCACATAAACTAGTTTTATTTCTTTTGCTTCAACATTTTCCCTTAGAAAATTTTGTTTGATAGAAACATGTTTGGTTTTAGATTGTAATACCGAATTCTTAGATATATCAATTGCTGCAGTGTTATCATAATAGATAGTAATAGGTTCCTTGCATTTTACCTTTATGTTCTTCAATATTTTCTTAAGCCATAATACTTATGTACAGTTAGTTGCTACTGCAACATAGTCTGATATTGTTGTTGATAAAGATGTACAACTTTTTTTCTTACTCAACCAAGAAATCAATCTACTTCCAAGAAAAAATGCTCCATCGGTGGTGCATTTTCTATCATCCACATCTTCTGCCCAATTTGCATCTGTATATGCACGTAATTCAAAGTTTTCATCTCTAGGATACCATAATCCAAGATTTGTAGTGCCTTGTAAATACCGGAAAATCCATTTTACAGCTAATTCATGATTTTCTCTAGGATAACTTTGAAATCTTGAAACAATACATACTACATTCATGATATCGGGTCTAGTTTGTGTCAAATAGTAAACCTCCTATCATAGTTTTGTACCTAGTCAGATTAACAGGTGTAGATTCATCCCTATTGATAATTTGTCATTTATAGTCATAGGTGTGCTTAACAGTTTAGAGTTCTCCATCCCAAATTTCTTTAGTAACTCTTTGAAGTACTTGGATTGACTCAAGAATATACCTTTATCAGTCTGAGAAATCTGCAATCCTAAAAAGAATTTTATTTCTCCAATCATAGACATTTCAAATTCTTGTTACATTTCAATAGAAAATTCTTTACATAATCCATCTTCTCCTCCAAAAATTATATCATCAACGAAAACTTCTATAACCAAGATGTCATCATTAGTCCTTTTGTAATATAATTTGTTGTCAGCATTACCTTTAGAAAAACCAATTTTCAAAAGATACTTATCCAATCTTGCATACCAAGCTCTTGGAGCTTGCTTCAATCCATACAAAGCTTTCCTTAACTTGCAAACCATATCTTTTGTTATCTGTTAAAGAAAATCCATCAAGTTGTTCAATATAAAATTCTTCATCAAGATCTCCATTTAGAAATGCACATTTAATATCCATTTGATATACTTTATAGTTCTTGTGTGCTGTGAAAGCCAAGAATAATATGAGTGCGTCAATTCTAGATATAGGTTCAAAGGTTTCATTATAATCAATTCCTTCTTTCTATGAATATCCCTTACACACTAGTCTTGCTTTATTTTTGATTACCTTACCATCTTCATTAAGTTTGTTTCTGAATACCCACTTTGTTCCAATCACATTTTTGTCTTTAGGTCGGGGAACTAATGTCCATGTGTTATTTTTCTCAATTTGTTCTAATTCTTCTTACATAGCTTTAATCCAGTGTTTATCTCCACATGCCTCATTAATTGATGATGGTTAAATTTGAGAAATAAGACATACCTCTTCATTTTCCAATCTTCCTCTTGTCACAACTCCTTTATACTTGTTTCCAATTATCTGATCTTCAAAATGATTCAATCTTACATACCGAGGTGTCTTTGTTTGCTATTGTTCCTCAGCTATAGTGGAATTTTGAGATGATACCAGTGTAACTGGATCTTCATTCTATATCGGTGGGTTTTTTGTAGGTTCATTTGGTAGAATTTTTGTTGCCAGTTCAGAGTCTATATACCGTGAAGTTTCTTTGAATTGTTCATCAATCTTCACATTTGTACTCTCAACAATTTTCTGCAATCTTTTGTTAAAATATCTATATGCCTTACTCTTAGATGAATAACCAAGAAATATTCCTTCATCACTTCCAGGATCAAATTTACCAATATACTCATCTCTTCTGATATAACATTTGCTTCCAAATATTCTAAAATATTTAAGAGTAGGAGTAATACCAAACCATAGTTCATGAGGGGTCTTACCAGTTTCACCTTTGATGTGAAGTTTGTTGAATGTATAGACCATTGTACTTACTGCCTCTCTCCAATACACATGTGGTAGATTTGATTCTAATAACATACTTCTTGTTGCATCCAAGATAGTTCTATTTTTCCTTTCAACAACTCCATTCTATTGTGGTGTTCGGGGTGCTGATAGTTGTCTTCTGATTCCATTCACTTCACAAAATCTATTAAATTCCTTAGATGTAAATTCTCCTCCTTGATCTGATCTTAGACATTTGATTTTCTTATCGGTTTCATTCTCTACCATTGCTTTGAATAGTTTGAACTTTCCAAGTGCTTCTGATTTTTCTCTGAGAAAAGTAACCAAACACATTCTAGAGTAGTCATCAATTATTAGCATAAAATATCTATCACCTTGCAAACTTTTAGTTCTAGCTGGACCACATAAATTAGTATGGATTAAGTCAAGAGCATTATTTGATTTTTCCAGAATACTCTTAAAAGTATCTCTAACTTGCTTTCCAAATTGACATTCCTTACATACCGAATTGTGAGGTTTGACAATTTTAGGTAAATCCCTAACTGCCTTAGTAGTACTGATTTTTACCATGCAATCAAAATTTACATGACAGAGTCTCTTATTCCATAGCCAACTTTCATCAATATGTGCAATTAAGCATGTCTTTTCACTGTTATTGAAATGAAAGATATTACCTCTAGTTTGATTACCAGTTGCAATTTCTAAACCAGTTCTATTCATGATTTTGCATTTACCATTTTTGAATTTTAACTCAAATTCTTTCTCAACTAATTGACCAACACTCAAAAGATTATGCTTTAAACCTTCAACATAGTAGACATTGTCAGTGTTATGCTTACCATTAAGAGATATTGTTCTTTTACCTTTGATAAAACAATCTTTATCATCTCCAAATATTACTAGACCTCCATTATATTCCTGAAAGGTCAAGAATTTACTTTTATCAGAAGTCATATGATGTGAGCATCCTGAATCAATGATCCATTCATCCTTTACTTCAACTTTAGCTGCTAGGGCTTGCTCTACCGATTGAATAGTAGGTGTCATTTGATATTCTATTATAGCAACAAAAACCCATCCATTGTCTATCGGATCCTCATCAGAATCATCATTCACTCCTTCATTAGTAGGATAACAAGATTTATCTTTATTCTTCTTAAATTTGTATCTCTGATATTTAGGGTTAGGCTTGTATGTTCTTCTAGCTTCTTGTCTTAGTCTAGCATGTCTATTAGGGCATCTAGAATCCATATGAACAATCTTATTATAGTTAAAGCATTTAAAGGGTGCTTTACCTTCATACTTACTTCCTACTGGGCCTTTAGGCATTTTCCTTGCAAATACTGCTTCAAGTTCTTCAAGTTCTTCATTTTATCTCTTGCTTTCCTCAAGTTCTATTGCATAAAAGGCTTTCCAATTAGACTTGTCAAATGATGGTGCAAAGGATGTACATGCTTTAAAAGCTAAATCTGTATTTATAGTAGCAACAGGACCAAATTCCTCAATTTCAAAAGTTGAGAGTTTTCCAATCAATGTATCCTTAGTTACTTATGTATTAGGCATTGTTCTTAACTCATTTATAGCAGTAACTTTCATTTTATATGCTGGTGGCAATCCTCTTAAAACTTTTGAAACAATTTCATCTTCACTTAAAATTCCTCCACAACATTTAATACCCAAAATAATTTCATTAACTCTTTCCATAAAAGCATAAATCCTTTCATCTTCTTCCATTTTTTAATTTTTCATACCTGACTCGGAAGCTTTCAAGTTTTGTAATTTTGACTATGGAATCTACTTCATTTAGTGTTTCCAAATGATCCCAAATAGCTTTAGCAATTGATCTATCTGATAATCCCATGATTTGTTGATCTGTTAATGTGCTCAAAAGTGCTTCTCTTGCTTTGCAATCATTTTCCTCATCTTTAGTCAAGTTAGGTGGATTAGGCCAATTCTGAGAAGGAGCAGTATAGCCATTCTTTGTAACATCCCAGATGTCCTTTCCAATGCAATTTATATGTGTCTCCATTCTGATCTTCCATATACCATAGTTGGTTCCATCAAGTTTTGGATTGTCCTTCCTGAAATACTTAGTAGACATTGGATCTCCACAAGTTGTTAAACTTCTATAAAAAGAGGACTAGGCTCTGATACCAATTGTTAGGTCTGGGAGACAACTGAGAGGGGGGGGTGAATCATTTGTCAAATAAATTCAAACCAAAAACAACGTAACCAACTTAAAGCTTAATACCGGTAAACCAATCTATTATACCAGTAGATAGTTTTATCAATTAATTGCAATACCGGTAAGGATTAATGCATGAAACAAAAAGACAAAGTCATCCATAACACATAACACAAATATTTGTATGTGGAAACCCTGTAAAGGGGAAAAACCATTGTGGGAATCCTTACCCACAATCAGATGATAGTACTGCAGATAGTAAGTGTATACAAATGGGGTCTGCACATGTAGAAAGGCCAAGCACCTAGAGCTCACTACTCAAACACAAAATAGGAGTCACACTAATTATAATTGGATGGTTAAATCCAATAAGGATGTACTACTCAAATTAGCATCTTTCTATGCTGGATTCAGTACCATTGTAGTTTTGATATGCTTTCACAAAACCTTGCTTCACCTTCAAATGATGTATGTGTGTATAGCTCCACTTATTCTCACATATATCTGCACACGATTCTTTTTAGTATTCCATACTCGATCTTACAAATAAGATCTTACATTTATACCATAACCTAAGACCAATTTTAGTAGATTGGCTTGAAAGGATATTACAATAAAATCAATTTATAAATAAATTAATGCTTGATGAAATAACTGATTCAACATGTCGACTTAATGCATTTACAACAATAATAAATCATCTCCATAGTGTGTCATGTTGATCTGGAAAAGATAAACCTGTTGGTGTATAACCTGGACCTATTCATTGGTAACAAAAAATATGCAAATACGAATATGCCAATAAAGAAATATTCAAGATGAAGTGTCCAAACGATGTCTTCGACATAACCAAGTTTTTTCCATGCCATTCCAAGTACCTGTGAACATTATATCCTGTCGGTGTACCAGATACGGGTGACTGTGCATAAGTCATTTGCTTTGCCGGTGAATGTTGTTGATTCTCTAAAGTGCCAAGTTGATAAGTGTTAGTAGGTGTTGACATTAATGACAAAACCATACCAAAATACCAACATTGGTAACTCATCATAGAGTAATACCAGTTAATACAATATACCAATTATTGGTTGTCAAAAATGAAGACTGGTAGATCGTAGTGTTCTGATCAAAAGTTAACTACCGCTTGGTTCCTTTATTCCACTTGAGCTCCTCATACCACTTGGGGTACATACCGCTTGGGATCTTTAGTCAATCTCTGACCGGTAAACCATTTTCTGCAAAACACAGATAGTTTAAAGACTATACATTCAATAATACACAATACCGGTTGGAGCAATTATTGGTTGAGCATAACTCATACATCAAGAAAGTGTGTGTCTACCAATGACAATCAAAACATCATCAAAATGCCAACAAAAACACATATATATGTCAAGCATATATAAAGTTGATGAAGCCAAAGTGATGAAATATATGTTAATATCCTATTTAGAATTCATATCTAGTCTTAGGTCACTCTGTAGCCCTGATAAGGCACTAATATTATCTGTTGAGTTTTCTATCTTTCTTGGAGATCAAAACTAAAATGAATATGAATCTTTCCTTTATGTTTAGTTATGTTTAAGGTGATAAGGGTTTGTAGAAGTTGACACTGGTTTTTTGTAAGTCTTCTGTCATAATTGTGAAAAGTGTTCACAAATGGTATACCCACCTAAGTTTAGTATAAGCTTGAAGTGTAGAAGGTTTTTATTTGTATAAACCTTGTTAAATGTTGTCTTGGACTTCTATTTTCTTATTCTATCCATATGTGACCAAAGCTTGAAAATTCTTATAGAGAATATAAGGAGATCAGAAATCAAGAACAATAGAATGGATGAGTTCTTCCATCTTTCTTATTTCACAAGCTATCTGATGTGTCTCAGTTTCAATAAATGCTCTTTTTCCATTAAGAAGTTTCAATCTTCTTGCTTTAAAATAAAATTGTGCTTTGTACTGATCAACTAAAGTACTAATTCCACCCGTAGATAAATTGGGAAAATATTGTACAAATATTTCATCAATAATTTATTTTTCCAATTTTATAGCTTCATCCCATATATCTAAAAGAATATTATACAAAGAGATTGAAATAATCTTTTCCAGATCATGCAGAAATCTATTGTAATCTTTTCCAGATCTTGCGAAAATCTATTGTAATCTTTTCTAGATCATGCAGAAATCTATTGTAACTTTATAGCTTCCTCCCATATATCTAAAAGAATATTATACAAAGAGATTACCTATTGAATGACTTGCTTCTTCTCATCTTCGGTAAAGGAATCAATATATTCTTTGACATTTTAAAACCTATTCCTCCCTAGTGTCTTCATTGTTCTTTAAAAATGTGTGTCAGGTATGTAAGTAGATATATCAATAGGTGTAGTTGACTTTGGCACTACCTTTACATTCTTGGATATTTTGTCAGTTGCTTTTACCTTCTTTGGTTCTTCATCAGAATCTGTTCCCTCAAACTCTGGTTGCAAAATTAATTTTCTAACTCTCTTCTTTATCTCCTCCTTAATATATACTTTGGGTTTCGGTTCCTTTTTGGTTAGGACACTCCTTGTAGCCCTAGTACTCTTTTTTGTTGGAGATGCTTCATCAACCTTTTTATTCTTTCCTCTTGCACTTTTAATAGGTGGAGTACTGGTTTGTGCAGGTGCACCTTGGACTACCACAATGTCCAATTTTCCCTTCTTTTTGTTTTTAGGTGATGCCAATAGGGTATTAGCATAACGAACCAGTAGATCATAGTTTACCTCATAACTCATATATTTTGTTTCTTCCTCTCTTGGGTCAATTGCTTGCATCGGGCAAAAATCGGCAGTAACGGTGAAGATTATATCCTTCTCAAAGTTCTTTACCACTTCTTCTTGTAGTCTCATTCTCATATTCATTTTCTTTTGGGACTCATTGAAATACTTATTCAGGGTAGCATGGAAAGTATTCTTTATAGCCTTGATGGTGTTCTTAATTTGTGTCGAGACCGGTAAGTCCTTTGACCACTCAATGTCTCCAATTCTTGGTAGAAAGTTCTGTAAAGAAAAGAATAGTCTAACTAATAGCTGACCAAAATTGAATTTCAAATTGCTATCCTTCTTGATAGATTGCAAATTCAAAAATAGTTGTCTCTTGATAACTTCATAGAGATAATAATTTGCATTATCAATAATCGTTATGTGAGTTGTATGAACTACTAGAGATGGAACACTATTAAGTCTACTAGAGTAAAATACTCGGTAACCTATCACCATTGCTACTTTTTTTATTGCAAGTTCTTTAATATTTTTAACAGGAAAAGCACACCCATCAAATGTAGAACCGGTTAAGTTGAAGACGGTATCCTTAGAAATTCTCCTTAACTCGGGTACTTCACCGACAGAGAAATATCCTGTCACAGCTTGAATGGATTCCCTTTTAATTGTATGAGTTCTTTCTAAATACATGTTTTCTCCATGAACTCAACTCAAAATGATTTTGATATGTGCTTCTTCGAAATCTTCAAGAGAATAAGAGGCATTATGAAAACCCTTTTCGAAAACCCTAGCATATTGTTTCTTAATCTTCCCATTCTTATCACAAAGTGATCTCAACTGTGTGTAAATGTATAGAGACCCTAAGTCTTCTAACTTCCAGTCAATATAACTAGACAAATCACCATTGACCCAAACTCCACTCAAAACTTGTGACAATGCATTATATGATACAGTTTGATATGCCTTTAGAGCTTACATAAGCTTAAAAGTAATAATTAACCTCTCTACAAACTTTAAAGTTGATGTCTTTCTAGATGAACAAGATTTGAATTAGTATGTTAAGAGAAATACCTTGTTTTGCACATGTTGCCTCGTTTACCGGTTGAAATGCCTAAGTGTACACCAGTTTGACCTTCTACAACCTTAAATTCAGCTTAATTTCACAAATCACGGAACAATTCGGCAATTAAGAACAAAATAATCTTTCTTAGCTCAGCAAGCACTTAAAATTTATTTCTTGAATGTGTTAGGGTAAAAATGAAAAAATAAAAGTCACTTTTATCCTTTTTACCTACTGCATTAAATGCTTACCTGTTTAAGGTTACGAACCCTAATTTCACCACTGAAACGAAAAACCGGTTGATACCATATCGACAAAAAGTTACCAAATTTTCATGTTTAAAAATTCTTTTCCCTCTCATTTTTCACAAGGGGTCGGGAGGTATTTTAAAAATTAAGCTCCCCTTAGCCATATTAAAAAGGCTCAAGTCATCGGTAAAGGGTTCTCTTCACTGGGTGAAGGAACAATTTCTTTTTCAGGTGAGTCATCACTTTTCTTCTTTCAAATCCGATTCATTTCCTCTTTGGTTTCTTCAACATTAACTTTCTGCTTTCCTTTCTAATCTTTAGAAGAGTTGAATAGTTTTATGTTTCTGGATCTACAAAATTTTGCTAAGTTTCCTAGTTTGTTAATGTGATAACAGGCCATACCAGATGATCTCCAAGGTCCTGCATTTCCTCTTCTTGTTTTTTTTCTGCATTTCATAGCCACATTTTTTAGTTATTACAAATGGTAGAAATAATGTTTGTTACCTTTTCCATCTCAAATGGACTAAACCGGTATCTATAGGGTCTTTTCCAGTTCGGGTTTACCCGGTTGTTAAAGTTCCTCATCCGGTCACCATTTGGTCTTGGATGCATGTATGGTACAGGATTGTTTTCTCCATATCTGCACTCAATAGATATATGTCCATACATTCCACATGTGAAGCAATGGCCTTCAAATTTCTTGGACACATACCTAACATTAGTATTGTAACTTGTATTTCTATTAGGTTTGTCTCTACAAACATTTGTAGTGTGACCAGGTTTATGGCAAACAAAACAAATAGGTTTAAAGATCTTCTTACAAGTAGGCTTTTTTGTTCTTAGGATTGTTCCTCTTTGTACCGAAGGATTCACCTTTTTCAGTTATGTGAAAACCAATTCTAGAGATATCACCCTTCATTATTTGTGATTGAATTTGTTCTTCTAGCATGGTGGAACTTCTTCCAAACTTCTCCAATTTATCATTGGCTTCAGTAAGATATTTAGTGAGCTCTTCATTATGTTTAAATAGTTTCTCTTTTAGAGATGATGCAAGTTCAAGATCTACCTAAAGGTTTTCCTTTTCTTCTCTTTCAGTAATCAAATGCTCATGCATAGTGGCATTTTCCCACTTGATCTTGACAATCTCTTGATCTCTTTCTTTGGTAAGATCTCCAACAACTCTTATGGTTTCTACTTCCCAACTCATGTGGATAGTAAGACCTTCTAGCTCTCTCCTCACATTTAGTTTCTCATCATTTAACTTTTCAACTTCCTCTACTAAAGCATCAATATTGGCTTCATTTGAAGAACTATTATCAGATATCTCTAATAGTTGTTTAGTTAGCTCTCTCCTTTTGACTTGAGAACCTTTCAGTTTAAAACTGGGTTTCAAGTTCATTTCTGCTAGCTTCTAGCTCTCTAGCCATCTCAAAATAGCTCATGTCCCCCATGGTGGTTTCAAGGCTCCATTCTAAGTGATTAGGCTTCAAATAAGTTAGGCTCTAATACCAATTGATCAACTTGAAAATAACATAGAGCGGGGGGTGAATAAGTGACACCAAAAACCAAACTACTTCAAACACTAACCGGTTAAGGTCTATAAAGTGTTATCCTAGGAGGGAATCTTATTAAAGATCCCAAAGCTTGATTAGAAGCTTATACTTGTTAGGAGTAACCTCATTAGAGGATTTAAGAATCCAAACTAATGGATCACCTTGTTAAAGAATTTTTACATTGAAGCTTGTCAGAGCTTACCCGGTTAATGGATTTCATTATGTTGTAATGGTTAGAAAATAACAAGAATGTTGTGATCTGTTCTGAGTAGCATAATACTTGCTTAATCAAATCCTTATAAGCATATTCAACACTACTATTCGACACACTCTTCATCTTAATACTTATCACTCTTCAACAAAAAAATTCTGCTCTTCATGCATACATAATTATCATAACATCTTTCAAATGATTCACTAAGATGTCATTAAATAGATTCAAATTTCATGTCAGGCCTAAGGAAATCAAAACACAATTTCCTAGGTGTAGTGTATCTAGTCAAGTGACCCTAACTCATCACAAAAATTGGTGCCTAAGTAGTCGGTGCTAGTAACTCATCACAAAAACTAACAAATACCGGTTGGAACAATTAATACCAGTTTGAATAAAACATATGAACTATTGTCCTTGAATCTTTGCTTGATCTCCATTTTGATCTTCATCTTGATGCTGACTTAGTATAAGCATAGGTTGTCTCTTATGCACATACCGGTTAGCAAAGAGTACTGGTTAGAGATTAACCACTAAGTATAACAGTTGATAGTGTAAACAACTGAAGTTACATCGGTAGTCAATATAATCATATGTGTGTGTGAGTTTTTCGTGAATGACAACACATGATGAATACATTATAATCATCATCAAGGCAACACTATAAAATAATTTATATGGGGTATAGCATTAAAATAAGCCCCTAAATATATTACCCAACAATCATTAAAATTATTGAAAAATAAAATTAAAACATCTTGTAAAGTATTACCTATAGAGTTGGATTCGTTAATGTCATCTTGATTTCCATATCCTTGTTTTTTTTTTCAAGACCAACAATCTTTCCTTAAATGTCTTCACTTTTTACAGTACCGACGATCCTTTCTTCCTCTAGATTGAGAGATTCCATTCTCTAGCTTCTCTCATGACTTCTCATGATTTCTTAGGATTTTTCCTCTTTCCTTTGGTCTTCCCCTATTCTCTATATTAAAAAAGGTAACCAATGATGTTGAAGTTTTACCTATTCTTTTCTATCACATCTCCTCATTTAGGATAACACCAACACCATCATCAAATTTCAAAGTGTTTGTACCAAAGACAAAATTACTTACAAACCTATTCCAACTTTCTTGCCAAGAAGATTAAATTAAAAGAGCCCCAACCTCTTCATCAAAGTTTATAATCAAATAATTCAATTGACAGGTAACTGTATTAAATTCATTTATGTAATTTTCTACAGATCCTTCTTCACTCATTTTCATATTTAACAAACACATCATAAGAAATACCTTATTCAAAGGTAACAGTTTCTTGTAAAAATTATCCAGTGCCTCTATTGGGGATTCCATCATTATTTCTTTTAATATATTGAATTCTATAGATAGTACAAAGTACAATTGAATGATCCCTAGTTCCTTTCTATCTAGATTCTTCCAGTCTTCATCTAACATTGTTCTAGGTTTCTCTATCAAACCTTTCAATGACCTCCATAGATCCTTTTGATATAGGTAATCCTCCATCTACATTTTCCATAGATAATAATTTTGTTTATTTAACTTGTCGACCTTGACTTTGGTTTCTTCCATTGCTTCCACTAAAATTTGAAAGTCCCTGCCAGTTCATAGGCACTCCCCTCAAGTTATTTTAACATACACATAGGAGTCATATTTAGGAATGTGTAACACATATTATATAACATACAAAGAGATATCAAGGATAATATTGTTGAGGTGGCGCTATACTCTCCTTTGATTAGGCTTGTAATTTCATGCACATGCCATTATCAAGTTTGGAGATTGCATTGCAATTGGGAACCCTTTTGGTAGAATAAGCCCCAAATGGACCAATGAGGTAGGGTAAGTAGCCCTTCCATTTTCCTTGGCCATCATTTTCAACACTCATTTAATTCCATATGACCAATATCATCATCTCTATTATCCCTATACGATGAGTGTAATTTAGTGGGCAAGAGGTAATAATGAAAATTGTACTTCATGGCTACTACTCTTCACCCAAACATCAACAATTTTGCAGTCAAAAGAGTCATATTAGAAATCATATTGAAAAAAATGACATCAATATAATTACTCTAATTGGTGATACACAATTATTAATAAACAAAATAGACTATCAATTCTAAAAGATTATACTCAGAACATGAAAATTAAACTATAAACCATCACTAGTCAAGGATTGGAAGATCCTTGATCCCAAGCTTTATTTTGAGGCTACAAACTTATCAAGGATTACTAATTTTTTCATCTCCAATCCTCAAATCATACACAACACGAGATATGATGGTTGAGGGTCATTACTTCTCTAGTACCCAAGAGATTATATGTTGTCATTCATCCATAAGGGTTTGTTACACCTTTATGTGATGTTTAATAGAAAAGTTTAAATTAAAAGATCAGAAACCCATTATAAAATGTAAGGACACTACCTTCAATAAATGGCGTCCACTTGATGAGGAAATTCTTGAGATAAACGTCTCTTCATGGTTGTACTGAGAAGAAGATGAAAATCTAACAAAAATACCCAAGAAGATATATCCAAAAGCATCAGCCATAGTGCATAAGATGGGTTATAAAGGACACGACTTGGGGCTGAAAGAGAAAGGAATCAAAGCACCAATAAATCCCATCATGTACAAGTATAATAGGACTTGGATTATATTCTATTACCTAAGATCACTATCACTAGCACCCACTAAGTCTTTTGGATGTCAAAGGCTTTAATGAAGAGGAGTTTCATCAAATGCCTTTTAAATACAAATATGACATCTTCTTTGACACCCAAATCAACACCATCACCCCCATAACCCCTTCCACCCCGTATGAACTGCAACTTGTTCACCCCAATCTTATAGATTGGGACCAATGAGATAAACCCATTCTAGACATCTGTGTTGATGACAATGTTGTCATGACTCTCCTAACTATGCACAATTTAGAAGATTGTAACAGAGTTCATGGGATTCAATTACATAAAAAAGGATACTTAGGTAGTCTAGTCAATGCCCTTAGTCACAAAAAAGATAATAAAAACAAAAATCATGATTTCCTAGGTGAAAACATCTTTGAGGCACCTTTGGTTGAGGAAAAAAAAGGGGCATATCTAAAAGTGAAAACCTGGGTCAGGAATTTGAGGATGAGGGACTTGACCTTCCTACCATTGGTCCTCCTCAATAGGACAGGTCAACTTTACTAATAGAGGAACCATACACTATCAATGTGGGCACTGAAGACACTTTGAAGAGCATGCCCATTGCTATGTCCATGATGGATCAAGAGAGATAGGAATTTACCAATTTTCTCACAAAAATAAAGATCATTTTTTCTTGGTCGTATCCTAACATGTCAGGCCTAGCTCTCGACTTGGTAGTTCACAATCTTGTTGTTCATCCAGATACAAAACTAGTAAAGCAAAATTTATGCCAGATGCATCCACATATTGCACTTTTTGTCAAAGAAGATCCTCAAAATATGTTCGATGTTGGATTTATAAAACCAATAGACTATCCTGAGTGGGTAACCAATGTTGTACCTATTGACAAACCTACTAGGGCCATCCATATTTGCACAAATTTCTAAGATTTGAATAAAGCCTTCCCTAAGGATGATTTCCCACTCCCCAATATTAACATAATTGTAGACCTCACAGTGGGACATGAAATTTTATCACTTATGGATGGATTTTCTAGATATAATCAGATCAGGATCATAGAGGAAGACCAACAGAAACATCATTCACAACACCATGGGGCACCTTTTGTTTTCTTGTCATGCCCTTTGGTCTCATGAACTCTGAAGCTACATACCACAAGAAATGACAAAAATTTTCCATGACCTTTTGCACAAAATCATGTACCATTAGTGGATGATCTTATAAGAAAATCCAAGACAAGACACAAGAACAATCCTATCCTAAGGAAACTTTTTGACAAATTGGAAAAATATAAACTAAAATTGAATCTCAAGAAATACATCTTTATTGTTTCACATAGAGTCACATAGGTTGATCCTACAAAGGTGAAATCTATCATGAAAATGCCTCCCCCAAAGACCCTTAGAAAGTTGTTTAGCCTCCAAGGAAAGCTCCAATCCATCAAACTCTTCATCTCATAGCTTGTAGACAAATGTCACCCATTTTCCCACCTATTACACAAGGAT
This sequence comes from Cryptomeria japonica, assembly GCF_030272615.1. Lineage (NCBI taxonomy): Eukaryota > Viridiplantae > Streptophyta > Pinopsida > Cupressales > Cupressaceae > Cryptomeria > Cryptomeria japonica. Next base: position 87,697,925 of record NC_081411.1, on the reverse strand, counting down.
AATTAATTCAAATGGGATTGTCAGTGTGAGAAGGATTTTTAGCAACTCAAAGATTATCTTGCATCCCCTCTAGCTTTTATGCCTCCTATTCTAGGATAGCCACTTCTTTTGTATATATCAGATACTACAGTGGCATTGGTGGTATAATTGGCACAAACAAATGATTAGGGAAAAGGGCATGCTATATACTATATTAGTCACACATTAGTAGGGTATGAGATCAATTATACCCCTATTTAAAGAGAATTCTTAGCACTTGTCTTAAGCACACAATATCTTCAGTAGCACATATTTAACAATAAAATAAAATTGATTGCTAAGATTGACCCTCTGAAGTACCTCTTGTTAAAGGTTACTCTCACTAGCATAAATTCCAAATGGGTCATGTTGTTAAGTAAATTTTACATTGAATATATAGATACAAAAGCAATCACAAGACAAGTAATTAAAGACTAATTGGTCGATGCTCTGCTTCCAAGTGATCACCCAATCCTCATAGAATTTCCAATTGAATTCATATTGACGGTCATTACATCCTCCATGTGGCAGTTATACTTTGATGGTTCTTGCTCCTAAAATAGATCGGGGGTAGTATACAGTTGATCACACCCCAATGAGATTGCATCCCTAAATCATACAGGATATTAGAATTACATTACTATGGTGATTCTCTACTTGTCATTAAACAATTCAATGATGAGTATCAAACAAAAGATGACAAGCTTCTTCCTTATCCAGTATGGTTGAAGACCTCAAGCAAAATTTTACATCAATCAAGTTTGATCAGATTCCATCTACCCACAACAGAGTTGTAGATGCAATGACCACTATTGGTTCCCTCCTTTAGATGTCAACACATAGCAAAAAATGTGAGTTTTAAGTTGAGAAACTATTCATACGAGCATATGATCTACTAGAGTCTAAAATGGTGTGTGTACTCGTTGCTCCCAAATCCCCTTGGTATCAAAAGGCCTTCACTTACCTAGGAGATAACTGTTGGTATATGTGTAGAGCTTGATGACATGATGATATTGTATGTTGTCATTGATGTCAATATACTGAAGTATGTGGTATGTTTTTGTTATGACATTGGAAGTAGTTTTGGTATAAAGGTTGAGCAGTAGTGGAAGATAGGTATGTATGTGATGTTTGCATATGTGCAAAGCTTGATGACATGATGATATTGTATGTTGTCATTGATGTCAATATGATAAAGTATGAATTGATGTAAGCAAACTAGAAAGAGAACTGGTATATGTGAAAAAGTGAAGTGGTATTTTGGAATGAGAACTGATATATGGGAAGTTTTGTATCGGGGCTTCATTTGGCATGACTACCGGTTGGTAGTCTTAGCTTCAGGGTTTCCAGTTGATGCATTCCAAGCTTGTGTGATTTAGCTAATGACATCTTGTGATGAGTTAGCATTGTAATGAAGATTAGATCATGTTGCCACATCAGCCTTGTGCACATGAAGGTATTCCTTGAGGATCTTGCATGAAGAAGTTTGATCCTATCTACCTTGGGAATGTGTGAAGTCTCTCTAAATGGTGGAGAGTGCGTGATAAGTTTTCAATTTCCTGAACTGGCAAAGAATGAATGTTGGAGAATGTCTTGAGATCTGTTCAAGATTGTGGTATTCAATGCAGTGTGATTAACAGTCAGGTTTGGACCGACTGAATTGTTAAACCTAAATGTTTAGGGTTTAGGGTCTATGCTACCAACCTATCTGTTTCCTATAAGGTCGATGATGTTTTTCATTTTGAATATGCTGGTAAATGTTATGTGTGTATCCACGTGAAGAGATACTTTATTCTTGCTAGACTGGAGAAGTGCATGGATACCTACAAAGTGTGATTGTAGAAGCAAAGGAGCTAAAGAGGATCTTCTTTGGCATTGTGTGTTGTTATCAGATTAGTGTATTACCTGTTGACTTCTAACCATTTCAACAGTTGGAAAATCCCTTAACTTGGTAGCTTTAACAAGATTTTGTGTAAATCCTTTAATAGGGTGACTCAATTCAATGAGTTCTTCAAATCCTCATGTGAGGTAACCTTTAACAGGGTTTTCACCTTTAACCGGGTATTTAGCCATCCCTTAATCGAGTGATACCTAGAAGGATCAGTTCCTAGCAGAACCTATTGTAAAACTCTTTAACCAGACTATGCTCCTAACAGAGTGGACTCCAGAATTGTTCAAAGAACAACTTCTAGGTATTCATACCCACCGTAGTTTTTCCCAGTTGGGTTTCCACGTGAAAAATCAGTGTGTCATGTGTGATGCTTTTCCTATGTTGCTTTAATATTTTCTGTCAAGTGGTAAAGCATGTTGAACCAGTAGTCATTATATTTCTGATAATACATTACTTGTTTATGCATACGGGTGAAGTGGAAATGAGATATTAGATTGTGGATTGTGTGGAGATCTAAGCATTACCGGTTTATGTCTTTCACATTCTCACAGTGTTTTACTGGTAGTGCCCTGATTTAGACTAGTGACACTGTTTACCAGTTAAGTGTAGTCTTTGCAATCAAACTAGTTTAGGGAAAGTTTTTTTTTGCCTATACTGATTCACCCCCCCTCTCAGTACCGATTTGGTACTAATTGTTCATCATTATTCATTAATTGGTATCAGAGCATCCTCCAAGTCCTCTGTGTTGTAAACTTAACTGCTTGAGGAAAATATCCTACTCTAATGATGAAGAGGGAAGGTCCAAAGTTCAACCGAGATAACTTTAAGATATGGAAGGATAGAATAAAGATCTACATTAGAAGCATGGGTGCTCAACACTATAGCTATGTTGAAAATTCTTATGTTATCCCTACCAGTACTGTCAAAAATGATCAAAGAAGAGGGATTTAGGAGAATGGGCAAGTCATGGAAGCCCTAATCAACAGTCTATCTAACATTGAGTTCATTGATGTTCAGAATAAAGACAATCCCAAAGAAGTATGGGATGCTCTGGAGAATATCTATGGCAATGATGAGCATGTGAAACAAGCTAAGGAAGAGAGCCTTAGGGGAAATTTTGAAGATATGTGGATGGTTGAAGGAGAGACCATTCAACAATATGGAATAAGAATAAAAACTATTGTTGGAGACATCAAGAGTGCATGAGGTAAAATAGATGATTTCACTATTGTTAGCAAAGTCTTGAGATCCTTGTTATCAGTCTATGCAATAAGGGTTGATGCTATTCAAGAGCTGAGATCTATAGACAATACAAAGGTATCCCTAGAATCCATGATTGCTAAGTTGACTGCATATGAGCTAAATAATTATGATAGCAGTATTCAGAAGAGTGAATCAGCCTCTATAGCATCTCCTGCACCATCTAGAAAGGGAAAATAAGCTAGTACCAGTTGTGAACAAAGACAAAGAAGAGAAATGGATGATGTGGAGATCCCGATGGAATTTGAAGCTCTTCTTACCAAGAGACTTGTTAAGGGAATTAGTAAATATGGAGGTAAGCTCCCTTTGAAATTCTTTTCTTGCAATAGGATAGGACACATTGCTGTAAACTGTCCTAATAGTGATAATAAGGACACACCAGAGAAGTTCAAGAAGTTCAAAGGAAGAAATAGGAGAAATTGTTTTGTAGTAGTTGATGAAGGTGTCATTGATGAGGAATCAAAAGATGAAGAAAGTGAAGACATTGTGTTTGTAGCAATTAAGGAAGATGTGTCAAACAAGAAGGCTCTTGTCTCCCACTTTGATAATTCCAATGAGTGGATTGTTGACAGTGATTGTTTTCACCACATGACTAGTGATTGGAGTAAGTTTTTGTCTCTGGAAGAGTATGATGGTGGTGTGGTCTGATTCGGTAATGATGCACCATGTATGGTAAAAGGAAGAGGGTACGTCTCTCTAAATGGAAAAAGCAGTGTTGATAATGTGTATTGGGTACAAGGTCTTAGGCAGAATGTTTTGAGTGTTGCCTAGCTGAATGATAATGGACTCACTCTATAATTCAAAGACGGAGTGTGTCAAATAAAAGGAAAGAGTGGTGAACTTATGACCACCGGTATGGAGACCAGAGGTAACCTATTTTAGCTGAATGCAAATACCAGTACATGTCTAATGGCTAAGTTTGATGATAGATCACTATGGCATAGGAGACTACCATGTAAACTTTGATATTATTGTGAACGCTAGTAAGATCAAGGCAATTAGAGGATTGTCTTTGCTGAGAAGACCAAAGAATCCTTTGTGTAGAGAGTGTCAACTAGGGAAAATGTCTTCCTCAACCTTCAAAGGTAAATCTTTCACTACAGACAATCTGCTTGATCTTGTGCATATTGATTTGTGTGGTCAAATGAAAACTAGGAGTGTGCAGAGAGATAAGTACTTTATGATTCTCATTGATGACTGTTCAAGAATGATGTGGGTCACATTCTTGAAAGACAAGTCTGAAGCTTTTGGAAATTTCAAAGCCTTTAGAGCACTGGTTGAAAAAGAAAATGGTAAGAGAATCAAATGCCTTAGAACTGACCAAGGAGGTGAGGTCACTTCTAGTGACTTCAATAAGTACTGTGAAGAAAATGGCATCAAGAGGCAACTGTCTACCCCCCAGACTCCATAGCAGAATGGCCAAATAGAAAGGAACAACTTAACTGTAGTTGAAGAAGCAAAAACCATGCTGATTCAAGGATAAGTCGCTCACACTTTTTGGAGAGAAGTGGTGAGCACTGTAGTCTACAAAATGAACCGGGTACTCATCAAGAAAGGTAAGGATAAAACACCTTATAAGTATTGGACTGGTAAGACTCTTGTAGTAAGCTACTTTAGAGTGTTTGGTAGCAAATGTTATATCAAGAGGAGTGAACATTAGAGAAAGTTTGATGTAAAATGTGATGAGGGAATATTCCTAGGGTATTCCACCAAGAGAAAAGCTCTCAAATGTTTCAAGAATAGGACTTGGAGAATTGTTGAAAGTATCAATATTAGAGTTGATGAAACTTCTGAGAAACATGAGGAAACTAGTAGTGATCTAGTGGTAGATGAATTGGTTGTAACATTCTAGGAACCGGTTGCAAAATAACCCAGTACCAGTAACAGTGCCTCTACACTGGTAGATATTGATGTTGATGAAGATGAGGATGAATAAAAAAAGCAAGAGGAATCTGTTAAGATCATTCCTAGGTATGTAAAGCTGAATCATGATCCAATGCAGATCATAGGAGATAAGGATGCAGGAATTCTTACAAGAAGAAAGGTTAGAGAAAACTCTTGCATGATCTCTGAATTTGAGCCTAAAAAATTTAAAGAGGCACATTAAGATGAATACTAGATCAAGGCAATGGAAGAGGAACTTGACCAGATAGAAAAGAATGGCACAAGGTCTTTGGTACCTAGACTTGAGCATAAAAATGTCATTGGCACCAAATGTGTTTTTCAGAAAAAGCTGAATGAAGATGGTATAGTGGTAGGAAATAAAGTCAGACTAGTGTGTAAAGGATATGCTCAAGAAGAAGGAGAAGACTATGGAGAAACCTTTTCTCCAATACCTAGATTAGAAGGAGTTTGTATGCTTCTTGCATATGAAGTCTTCAAGGGATTCAAAGTATATCAAATGGATATAAAATTTGCATTGCTAAATGGAATGCTTGAAGAGGAGGTGTATATAGAGCAACTAGATGGGTTTTCCCTATCAGAAAATAGTGACATGGGGTGTAGGCTACATAAAGCCTTGTATGGATTGAAGCAGGCACCTAGAGAATGGTATGAACACTTACACTCCTATCTTGTGAAGATTAAATTTGAAAGAACAAGTGAATATAGAAATATCTATTTGAAGTCAAAAGGAGATTAGATTTTGATCTATGAAGTATTTGTTGATGACATGATTTTTGGTGGAGATGACAAGATGAGTCATGATTTTGCAGATGAGATGAAGAAGGAATTTGAGATGTCACTTATAGGGGAGATTAAGTTCTTCATTGGACTACAAATTCAACAAATGAAAGATGGTATCTTTATCACTCAATCTAAGTATGTCAAAGAGGTGTTGAAGACCTTTGGCATGGAAGACAACAAATCGGTTGGTACACCGATGGTGACCAGTTGTAAATTGTGAAAAGAGGATGACTTAGCATTGGTGAGTGAGAAGGAATACCGATCAATGATTGATAAGTTTCACTATGTAGTACATAGCAGACCAGACATTGCACATGTAGTGGGCATCACTGCACGGTTCTAGAAAAGTCCAAGAGAATCCCACTTGGTAGCAGTCAAATAGATTCTTAGATATCTAAAGGAAACTATTGACTATGGATTGTGGTATCCATACAGTAATGATTTCAACCTCAAAGTGTTTACAGATGTTGATTGGGCTGACAATGTGAATGACTAAAAGAGTACAACTGATGGTGCATTCTTTCTTGGTGGAAGACTAGTCTCATGGATGAGTAAGAAGCAGAGTTGTATCTCTCAATCTATAATAGAAGCAGAATATGTTGCAGCATTTATGAACTACACTCAAATAATCTAGATGAAGCATTTATTAAGTGGTTTCAAAGTTCCTATATCTGAACCAATGAGTATATTCTATGACAACACAAGTGCAATAAATATTTCAAAGAATCCAGTTTTCTACGCTAGAACCAAGCACTTCAATCTCAAGTATCATTTCTTGAGCAAGAAGGTTCAGAACAAAGAGGTTGTATTGGAACATGTTTCTAGTAAGAAGCAGTTAGTAGACATATTCACCAAGCCTCTACCAAAGGCTACATTTACCTATTTAAGAGGTGAATTAGGGGTGCTGCCCCTTCAAGAGGTGAACTAAAGTTATGTGCTCCACATTAGTCAGGCATTGCATTGATAAAAAAAAATTTAGGACTGGTGTGTTGAAGGATTCTACTCCTTAGGGGGAGTAGCATAGTGGAACATAGTTGTTTGTGCCTCCACTTTGGTATTGTTGTCAAAGGGGGAGAAGATGTGAAGTAGAGAAGATATCTACAGTATTGGAGAGAAGATGTGGAGAGATATCTTTGTATATTACCATCAATACCAAAGGGGGACATTGTTGGCATATGTGCAGTGCTTGATGACATGATGATATTGTATGTCATCATTGATGTCAATATGCTGAAGTATGTGGAATGTTGTTGTTATGACATTGGAAGTAGTTTTGGTATAAAGGTTGAGCAATATTGGAAGATAGGTATGTATGTGATGTTGGCATATGTGTAGAGCTTGATGACATGATGATATTCTATGTTATCATTGATGTCAATATGTTGAAGTATGAATTGATGTAAGCAAACTGGCAAGAGAACTGGTATGATGATGTGAACTGGTATATGTGAAAAAGTGAAGTGGTATGTTGCAATGAGAACTAGTATATGGGAAGTTTAGTATCAGGGTTTCATTTGGCATGACTACTAGTTGGTAGTCTCATCTTCAGGGTTTCTGGTTGATACATTCCAAGCTTGTGTGATTCAACCGATGACATCTTATGATGAGTTAGCATTGTAGTGAAGATCAGATCGTGTTGCCACATTAGCCTTATGCATGTGAAGGTATTCCTTGAGGATCTTGCATGAAGAAATTTGATCCTATCTACCTTGGGAATGTGCAAAGTCTCTGTAAATGGTGGAGAGTGCGTGATGGGTTATCAGCTTCCTGAAGTGGCAAAGAATGAAATTTGGAGAACGTCTTGAGATCTATTCAAGACTGGTGTATTCAATGTAGTGTGATTAACAGATGGGATTGAACCGATTGAATTGTTAAACCTAAATGTTTAGGGTTTAGGGTTTATGCTACCGACCTTTCTATTTCCTATAAGGTCAATGATGTTTTTCATTTTGAAGTTGTTGGCAAATGTTATGTGTGTATCCAAGTGAAGAGATATTTGATTATTGCTAGACTGAAGAAGTGTGTGGATACCTGCAAAATGTGATTGCAGAAGCAAAGGAGCTAAAGAGGATTTGCCTTGGCATTGTGTGTTGTTATCAGATCAGTGTATTACCTATTGACTTCTAACCATCTCAGTAGTTGGAAAATCCCTTAACCAGGTAGCCTTAACATGCTTTTGTGTAAATCCTTTAATAGTGTGACTCAATTCAATGATTTCTTCAAATCCTCTTACGAGGTAACCTTTAACAGGGTTTTAACCTTTAACTGGGTATTTAGCCATCCCTTAACTGGGTGATCCCTAGGAGGATCAGTTCCTAGAAGAACCTATTGTAAAAGTCTTTAACTGGACTAGGCTCCTAATAGAGCGGACTGATAACTCAATGATGAACCACGAGTACCAAACTGGTATTGAGAGGTGGGGGTGAATCAGTACAAACACAAGTACAATCCAAAACCAATTTGATAGCAAATACCCCAAATGACTGACAAACAAGGACACTAGTAAAACAAAGTACAATCAGTAGCATCCAGTATAGCTCAACCAGTCATGAACCGGTCACTCAATAAGCTTCCCTCTTAGCTCAATACTACAGTATCATTGTATTCTCATGCATAAATAGGTAAACCTAATCATCAGATATTCACAACAGTGAGTTCAATATGTTTTATAGACAGGCATAAAACATAGAACCTTCATATGCTTAACAGGTAAAACAAAGCATCACAAGATAAAAGCATCAAACATAACACACATATTTTTCACATGGAAACCCAACTGGGAAAAACCATGGTGGGGATGAATACCCACAAGCTTCTTTTTGAACTCTTTAGAAGTCCACTCTGTTAGGAGCCTTGTCTGATTAAGGACATTACAATAGGTTTTGGTAGGAACCCGGTTAAGGGATACTCGATTAAGGGTTAAACTTGGTAGGGTCACCTTGTTAGAGGATTTCAAGAACTCAATAGCTAAAAGGATCTCCTAAGCTCTATAGCTTCTAAAAACTCATTGGCCTCGAGTTACCCAGTTAAGGGATTTGAATCAAGCTGGTTAAGACCACTCGGTTAAGGGATTTTGAATCAAGCCAGTTAAGGCTACCCTGTTAGGGGATTTTACAACTGTTGAAGTGGTCAGAGATCAACAGGTATTACAATGATCTATTAACAACACTCAATGCTAATGCAGATCTGTTTAGGCTCCTCTTTACCTTCTGCACATTCACTTTGCAGGTATCACTTCTCTCCTTTGGTCTGGCAAGAATTATGTATCACTTCCCTTGGATACACACTCACAACTTTTTCCAACAACCTTAGAAAGAAACACAACATCGACCTTATAGGAAACATACAAGTCAGTAGCAAAAACCCTAAACCCTAAACCTGTTAGGTTAAGCAATTCAAATGGTATGATCCTGACCGTTGAAACATACTACATTAAATGCAGCAATCTTGAATCGATCTCAAGACATTCTCCATCATCCATTATCCATCGATTTCATGGCGGCTAATAACCCATCATGCATTATCACCATTTGACAGACTTCGCTCATTCCTGAGGTAGATATGAATAGTCATCTTTATGCAAGATCCTTCATGCACACAGAGCTTACATGGCAACATGATCTATCCTCCATCATACTGCTAACTCATTACACAAAGATCACCAATTGAGTCACACAGACTTGAGGTACTCCAACAAGAAATCTTGAAGTGGAAGCTACCTACCAACCGGTAGTCATATAATGCTTCCATGTGCCGGTTCCCATAACTACATGCTGGTTCACCTTGAACAAATATGCCGCTTCACTTTAGCATATAAAGCGGTTCATACATATGTCAGTTCCTCTCTCTCTTCACCTATCACATGTGCCGGTTCACACCATGTCTCATATTGACATCAATGACAACATACAATATCATTATGTCTTCATGTCGGTTCACATAATGCCAACAATCTCCCCCTTTGGCATTGATAACAATAAACAAAAGATATCTTCTCTGCTTCACATCTTCTCCCCATTTGCTGCAGATATCTTTTTGCTTCACTCCTTCTCCCCCTTTGATAGCAATGCCAAAGTGCAGGTACAATCATCTCTGTTCCATCATGTTTCTCCCCCTAAGGAGTAGCATCCTTCAACACATCAATCAACCAAAATTTGTCTTTCCAGTACCTGACTGATGTGGAATAATCACTTTTAGTTCACCTCCTGAAGGGGCAATACCCCTAATTCACCTCTCAAATGCACAAATGTTGTCTTTGGGAGAGGCTTGGTGAATATGTTAGCTAACTACTCCTTACTTGACACATGCTCCAGTGCAATCTCTTTATTTTGAACCTTTTCCCTCAAGAAATGATACTTAAGCTCAAAATGCTTGGTTCTAGAATGTAAAACCGGATTCTTTAATATATTGATAGCACTTGTGTTATCACAGAATATACTTACTAGTTCAGATACAGGGATATTGAAGCCTTCCAATACATGCTTCATCTAGATTGTCTGAGTGCAATTCATGAAAGCTGCAACATACTCCACTTCCGCTGTAGACTAAGAGATACAACTCTCCTTTTTACTCATCCATGAGACCATTCTACCACTGAGAAAGAATGCACCACTGGTTGTGCTTTTCTGGTCATCCACATTACCTGCCCAATCAGCATCTGTGAACACTTTCAGATTGAAATTACTGTTGTATGGGTACCACAATCCATAGTCAATTGTTCCCTTCAGATACCTAAGAATCCACTTGACTGCAATCAAGTGAGATTCTCTTGGACTCTTCTGGAACCTTGCAGTAATGCCAACTGCATGTGCAATATTTGGTTTGCTATGCACTACATAATGCAACTTACCAATCATTGATCGATATTCCTTCTCATCAACCAGTGCGGAATCATCCTCTTTTGTCAATTTGCAACCGGTCACCATCGGTGTACCAACCGGTTTGCTATCTTCCATGCCAAAATTCTTCAACACCTCTTTGACATATTTTGATTGAGTGATGAAGATTGCATCTTCCATCTACTGGATCTGCAGTCCAATGAAGAACTTAATCTCCCCTATGAGTGACATCTTGTCATCTCCTCCAAAGATAATATCATCAACAAAAACCTCACAGATCAGGATCTGGTCTCCTTCAGACTTCAAGTAGATACTGCTATCTTCACTTGTTCTCTCAAATCCAATCTTCACAAGATGGGAATGTAGACACTCATACCATGCCCTAGGTGCTTGCTTTAGACCATATAAAACTTTCTGTAGCCTACATACCATGTCACTATCTTTAGATAGGGAAAACCCATCTGGTTGCTCAATATACACCTCCTCTTCAAGTACACCATTAAGGAATGTAGATTTTACATCCATTTGATATACCTTGAACCTCTTAAAAGCTGCATATGCAAGAAGCATATGAACTCCTTCCAATCTGGCCACAAGAGCAAAGGTTTCTCCATAGTCTTCTCCTTCTACTTGAGCATATCCATTGCATACCAATTTGGATTTATTCCTAATCACTATGCCATCCTCATTCAACTTATTTCTGAACACCCATTTGGTGCCAATGACATTTTTATGCTCAAGTCTGGGTACCAAGGACCATGTACCATTTTTCTCTATCTAGTCAAGTTCTTCTTCCATTGACTTGATCTAGTCTTCATCTTTATGAGCCTCTTTGAATGATTTAGGCTCAAATTCAGAGATCATACATGAGTTTTCTCTGATCTTTCTTCTTGTAAGGATTCCTGCATCCTTATCACCTATGATCTGCTTAGGATCATGATTCAACTTGACATACTGAGGAATGGTCTTAACTGGTTCTTCTTGGTTTTCCTCTTCATCCTCATCTTCATCAGTATCACCATTCACCGGTTCAGGAACACTGTTACTGGTACTCGATTGACTGACAACCAGTTCATTTATGGCTTTCTTACTGCCATTTTCCCCAGTCTTCTCAGAGGATTCATCAACTCTTACATTGATGTTTTCCATAATTCTCTGAGTCCTATTGTTGTAACACTTGAAAGCCTTACTCTTGGTGGAATATCCTAGAAATATTCACTCATCACATTTAGCTTCAAATTAGCCCTGATGTTCACTCCTCTTGATGTAACATTTTGTACCAACTACCTTAAAGTAGCTAACCATAGGTGTCTCACCAGTCCAATACTCTTCATCATTCATTTCTCTGCTCTGATTAGGAGCTTACCTTTGTATTTACTAGTTCCTTTTGAAAATTTCCTAGCAAGAAGAGCTTCAAATTCCATCAGAAACTCTTCATCATTCATTTCTCTGCTTTGATTAGGTTCCCCACTAGTGCTAGCCTCTTTTCCTTTTCTAGATGGTATAGTAGAGGCTTTAAAAGTTGATTCTGTCTTTTGAACACTATCATCAAAACTCTTCAGTTCATAGGCTATCAACTTGGCTATGATGGAGTCCAAGGACACCTTAGACTTGTCTATTGATCTCAGCTCCTGAATAGCAGTGACCCTTATTGCATAGACCGGCAACAGGGATCTCAGGACTTTACTTACCACAGTGGAATCTTCTATTTTGTCACCTACACTCTTTATTTCTCCAACAACTATTTTGATTCTTATTCCATACTACTAAATGGTCTATCCTTCAACCATCCACATGTCTTCAAACTTCCCTCTCAGGCTTTCTTCCTTAGCCTATTTTACATGTTCATCACCACCATAGATATTTTCAAGAGCATCCCATACCTCTTTGGGATTTGCCTTGTCTTGAACATCAATAAACTCAATGTCAGATAGACTACTGATGAGGGCTTCCATGACTTGCCCATTTTCTTGTATCTCTCTCTTTTGGTCATCGGTGAGAGTATCGGTAGGAACAATATATACATTTTCAACACAACTCCAGTGCTGAACACCCATGCTTTTGATCAATATCTTCATCCTATCTTTCCATATACCAAAATTTTCCCTGTTAAACTTTGGACCTTCCCTCTTCATCATTTGACTAGGATCTTTTCCTCAAGCGGTTAAGCTTATAACACAGAGGACCTGGAGGTGCTCTGATACAAATTGATAACTCAATGATGAACCACGAGTACCAAACTGGTACTGAGAGGGGGGGTGAATCAGTACAAACACAAATATAGTCCAAAACCAGTTTGACAACAAATACCACAAATGACTGACAAATAGGGACACCGGTAAAACAGAGTGCAAACATCCAGTACAACTCAATCAGTCATGAACCAATCACTCAATAAGCTTCCCTCTTAGCTCAATACTATAGTATCAATGTATTCTCATGCATAAACAGGTAAAATTAATCATCAGATCTTCATAACAGTGAGTTCAATATATTTTATAGACAGGCATAAAACATAGAACCTTCATATGCTTAATAGGTAAAACAAAGCATCACAAGATAAAAGCATCACACATAACACACATATTTTTCATGTGGAAACCCAATTGGGAAAAACCACAGTGGGGATGAATACCCACAAGCTTCTTTTTTGAACTCTTTAGAAGTCCACTCTGTTAGGAGCCTTGTCCGGTTAAGGACATTACAATAGGTTCTGGTAGGAACTGATCCTATTAGGGATCACCCGGTTAAGGGATACCCGGTAGGGTCACCTTGTTAGAGGATTTCAAGAACTCAATAGCTGAAAGGATCTCCTAAGCTCTATAGCTTCTCAGAACTCATTAGCCTTGAGTTACCTAGTTAAGGGATTTGAATCAAGCCGATTAAGACCACCTAGTTAAGGGATTTTGAATCAAGCCAGGTAAGGCTACCCTGTTAGGGGATTTTACAACTGTTGAAGTGGTTAGAGATGAACAGGTATTACAGTGATCTATTAACAACACTATTCAAAAGACATTTTGATGGTTCCCTCCTAAGGTCTAGATAAACAAACAAGAGACTGAATGGGCATGAGATGAAGTGCATGAAGGTATCTGTGGGTTACACTCAAGCTGACGTACTTTGGCAAAAAAAGTCTTGCGAATAAGATACTACTAGCCTACAATGGAAGTAGATGCATACAATTATGTGAGGAATTGTATCCCTTGAAAGAAGTATGGCGACAAGTTTTATGCTCTGTCATAAGATCTGAAGCCTTTTATCGCACCCTCACCCTTCTCATAGTGGGGATTCGATCTCATTGGGAAAATCCACCCTGCATCCTCCAATGGTCATAAATTCATCATTACCACCACTGAATACTTCACCAAGTGGGTAGAATCCATCCCTCTTACCTTCACCACTGGTAAACAAATCTCTAAATTCAAGCTGAAACATTGAATCTACCGATACAAAACCCCAAGGTCATCATCATAGATAATGGTAGACCATTCAAAAATCAGGATGTTAGAGAGATCTATTAAAAGTTTGATATCCAACACTACTTCTCCACCCCCTATTACCCACAAGGTAACAGTTAATTTGAGGCCTCTAATAAGGCCTTAGTCAAAATTATTAAAAATACAATCAATGAAGTTGGCCATGACTGACATCTCCAACTCCATCCTTCTTTGTGGGCTTACCATACCTCCATCTGTAGACCCATAGGCACTACTACATATTCCCTTGTCATTGGCTCTGAAATTGTCCTCCCTATTGAAATTGATATTTCCTCCCTAAGGGTATTGTTACAGAACATCCTCTGAGATGAGGAATACAAATTTTATAGGCCGCAAGAGCTAGAACTATTGGATGAAAGGTGCCTCAAGGACTTAAACCATCTCTGGGTATATTAGAATCACCTATGGTTGAGTTACAACAAGAAAGTCAAAACCCAGGAATTTCAAGTTGGTGATCTTGTCCTTGTGAAAAATCAAGTAAACCTTCAATTAAGAGAGAAGAAGTTATGTAAGTTTGAGCCTAATTGGCTTGGACCATATCTAATCACAACAAAGTATGGGTCAGGGGCATATCAGTTTGCCACTCTTAGGGAGATCCCTTGGATAAGAAAATGAGCATCACAAACCTGAAAATATTTTATGCCTAGTACTCAAAATGTCACCAATTGCCTTAAAATCTCAAAAATAAAAAAAAATAAAAAAAAATAAAAAAGAAAGATAAATAAATTAAAAAATGAAAAAAAAATGCAAAAAATGCAAAAAATTAAAGAAAAATGATAAATCATCCATCAGTGAAAACCACTTTGTGGTGCTATGGGAAAGTACCTTATTGAAACCTATGCACAGGCGTCAAGGCAAATATCCAGGATCCATCTTCTATCAGGCTAGACTTGTTCCCCACCACTCACCCATTGGATATCCATGTTCACTACCATCCAACCTCTCTACCATAGCATTCATCATCCACACACTCACCCACACCTGATAAAATGATCACTTGCATAATGATGAGTCTTTTCTTGAATCATGAATTACGATCAACCCTTTAATCTGAACTTTTATCCCATGAGATTGAGCTTTATCCTATGAAACTAAGCTTTTCCCTGTATCCTAAGCTTGTGCCTCTATGTGAGCTTCATTTATTCTTGGTGTCAGTCCTACATGTGCAGGGCAGTCCTCGTGGTCATCTGGTCAATTTCCTCGTCAATCTTATCCACCTTATCCTAATCCTACTCTTGGCAAGAGGCGTCAGTTGGTCATGTGTGCTCAAGTGACTTGTTGAATTTTTTGGATTTTTCCATTTTTTACTTGCATCTTTTTTCCTACGACTACTCCTATCTACAACTCCCTGGATCCTCCATATCCTAGTATGTTTACAATGGGTTTATAGCAGGGCATGTTTTCATGGTATGGCATGTTTGGGATCTCTCTTGTACAAAAATTTAATGTTCTCTATCTTTCAACAGAAAACATTCTATTATGGCTTTACAATGATTGCATTTATTACATGTTTACACTAAAAATTTCTTTGGGATATACAAGCAACAATGCATCCATTCAACAGTCTTATAATATTATAATGTATGATTCATAAACATAATTCGCTCACGTTATTACAGAGTTTGCAAATAAATTCCAGAATGTAAGAAAATTATTATTATTTCCCTCCTTAGTGCTCATTTCACTTAATAGGGAAGTATTTCCTACAAATGACTTTCATGAAAATACATCTGACTCATGAAAATCTAAAATAGCTTGAAATAGTGTATCGACTGGAAATCAGGTTTGTTGGTTTATTGTAGCAATAGGTTTATAGGTTCTCAGGTCAAATCTGATCCAGTACTACAACTCTTTCTTCTTCATCATGTGAATTCTTTCCTCATCCTGTCTGGGTAATTCATCATAAGAGATCAAATCTGCTTCACTTCTACTATAGGATCCTTAGTTATTGTTGATTACTCTTCAAAGAATGTACACTGGTGCAGAAATCTCAGAGCCGCCACCCACAATTAATGAAGCAATGATAAAGATATTTTCTTGTAATATAGATAAATCTTGACAGAACTTACATTTAAAAGTCAATTGCAATAGATTACCAAGCAACACTTACGATAATTGACTCAACTGACAAAGGTCAAGATTGCTATATGCACATGAATTTTTATGCAAGTGTTCCCTAGCAGATAGGGGATATTTTAGTCGATGGCTCGTGTAGGGTAATCTCAACCATTATAAATATTTTGGTGTTTACTTAACCAAAGATTTTGGAGAGTTCCCCAACAGAATTACCATTTTTTGTCGGTTCCCTAGAACACACTTAGGCAGAGTTTTTTTTTCACTGTCCTTCACAGAGATAAACCAAGTTGAGCCCTTGAATCATGTGTGGAGAGGCCAACCTCCAGACCATCTTTTAGAAAACTTAGAGGAGACTTGGACCAAGAATGTGACAAGGATATTTTTTTGGATATCCTTTTACAGTTTGGGCTTTGTAAAATCCCGGGATGGTGTTCCCTTAATGCATCTGCAATCTCTACACCACACTTGCATAAAAAATTAAAACAAATTAGATGGCCTCACTCCTAACAGGGAACTTAACGAAGAGGGTTAATGCTACAGAGTGGCTAGCTCTCAGTGATCATCAACCTACTTCGGAGTGTGAGGAGACTTCTTGACAAACATATACATATATAGAAAATGAAAAGGATATTCTCATATTATTAATGTTGTAGCACATTTTCGATGAACCTATGAGCACAAAAATGTTATAGAAAAGGACTAAAAGAAACTATCAATGTCTTGTCCATTGGGCAACTGAAATTATAGAATGTAAGATGAAAATACAACAAAACTTTCATATAATAGCTTTTTGATCTTCAGACAACAATTCCTTATAGTGTATCTCATTTGTTTATCCCAACCCAAAATACTTATTAGAATCCCTATACGAGCTCCGTTCTATCTGCAAATCCTATCTAAGTAGTTTAACCAACCCCTTAAATTAGAGCATAAGATAGAAAAAAAATGCATCACAACAATGCAACAAATGAGAAAATCCTTGGTCTTACTCATTTAAACAAAATAGAGCCATACATTGGACGAAATAAATTCGGACAAAGTGTTCATTCATTTCATAAGTTATTTTTTGTTACATATTATATTATATACAACTCCTTCATGAACCTACCAACGAACTAAGATACAAAACCCATTTTATTTGTATCTTTAAATTCCTATTATAGTCTACTCACTTCACCTCAACCTACTATACATGACCAAGGATTTGAATCCAAACTATCTAGACCCAATTTCTTGACCCTTGTCTCATGCCCCTGATTTCCCTTTTATAGGAATAAGGGAGAAACAAGAATTAGGCCAAAGGAGACACCTGTCACAAGCTTATAAGATTGCTTGTTACTTTGTTACAAAACATTCCTCACAGTCTCCCAAAATACTATCCTTGTTAGCGTTAATGATGAAGTAGAACAAAAATTCCTAACTATATTTTGGTAAAACAAAAACTTTTGAGTCATGCCACTATCATCCATGATATTTCTAGATGGACTATGAGATGCACCTTGATATCTTCAAATTATTTCCCCCTTCCCAAAGATGGTTTAGATCCCATCAAGAGGTAAAATTGTCCCTCTACTAAAAGAAGAGTTGAAGCCTCATGCCCAGGATCAGAAAAAATGGAAAGATGAGCTTGTAGGGGAACATCGAAGGAGGATAAGGGGTTGCAATTTGCATGTCATTGCAAAAATGGCTAGCTGCCACATCCTCACCAACCCTATTCTTATACTATTCCTTCATGAGGCTCCTTTAGTTCTCTACCAATGGATGATAGAGAAGAAGCAGAGGATGTGTTGTGTTGGGATTGTTCTAATAAGAAATTGATTCCACGCCTCCATCAACTATCCTACCCATTTCCAAGAATCCATCAAATATAATCATACTCACTCCTAGAGGGGATCCATTCGGTATCACGGAGCTCGGTGTAACTGTTGGCACAATACTGCTAAAAAATTACCTTCATCTTGTTGAAAAACTTTCGAGAAGATAGTGAATTTTCTATTTTTTGTACCAATTAAATACACCACACAATAGTATTTATAATTCAAATACCTCTCTTAGCGGTGTTCATGCATGGGAAAAATCTTCATTTCTTCTTTTCTACTCATCCTACAAAAAAATGGCTTCAAGAAACTATATCCATCAAATCAAGAACATTGCCAGACTTAAACTGTAATTTCACTTCTTTCTTACCAAGTTCACCTTATCTAAACAATTTTGTTTCTGATTTCTTGACCATAAATTATCTACTTCGGAATCTTCTTCCTTGGATACTGAGTCTTTATCCATTAAAAATTTCTTAGCAATGGTTTCTTAATTTTCTTTCTAACTATGAGAATCTCTGACAGTATGCATCCTATGATTTTGTTCACAGTGTTTGTATTATGGATGTGTTTCATTGGTTTTGTCATTGATGTCAATAATTATTAGCACTTATCCTTTTAGAGATCTTTGATTATGTTCACCGACAAGTTTAGTGACTTATGCACAGTCACCGATATTTGGTTCACTGGAAGGTTATAATGTTCACCAGCATTGAGGATGACTTGTTATCATCTGGAGATCACTTGGTTATGTTGAAGACATGGTTTGGACACTTAGTTTTGGTATTGTGGTTATTGGTGTAATCGGCTTGACATATTTGTTGTTACCGACAAATTGGTCTAGGTTTTGGACTGACATGCATTATCTATTCTAGATCAGCATGACACGTTATGGAGAAGATTAATTGATTGGTTAATATTGTAATTACATTGAGCCGACATGATGTATCGCATCTTGACTTATTTGTAATTGATTTAATTGTAATATTCCTAGTGCTACACATTTGGTCCTAGGTTTTGGTATTATATAAAATCTCATTTGTGAGATTAAGATATGGTATGTAATAAGGTATGGTAAGGTTGTGATATTTGGTATATGCAAATATAAGCAGAGCTACTCACACAGACATCATTTGAATATTGAAGGAAGGTTTGAAGGAGATTATCAGAGCTTAACCGGTACTGAATCCAACATTGAAGATGCTACTTTGAGCAGTATATTATCATTGGATTTAATCATCCAATTGTAGTCAATGAGACTCCCATCTTATGATTAAGCAGTGAGATTTAGTCAATTGGCCTTTTTGCATGTGCAAAATCCATTTGTACACATACTATCTGCAGTAGTATCATCTAATTGTGGGTAAGGCTTCCCATCATGGTTTTCCCCCTTACAGGGTTTCCACGTAAAAATCTCGGTGTTATGTGTTGTGGATTTTGTTTCTCTTTCTTTTTCATGCATTAAACTTAATCAGTATCAATATTACCTGTTAATCTGCTAAGTGACATTAAGTTTGGTTTACTGATATTAAGTATCAAGTTTGATTAACTTATAATTGGGTTGAAATTAATAGACAACTGATTCACCCCCCTCTTAGTTGCCTCTGGGTCCTAACAATTGGTATCAAAGCTAAGCTCTCTTTTTACAGAAGTTTAACAACTTGAGGAGATCCTATGCAAACTAACTTTTTCAGGAAGGATAGTCTAAAACTTGATGGAACTAACTATGGTATACGAAAGATCAGAATGAAGACACATTTGAATTGCATTGGAAAAGACATATGGGATGTTACACAGAATGGATATGTTGGTCCTACACCGAGTCAACCTAATCCACCTACATTGGGTAAGGATCAAGAGAATGATTGCAAAGAAAGAGAAACACTTTTGAGCACCTTGTCAGATCATAAAATCATGGGATTATCAGACTATCTACTGTTAAAGCTATTTGGGATAAATTGGAGACATTGAATGAAGGAGATACCATTGTCAAAATTGCAAAACTGGAATGCTTCTAGGTCAGGTATGAAAATCTAAAAATGGAATAAGATGAAAGAATTTTTTCTTTTATGGAAAGGGTTTATAAAATTGTATTGGGAATACAATGTTGTGGAGGTTCCTTAAGTGAAGATGAAATTGTCTCTAAATTTTTAAGAGCATTACCACCGGAATACAAAATGAAAGTAACTGCTATTAATGAGTTGAGAACAATGCCTAATACATCAGTATCTAGAGATACCCTGGTCAAAATTGCAAAACTAGAATGCTTCTGGGTCAGGTATGAAAATCTGAAAATGGAATAAGATGAAAGAATTTTTTCTTTTATGGAAAGGGTTTATAAAATTGTATTGGGAATACAATGTTGTGGAGGTTACTTAAGTGAAGATGAAATTGTCTCTAAATTTTTAAGAGCATTACCAGCGGAATACAAAATGAAAGTAACTGCTATTAATGAGTTGAGAACAATGCCTAATACATCAGTATCTAGAGATACCCTGGTTGGATCAACATTTGAGGTTGAGGAATATGGAAAGCTAATGTACTGAGAGGGGAGGGGTGAATCAGTACTCCAAAACTTTTCTTTTGTAATAACCTTACTGTTATACATAAACCGAGTAGTGCAGTAACATAAAACAAAACTATAATCAACAGATAACATTCATACATGATTCACTCCATAACACATATATTTTAGTCGCGTAGAAACTCTTGGTTAGAGAGAAAAATTGTGGTGGGGATGGCACCCACAACTTCACTACTGCAATAATAAAGAGTGCTCAATTAGAGCTACATTTATCTATTTCTGATAGCTGACCTTGTTAGGAGTATTAAGATTAGTTAGATCTACCTTGCTAAAGGATTTTACAACACTATATAAGTGTAGCACCTGGTTAAAGGATTTATAATTTATAGACTTGGTTAGAGTCTTTTACCCTGTTAAAGGTTTCTCTTACAACTTCAAGATATTACAATAGAATCATTACAAATATCTGCAACTTTACATCTAGAATGTTGTAGCAGATTCTATGTGCTCAAAATAAGATTGCCTTGCCTATAGCATACCTTGGTAACTCATAAAGTAACTCGGTAAACCCTTTTGTTTACTTTGTTCCTCGACTATTCTCTGATAACCTTCTTGGTGACCTCTGTGTCTCTGTAATAGTCATAATACTTTGTGATTTCTCATGTATCACATAATTCTTGCTTCATACACATATGCACACACATTTCTCACATTCACATATATTTCTAACCCTAAATTCATGCTGTATAAATAGACTTCTTATGTCGGTGATCCGATTCATTGCTTCGATCTTACAAACATGATTTCTCGAATAAATAACCATGCAAAATATTTCATTGGTTAGATGACCTCAAAATTATACAAAATCTATATGTGCAATTTCCAATGTGATAACGGTTCTATGTGCCTCGATCTTGTAACACATTTTCATATGTGTGTCCAGGTTCAATGAATCTGGTAACACGTTTAACTTGGTATATATCAACTTGGTGTATTATCTTTACTGCTCGATAGACATGAAATAACACTCGGTAGACAGCTCGGTAAATACTGGGCTTTGTGACTGTTTTCCTTCTGTAATCGACTATACCGACTTCTCTATGTGTACCGACTGCATGATTTGGTAATACTAACTGACTAGAATATAGAATGACTTTGTATATAAAACTAATGGCAATTTGATAAGTAGTAACAATGAAGCTAAAAGAACATACAAGCCTAACCTTGAATATCAAAGATAAAGATTTAACAAGAATAGAGACAAATTATGTTACTATGTTGATGAAGGAGTTACTGATGATTCTGATGAAGAACCGACAGACAATGGATGGGATTTTGTTACAATAATAGAAGATCAACCGACACCTACTGATCCACCTATAGAGAAGGCCCTGGCAGCTAAAGTTGAAGAAAAGGATAAATGGATTATAGATTTTGGATGTTCACATTCATATGACTGGTGACAAAAGTAAATTCCTATCTTTTCAGGAATACAATGGAGGCCTAGTAAGATTTGGAGATGACAAATATTGTTTGATCAGAGGAAAAGGTGCTATATCTTTTGATGGTAAGCATAATATCAATAACGTTTATTATGTTGAAGGTTTGAAGCATAATCTTTTGAGTGTTGGTCAACTAGTTGAAAACGGATTTCAGTTACAATTCAAGAATGGTAAACACAAAATCATGAATAGAACTGGTTTGGAAATTGCAACTGGTAATCAGACTAGAGGTAATATCTTTCATTTGAATAACAATGAAAAGAAATGCTTAATTGCACATATTGATGAAAGTTGGTTTGGCATAAAAGACTTTGTCATGTGAATTTTGATTGTATTATAAAAATTAGTTCATCTAAGGTGGTAAGGGATTTACCTAAGATTGTAAAACCTTTGAATCTGGTATGTAAGGAATTTAAATTGGAAAAACAAGTTAGAACGACTTTTAGGAGTATTGTTGAGAAATCCAATAATGTTCTTGATTTAATTCATACTAAATTGTGTGGTCCAGCAAGAACAAGAAGTCTACAGGGAGATATATATTTCATGCTAATTATTGATGATTATTCTAGAATGTGTTGGGTTACTTTTCTGAGGGAGAAATTAGAAGCTTTTGGGAAATTCAAATTATTCAAAGCACTTGTAGAGAATGAAACTGGTAAGAAAATCAAATGTTTAAGATCAAATCAAGGAGGTGAATTTGCATCTAAGGAGTTCTAATACATTTTGTAAAGTGAATGGGACTAGAAGACAACTATCACCACCCCGGACACCTCAGCAAAATGAAGTTGTGGAAAGGAGGAACCGAACTATTCTGGATGCAGCTAGAAGCATGATATCAAAAGCAAATCTACCTTGTGTGTATTGGAGAGAAGTAGTAAATACAATGATTTACACCTTTAGTAGAGTTCACATAAAAGGAGAAACCGGTAAGACACTATATGAATTATGGTTTGGTAATATTCCTATTCTTAAGTACTTTAGAATATTTTGAAGCAAATGCTACATTAGAAGAGATGAGTATGTTGGCAAAGTTGATCCTAGAAGTGATGAAGCTATATTTCTTGGTTATTCATCTAATAGAAAAGCATATATATGTTTTAATAAAAGATTGCAGAAAATCATTGAGAGTGCAAATGTGAAGATAGATGAACACTTTAGAGGAAATCCAAGGTCTATGGATTCTAAACTGACAGTTGAGATGATCATAAATGAACCTATACAGAATAGATTGTTAGGTCCTGGAGGCAACTGAGAGGGGGGGGGGGGTGGGTGAATCATTTGTCTAATGAATTCAAACCAAAATTAACTTAACCAAAAATTAATGCTTAATGCCGGTAAACCAAATGCTGGTGACTGTGCATAAGTCACTTGCTTGCCGGTGAACATAACCAATTCTCCAAGTGCTAATAGGTTGACCAGTGTTGATAAGTGTTGACATCAATGATAAAACCATATCAACATATCCAAAATACCAACAATCTCCCCCTTTCGAATTGATGGCAACACAAGATGGAAAAAAAATCAAAGTGCCAAAACAGAAATGCCAAATACCAAAAACCAATAATCTCCCAAAAGAGATCATAACCAGAAATCATAATATCTCTCCCTAAGGGATAAAGTCTCTCCCCCTAGGAATAACATGTGTTTTCCATGTGTTTTTCCATATCAATCTCTCCCTTTTTGACATCAATTGCCAAAGCAATACAAAAACTAGGTTCAAATACAAAATACCAACTACTCCCCCTTGTAAGTAACTCTCCTCATCAAAGCTGGAAATAAAAGATTTATCCATTAGTTATGTCGGTTGATGTCAAACATCAACTATCTAAGTCTCTACCGGTGGGGGTATAACCCCAAGCTGATCTCTGAGATATTCAAAAGTCTCCTTACGCAAAGGCTTAGTAAAAATATCTGCAATTTGTTCTTTAGTATTCACATAAACTAATTTTACTTATTTTGCTTCAACATTCTCTTTCAGAAAATTCAATTTGATAGAAACATGTTTAGTTTTTGAATGTAGTACTAGATTCTTAGATATATCAATTATTGTTGTATTATCACAATAGATAGTTATAGGTTCCTTTCATTTTACCTTTATGTCCTTAAACATTTTCTTAAGCCATAATACATGTGTGGAATTATTTGTTGCTGCAACAAATTCTGATTCAGCTATTGATAGAGATGCGTAACTTTGTTTCTTACTCAACCAAGAAATTAATCTGCTTCCAAGGCAAAATGCTCCACCGGTGGTGCTTTTTCTATCATCTACATCTCTTGCCCAATTTGCATCTATGTATGCACATAATTCAAAGTTTTCATCTCTAGGCACTAGTACATTTGGGTCAAAATTTTGACGGCCAATCGTCAGAATTCCAACCACATTTCATCACACTACCAACAAAAAAGGCCATCAAAAACTTTATGTCGGAAGTTCCGACTATCCTTGTGGTCGTCGCAATTTTGACATTACCTCCAACCTTTTCGACGGCCACCATGCATGCTCATTCCGCAAATGAATATCATCTCCATCTTGGGTTGTCATCGGAATTCCGACACCAAATTATAAAATTCTGATAGAGGAGTGTTGTCGGATGCACAGCATCCTTGTTGGTCATTTCATTAGTGATCGTCGAAATTCTGACAACGAGAGATGATGTGGGTCGAACAGCTTTGCCGTCGGTGCATGAGAGCATTGAACGAGTTCTACTTTTAAAAATTACATGAAACATTTTTAATTTATTTGATTCAGTGTTATTTGCAAAAAATGATTATCAATGATGTTTCCTTTCTCCAAGAATTGTCTAGGACCTTTCCGTCAGATAATATGTAACATCGAATGACTAAATTTTTTCTTTACAATTGCTTATTTAATTTTATTATTATCTCAGTGTGAATTAAAATTTATATCTGTACGGAAGTAGAACATACAAGTTGAATAGTCTCTTGCATGCAAATTTCCTAAAAGAAAGCAAGCAGGCATTATCTTGAATGACATGGAAACAAGCTCATCAGCTGCCTAGAAGAGAGCAATTGGAGAATGACAAAGGAAAGTGTTTAAGGGTGATAAATAGATAGATAGTATGCAATACAAATAAACAATGTCTGGAGTGTCTGATGTGACGTCTCTAATTTATGTTCAGAGGGTCTAACTAGTTTTGGAGTTCCTGCAAAACCTATTGGGCCACGCTTGGAGGAAATCAATGTGTTCATGCAAGGAGCACCTTTTTTCTATTATGAGAATGATACTTTTGAACCTAGGGATATTTGGAAGTCAATATCCAAAAATTTCTATAGTGTGGAATAAGAGTTGGCGGACTTGAAGTATAATTGTCAGCTTTCAGAAGACCAAAAGGTTATGTACATAATCTCCCAATAGAAGAGTGACCACAAGAATTACCTCTCCCCCCCATGACTATTTAGGAAGCACTTCCTCAAACAAAGGACTATTGGCTTCCATGGGATCAAAGAAAAAAAATAAAGCATAGACTCTACATGATGTGGTGGTTTCCTCCATGAAGAACTCTACAATATAATTGAAAATTCATGAGGGAAACTGCAAGATAGTGAAGAGAAATACAATCTTGAAAAGTGGGAAGAATGGATCTTGGTTTGGGTGGGGCCAAGTCAGGTGGCTCCTCTAGAGGTTGATGAGATAGAAATCATATTAGGATTTGAAAAAGATCACACTCGTGGAACTTTGTGTGCGAGTGATTGATTGTGATGTTTGGGTAATGCATTCCAAATGGCTAATGTCTTGATTGCATGCAACTGTATCTATTTGGAATGCATTACCCAAACACCGCAATCAATCACTCGCACACAAAGTTCGACGAGAGTGATCTTTTCCAAATCCTAATATGATTTCTATCTCGTCAACCTCTAGAGGAGCCACCTGACTTGGCCCCACCTAAACCAAGATCCATTCTTCCCACTTTTCAAGATTATATTTCTCTTCACTATCTTGCAGTTTCCCTCGTGAATTTTCAATTATAGTGTAGAGTTCTTCACGAAGGACACCACCACATCATCTAGAGTCTATGCTTTAATATTTTTCTTTGATCCCATGGAGGCCAATAGTCCTTTGTTTGAGGAAGTGCTTCCTGAATAGTCATGGGGGGGAGACGTAATTCTTGAAATCGCTCTTCTATTGGGAGATTGTGTACATAACCTCTTTGTCTTCTGAAAGCTGACAATTATACTTTGAGTCCGCCAACTCTTGTTCCACACTATAGAAATTTTTGGATATTGACTTCCAAATATCCCTCAGTGCAAAAGTATCATTCTCATAATAGAAAAAAGGTGCTCCTTGCATGAACACATTGATTTCCTCCAAGCGTGGCCCAATAGGTTTCGTAGGAACTCCAAAACTAGTTAGACCCTTCGGACATAAATTAGAGACGTCACATCAAACACTCCCGACATTGTTTGTTTGTATTGCATACTATCTATCTATTTATCACCCTTAAACACTTTCCTCTACCATTCTCCAACTGCTCTCTTCTAGGCAGCTGATGAGGTTGTTTCCATGTCATTCAAGATAATGATTGCTTGCTTTATTTTAGGAAATTTGCTTTCACATGACTCTTGAACTTGTATGTTCTACTTTGGTACAGATATAAATTTTAATTCATGCTCAGATAATAACTAAATAAAATAAGCATTTGTAATGAAAAGATTTAGTCATTCGATGTTACATATTATCTAATGGAAAGATCCTAGACAATTCTTGGAGAAAAGAAACATCACTGATAATCATTTTTTGCTAATAACACTGAATCAAATAAATTAAAAATGTTTCATGTAATTTTTAAAAGTAGAACTCATTCAATGCTTTCATGCACCAACGGCCAAGCCGTCTGACCCACACCATTATGCATAATAGAACAAATCAATATAATAGGCTATTACAAAGAATATATACAAAAATATGAAAGTACATTAAATTGCCATTACAAACCCATAAACCATTAAATAGTGAAAATAGATATAAATTTGTAAATGTCTCCCTATAAACACCACAACCATAACCAAAACAAAAAAAATTCTTACCCGCAAAAACTTAGCTAGTGAGTTACAAGTCTACAACATCTCTCAGATGATCAAACCATTTCTTAATTTTGTTCTTCTGGTTAGTCAATGGATTTAGTTGCATGTTCAAGTTTACTATTTGAAGCCTTATGTTTCCCTATATTTGAGACATAATAAAATTCTTGTGAGTAGGAAATTGATTCAGGAGTTACGTGTGAAGAATTTGGCAAAGTAAATGATGACAATCAAACTCAAATTTTATCTGTCTTGATTAAAGACTTTTATCCTGATGGCATTAAATTAAAGTTTTTTCTCTATTTTTTGGTGATCTCTAGAGTAGAGGTTGCTTTGCATCGACCTGGGATACATTTAACTTGTGTTGTATCTGCAGAAATATGTATCCTAGGGTGATGCAATGCAACCTCTGCTCCACCAATACCAGATAGAAGAGAAAGTACTTTAATTTAAAGCCATCACAATAAAATGCTTTCAAGACATATATTAGGTATAAAAGGAATCCTACCCTGTCATTTGAAGGGGTTTACCTACAATTCAAGTGATCTCTTAATTATAAAATCAATTCAATTCCAAGTGAACGTGCAATCAAGCATTCGTCAAGAATTGAAGGAGAAATCAAGTTAATAAAGATATCATCTTTTAAATTAAGAAATGGGCAAGAGATTAAGAATACAAACCTTCCATATTGCACACTTCAAGGTATATTAAAATCAATTTAAAGTGTATTCATTTAGGGACCTTTCATAAAATATTCTCAACTTACATATCATAAAAGGATCTACTCCACCAATACTAGATAGAAGAGAAAGTACTTTAATTTAAAGCCATCAGGATAAAATGCTTTCAGGACATATAAAATCAAGTGATCTCTTAGTTATAAAATCAATTCAATTCTAAGTGAACAGGAAATCAAGCATTGAAGGAGAATTCAAGTTGGTGCAGGTGAATTTGGAAGACAAAAGGAATCAATTATGCACACAATGAAGCCATTAAAGACAATCACCGTTAGCATAAATTGTAGGATATGCACAAGATGTGTTTGAAATGGATTTAGAAACTTCCAACCAAATGTGATTAGTGAGTATAGATGTTGTAGTGCAACTGCCTAGGTACACATGCATGCAAAATATGTAAGCTTAGATAAGGCACACGAACTATTTGACATAATGCCTCAAAAATCACCCAATATCCAATGACGGTTGGGAGAAAGAAAACATCAATATTTTGATAATCTTAAATATTTCTTTATTCATCATTATAAATCTATTATGAATATAGTCTCAATATTGCAGAAATTTATTCTATTATGAATGCAATATTTAGGGATGTAATCTTTATATTTTTTTTTTAATTAGGAAAAGGTCCTAATACAATCCCCAACTAATTAATCTACAGAAAGATACCACTAAAGAAAGAAATTCAATCCTCACCACTATGGTCTTGAAGGCTTTTAAGACACTTGGATTCCTATTTTGGCCCACTTTTCCTTGACCCTATGTTAAGATAGTAAACTAGTTTGAGAGAATCTATTGGGTGGGAAATTGTGTATGGTTGCAATTATTTTCATGCATGGAAAGTGATTTAAAGTTTGGACCAATAGAGGATAAGTATTTCTTGAACCTTCAAGGACATGTGTACAGCACCGCATGGATGTTTCTCCATTATTGAACTCTTTCAATATTTAAGTAAATTATTTTTGGTTGATGACACAGTAAGTGTGGTATTTGTCTTTTCGATATGTTGTGGATAATATTAATCAAATATGGAATATTTTTGATGCTATATACACTATGTTTTGGATTGAATCTAGGTAAGAAAAGAGGTAATGGAAGAATAAAAGAGGTACACAAAGGAAGAAGAGTGAAATAGGTGGTTTGGGATGGAGGTTACCTCATCAACATGAATGAATGCCTCATCTACAGAAGTAAAAGGTACCTCTAATTGTTTCAAAATTTGTCAAAATAGATATGATATACTAAATAATCAAGTGGAATATCCTTTAGGTAACTAATTATCTTCAAACTATTTATTTTGATTTTCATCATATCCTTTCCATGTGCATTTCCCTTGGTTTTAGTCCCATTTTTTCTTTATTTTATATATATTCAAAACAAATTTATAGATGCCTATACTTGTCTCACCACTCATTAATTGTTTGCGATTTTCATTCCATTCACCAAGGTTGGCATCTATTCTAAGACTTTGTGTCATGGCCAAGCTAAATTATTATTCTCTCCATCTTGTTAATGACCATTTCATTAATGAATCCTTCCTCATAATTTTGGATAAGTGAGACAATGTTAGCTCAAGGAATCTTTTCAATCCTCTTTCAAGATTCTTTCCCAAGTAATAATCTTGCATATTGGAAAATAAATTATGCTTCTATTTTTCCAAGCTACTCTTCCTTATAATGTTTAGATTTATTCTAAAGTGCTCATTGTGACTCATGTTTACTACTCTTCTTATTAGTCTCATTCCAATATCTTCTACAAAAATATGGAATGATTACATTTATATTTTATTTGTGTCTCCTAAATATCCACAAAATTTGGAACATTAATACAATTTTTCAATAATACTATGAGCATCACTTTGATGAAATGAGTACTAAGTGATCCATTCTTATGAGGGGTTCATAAGAACTACTCATGAGAATGGGTCAGCTTGGCTCTAAAACTATGCAAGTGAATCTTGATATAAATATCATAGTATGAAAGTCTTGTGAAAACACTCATTCTTCTAGCATTGAAAGTTGTGAGAGAGTTATTAAGGGGATTCTCGTGTGTATAGATTCAATGTATAAGTTCAACAAAGATTTTGAGGTGATATTTCTTTCCTTTTGGTACATATATCTTTAAATTGGATGTTCTTTTGCCTTCATGGTAGGGAGTAAGTAATTTTTATGTGGGTTCCTTTTTTTATCTTGGATTATTAAGGAAAACATAGTTTGTGAAGAGGAGGTTTTGCTTGTTATCTTATAAAAAAATTGGGTATTAGCTATTATAATAAATGATAGACAAAACAATGTCCTCTAAGGATGTTGAAAAGAAATATCTATATGATGGATTCTCTTCCCAATTTATCTTCAAATTTATTTAGTAAATATTTGGGAAACCAAAATAGGGTATGTTGATTTGCAAAGGAAGAACTAAATCTCCCAAGCTTGTTCCAACAACCATAAAATTTTATGATTGGGATGCAAGGGAGATTAGTGGATTTGATGGGTTGGCTTTGGCTAGATTCACCTAAGACAATTGATGATTTATTAGGCATTGTTGCCGTCGATGCATTGTTAAGGTTATTATGGTTGATTATCAAAGCTAGTGGGATTCAAATATCGAGGCATGTTTAAGATAATTCTTATCATTGGTTGGTTAATAAAAATATGGTTTCAAGATTGATGCACAAACATATTAGAAGGGCACTTTTATGATGTATGTGAAATAATCACATTATTAAGCAAAATAATAGGTAATCTATAGGCAAGAATACTCCATATATAGATATTCTATATGAGGGACATGACTAATTCCACAAACTATAAGATTGACTAGGCTTTTCTCATTAGTGGAATCATATAATAGCTACTGTGTATTGTTGGCTAGATGCATGAATCTGTAGTTTCCATACAACTAAGAAATGATAATGTTTCTAAGTACAAACCAAGTGGGAACTATAGACCCACTAATCTAACTTGTAACCACTCGCCATGACTATATTATGATAACTCTCTTATTGATAATAGAGAGTATCTAATGCATTTATTAAGACCCTGATTATGGTCATGGTAGACCACACAAAGAATGACTTCCATAGGAGGCTAAGAAGGTGATCCATGAACAAGAGTTTGTTTCATTCAATCCTTAACATTAACTATCATTAAGGTGGAGAAATTTTTGAGGTGAGAAATTTAGTGAAATATTACTTAATATATTCTAACTGGAGATATTACATACTAATCATGAAGTGTGAGTTCATATGACTCACTGATATATAATGATAAAGTATTACATAATTAAAATTGTAAAAAACACTACCTACTTGATATTGAATTTATTATTGTTCTAATGTGCAAAGAATAAACAAGATTATCTAGGAATTAAATCTATTACAGTTTCATCATTAATAGATGGATGGATTGAATGAGTGATTGGTGAAGTAGTTGAATTTGTGCCTATAATTGTAGAGGTTGGAGAGTTTAAAAGCATTACATGTACATCAATCATTGACGGCCGAATTAATGCATCTACTTGTGCACATAAAAGGCCCACATGAATGCATCTTAAAACTTACTCATTGGATATGCTTTCTACTATTTCTTTGTCAATCATATCCACAATATTTCCTCTCGCAAAAGATTTCCATACCTAAACAAGAATGACTAATACTCATCTTGATGAGATATATAATATAATGTACCTCTCTGACTGGATTCTCTGTATTACATGGGGAGAAATGGGGGTGATGGGGGAGGAGATTACAATCTTGTATCAGGATGTAGATTTATTTTCTGACCATATTAATGTAATGAAAATGAACTGAAAATTATCTTGATTAATCTGTTCTAATACCCTAACTAGCAAGGAATTTTGTTGATACAACTGTAGCACAAGTTCAAGAAAATTTCACTACAAAAATACCAGTCCTCAAGAGCACTCACATCCATAAATATTTCTCAAAGATGACTTCCTCCTCCGTCCGTAGCTCTTATTGCTATTGATGGAGGCCCGGGTGTCGCTGTTTACACAACCCATTTTGGGCTCATTTGCGGTCGTCCTCGCTGGTTATGTGCCAACGGTTGGCACTTTGTGCCCATGGCACTTCGTTCCCCAGTTCCCCACTCCTACCGTGTTTGTCACCAATGATCGCTACAGAGGCGGGATGAATGAGATAGGCAGGATTTTGTAAAGAGGTAGGATTTTGGTCTTTTCTTTTTTTTTAAGTAATGCATGCGTTCGTCGAAATTCCGACGAACACTGGCACTTTTTCAAAAAAACCCTAATGTCATTGGATTATCATCGGAATTCCGATGAAATCAGGCATTTTTTCAAAAAAAAATCAAATTTGATCACAAAATACCTTCTCCATCGGAAACCTCCGTCAGAATTTTTGGCTAAATGTATTAGTGAGGATACCATAAGACAATATTTGTAGTGCCTTGTAAGTACCAAAAAGTCCTTTTTACTGTTGATTCATGATTTTCTTTAGGATTACTCTGAAATCTTGAAACAATACATACTGCATTCATAATATCAGGTCTTGTTTGTGTCAAATACAGTAGACCTCCTACCATAGACTTGTACCTAGTCAGATTAACAGGTGTTGATTCATCCCCTAGTGATAATTTGTCAGTTGTAGTTATAAGTGTGCTTACCGGTTTAGAGTTTTCCATGCCAAATTTCTTTAGTAACTCCTTCAAGTACTTAGATTGACTCAAGAATATACCTTTATTAGTCTGTGAAATCTACAATCCTAAAAAGAATTTTATCTCTCCAATCATAGACATTTCAAATTCTTGTTGCATTTTAATAAAAAATTCTTCACATAATCCATCTTCTCCTCCAAATATTATATCATCAACAAAAACTTCTATAACCAAGATGTCATCATTAGTCACTTTATAGTATAGGTTGTCAGCATTACCTTTAGAAAAAACAATCTTCAAAAGATATTTATCTAATCTAGAATACCAAGCTCTTGGAGCTTGCTTCAATCCATACAAAGCTTTCCTTAACCTACAAACCATATCTTTTGTTATTTGTTAAAGAAAATCCATCAGGTTGTTCAATATAAACTTCTTCTTCAATATCTCCATTTAGAAATGCACATTTAATATCCATTTGATATACTTTGTAGTTCTTGTGTGCTGCAAAGGCCAAGAATGATCTGACTGCCTCAATTCTAGCTACTAGTGTAAAGGTTTCATTATAATCAATTCCTTCTTTCTGTGAATATCCCTTACACACTAGTCTTTCTTTATTTCTTATTACCTTACCATCTTCATTAAGTTTGTTTTTGAATACCCATTTTGTTCCAATTACATTTTTGTCTTTAGGGTGGGGAACTAATGTCCGTGTGTTATTCTTTTCAATTTGTTCTGATTTTTCTTAAATAGCCTTAATCCAATGTTTATCTCCACATGCCTCATTAACTGATGTTGGTTCAATTTGAGAAATAAGACATACCTCTTCATTTGCCAGTCTTACTCTAGTCATAACTACTTGATGCTTGTTCCCAATTATCTAATCTTCAGAGTGGTTCAATCTTACATACCGAGGTGTCTTTGTTTGTTGTTGTTCTTCAATTACTGTGGAATTTTGAGATGATATCTGTGTAACTAGGTCTTCATTCTATACCGGTGTGTTCATTGTAGGTTGTTTTATCAGTATCTCTATTGTTGGTTCAGAGTCTATATACCTTGAAGTTCCTCTAAATTGTTCATCAATTTTTACATTTGTACTCTCAACAATTTTCTGCAATCTCCTCTTAAAACAATTATATGCTTTGGTCGTAGATGAATAACCAAGAAATATTCCTTCATCACTTCTAGGATCAAATTTTCCAATATACTCATCTCTTCTAATATAGCATTTACTTCCAAATATTCTAAAATATTTAAGAGTAGGAGTAATACCAAACCATAATTCATGAGGGGTCTTACCAGTTTCAACTTTGATGTGAACTTTGTTGAATATGTAGACTACTATACTTACTGCCTCTCTCCAATATACATGAGGTAGATTTTCTTCTAATAACATACTTCTAGTTGCATCTAAGATAGTTTTGTTTTTCCTTTCTACAACTCCATTCTGTTGGGGTGTCTGGGGTGCTGATAACTATCTTCTGATCCCATTTTTACATAATGTATTAAATTCCTTAGATGTGAATTCACCTCCTTGATCTGATCTCAGACATTTGATTTTCTCACCAGATTCATTCTCTACCATCACCTTGAATAGCTTGAGTTTCCCAAGTGCTTCTGATTTCTCTCTGAGAAAAGTAACCCAACACATTCTAGAATAGTCATCAATGATTAGCATGAAATATCTATCTCCTTGTAAGCTTCTAGTTCTAGATGGACCACATAAATCAGTATGAATTAAGTCAAGAGCATTATTGGATTTTTTTGGAATACTCTTAAAAGATTCTCTAACTTTCTTTCCAAATTGGCATTTCTTACATACCGGATTGTGAGGTTTGACAATTCTAGGCAAGTCCCTTACTACTTTATTTGTACTAATTTTCACAATGCAATCAAAATTTACATGAGAGAGTCTCTTATACCATAACCAACTTTCATCAATATGTGCAATCAAGCATGTCTTTTCACTATTGTTCAAATGAAAGATATTACCTCTAGTCTGATTACCAATTGCAATTTCCAAACCAGTTTTGTTCATGATTTTGCATTTACCATTCTTGAATTGTAACTGAAATCTTTTTTCAACTAATTGACCAACACTCAAAAGATTATGCTTTAAACCTTCAACATAGTAAACATTATTAGTATTGTGCTTACCATCAAGAGATATTGTACCTGTTCCTTTGATCAAACAAGATTTATCATTTCCAAATCTTACTAGACCTCCATTATATTTCTGAAAAGTCAAGAATTTACTTTTATCACCAGTCATATGATGTGAACATCCTGAATCAATGATCCATTCATCCTTATCCTCAATTTTAGCTGCTAGGGCTTTTTCTACTGGTTGAATAGTGGGTGTTGATTGATCTTCTATTATAGCAACAAAGACCCATCCACTGTCTATCAGATCCTCATCAGAATCATCAGTGACTCCTTCATCAGCAAGATAACAAGATTTGTCTCTATTCTTCTTAAATCTATATCTCTGATATTTAGGGTTAGGCTTGTATGTTCTTCTATCTTCTTCTTTCAATCTTGCATGTCTATCAGGACACCTTAATGCCATATGACCAATCTTATTGTAGTTAAAACATTTGGAGGGTTTTTTACCTTCATACTTACTTCCAAATGGACCTTTAGGCATTTGCCTTGCAAATAGTGCTTCAAGTTCTTCAAGTTCTTCATTTTCTCTCCTGCTTTCTTCAAATTATCTTGCATAAAAGGCTTTCCAATAAGATTTGTCAAATGATGATGATGATGATGATGATGATGATGTGAATGATGTTGATTCCTTATAAGCTAAATCTGTCTTTATAGTAGCAACAAGACCAAATTCCTCAATTTCAAAAGTTGAAAGTTTTCCAATCAATGTATCTCTAGTTACTGATGTATTAGGCATTGTCCTTAACTCATTTATAGCAGTAACTTTCATTTTGTATGCCGGTGGTAATCCTCTTAAAACTTTTGAAACAATTTCATCTTCACTTAAGGTTCCTCCACAACATTTAATACCCAAAACAATTTCATTTACTCTTTCCATAAAAATAGAAATCCTTTCATCTTCTTCCATTTTTCAGATTTTCATTCAATGTTTCCAAATGGTCCCAGATAGCTTTAGCAGTAGACCTATCTGATAATCCCATGATTTGCTGATCTGATAATATGCTCAAAAGTGCTTCTCTTGCTTTTTAGTTATTTTCTTCATCTTTGGCTAGATTTGGTGGATTAGGCTGACCATGAGTAGGGACAATATAACCATTCTTTGTAACCTCCCAGATGTCCTTTCCAATGCAATTCAGATGTGTCTCCATCCTGATCTTTCATATGCCATAGTTGGTTCCATCAAGTTTACGATTGTCCTTCCTAAAATAGTTTGAAGACATTGAATCTCCTCAAGCTGTTAAACTTCTACAAAACAAGGACTAGGCTCTGATACCAATTGTTAGGTCTCAGAGGCAACTAAGAGGGGTGTGAATCAGTTGTCTAATGAATTCAAACCAAAATTAACTTAACCAAACTTAATGCTTAATGCCAGCAAACCAAATGTTGGTGACTGTGCATAAGTCACTTGCTTGTTGGTGAACATAACCAATTCTCCAAGTGCTAATAGGTTGACCAATGTTGATAAGTGTTGAAATCAATGAAAAACCATATCAACATATCCAAAATACCAACATACAATGACACATAATATAGATCCATTCACATCAACATCATCAGGGAATTCCACAATGACTGAAGAACATCAACAAGTAAACAAACCCAAGTATGTAAGACTGAATCACTCTTAAAGTCAAATAATTGGGAATAAGTATCAAGGAGTTATGACAAGAGGAAGACTGGAAAATGAAGAGGTATGTTTAATTTCTCAAATTGAACCAGCATTTGTTATTGAGGCATGTGAACATAAACATTGGATTAAAGCTATTGAAGATGAATTAGAACAAATTGAAAAGAACAATACAGGGACATTGGTTCCCTGGCCTAAAGATAAAATTGTAAATGGAACTAAATGGGTATTCAAAATTAAACTTAATGAAGATGGTAAGGTAATCAGAAACAAAGCAAGATTAGTGTGTAAGGGATATTCACAGAAAGAGGGAATTGATTACAATGAAACCTTTGCACCGGTAGCTAGAATTAAAGTAGCCAAACTATTTCTTGCATTTGCAGCATACAAAAACTATAAAGTATATCAAATGGATGTTAAATGTGCATTTCTGAATGGTGATCTTGAAGAAGTTTGCATTGAACAACCTGATGGATTTTCATTGACAAAAGATAAAGATATGGTTTGTAGATTAAGGAAAGCTTTATATGGATTGAAGCAAGCTTGTAGATCTTGGTATGCTAGATTGTACAAATATCTTTTGAAGCTTTGTTACACTAAAGGTAATGTTGACAACAACTTCAAAGTGACTAATGAAGACATCTTGGTTATTTAAGTTTTTGTTGATGACATCATTTTTGGAGGAGAAGATGGATTGTGTAAAGACTTTTTTAATAAGACGTGGGAAGAATTTGAAATGTCTATGATTGGGGAGATAAAATTCTTTTTAGGATTGCAAATTTCACTAACTAATAAAGGTATATTCATATGTCAGACATAGTACTAGAAGGAACTATTAAAGAAACTTGGTATGGAAAACTCTAAACCAGTAAGCACTCTTATGACTACAACTGATAAACTATCATTGAAGGATGATTTGACTCCTATTAATCTAACAAGATACAAATATATGATTGGAGGTTTACTGTATTTGACACAAACAAAATCTGATATAATGAATGCAGTATGTATAGTTTCAAGGTTTCAGAGTAATCCTAGAGAAAATCATGAATCAGTCATGAAAAGGATTTTTTGGTATTTACAAAGCACAACAAATCTTGGTTTATGGTATCCTAAAGATGAAAATTTTGATTTATGTGCATACATTGATGCTAATTGGGTAGGAGATGCAAATGACAGAAAGAGAATCACCAATGGGGAATTCTTTCCTGGTAGTAGATTGATTTCATAGTTGAGCAAGAAATAGAGTTGTACATCATAATCAACAATAGAATCAAAATATGTTATAGCAACAACTAGTTGTACCCAAGTATAATGGATTAAGAAAATGTTGAAGGACATAAAGGTAAAATTCAAAGAACCTATAATCATTTACTATGACAATTTAGCAACAATTGATATATCTAAGAATTTGGTATTCCACTCTAAAACTAAACATGTTTCTATCAAATATAATTTTCTAAAAGAAAATGTTGAAGCAAAAGAAGTGATATTGGTTTATGTGAATACTAAAGAGCAGATTGTAGTTATCTTTACTAAGCCTTTGCCTAAGGAAACTTTTGAATATCTCAAAGAGCAACTTGGGGTTATACCCTCACCGGTAGAGACTTGGACAGTTAATGCTTGGCATCAAACCAACAGAAATAACAGAGGAAAATTTTTTCCAGCTTTGATGGAGGAGAGATACTTCTCAGGGGGAGTAGTTGGTTATAATAGTTGGTTATTGTAATTGTTTGTATCTGGTATTTGTATTGCTTTGGCATTTAATTTCTAAGGGGGAGAGATATCTATGGAAAAGCACATTATCCTTTGGGGAGAACAAATTATCCTTTGGGGAGAGATTATTCAATTGGGGAGAGATTTTTACTCTCTACATTTGTATTATAATTTCAGGTAGTGATCTACTTCGGAGATTGTTGGTTTTTGGTTTTTGGCATTTCTGCTTTGCCACTTAGATGGTTTTTCCATCTTGTGTTTCCATCAATTCCAAAGGGGGACATTGTTGGTATTATGGATGTGTTGCATTGGTGTTTTCATTGATGTCAACATCTTTCAACACTTATCCTTCTGGAGATCTTTGATTATGTTCACCGGCAAGTTAAGTGACTTGTGCACAGTCACCGGTATTTGGTTCACTGACAGGTTATATTGTTCACCGGCATTGATAATGACTTGTTATCATCTAGAGATCACTTGGTTATGTTGAAGACATGGTTTGGACACTTAGTTTTGGTATTGTTGTTATTGGTCTAATCAGCTTGACATATTTGTTGTTACCGGCAAATTAGTCTAGGTTATGGAGCGACATGCATTATCTATTCCAAATCAGCATGACACGTTATGAAGATGATTAATTGATTGGTTATTATTGTAATTACATTAAGCCAACATGATGTATGGCATATAGACTTATTTGTAATTGATTTAATTGTAATATTCTTCGTGAGCCGACCTACACATTTGGTCCTAGGTTTTGGTATCTATGTAAGATCTCATTTGTTAGAGTAAGATATGGTATGTAATATGGTATGGTAAGGTTGTGATATTTGGTAAATGTGAATATAAGTAGAGCTACTCACGCAGACATCATTTGAAGATTCAAGGAAGGTTTGAAGGAGATTATCAGAGATTAAGGAGTGAGCTTTAGGTAGCTCACCTTTCTACATGTGCAGACTCCATTTGTACACACATACTATTTGCAGTAGTATCATCTGATTGTGGGTAAGGCTTCCCACCATGGTTTTTTCCCTTATAGGTTTTCCACATACAAATCTCTATGTTATATGTTGTTGATGTTTTTTCTCTTTCTATTTCATGCATTAAACTTAACCGGTATCGATATTAACTATTAATTTTCTAACTGACATTAAGTTTGGTTTACCGGTATTAAGTATCAAGTTTGATTAAGTTATAATTGGGTTGAAATTAATACACAACTGATTCACCACCCCTCTCATTTGCCTTTGGGTCCTAATAGATAGGTCCTTGATCATCTCGTTTATAGCTCAAAAAAAATTATCCTTATCCATTTCATCCCTCTAAAAAATATTGATTCTCTTTTTGTGGTAACAATAAAAACATGCAGATGTTTCCACCTTAGGTGTTGTCATCTTTATCTTGCAAATATGACTCAACCCAACAAAAAACCTTTCAAATCAGCATATCATGAGTTGATCAACATATACTTGTTAGACACAATGCACCAATGAGAGGGGGTGAATCAATGGTTCTCAAAATTTTCTATCTATCTATCTTATGTAAGCATATCGGTTAATAGATCTAACACAATGTAGACTTGCCAGTTAATGTGGAGATCTACACAAGAGAAATCACATAGGGAATATCATATAACACCGGCATAGACAAGGAAAAATCAAGATGGGAAAAACGTCGGTGAGAAATGTTTCTAAAGTCTATAGCTCTAGTCCGGACACACAATCAAACTATTATAAAATTTAGGGCAATAACCCAATGAGCACTCACCCCTGACTTTAGAGAACCAACCCTTGACTTTATGGGCTACAACCCAAAGGATCTACAACTTCTGCACCAAGCTACAAATCAATGTTCTTAATGAAAATTGTTGGAAATGTGCATCGAAGTAACTTGACTTGTGTTTGGATGGTGATCATAGATGATTCAAAGGTTGTCACTATACCACAATGGGAAGATGATTGTTAGATAATCCTCATGACTTGGCAATTATGGGTGAGAAATTCTAGGATGATCAAATGATTGTCGCTATACCACATGATGAAGATGGACAGAGGTTATCCCCCATGACTTGGTGACCATGGTGGGCCCAACAAGATAGAAGCTCAAATGAGTTAACGGGTGAGCAAGTTCGAGATGATCAAATGATTGTTTCTATACCGCATGATGCAGATACTCACTGGTTATCCCCTGCAACATAGCGACTGATGAGGTGGTAGTCCAGTGGCAGGTCAGGTGGCACCCAACTGCATACATAGATGTACCAAGGAATAAAACCATGGCAAAAGAGAAAGTAACTCAACTAAGATAGAGATTGAGCAGATCAAGGAAGATCGGACGATGGAAATGTCATCGGCTATCAAAGGAGTTTTTTGAATGCTATACTGACTACTCGATGGATCTACCTTGATCAAATTTTGTAATATCAGGGATCAGAAAAACTATGGAAGCAAATTATCGATGGCTTGATGGAATCATCTTAGGGTCATCAGGAGATCGGGTCTACCTGTTGAAGGTTATCCTGATAGGCCAATGGAGTAGAGACTGACTACAGGTGTGCGCTCGAACCAGAGTCCAAAAAGTAAACACTTGGACACTGAAGATGGTCTTGTCGGTGTCTATGAATACAAACTGACCTAACTTCCTAGTGCATGTGGGATATTGTTATTCTCATGAATGCAAACTGATGTAGATGGTTAGACTTCAAACTGTTGGTGCAGTTGCTCAAATGAACTGTCAACAATTTGGTATATGAAGGCATTAGATAACTATCATGTGATAATTGATTATCGGGAGCTGATTGTAGTGTCTAGTTCTTAAGAATCTGAGAATGAATACCTGTAGTTGCAGACTAAAACTTTATTGTAAATTCATTTACTAAAAATAAAGTGTTCAATTGTTGTTGGTGGGTTTTTTCCCTAAAGGGTTTTCGCACGTATTTCTTGGTGTTTTGTCTTTGTGTTGATTCTATTTGTTTTGTCCATGTTATTCTTAACATTCTGTAAAAATTTTAAACTTGATTCTTGTATGATCTTCCCTGTTAATTGATATTAGGATGGCGATTCCGCACTATGCTTTCCTCACAAGTGGTATCAGAGCTTGGCCAATTTTGTTATCTTGTTTGGGTAGGGTTGTTTTTTTGTGTCAGTTCTCTTTCAGTGGGAGTCTTGTAGGGTGTCTACTTGTTTATTTTATAGGTTAAGATGGCGAGAGCCTCAGGGTGCATAGACATGGAGAAATTTAATGGTTCAAGTTTTGAACTATGGAAACTCAAGATGGAAGACTTGTTGGTCAATCGAGACCTTTGGATTTATATGTATGGACATAAACCTATAGGCATGAAGAAAGAGCGATGAGAATTATCCAGCCAGAAGGCAAGAGGTATAATCAGGCTATGTCTTGCTGATTTTGTTCTATTAAATTTCCATGAGGAGAAAACTACACATCTTCTCTAAAATAAGTTGGGAGATATTTATCAAGGCAAGTCCTTGCTGAATAAAATTTTTTTGAGGAAGAAGTTTCCACTCTCTGAATATGGATGCAAGAACACTATTGGAAGACCACTTGAATGCATTAAACATGGTTCTTGCACAGTTACCCTTTGTTGGTGTGAACATTCTGGAAGAAGAACATTTCATGCAACTGTTATGTTCATTTCCTGACTCTTGGGATCACTTAGTGATGGCTATCAGTAGTACTATGACCCAATTCAAGATAGATACTGTGGTTAATACTCTTGTCAGAAGAAATGAGAAAGAAGTCTTTTCAGGTGACAAAACATGAACTCTCTATTCGAGGAAGACCAAAGGACAAAGATAAGAAGAAAGGAAATAATTCCAAGTCCAAGTCTCAAGAGATGAAAATCTCTAGGAAAGAAGTCAAAGGTGAAGTGTTGGAACTATGGGCAGAAAAGGCATATCCGAAAGGATTGCAAGGAGGATAAGAAGAAGATGAAGTATTCTAAGACTGAATCCTCTTAGAGTGATGCAGATGCATTTGTAGAAGCCCTGGCAATGCCTACCTCAGATGATACTTGGTTAGTATATTTTGGCACACCTTTTCACATGACCTCCCACAAGGAGTGGTTCTCAAAGTATGAACCGTATGCTGGTGCAAAGGTATACTTGGCTAGTGATTCTAAGTTGGAGATTATAGGGAGAGGTAGAATTAAAATTTAATTCCCAGGATGGTAGAGTGAAGGGGATCATTGGAGTTCTTCATATACCAGGTCTGGCAAGAAACCTTCTCTTTGTAAGTAAACTAAATGATGCTAGAATACAAGTTACATTTGTATCTAGTGGTTGCAAGATGATTAGGGGTTCCATTGTATTGACAAAGGGTGATCACATTGGTACACTATATAAGTTAAATGTTCAACCTATATGTTGTAATGTAACCTCTGAAAAGTCTATTAAGACAACTTTAATGATGCATAATGCTAATTCATTGGAAGCTAAACTTCCTACTAAGAAAACAATACTCTCTCATAATAGGTTAGACCACATAGATGAAAAAGGTTTAAAATCTTTGAAGAATAAGAGGGCATGTGCACAAAGATGGTGGTTAGAAAAGTGGACACCACCCAAAAAAAAATGGAAAAACAAGCAGTGCGTACACGGTTTTAAAATTTAAAATTCTCGCGTACGTGCTTAGCTTTGTTCTTCCCGAGCCTAGCAAAGGTAGCGCGTACGCACTGCTTTTAGGAAAATGAGTGCATATGTGATACACCTAGGAAAATGAGCATGTACATGCTAATATTCCAAATAAAACCGCATACGTGGTGCCTGGTAAAAAAAGTTTCAAAAAAAAATAGGGTCTCATTTACCCATGAATAACGCATTTTTAACTTCGTTTTTTCCCCATTTCCTCTCCTAAACCGCGAACGAGGTGCTAGATTTGTCCTCCAAGCTATGGATCAAGGCTAGTTTTTGTTTATTTTTGTCTTTCTTTCCGGTTTATGCAATTTGTTTTACAATTTGAATTTAATTTGATTAATTTTGATTAGGTTTTTTCATTTTTTGTTTCAAAACCAGATTCTTCTAATCCAGAACAAGAACAACCAAATGCACCTCTTGAAAACCCACAAGAACAACCAAATGCA
Source organism: Cryptomeria japonica (assembly GCF_030272615.1). Classification (NCBI taxonomy): domain Eukaryota; kingdom Viridiplantae; phylum Streptophyta; class Pinopsida; order Cupressales; family Cupressaceae; genus Cryptomeria; species Cryptomeria japonica. Next base: position 87,654,802 of record NC_081411.1, on the reverse strand, counting down.
CCTCCTCAAAACCCACAAGAACAACCAAATGCACCTCCTAAAAATACACAAGAACAACCCCCGATTCCTCCTTTTGACCGCACACCTGAAACGCAGGAAGAATTAATTAATCAGTTAGGACAAAATACATCTAAAATCAATAGACTGATTGTTAAATTGAAAACTTCTAAACTTGACCATCATCAATCCTTTGCCACTAGCCTAAAAACATTAGCTAGTGGTTCCATAGCTATTTCCATAGAAATTACCAAATGGGGAAGCTTTAGGGATAGGTTTCGTCAATTCTATGCCAATAGGCTATCATACGATGGAGTAAAAAACAAAGATATTACTAAACAACAAATATGTGCCCTTTTTGTTGATCCCAAAACTGGTCAGTCATTACTTCTTAATGCAAAGAGGTTTCCCATATATTGGTGTACCAATGTGCAGATGAAGAATCATTTTTGGTAGAGGTGGTGGGTGGTCTTTGATGATCCACCTTGTAATAATTACGGGATGCCATTATATTTTTTGAGAAAAATATATTGTGAGTTTGTGCTCAATGTGCGGCCAAACTATTTTGACAAGAGAGAGTTTCATGGTAGAGGTGGTGTCTCTACCCAGGATAGACCTGGAGCCCGTAGGAGATTACTTACAAAGAGTCCATGCCCCCTAACACCCAAACCCAAGGTGCATCAGGCTGTCCCATTAGAGCAGAAAGAGTCGATGGAGCTACAGACTCTTTAGGCAGCCACAACATTGATCAGTGCCATCATCCAACATGGGATGTCATTAGCACACCCTATTGTATTGGATGATGAGCCATTAGAGGGCTACAAAGAGCCCATCGAACATATGTGTGTCAGTTGCTTGGGGATATGCTCAGGGATAGATGATGCAGCCAGTGAAGATGGATCCTCATATCATCTATGCACAATTTGAGGTTGTAGATGTCAAGCTCACATGGTTGAGGATCTAGCGCTGACATATGAGTTGATGGACATGGTGTTTTCCCATGAGCCACAGACACAGGTGTGTTGATTTGAATTCATAACATTTTATTTATCAGTCACTTTAAATTTGTAATTACATAAATGAATTTCCATTTATACATCGATTTCAATTGAGACAAATAATATGCATTTCAGGATGCAACAATGGTATCCCATACACCTCCCCTAGTTACTATAGTTGAAATTTTGATGCCTGAGGTATAAATATCATAACATGTTAAAATAGAATAGTACACTTTGAATTCAAAAAAATACAAGATATACTAACTATCTTTAATGCTTGGTCCAATTTCTAGTTTGTAGGCGTTGATAGGGGACGAAATGTCCCAGATTGATGACATCACGCTCTCAGTGATCGATTTTGGCCTACAAGGCTATATGGTATCATATTTTGTACAGCTCTTTTTATGTATTATTTTGATGGAATATGCAAGTCATTTCATTTTATATTTTTAAAATTATGTTTAATTTATTATTTGTACTAATATCTAATGTTAATTTTATTTTTTAAGGGTACCCCTCCACGTTTAGGGCTTGTCCTAAGAAAATGAATTCCTCGAAGATGCCAAAACGTGGGAAGAAGGTAATTTAACACATTTTTAGTTGTAAAATTGTTTGAAAATGTTGAAATCAAGTATTAGTTGGGGTTTGTAGATTGATGAGTATTTTTTGTCTATTTTGCATGTACAGCAGTCATTAAGCTTTGTGGATTTGTTGAATGCACCTGATTCGCCTATGGATCAAGAGAGGGCGGAGGTATGTATCTCTACTTTATTTTCTTCATTTCATGATTATATGCACGCATACATGTGAACTTGTGATATATTATAATCTTATAATTTTTTCATACAAGAAATATTTATACCTATTTCATCAATGGTGAACCCTCCTCCTTGCACTGGAGAAGCATCTTAGGATCCGGTACACTTTTGTTTGATATGTAAAATTAATTTTTTTTAACCTTCTATACTTATTATTATATTAATTGTATTTAATCTTTGAACTTTTTTTGTATAGGTAATAGCAATAGTTTCTACATCGATGGTGAGCCATCCGCAGTCCATTGGAGAAGCATCTCAGGCACAGTTATGTCATTGTTCTCTATATTATAGCTTTTAAGTATTTTTGATATATTTATGTTAGTACATTGTATTAATTGTACATTTAATCTACAATAGAACCCTTCGTGGTATGGCCATAACATGGATCCATTTAAGTATGTCTTCAAGAAAAATCCTAAGAGTGACAAGGAGAGGAGAGTGAAGACATTAGCTCCTAGATCAGCCGATGAGGAAATCTACATTTCAATTGCCAAGGAATTAAAGTTAAATATATAGTTATGCTGTTAATTGTGAACTATTTTCTAAAAAATAATTCTAACTTGGCTTTTGAATTATGGTTTTGCAGCCATCTATAGAGCCACATACTACATCGAAGAGGCTTGATTTTGATGATCCACACCAAGTTTAGGATCATATAGTGTTAGGTTTGGTCATAGAATGACCAATACATGTAGATATATTCTACATTTTTATAGTATATCGATTTAGACATGGCATATGCCACATTTTTTTAATACTTGTATTGACTTGGCAGACATGCCTTTTTATATATATAAATATCGATATTCGATCCAATAAATGTGTAATGAGTTCATCATTTTGTATACATTATATTTTGTGGTTGTCCTTTTATAAATTTAAATGAATATTTGCATATGTAATCAACAATATGAATATAAACAACAAAAATATATGATATAAAACATTGCAATCATGGAATATGATTTGATAAAAAAATTAAAATGTTGAATTAACCATACAAAACTCCTTGTATTCAGTTCATTATTGTGTATTCGTTGTATTTGGTGGCTTCCCTTTTATAAATTTAAATTAATATTTGCATATGTAATCAACAATATGAATATAAACAACAAAAATATATGATATAAAACATTGCAATCATGGAATATGATTTGATAAAAAAATTTAAATGTTGAATTAACCATACAAAACTCCTTGTATTCAATTCATTATTGTGTATTCGTTGTATTTGGTGGCTTCCCTTTTATAAATTTAAATTAATATTTGCATATGTAATCAACAATATGAATATAAACAATAAAAATCGACACTATTAATATAAACAACAATGTGTTTGGTGTGAGAGCACCCTCATGCTCGCAATGGCAGGGTAGTGAACTAATTGTTTCAGTACCCCGTAAGCACTATTGGCAGTAGAAAAGATGTGAATGAAAAGGGAGGGAGGGAGGGGGAGAGAGAGAGAGAGAGAGAGAGGCGGGGAGTAGGGGGGAGGGAGAGAGGAGGGGGGATGGTGGGAGAGAAGAAGGGGTATGGAGGAAGGAAGAGGGGAGAGGGATAGGTGGAGAGAGAGGGAAGGAGGGAGAGGGAGAGATAGAGAGAGAGGGGGGAGGGAAGATGAGAGAGGGAGATAGGTAGAGGGAGGGGGAGGGAGAGAGGTAGAGGGAGGAAGAGAGGGAGAGAAGAGGCAGATGGGAGAGAAGAAGGGGTATGGAGGAAGGGAGACGGAGAGGGAGAGAGAGGGAGAGAGAGAGAGGGGGGAGGGGAGAGAGAGAGAGAGGGGGAGGAGGAGGGAGAGGGAGAGAGAGGGAGAGAGAGAGATGGGGGAGGGAAGGTAGAGAGAGGGAGAGAGGTAGATGGAGGGAGAGAGGGAGAGAAGAGGGGGGAGGGTGGGAGAGAAGAAGGGGTATGGAGGAAGGGAGAGGAGAGAGAGAGAGAGAGAGAGAGAGAGAGAGAGAGAGAGAGAGAGAGAGAGAGAGAGGGTGTGAGAGAGAAGGTGTATGGAGGAAGGGACAGGGAGAGAGGGAAGGAGGGAGAGGGAGAGAGAGGGAGAGAGGGAGAGAAGAGGGGGGAAGGGAGAGGTAGATAGAGGGAGAGAGGGAGAGAAGAGGGGGTAGGGAAGGTAGAGAGAGGGAGAGAGGTAGAGGGAGGAAGAGAGAGAGAGAATAGGGGGCATGGGAGAGAAGAAGTGGTATGGAGGAAGGGAGAGGGAGATTAGGGGGAGGGAGGGAGAGGAGAGAGGAGAGGGAGAGAGAGAGAGGGGGAGGGAGTGGGAGGGAGAGGAAAGGGGAGGGGGAGAGAGAGGGAGAGAGGGAGAGAAGAGGGGAGGAAGGGAGAGGTAGAGAGAGGGAGAGAGGGAGAGAAGAGGGGGGAGGGAAGGTAGAGAGAGAGAGAGAGGTAGAGGGAGGGAGAGGGAGGGAGAGAGAGGGAGAGAGAGAGAGAGAGAGAGAGAGAGAGAGAGAGAGAGAGAGAGAGAGAGAGAGAAGAGGGGGGTGGGAGAGAAGAAGGGGTATGGAGGAAGGGAGAGGGAGAGTAGGGGGAGGGAGGGAGAGGAGAGGGGAGAGGGAGACAGATGTGGGGGAGGGAGTGGGAGGAAGAGGAGAGGGGAGGGGGAGAGAGAGGGAGAGAGGGGGAGAAAAGTGGGGTGGGAGAGAAGAAGGGGTATGGAGGAAGGGAGAGGGAGAGTAGGGGGAGGGAGGGAGAAGAGAAGGGAGAGGGAGAGGGAGAGAGAGAAAGAGAGAGGAAAGGAAGGAGAGGGAGAGAGGGAGAGAGAGAGGGGGGAGGGAAGGTAGAGAGAGGGAGAGAGGTACAAGGAGGGAGAGAGGGAGGGAGAGAAGAGGGGGAAGGGTGGGAGAGAAGAAGGTGATAACTAAATAATGAATGAATAGTACCAAACTGGTACTGAGAGGGGGGGGTGAATCAGTACAAACACAAATACAGTCCAAAATCGGTTTGATAGAAAATACTCAAAATGACTGGCAAATAGGGATATTGGTTGAAACAGAGTGCAATTGGTAATACCTAGAACAACTAAAACAATCATAAAGCGGTCACTCACTAAGCTTTCCTCTTAGCTCAATACTATAGTACCATTACACTCTCATGCATGAATAGGTAAACTATCATCAGATCTTCATAACAGTTAGTTCAATATGTTTTATAGGTAGGCATAAAACACAGAACCATCATATGCTCAACAGGTAATAACAAAGCATCACAAGATAAAAGCATTACACATGACACACATATTTTTCACGTGGAAACCCAACTCGAAAAAACCATGGTGGGGATGAATACCCACAAGCTGCTTGTTGAACTCTTTAGAAGTCCACTCTATTAGGAGTCTTATCTGGTTAAAGACATTACAATAGGTTCTGCTAGGAACCGATCCTGTTAGGGATCACCCAGTTAAGGGATGGCTACAATACCCAGTTAAGGGTTAAACCCGGTTATGGTTACCTTGTTAGAGGATTTCAAGAACTCAATAGCTAAAGGATCTCCAGATCTCTATAGCTTCCCAGAACTCAATAACTTCGAGTTACCCTATTAAGGGATTTGAATCAAGCCTATTAAAGCTACTCTGTTAAGGGATTTGAATCAAGCCAGTTAAGGCTACCCTATTAAGGGATTTCACAACTATTGAAGTGGTTAAAGATCAATAGGAATTACAATGATCTGGTAACAGCACTCAATGCTAATGCAGATCCATTTTGGCTCCTCTTCTCCTTCTCCACATTCACTTTGTAGGTATCTCTTCTCTCCTTTGGTCTGGCAAGAATCACGTATCACTTCCCTTGGATACACACTCATAACTTTTGCCAACAACCTTAGAAAGAAACACAACATTGACTTTATAGGAAACAGACAAGTCGGTAGCAAAAACCCTAAACCCTAAACCTATTAGGTTAAGAAAGTCAAGTGGTTCAATCCTGACCATTGAATCATACTACAATAAATGCAACAATCTTGAATCAATCTCAAGACAGTCTCCATCATCCATTATCCACCAATCTCATGGCAGCTAATAACCCATTATGCATTATCACCATTTGACAAACTTTGCACATTCCCGAGGTAGATAGGAATAGTCTTCTTCATGCAAGATCCTTCACGTGCATAGGACTTATGTGGCAACATGATCTATTCTTTGTTATACTGCTAACTCATCACACAAAGATCACCGATTGAGTCACACAGGCTTGAGGTACTTTAACTGGAAATCCTGAAGTGGAAACTACCTACCAACTAGTAGTCACACAATGCTTCCATGTGTTGGTTCCCATAACTACATGCCGGTTCATATTGAACAAATATGCCACTTCACTTTGGCATATATATCGGTTCATACATATGACGGTTCTCTCTTCTCAACTATCACATATGCTGGTTCACATCATGTCACATATTGACATCAATGACAACATACAATATCATTATTTCTTCATACCAAATTCTGCTAGACCATTCTGCTATGGAGTCCAGGGGGTAGACAGTTTCCTTTTAATGCCAAATTCTTCACAGTACTTGTTGAATTTATCGGAAGTGAATTCCCCTCCTTGATCGGTTCTAAGACACTTGATTCTTTTACTGCTTTCCTTCTCAACTAATGCTTTGAAAGCCTTGAATTTCACAAAGGCTTCAGACTTGTCTTTCAAGAATGTGACCCACATCATTCTTTAGCAATCATCAATGAGAATCATGAAGTACCTATCACCCTGCACACTTCTGATTTTCATAGGACCACACAAATCAGTATGCACAAGATCAAGCAAGTTGTCAGCAGTGAAAGATTTACCTTTAAAGGTTGAGGAAGACATTTTCCCCAATTGACACTCTCTACACAAGGTATTATCCAGTTTGCTTAGCATCGGCAACCCTATAACTGCTTTGATCTTACTAGCCTTCCTAATGTTATCAAAGTTTACATGGAAGAGTCTCCTATGCCATATCCATCCATCATCAAACTTAGCCATAAGACATGTACTTATATTTGCAGTCAGATGAAATAGGTTACCTTTGGTCTGCATGCCAGTGGCCACCAATTTACCATCTTTTCCTTTGATTTTGCAAACTCCATTCTTGAATTCCTGAGTGAGGCCACTATCATTTAGCTGGGAAACACTTAGAAGGTTGTGTCTGAGACCATCAACCCAGTACACATTGTCAGCATTGCTCTTTCCATTCAGAGAGATGGACCCTTTGCCTTTGACCATGCATGGTGCATCATTGCCAAAGCGAACCACACCACCATCATACTCCTCCAAGAATAGAAACTAGCTCCGGTCACCAATCATATGGTGAGAATAGCCACTATCAATGATCCACTCATTGGAATTATCAAACTGGGAGACCAGAGCCTTCTTATCTGCCACATCTTCCTTTATAGCAACAAACACAATGTGTTCATTCTCTTCATCTTCTGATTCCTCATCTGTGACACCTTCATCAACTGCTACAAAATAGTTTCTCCGGTTTCCTCCTTTGAATTTCCTGAAACTTTTTGGTTTGTCCTTGTTATCGCCATTAGGATAGTTTATAGCAATATGTCCTATTCGGTTACAAGAAAAGCATTTCAAAGGTAGCTTACCTTTGTATTTACTGGTTCCTTTAGGAAGCTTCCTGGCAAGGAGAGCTTCAAATGCCATCAGAATCTCCTCATCATTCATTTCTCTGCTCTGACTACGTTCCCCACTAGTGCTAGCCTCTTTTCCTTTTATGGATGGTAGCAGAGGCTTTAAATGTTGATTCAGTCTTTTGAACACTGCCATCAAAACTATTTAGCTCATAGGCTGTTAACTTGGCTATGATGGAGTCAAATGATACTTTAGACTTGTCTATTGATCTCAGCTCCTTAATAGCAGCAACCCTTATTGCATAGACTAGCAATAGGGATCTCAGGACTTTGCTTACCACGGTGGAATCTTCTATTTTACCACCTGCACTCTTGATTTCTCCAACAACCATTTTGATTCTTATTCCATACTACTGAATGGTCTCACCTTCAACCATCTGCATATCTTCAAACTTCCCTCTTAGGCTTTCTTCCTTAGTCTGTTTTACATGTTCATCACCACCATAGATATTTTAAAGAGCATCCCATACCTCTTTGGGATTTGGCTTGTCCTAGACATCAATAAACTCAATGTCAGATAGACTACTAATGAGGGCTTCCATGACTTGCCCATTTTCTTGTATCTCTCTTTTTTGGTCATCGGTGAGAGTACCGGTAGGAACAACATATACATTCCCAACATAACTCCAGTGTTGAACACCCATGCTTCTGATGAATATCTTCATCCTATCTTTCCATATACCAAAATTTTCCCTGTTAAACTTTGGACCTTCCCTCTTCATCATTTGATTGGGATCTTTACCTCAAGCGGTTAAGCTTACAACACATAGGACCTAGAGTGCTCTGATACCAATTGATAACTCAATGATGAACAAATAGTACCAAACTAAAAACTGAGAGGGGGGGGTGAATCAGTGCAAACACAAATACAGTCCAAAACTAGTTTGACAGCATATACTCAAAATGACTGGTAAACAGAGATACTAGTTGAAACAGAGTGCAACCGGTAACACCTAGAACAACTAAAACAATCATAAACCGGTCACTCACTAAGCTTTCCTCTTACCTCAATACTATAGTACCATTACACTCTCATGCATGAATAGGTAAACTATCATCAGATCTTCATAATAGTTAGTTCAATATGTTTTATAGACAAGCATGAAATATAGAACCATCATATGCTCAACAGGTAATAACAAAGCATCACAAGATAAAAGAATTACACATGACACACATATTTTTTATGTGGAAACCCAACTGGGAAAAACAATGGTGGGGATGAATACCCACAAGCTACTTTTTGAACTCTTTAAAAGTCCACTCTATTAGGAGCCTTGTCCGGTTAAAGACATTACAATAGGTTCTGCTAGGAACCGATCCTGTTAGGGATCACTCAGTTAAGGGTTAAACCCAGTTAGGGTTACCTTGTTAGAGGATTTCAAGAACTCAATAGCTAAAGGATCTCCAAAGCTCTATAACTTCAAGTTACCCTGTTAAGGGATTTGAATCAAGCCGGTTAAAGCTACCCTATTAAGGGATTTGAATCAAGCTGGTTAAGGCTACCTTGTTAAGGGATTTCACAACTATTGAAGTGGTTAAAGATCAACAGGAATTACAATGATCTGGTAACAACACTCAATACTATTGCAGATCCATTTTGGCTCCTCTTCTCCTTTTGCACATTCACTTTGCAGGTATCTCTTCTCTCCTTTGGTCTAGCAAGAATCACGTATCACTTCCCTTGGATAAACAATCACAACTTTTGCCAACAACCTTAGAAAGAAACACAACATCAACCTTATAGGAAATAGACAGGTTGGTTGCAAAAACCCTACACCCTAAACCCGTTAGGTTAAGTAATTGAAGTAGTTCAATCCTAACCATTGACTCATACTCCATTAAATCCAACAATCTTGAATTGATCTCAAGACATTCTCCATCATCCATTATCCACCAATTTCATGACGGCTGATAACCCATTACGTGTTATCACCGTTTGACAAACTTTGCACATTCCCGAGGTAGATAGGAATAGTCTTCTTCATGCAAGATCCTTCACGCGCACAGGGCTTACGTGGCAACATGATCTGTTCTTCGTTATACTGTGAATTCATCACACAAAGATCACTGATTGAGTCACATAGGCTTGAGGTACTCCAACCAAAAATCCTAAAGTGGAAACTACCTACCAACCGGTAGTCACACAATGCTTCCATGTGCCAGTTCCCATAACTACATGTTGGTTCATCTTGAACAAATATGCTGCTTCACTTTGGCATATATACCGGTTCATACATATGTTGGTTCTCTCTTCTCACCTATCACATATGCCAGTTCACATCATGTCACATATTGACATTAATGGCAACATACAATATCATCATGTCTTCATACTGGTTCATATAATGGCAATAGAAGGGGTATGGAGGAAGGGAGAGGGAGAGGTAGAGTAGGGGGAGGGAGGGAGGGGAGAGGGAGAGGGAGAGAGAGAGGGGGGGAGGGAGAGGGAGGGAGAGGAGAGAGGTAGAGGGAGAAAGAGAGGGAGAGAATAAGGGGGAGGGAAGGTGGAGAGAGGGAGAGAGGTAGAGGGAGGGAGAGAGAGAGAGAGAGAAGAGGGGGGGTGGGATAAAAGAAGGGGTATGGAAGAATGGAGAGGGAGAGAGGGAAGGAGGGAGAGGGAGAGAGGGAGAAAGGGAAGGAGAGAGAGAGAGATAGAGAGAGAGAGAGAATGTAGAGAGAGGGAGAGAGGGAGAGGGAGGGAGAGAGGGAGAGAGAGAGAGAGAAAGGGAGAGGGGGAAGAGTAGGGGGAGGGAAAGAGGAGGGGGAGGTACAGGGAGGGAGAGATGGAGGGAGAGAAGAGGGGGGAGGGTGGGAGAGAAGAAGGGGTATGGAGGAAGGGAGAGGGAGAGGGAGAGTAGGGGGAGGGAGGGAGAGGAGAGGGAGTGGGAGAGAGAGAGGGGGGGATGGAGATGGAGGGAGAGGAGAGAGGAGAGAGGTAGAGGGAGAAAGAGAGGGAGAGAAGAAGGGGGAGGGAAGGTGGAGAGAGGGAGAGAGGTAGAGGGAGGGAGAGAGAGAGAGAAGAGGGGGGTGGGATAAAAGAAGGGGTATGGAAGAATGGAGAGGGAGAGAGGGAAGGAGGGAGAGGGAGAGAGAGAGAGAGAGAGAGAGAGAGAGAGAGAGAGAGAGAGAGAGAGAGAGAGAAAGAGGAGGGGTCTTAAGGGGTCACAGGACACCATATGACCTCTTAGGAAACAATACGACCTCTAATGACACCTAAGGGGTCATATGGTGGGCTAATAAAATGATATATTAAATTTGAAGTTATGAATAGAACATTATACAATGAGACTCCAAGCAAAAAAACAATGAGGCTTTGATAAAATGAAAGTGTAAGAGCTTGACCTAACCCTAATAGTACTGCCTAAGTTATAAAACATATGATGCTATTAAATTTGCAAGGTTATAAGACTGATCTTGATTGTGACTATAGGAATTACACACTTGATTTCTTTCATGGAAATGTACCATTCCAAGTTGTTTGACAAGTGATAATCATCATATACTACCACTGCCATGCATACAACAAACTTTAATTTCTTTAGGTGACAGGGGTTGTGTAACAACATGGGAACTCTTGCATACTCATCACTATCATTCTACATGACATCATCTGTGTTACTCTCCCTCTTTCCCTTCCTACCTATTGTTTCCTTCTGAAAAACATATTGTAGGTACTCTGACTCATCATGTTGCTTTGTTTATACTATTTTCCACATCTTCTCTTCTCATTAAAAACACATTCGAGAAGAATATTGCTACGAGTTTCCTTGTTTGTCACGGTAATACACCCGTGGTTTAATTTCAAACCCTATTACTCCTATTCAATAGACACATACAAATCCATCAGTCAATTTTCTTAGATGAGCATACATGATAAAAATCAAAGAGGAAGTTGAAGACAAGAAATAAATTCACTTACTTCTATAGAAGTGTAGACACAGTTGTAGTGGGGTATGGAGGGAGGGAGCGAGAGAAGAAGAGAAAGATGGATGGGGTATGGATGAAGGGAGAGAGAGAGAGAGAGGCACCTTGTATGCATTTGAGAGGGGGAGACAATACACTTACATATATATATATATATATATATATATATATATATATATATATGTATATATATATATATGTATATATATATATATATACATATATTATATGTATATAAACATATTATATATACAATATCATATTATACACATATTATATATTACATATATTATATCTATATACACATATTATATATAGAATATCATCTTATACAATAGTGCGTATGCACTATTTATAGTAAAGGTAGCAAGTACACATTGTTTATAGGGAAACAAGAACATACATGTTGCTTACACTATAAGTACCCAATACACGCTTTTTAAACCATCAGTACCCCATAGGTGCTTTTGACAGTTTAGGCTTGGAAATAGGCCTGGATGACAAAGGTACGGTTTGGAAGTTTGATTTCCCTCCATTTCTCTCATTTTTGACATGTTTTATTTTATCAACTTGGTTTATCGACTTTGTCATCATCAGGTTTACACTTCATCAAGTGGGTATTTCTAAAATTGCCACCATATTTTCACCCATCTTCTGAGCTTTCTAATCATATAATTTTTTTTCAATTTGAACAACAATAACATTATTATTGAATTTATTTTACCAATGTCTCCATAGTTCTCACAGACATAGGTGCACCATTTTTTAATAACTTTTGATATACTTATCCAAATTTAAAAAACTTTATATATTATTGTAGTGCACTTGATTATTTACAATTTAAAAAATAAAATTGTATTTTTCGATTTGTTTAGTGCAACTTACACTTTGCGCATGAACAGGTACCTAATTTTTTAGGATGTGATCAATTGAAAAAAAAAAAAAAAATACTAAACAAACAATTACAAAAAATACACATCTTCTAGTGCTCAATCTTAACTATCTTTCTGCCAAAGGATTTGTCAAAATACTAAATCTAACTATGACTTTTTTGATGCGCACGTCACACACAATGTTATGTTTTTCAGAAAAAATCAGGGTCAGTTTTTCATGCGCGAAGGATTTGATGCCCTTAATCTTATCCAATTTTGAAAATGTTTAGTAGGTTGGAAACTAGATTTAGAGTACTACAATATATGTTTTTTGAATATCTTCATATCTTGAGTGGATGACTTTCAAATTTTGCCTCCAAGTTCAAGTTCACCTGATTTCAGAAAAAAAAAAAAAGTGTCCACTTATACCCCCCTTTTTTACCACCATCTTTTTATACTTACCCAAGAATCTGGTTGAAGGTCTGGATGATTGTAGTTCTGAGTTCAATTTCTGCAAACACTGCATGTATGGAAAACATAACCGTGTTTAGTTTTATTTCAGTTCTCATAAATCTTCTGACATTCTGGATTATGTTTAGTGTAATGTGTTTGGTCCAGTAGACATTCCTTCTCTATCTAAGTCTAAGTATTATGTATCATTTGTAAATGATTATTCAAGAAGGCCATTTGTGTACTTTCTTAAAAGTAAATTAGAAGTGTTCAGTCGGTTTAAGGAGTTTAAGAACCTTGTTGAAAATCAGACTGGGAGAAGGATTAAAAGTTTAAGAAAAACAAATGGTTGTGAATATTGTAGGGTAGATTTCGACAAGTATTGTGTTGGTCATGGAATTAAGAGACATAAGACCGTACCTTACACTCCACAACAAAGTGGAGTTGCTAAAAGGTTGAATCGGTCTCTAATGGAGAAAGATGTTGGCATATGAACACTCCAATGAGACATTGTATGTGATTGAAGGTTTTGTCATTGATGGCAACCTTGCAATCCTATGGCACTGGCAAAAGCATTATACCGGCATCAGCAGATCACAGTCTACACCGGCATTCAGGAGACCGACATCGGCATAGAAGAAAGGAAGTATACTGGCACAGAGGCTGACAAGATTTTGTTTTATTACATTTTGTTTATTATTATAAAAATGTGTAAGCCGACTTGGCAAATTGTAAAATGACTCTTATATATAAAAGAGATCATTGTAGACATTTGGGATGATATGTAGAAGTATAAGGAAAATATTAGGTAGACCTATTGTGTGAAATATAGGTCAAGGGATATATGTAAAGAACAGAGTAGGAACCGGTACTGAATCAGGCATTGAAGATGCTATTGCAAAAGCAGTACAAGATATTGGATTTGTATAATCCTTATTGTAAGTCAGTGAGACTTCCCATTGAGCAGTGAGCTCTAGGCAGTTGGCCTTCCTACATGTGCAGGCCCCTATTGTAATTAATATTCTCTTATTGGCCAGTGAGTGAATATTGTGGATCACAAATCCCACCGAGGTTTTTCCCACACCGGGTTTCCTCGTTAAAATCTTGTGTTATGGTGTGCTTTTCATGTGGATGTTCTTGATTATGTTTATTGCATTATTTCTTACATATTTGGTGCAGGTGCACCCAAGCAAGCTATCAAGACCATGGAGAGTTATGAATCAAAACAAGTGAATTGGAGTGTTTTGAAGCCAATAATGGAAATTTGTAATGATCAATATGATTTTAAAGTTAAATGTCTTGAAGGTCTTAATAAGGGCTTTAGGACCAAAATTATGTAAGGGAGGCCAATAGTGCCTAAATAGGATTTGGATGGTTAGATAAGTTTGTTTGGATCCTAGGAGTAATAAAACATTAAGTTTGATAGGTTAGACTTTAAATTATTCAATAAATTGTAAGTTAGAAATTCAAATTTTTGAATTCTAACGGTTAGTTGTTTTTTGGTGGGAAAATGGATTTTAGAGTCTAAACAAGTCTATAATGACAAATAACTGATTGATTTCGGTTTGGGAAGTTGGGGGAAGGTCTTATAAAACCTTGGAACTCCATTTTGGTGGGGTTGGATGCTACAGTACGGATGTTGTACGGATTTAACAGAAAAAGTGAATAAAACCTTCATTTTCTTGCAATTTCTTGTGTTTTGTTGCTTGAAAGTGATTGATCTTTCATGGTATAAGCCTTGGGAATTCATTAGACATTGTAATAAGTGATTTGGAATGATTTTGTTACAGGTTTTGCTCAGATTTTGTCATTTGTGCTGACTGTCCTAAAATATTCTAAGTTGTATCATTGGCATTGAAGGCCCAAAATGCAATTTGGAGCCCTTCTATGGATGTAAGGTCCTGTTTCTCATAAAGGAGGCTCTATATAACATGTATAATATGATCCTAACCAAATAACTTGCAGGAAGTGGTTTGACAGGTGATCACCGTGAGTTGGATGAAGGAGAAGTGAGTAGGAAGCATAGCAAGCCTATAGCAGCAAAAGATCTACCTTAACAAAGGCGTATTTTAATGATTGGATATGTCTAATATGGACTAGGAGAAGGTGTATGAACCTTGATTAAGTTGCAGAAGTGTTGGGAGAGTGGTTAATCAAGAAACCCTTGGTTTTGGGAGCCTATTGGTGAGGGCTTTGGGGTTTGCACATTAAACAAGATCATAGAGACTAAACAATTGGATTTTCCTTGGTTTGGAGTCATAAAAAACTATTGTTGAGAGTTTAAAGGTTGGGGGATAAGTATTTTATATGCTCGCTTTGTAAAAGTGTGGGTTTTTGCATCAAAAATAGTCTCAGTCTTAGGACAGAAAAGGCATGGTCCAAAACAACCATACCTAATTTTGATATATGTTGTAGTAAGCTGAAAAGGGTATCCAGAAAACTATTTTGTTTTGGAAGTTATTTGGGAAAAATTGGAGAAACTGAATTAATTCAGCCTCAAGTGGCCTAATTGGGGCTCTAGGGATAGTAGCAGGCATAGTGGGGTTTAAGAGAATGGAGAAGTCTTGAAACCTTAAAACTAATTGAAAATTGTTGAATTAGATTGGAATAAGTGGTTGAAGACACTAGGAGTCATAGTGGAGAGTTGGGTATTGATTTGCCCTTTGAAGCCTTAAGGTGCCTTGGAAACACTAGGCAAATGCAAGGAGTGTGAAGCACTTGAAAACATATTTTATTGAAGTCACCTAAAACCCTTGAACCTCTACATCAATATTGATACACTATTATATTATGTTCTACATGTTTTAAGTTAAGACATTCTAGTAACCGATCAGATACTGATTCACCCCCCCCCCTCTCGGTATCTGTGGGATCCCTAACAATTGGTATCAAAGCTTGGTAATCTATTTTCAGAAGCCTAACAGCTAGAGGAAGATCTTGACACCGGTAACGATGGAAAATCTAATGAAGCAACTTGAAGGAGCTCTTACAAACTATGATGTAGAAAAATTTTAAAATATCAAACTTGAAGATGATTTAAGAGCAGCTCAGGACATCATTCAGGCACTTCAAGAAAATTTTACTGTTGCAAGAAATAAGAGAAGAGAACTTTGTGAAAAATTGCAAAATGAGAATGATGAAAAGGAATCACTTAATTATATGATAAGCAAGTTGAAACAAGAGATCATGACAACAAAAAATGAAATGTAGGATATGACTATGAGATTTTGCAAAGAGATTGAGAATAGGAAGAAGAATGAAGAAGAATTGACGAGAATACTAAGTGATGCAGCAAATGAGAACACAAGACTTACCTATGAAAATGACATGTTGAAGACAAATCTGATGCATACTCATAATGACTCAAATGAACTAATGAGACAAAAAGAAGTCTTAGAAAGAGAACTAGAAACTACAAATCAACACAAAGAAAAATTCAAGAATAGCTCAGAGGAACTTGGCACCTTGCTGAAGAATCAAAAACCTAAAGGTGACACTTCTGGAATCGACTTTGATGTTGGTGAAAGCTCCGGTACTGCAAATACTCAGGATCACAGCAAACCAGTAAGACAGCCTAATGCTTATAAATTCAATGGTAAATGCTTTAACTGTAATAACTATGGTCATAGAGCAAATGAATGTAGATCTAGAAATTATCAGAATATCAACACACCCACAGGTCAATGTTCTAAATGCAACAAAGTAGGTCACAATTCTGAAAACTACTGAATGAATGTGATATGTTATGTTTGTGGAAGATTTGGACATTTATCTAATCAGTGCAGAACACAAACCGACATAGGTTATGGGAAAGTTATTCAGAAGAATAATGTAACTTGTTATGCATGTAACAAGATTGGGCATATTGCTAAATTTTGTAGAAGTAAAGGAATACCGATAGACAAAAAAATTTCTAGCTTGAAAGGTAAAAAAAAGTTGAAGAGGTTAAGCAAGAATTCTCAAAACAATGGATTAAAAAAGATGATCTAAATATTGGGAATACTCCTCTACCGGTAGAACAAACTAGTACTTCACCGGTAGAATAGAGTGATGCTTCACCGGAAGGACAGGGCAGTACTCCATTGGCAGGAAGTTATTCATCCAATTGAAGAACGTTTCTTTGAGGGTTTGGCAATCTAATGACACATGTATTATTATTCCCTCAGTTAGAGATAAGAAGTTGGAAATTACTTATTACCGGCAAACAATGTTAAGTGAATACTTAACCAGTATGTAATTAATGTGGTAGATGGTGAAAAGACACTATAAAATTAAGGTTTTGGCTCCATTTCATTTCACCGAGATTTCAAATTTTCAAAGAGCGTGAAGATTCTGAGCTAAGGCATTTCAAGAAAGAAGCAAGAACACTCCAAGCAATCATCCATCCAAGGCAGTAAAAGGTATTTACTCATGGCATCCACCTCTGCAATTGAATATATAGAAAACCCTACTATTGTTGAAGTAATAAAAAGACCTAGGCCCATATTTCAGTTAGTTCCCGAGATAGCAAAGAAGGATGATACCTTAGGTGCTTTTTCTCAAATTCCTAAGGGAGTTGTTTATGTCGAAGACCCCAGAATGTACATCCACTGCAACATTGAGGAATTAGGAGATGAGGAAATTAAAACCATGTATAAAACTGTGATATGTGATAATACCAGAAATGTAAAAGATGAACACAAGATCATTGAGACCCTAGGATTTACGGAGATCCTTAGAATTCCTGAATTTCCCAAGGATGTGATTAGGATAGTCTTGAGCAGGGGACATGGAGAGTTTTTCTGGTTAGATGCAATTCACAAGATCACCAAGGAAGCAGTGAAAGTTGTCACAGGGTTACCGGCCATCAGTAAAAGACCAGATAAAACCAAGAAGGTTTCCAATGACCTAGTTATAAACCTAACTGGTGCAACATTCGACAAGAGGTCCCTAAGAGTTAATGATGTAATAGATATCAATGTGAGATTCATCAGCATGATATTAGGATACAAAGTTGCTCATGCAAATAGACTTAATTTAGTTTCAAGCCTAAGCATTAAGAGTGCTTATGACATGGTCACAGATAATGCAAAAATAGATATATGTGAATGGTTAAAAGATGAATTAATTGACAACCTTGGAAAGATCAAGAAGGACAAGAAAGGAACTTTCAAGTTTGGAAATCTGTTAGTATGTCTAATGCTACACATAACAAAATAGGTTCCTGGTATAGGTTACAAAGAACTTGGATATGATATACCGGTAGGAAAACAATTAACAGAACTATTCAATAATATGGGTGAGAACAAGGAAAACAATATTCATGACTTTTTTCAAACATTAAAGACCAAAATGAAGAAAAGAATAAGGTTATCACAGAAGATTGTAGACAAATACCAAGATGAAATATGCTTTGTAATCAAGAAAGATGAAATCTAGATGGAAGCAGTCATCCCAAGGATAGTTTGGGTAATCGAGATGGGCTATGAAACAGATGACCACATAGTTGAAACATATGCTAAAGCACTTCTGGAAGCCCCCAGAGAACCTAAAGAAGAAGTATTTGGTAGTGCTGAAACCATAGAAAGTCAAATACAATCTAAGAAGAGAGTGAAAAAGGTTGAGGCAGTTGTAAGGAAAGGTTCCAGACAAGCAAAAGCCATCAACAAAGATGTATTGAAGAAAACTGGTATAACAGAGGATGAGTTAGCAGCTCCACAACCTGAAACTCACCTATCACCGGTAGGTACTTCTTCAGGAAGTGGCATGCCTACAACTTTCAAAAGAGTTGTAAGAAAAAGAGATCCCTCACCGGCAACCACACCCTCACCCAGGAGGACAAGGCAAAAGCAACAAGTAGTGAGATCTTCGGTAAGAAAGGCCACACCAAAGAAGAAACTGATACCCAAGAAGAAGAAGAGGACAAACAAAGACTTGGCACCTCTTGATATACTACTGAATGAAATCACAGAGGAAGGTAAATTGAAGAACATATAAAAATAATATGGCACTCTAACAACTGATGAAAAAGAGCAAGTTGAAAATAGTGTTATATTACACATGGATATGTAAAAGAAGTTTTTAATGGAAGTAGTCAATGAAGTTCCAGATGAACTATTCAAAAGACTAGAAGCAAGAAGACAAGCAGTGATAGAACTAGATAAGAAAATAAAGATTGAAAAGCTACTTGTTGTATATCTAGTAAACTCTCCCCAAGAAATTGATGACCTAATTGCTCAAGCCAACAGGATAGTATTTTCTACTACACACAGGCACATTACTTTAATGGTTGGAAGAGTAAATGAGGTGACTGAAGAAACTGAAGATGGATGGGATATATTCCTAGTTGAGAAAGAAAAACAAGAAGAGTACAGAAACCCCAAACCCATAAAAGTTTATCAGAAAGATAGAGACAAGGGGAAAGGAAAAGTTGGTGGACCACCTAGTATCAAGGTTAGAGACAACTTACCCCCACCTCCTTTAAATACTCCACCGGTAGAAACAACAACTATAGTTGATCAACCGACAATTGAGAGTATGGATGTAGGGGATAATAATCCTAATCCTGAAGTCCTATATACTATGGATATTGATACTTAGAAGATCAACATAGTGGTAGACAAAGATACAAGAGATAAGACTGATATGGCTAGTGAGCCTCCGGTAGTAGGGGAAACTGATAAACCGGCAGAAGATAAAGAGCAAA
Organism: Cryptomeria japonica; assembly: GCF_030272615.1. Taxonomy (NCBI): domain Eukaryota; kingdom Viridiplantae; phylum Streptophyta; class Pinopsida; order Cupressales; family Cupressaceae; genus Cryptomeria; species Cryptomeria japonica. The sequence goes on along the minus strand of NC_081411.1, from coordinate 87,635,420 downwards.
AGGTAGAGACTGAGACATAGACTAAAGCAATGAAACAAACAAAGGAACAAATAGAGCAAATAGCTCCGGAACAGCAACAACAATAGCAACAGGAATAGGTACATAAGGAAATAGTACCACCGACAACTAGTGAAAAACCATTGCTTAAAGAAATGCAAACACAAATAGACCTACCAAGGGTCAAAACAAGCTTGGTTACTTCCATTGGTACTCAAATTGTCGATTCATCATCAAGCTTCAAATCAACCAATGTGACTGAGGTACTATTAGATTCAATCAAGAAAATAACCGACTGCAACTCACAAGCTTACAAAGCAATTGATGATTCCATACCAATTTTGAAGGTAATTTCTCCCAATTGTAATATAGACAATAAAGACTATTTAGGACAACTAGATACACTGTGTAAATATATCTCAGAAAACATTAAGAAAATAAAAGAAGAGTCAGTGAAGGATAAAGTAGAAGTTGAAAAACATAAATTCTTTGATGAGTAAATAAAGAAGTGTAATAGAGATTTTGACACACTTCTACCGGAATTATGTAATTTGTTGAAAGAGTACAAAAATTTGTATAAAGATACCCGTAAAACAAACTTTTTGACTATAGATATAGACAAGAAAATGAGCAAGGTATAGGATGAGATCAATAAACTTGCAGATAGTTTTGTCAACTCACCTGATACACTATCAGTTTTTGAGGAGAAGATAACAAATTTTAAGGAAAAACTACTCAAATTGGAAAGAGAGAAAGAAAGAATAATAAGTAAGGCAAAACATTTGAGATCAAAACTAAGTCCAAGGCTGGACTATCTAGCATCTCTGTGGCAGGAAATTTCTGAGGCACTAATACAGGGAAGCAAAACACCGACAGAGCATTTGGAGCATCTCACCGATACAGTGAAGAGAATAGAAACAACAATAAAAGATAGCAAAAAGTTTATGGATAGTATAAACTTAATTTTGGGAGATCTTTTTCAAATTGTAACCACCCAGTTACAAGGTTGAAACTACAAATTCTACTGACATCTTGATAACCTTTGTCATTGATGCCAAAGGGGGAGTAGTGGGATGAGAAAATTCAAATCACAGGACAGGAACCATATGCTCAGGGGGAGCACACACATTTTTTGTAACATTTTTGGACATCACATTTTTGGATCATTTTTGAAATTTCTCATGAGTATTGCCATCAATGCCAAAGGGGGAGATTGTTGGCATATGCACACTCCAATGAGACATTGTACGTGATTGAACATTTTGTCATTAATGGCAACCTTGCAATAATATGGCACCGACAAAAGCATTATACCAACATTAGCAGATCATAGTCTACACTAGCATTCAGGTTACCGGCACCGGCACAGAAGAAAGGAAGTATATCAGCACAAAGGCCGACAGGATTTTGTTTTATTACATTTTGTTTATTATTGTAAAAATGTGTAAGCCAACTTGGCAAATTGTAAAATGACTCTTATATATAAAAGAGATCATTATAGACATTTGGGATGATATGTAGAAGTATAAGGAAAATATTAGGTAGACCTATTGTGCGAAATATAGGTCAGGGGATATATGTAAAGAATAAAGCAGGAACCAGTACTGAATCAGGCATTGAAGATGCTATTGTAAAGCAGTACAAGATATTGGATTTGTATAATCCTTATTGTAAGTCAGTGAGACTTCCCATTGAGCAGTGAGCTCTAGGCAGTTAGCCTTCCTGCATGTGCAGGCCCCTATTGTAAGTAATATTCTCTTATTGGCCAGTGAGTGAATATTGTGGGTCACAAATCCCACTAAGGTTTTTCCCACATAGGGTTTCCTCATTAAAATCTTGTGTTATGGTGTGCTTTTCATGTGGATGTTCTTGATTCTATTTATTGCATTATTTCTTGCATACTTGTACACTATTATATTATGTTCTGCATGTTTTAAGTTAAAAAATTCCAGTAACCGGTCAGATACTGATTCACCCTCCCCCCCTCTTAGTATCTATGGGATCCCTAAAAAAAGAAAGAAGCATATTGAGCGGAGCTAGGATGGAACAAAAATTATGGGCTAAAGCAATTGTTACAACATGTTACCTATTGAATCCCTCTCCTACTTCAGCATTGGTTGACAAAACACCTATGGAAGCATGGTTTGGTAAGAAACCTTCTTTAAGGAACCTTCATGATTTTGGTGGAGAGGCATATGCTCATGTGCCTGATATAAATAGATCTAAGTTGGATAACAAAGATGTGAAATGTACCTTCATTAGCTATGAAGTTGGTGTGAAAGGATACAAACTTTAGAATACATTGATTGGTAAGGTTATGTACGGTAGAAGTGTGAATTTTCATGAGCTGAAACCTATGTCACTAGATCACAACATAGGAAAGAAAGGAGAAGCTAAGGTTGAAATTTGTCCAGCTAAGGAAGAATCTCTAGAGATACCTGAAGATGAGGAGAGTCCAAGCAGTTTGAGTAGTTCTGAAGAAGAACATGATGATGAGCCTCTTGTTGAATCTCAAGAAGCCTCAACACCAGAGTTGAGAAGATCTACTCGAGAGAGGTAGCAACTTGAAAGATATACTCCAAATAAGTATAGTCATTCTATTTTGAACGTTACATTTTCTTATGTTTTTCTTGCAGATACTGATGAGCCTAGGAATGTCGAAGAATCTATTAAGATGCTTGATTCAAATTCCTAGTTGGAAGCTATGAATGATGAAATGTCATCATTGGATAAAATGGAACTTGGAATTTGGTGCCATTGGCTAAAGGCAGAAATCTTGTAGGCTGCAAGTGGGTATTAAAAAATAAGTATGGTCTAGATGGAAACATTGACAAGTATAAAGAAAGATTGGTTGCAAAGGGATATTCTCAAAAGGAAGGTATTGACTATGGAGAGATCTTTTATCCTATGGCTAAGCTGACATCTATTAGATTTCTTTTTTCACTTGCAGCAAAATATGATTGGGAGATTGAGTAGATGGATGTGAAGAAAGAATTTATTCATGGTGATCTTCAAGAAGAGATTATATCTCTTAGCCTGAGCACTTTGTGGAAAAAGGTAAAGAACATTTGGTTTGAAAACTCAAGAAGTCTCTATATGGTTTGAAATAGTCTCCCAGAATGTGGTATCCAAAGTCTGATACATTTGTTTTGTCCTTGGGAATTGCAAGATTAAAAGTTTATCATTGTGTTTACTACAAAACTGAAGGTGGTAGGATTCTTATCATAGCTTTGTATGTAGATGACATGTCGTTCATAGGAAATACAAAAGGTATGATCTTAGATTTAAAATCTTAGTTATCTATGAAATTTGAAATGAAGGACTTAGGAGTAGAAAAGTACATTCTGGGAATGGAAATCAAGAGGGATAGATCTAAGAGGACACTTTGGCTCAGCCAAAGAAATTATATAACAAATGTTCTTGACAGGTTTCATATGTCGGACTGTGAATCATAGGTTGTTCCCATCTTGTAGAGAACTAAGCTGTCTATGCTTGGCAGTCCGAAATCTCCTGAAGAGATTGCTGACATGAAGAACATCCCTTATGAAAGTGCTATTGGTAGCTTGATGTATGCCATGTTCTATACAAGACCAGACATTTCCCAACCAGTGGGAGTATTAAGAATATTTAAGTCAAATCCAGGAAGGTCGCAATGGGATGGTGTAAAGAGGGTGTTTAGATATCTGAAGGGAACTTCAGATTTTACTTTGTGCTATCATGGTCATTCTGATGATTCAAAGAAAACTCTAAGTGTATGTGGTTTTGTGGATTATGATTTGGTAGGAGACATAGACAATAGAAGATTCACTAGTGGATATATCTTTGTCGTGAATGGTGGCACAATCAGTTGGATGAGCAAGCGGCAACCTGTAGTCACTTTTTCCACTACAGAGGTGTTGGCAGTACATATAAATTTCCATTTTAATACCACCTTATGGATTCATGTCCCTAACTGGTCTTTTGGTCGATTTGTGTGCCTTGAATTTTTGTGCAATTCAGTCTTCATTGTTTTCTTTAAGTTTCACTGTGTTGAACTTGAACCTTGAACTTGAACCTTTTTGGTTCAAGGTTTAAAGTTCAATGAGCATCATGTTAAATTTTATTTTCCCACACGGCTTTATAAGTCTTCTTTAGTATTTGTCAGTGTTTAGCATTGGTTGAACCTTGAACTTGAACCTTTTTGGTTCAAGGTTCAAAGTTCAATATTGGTCATGTATATGTTTTTGTGTTGCTATTGTTCTTCAAGGTTCAAACTTCAATGTTTGATTTCTTGGAAATCATATGAATTTTCATGAGATGGCAGCATAGATTTTGAGGAATGGCTAAATGGTGGCAGGAAAAGGGAATATTCTTTCTTAATGATTTAAAAGTTATCATTAATAGTAGGTATGGCATGGGAATCCGTGTTTTCAGATATGAAGTGACTTGTTATTAAATGCATGATCATGTGTGATCATTTCAAAGTAATGTCGCACGAGTGAAGAGTAATGATGATAACTTATGGAAATCACGAGTAAGATTTTCTTGGCTATTTTAAATTGAGCAGTTGTTTTGTTGAATATTGTCATTTGTGAAATATAAGTTTTAAGGAGAGTTTTGGAGCGAAAGGGAAATAGACTACAACAGGGGTTTTGTAGATGACAAAGGAAGGTATGTTCAATGACTTTCCTAATTGTTGCAGTTTTAAAAAGATTTGGGTATATTGTTTAGTTGCTTGTTTTTGTCTTACCTATTTTCCACTTTATTTGAGTTGATTGGGGAAAGATTGTAGGTTAAACATGAGGCCAACTTTGCCTAAATTAGCGAGCTCTTCTTCCCTTGTGAGTTCCTTACCAGATCTAGCAGATACGGCTATAGTTAAATTAGATTTAGATGTTTTCTTAGAAAGAGTAAGGAACCCAACTACTGATTCTATGCTAAAAGATATTGCACAAAGTGGTTTATTGGAAGCAACAACATTTCCCCCAGCTGCCCTTTGTCCTGAGTTGGTTTTAGAGTGCATGAATCACTATGACAAAGTTAAAAGGTGCATTAGGAGAAATAATGGTGATGTTTTGTTGTCTATTGATAGAGAGACAGTAATGGCAGCCATGGGTATCCCACATCAGGAACCCTATGAGGAATGGATGATTGGAAAGTCTTATGGGATTTATTCTGAGAAGAAGAAGTATTACAGAACCATTATTGCACAAAATTGGTTTATGAAGTTTGAAAAGGGTGGCTCAAGGCTGCCAAGGCCATTAACTCCAGAGCATTTGATTCCTGGAATCAGGGATTTTGTAATAATGTTGAGCAAAATTAGGGGAAATTCATACTCCTTCTATTGGGAGGACTGGATGTATTTCTTCATCCAAGTCACTCTTGACAAAGACTGGTTCATTGACTGGGGCATCGTAATTGTAGAAAGGTTACATGAGGGTTTGAGCAATTACCCTAGGATGTCAGATTTTTATATGTCTTCATATATGTTCTAAATGTTAGCTTGTGTGAGGGAGTGGCCTAGGCTCTTCTATACAAAATAGGTTCAGCGTATAAAAATCTATGAATATCACCCCCATTTGGCCTAGAAAGGACATGTTGACAATTACCTTCGCTGGAATGATATTTTTGTTGGGAGATTAACTTTTGAGTTACAAGGTAATTTGCACAGGAGAATGTCGGTTGAAGCTATTGAACTAATTAACATCTATGGTAGCTTCTTTACTCAATTTAATCACTTCACTTATATATGGGTAGGAGGTTTTAAAGGTGAACCATTTAGGTTACCTAGATATGTTTCAGACTATTGTGTTTTGATTGAAGTTTCCAAGAAATTAGCCCATGTTGTAAAGGATTATGGTGAAGATTTTGGCACAAGTAGATTTTTTCTTATTGATTTAAGTCATTACAGTTGCAGGTTTATTTTTGATGAACTGAATCTTGAGTTAGAATTTAAGAGATTTCATTTGAAAACCTTCGTGAAGAGAGATAATTTTGACAACAAAGGTTTTATTGCTCATTATATGAAAAACATAATGCCTGATCAACATGTGCCACAGTTGGAAGATTATTGGGAAGAATGCTCAGATGAATTTGAAGTCAGAAAAAGAAATTGGTTGAGGTTAACTTTGAAGAAGATTCTCGATATGAAGTTGCAAATGGATACCTCTCATGTGACCATTGATAATGGAGATGTATTGGACCCAGAATTTATGAAATGAGCACACAATGAACCTCTTCGAGTGGTTGATTGAAGTAGAAAGATGGAAGATAGTGTGCAAGTACGTACCTTTAGTATAATTCATAGAATAGAGAATTGGCTAAGGAGTTGTAGATTTCATCCAGGAAAAGCAACCAATTCAAGAAATAAGGGTAGAAAAAGGGAGATTGTGAGAAAAACCATTATTTTAACTAACATTCCTATTTTTATTGTAGGAAAGAAGCAAGTTAAGATTAAAGAGGAAAAAATTAACTCTGAAGTTGCACATTCCATTGGTGGCCGAGTTACTAGGTCAAGATACAAGAAGAAATTTTAGCCACCTATTGCTCATCTCATTCTTGATTTGGATGCCGAAGAAGTACAGGGCAATATGACAACCCCTATTTCTGATGCTAACAAAGTTGTAACCGATGTTGATGCTGATGTTCAAGATTCATAGGGACTTGATGTTTTGTCTAACATAGATAATGCTATGCTGTTGACTTTAGGAGGACCTCCACCTATGCAATCCAAAGATCTGACCGTGACTTCTAAATGGTTGACTGATTCAATTACCAAGAAGAGGAATGTTGTTCCTATCTCTGTGTCAATGGAAGATGTCGTGCGTAAGTGTCTAGGAGGGGCCATGAAGCCTAAGTGGCTAAAAGTGGAAACCATGATTGGTTTTGATGAGAGCAAAAAATATTGGACTATAGATATTGCTAAGCCTACATCTGATAAAGTTGCTGCCACTACCTCAGAGGCTGATTATACTATTGAACGAGTTGATTTGGGGGTAGGAACTAGAGCGGTTGATATGAAACATTTAGAGACTTTAACAAAAAGGATTATCTCACGTAGTTGGAAGGATGAATAGGATAAAGCAGAGTTGAAATAGAGTTTAATAAAAATGGCCCAATACATCCATGCTCAGCAAAATAGCCTGCTACCATTATCCCAAAGCTCTGTTCCCTTTAATTTAAAATCCCTTGATAATCAGAAGTTCTTGGGTGAAGTTCAAAGGAATAAGATGATCACAGAGATTTTCTCTAAGTGGCTTATGTCGATTGTACATCAAAGAACTAATTATATATCAAAATTAGTTCAAATCTTCAAAGATGCCAATGATGTTAACAAAGAATTGGATGCTGACTTAATCGCATGGCAAAAAGAAAAGACTAAATGGGCAGTGATTTCAAGGCAAATGCATGATATTCAAGGCTATGGCTTAATGAATTTCCTTGCTGAAAGACAAGTGCTAGGATTAGATGAAGATATAATGTTCATATGCAAAGTAAGTATAGAGTGACGTAACAAGATCATTGAGAAAGGACATAATGAATCTGTCAGTCTACGAGGGGAACCAATGACCCTAAGAACAACCATGCAAAAGGATCTACACTGTGTAGATGTTCAGTTGCTTAAAGAGGATGGCTAGACCCTGGAAGATACAACATAAATGGTCAATCTTTTTAGCAGTCACATTAAATAGATTAAGGTGGAGAAGACCTTAGCTGTGGAAGATTTTACAAAGATTGCTAAAGTGGAGTCAATGCTTACAGTATGTCTTGATCATTTGGACACTCATAGAGATAAAGTGCAGCTAGTAAAAAGGATGAAGGAACTATGGAAGTAAAGGGTAATTCATATCAGCCTACCACATGTAGTGGTAATCTAGGAATTCTCAAGGATTCATCGGGATTGGAGTGCAATGAAAGTCGTTATGTTATCCGCCCAGAATAGCAATTCGGGAAATCCAGCTGAAACTAAATCAACTGCATGAATAGCATGGTTGGCAGTCGTATGCCAACGTGTCTAGCTTTCTTTCATTTTTTGTTATGCAGTTAGGATAGTTTCTCATTAACTCATTTAGAGTTAATTTTACCTTTGGTTAAACTATTGGTCTGGTGACCTATTTATAAGCTTTGTAATGACTGTACGTGGGTCTGCTAAGTTTTTGAAAAACTATCTTTTAATTTTGGTAGAATACTTTATGTATGTGTTGGAAGTTGATGATCATTTATGAATGAAAATCGAATGACAACTTATCTTTGGCTACAAATCTATGTGTTTTTCATTTGAAATTTAATTTCTGTGAGAATTTATTTCAAGAAAAAATCTGTCATGGCTTTCTATATGTGCAGAAAATATCAGTGAAATTTATTTTTAAATATTTTCATTTTGTTTTAGCATACATGTGAATTTTTTTGGCTTTACACAAATAATTATATATGAATCAATGCTTGTGATCATTTGGTATTGACTCATGAATGCAATTGCCTTTTTTAACTTTCTAGTGAAAAGTATAATATTAATTGTATGTAATTTGGAGCTGATTGAATATCTATTTGAGGGAGTTGTACCTTAATTCAGAGGTTAATCAATACAATGATTTTCCAACTATATGGTCAAATTTGTCTTTAATTTCTTGGGATAAGAGTATAAAAGTTAAATAAATTGTGAGAGACAAATCAGTTTACCAACAAATTTCTTGGTGACTCTACTAGGGATGGAACTACATAATTGGTTTTTAAAGAAAAACAGTCATCTTTATGGTGATGCATTTCTCTTTATATATGGTGCTTCCTCACAAAGGGTTCTTACCTATTTTACAACCAAATCTAAATTGGGTGCAAGAAGATCAAAGTAACATTATCTCTGAGTTGGATACTCTAGCTTAGAGACATAGAAGAATTCCAGCTGAATATGATAGGATAAGTGCATTCCTTGACGAAGTAGAAAGGCAAGTAGACCATCATGTGTTAGTTTTTGAGAGGGTGATTGTTCCTAGAGTTTTCTTTATTAGAATCCCTGATAATCAACCACAGAATCCTAGATGCTTATTACCCTGATTATTTCTCACACTAGTTGCCTAGTTGCAAGACTCGAGTCAAGGAGATATACTAGGTCCCAAAGAGGGGAAGGGGTATTTGATCCTGTCTTTGAAGAGTTATAGAACCTAAATTTTCAACCCACTTTCTCACCTCAACGAAGGTCTAGAAGTATACCTCCTTCCCCATTTCCTTCATCACCTGTGTCCTTAGTCTGTCAAGCTTTTACCTTGCATGGTCTTGCCTTACCAGATATATTCAACCTAACCCCCCTCAATATTATACTTTCAATGGTAGCAAACAATCCTTAGGGGGCTATTGTAGGCCCATTGAACTTAGGTTTGAATCTTAACCCCTTACCAAAAAGTGCTAGGGATCATTTTTCAAAATTTAGTGGGGATGGAATGATCACCACTGATGAACACCTGAATGCATTCAGTGTGGCTTGTGGGATAATAGTGGTACAACATTAGGAAGTTGTTGTCAGGTTGTTTGTCCAGACACTGATTGGGGTAGTAGTCAATTGGTTTTATCATTTAGCAAATAGTGTGATAACAACCTAGCAAGATCTGAAAACAAGATTTGAGGCAAGATTTAAAGTGGCTGAGGATGAACATTCCCTCTTGGCTCAATTAGCCCAGTTGAAAAATGAAATTCCCAAATCTATGCAGGACTTTGTAGCAAGATTTGATAAGATCTTACATAAGATTCTGGCTAATCAAAAGCCCTCAGATGACAACCTTAAGTGTTTCTTTATTAATTCTATGCCTTTTGAAATAGGTTTCCTGATCTGCAGGCAAAGAGTCACAAATTTGAATGCTGCTAAAACCCTTGCAGTTGAATTACAAGATGATTTAATCATATCAGGTAAATGGAAAAAGGGAAGTACAAATACCTAGTGCTCAACCTTCAACTTCTTCTAATCCTATCATCCAGCGGTTAATGAACGATGTGATTGCCCTAAAAGACAAGCTCTTGAAGTAAGCACTTCATATTCTCAACCGTACTAGGACATTCCTAGAAAATATCCCAATCAACAAGGAGGAAACAAAGGAAGATGATTACAATTACCTCCTGTGCAACAAAGACTTTCTATTGAAGTGCCACCTCCTAAGACAAACTCAGGTGTATTTCATTTAACTAATGAACATGATGGTTTTTCATGCCCAGAGATGGTTCATTTTTCTCAAATGATTAGTAAAGGAGAAACGATATTAGAAGATGATGAAGGAGGCACCCAAAGTATGTATGGTGACTCTGAAATTCATTATATGGAATATGTCTCTAACTCGGAAAGGGGAGGAAACATGTTGGTGACTTTGGAGGATTCCTCATATGCAATTCTTACTAGAACTCAACAAAATTTGAAGTCTCAAGATGTTGTAATACTTGTTTGTGGCTCTACAAAGGGTAAGGAAGTTCTGACTCATCTTGGAAGTGTTTCAAAAGTTGTTCGAGAAGTTTCTTCTTCAAGTTCTGATTCATCTAATAGTTCCTTTGATATCATTGAATTTTGCAAATCATCCTGTATTTAGATTACTCCAGTTGAGTATCTAAAGATGAACCCTAAGGTGTTAGATAAACTAGTTGAATTTGTCAAGGGAAATGATACTCATACTTTAGCAAGTGAAACCCAAATGCCCAAGACTTATAATTCTTCAGCACAGGAAAATATCAGCCCTACTTTAGTAATCCCTGAAGTCTCATCAAAAACTATTTCTCAACAAGTTGAATTGGTTGAACCTAGTCTTGAAGATAAGTCTGAACCTTTCTATTTGTCCTTGTTTATCAATAGGCATAAATTGAGTAATTGTATAATAGACTTTGGAGCATCAAAAAATGTCATGCCCTCAACAATAGCAAAAGCTTTAGGTTTAACCTTAACAAAGACCTTTGGAAAATGTTATTCCGTGGATTCCAAACAGGTGCCTTTTTTAGGGCAAATTAAGGATACACAAGTGACTTTAGTAGCACATCCTAATAAAATAATCAAGTTGAAAATTCTAGTGGCTGATATCCCTGGTAGTTATGGCATGTTATTGAGTCATACCTTTTGTAAAGACATGGGTGGGGAAATTAGAATGGATTGGTCTCAGGTGATGATCATAGTTGGAAAACAAAGAGTTGTCCTACATCTGAAACAAAAGCTAAATACACAGTCTTTCCTTCAGATGATCCGAAAGCTCAAATTTTGTATCAAGATTGTGGTTTGGGAAATTATATGATATCAATCAATTTTTAAGAGGTTGATAAGACCGTAGATTTAGGTTTGTTTGATAAACTATGGTCTATGGAATTCGATGGGAGTTGTTCATCTATTGGTTCAAGGGTTGGGGTAGTATTAATATCTTCTGAAGGTAAAGTTATTCCTTATGCTTTCAAATTGTCAAAACACTAATAATATGGCTGAATATGAAGCTTTATTATTAGGTATTGCTCAAGTGAAGAAATTGCAGATCAAAATGTTGAAGGTTAAAGGTGATGTTGAACTTATTGTAAAGCAAGTGAGAGGTTTATTCATTGTTAAAAATGAGAGACTGATATCCCTGCACCATACTCCTAGGGTTAGAAAAAACTCAAGTCTCTTGAGTTGGATATTCTAGAACCTTATGAAAATATGGAACCTTGCATTCAATATTCTCCAAAGCCTTCTTTATCATCCAAGTTGCATCTTATAAGGGTTTTTCCTTCCATTGGAACAGGTACTCATAATAAGTATACCTCCTTTTTTTCTTACTCACCCTCCTATCAAGTACATGCTTAACTGCAAGCTTAGACTGCTTAGGTAGGTCTTGTAACATCTCTTCCCTACTTGAATCATCTGGACTTGCATCACACACATCAATAATATGACCTTTATATGCATAGATATCTTAGACATTGAAAGTGTTAGAGAGACCAATGTCTGGTGGGAGATCAATCTTGTAGGCATTGTTGCCACACTTTTGAATGATCTTGAAAGGGCCTATCTTCTTCATCATCAACTTGGTGTATTTATCCTTAGGGAGTCTCTCCTTCTTGAGATGAATCATCACCATATCTCCAAACTTAAACTACAAATCTCTTATTTTCTTATTTGTTGCATGCTTATACTTATCTGGGGTTTATTCTAACCTATCCTTGACTTGTTGATGGATATCCCTCATTACTTCTACAAAGTCCTCTACTTGTGCACTTCTTTTGTCCAAGTCTTTGACATCTCTTAGCTCCAATACACCTCTATAGTGTTATCCATACACTATCTCAAAAGGACTATGACCAGTGCTTCTATTCACTGAGTCATTATAAGCAAATTCTGCTTGAGGAAGTATTGAATCCCATGTACTTCCTTGATCCTTAGTCAAACACCTTAATAGGTTTCCAAGAGACCTATTGATGACCTCAGTTTGTCCATCAAATTGGGGATGATATGTTGATGAGAATGAGAAATTGGTACCCAACTTTCTCCAAAGAGTTCACCAAAAATGCCCAAGAAACTTAGAACCCCTATTTAAAATAATTGACAGTGGAAAACCATGTAATCTTACAACCTCCTAGAATAATATACCTGCTATAAGGGATGCATCATGTGTAGTTTTACAAGGTAGAAAGTGAGCCATTTTGGAAAATCTATCAACAAATACATAGATGTTATCATGACCCTATTTAGTCTTTGGAATTCCTAATACAAAGTCCATGCTGAATGAATCCCATGGCTTTCTTGGTATGGGTAAAGGAGTATACAAAACTACATTTGAACTGCTACCCTTGGCCCTTTGATGGATCACACAACCTTCCACATACTTTCTTATCCCAGTCTACATCTTAGGCTAGAAATAGAATCTCTTAACCAACTCAATGGTCTTGTCAATTCCAAAATGACTTGCCAATCCCTCACAATACTTTTCATTCACAATGTTTTCCCTCATGGAAGCTCTAGGAATGCAAAGTTGACTTCCCTTGAAAAGTAGACCTTCTTGTAGAATAAAATATGAGAACTCATTGTGGTACTTGTCACCCTTCTCCTAACATACTTGGTATGCTTCTTGGAAATCCTCATCTCCTTGGTACATATCCTTCATGGAATTAATGCCTATGCTCTCCAACTGCATCTATTTTAATGTCAAGTTCCTCTAGCTAAGGGCATCAGCTACCTTATTTACTACTCCTTTCTTGTGCTTGATGGTGAAAGTGAATTTTTGAAGGTATTCCATCCACTTCATATGCTACTTATTTAACTTGTCCTACCTATTCAAGAAACTCAAAGCATGATTATCAGTATAGAGTACAAATTCCTTTGGAAACAAATAATGCCTCCATTTCCTCAAGGATTGGACCATTGCATACATCTCTAAGTCATAGGTTGAGTAATTTTGTTTAGCCTCATTCAATTTTTCACTAAGTAAGACTACTCATCTACCTTCTTGGCTCAAGACTCCCCCTACTGCCTTGTTACTTTCATCACATTCTATGGTGAAAACCTTATGAAAATCAAGTAAAACCAATATAGGTTATTCTGCTACTCTCCTTTTCAAATACTCAAAGGATTTGCCTGCTTCACTAGTCCATACAAACTGACTTTTTCTATCCCCTTTAATAGTATCAATCATAGGTGCACATACACCACTAAAATTCTTAATAAACTTCCTATAAATCTTGCAAGACCATGAAAACTCTTTACCTCACTTGCATTTCTAGGTGTAGGCCAATTGATGATTGCTTCCACCTTGGATGGGTCCATCTTGAGATTGCTCTTGGAGATTACAAAACCAAGAAATACCAACCCTTCCTGCAAGAAGACACACTGCTCCAAATTGATCTTCATTTGTTCTTCATTCAAAATTTTCAATACCAAATCCAAGTGTGCTAGATGCTCATCCCTATCCTTGCTAAAAATCAGAATATCATATAAGTACACAACAACAAAATGATTGATAAAAGGTTTCAAGACTTCATTCATGAGTTTCATAAATGTACTAGGGGCATTTGACAAGCCAAATGGCATAACTATCCATTCATAAAGTCCTTCATTTTTTTTAAGGTTGTCTTCCACTAATCTCCCTCTCTTATCTTGATTTGATGGTAGCTGCTCTTCAAATCTACCTTAGAGTAGTACTTGGCTCCTGCTAGACAGTCTATCAAGTCCTCTATATGAGGCATAGGGAACCTATACCTGATTGTGATCTTATTTATGGCTCTAGAGTCCGTACATAATCTCCATGTACCTTCTTTCTTAGGGACCAATATTGCAGGGATATTACAAGGGCTAATGCTCTTCCTTATGAATCCCTTTTCTAGCAATGCATGTACTTGTCTTTCAAGTTCTTCATTTCGATCAGGGGTCAATTTATATGCTTCTTTGTTGGGCAATGTTGAGCCTAGTATAAGATCAATATAGTGACTCGCATCTCTGAAAGGTGGAAGAGTCTCTGATTTGCTTCCTGCAACTATACCCTTGTATCTTTCCAAAAACTCCTTCACTTCCCTAGGACTTGCAGTCCTTTCTTGCACCTTGTCTTCCATTTTCTTTCTCACTTCTTCTCTTGTCTTCACCACTATGGAAAAGCATGGGGTACCCTTCTCTTTGATTGTCTACATAAACTCCTCTTTACCTACTAACATGACACTAGTCAGAACGTGACTATCCTTACCATCATCTGGTAGTGGAGTCATAGTATATTGCACACCATTTTTAGTTAACTTGTAGACATTTTTCATCCCATCATGTCTTGAGTCTACATCATATTTCCATGGTCTTCCAAGGAGTAAATGGAAAGAATCCATCTTTTCAACATCACACAAGATCTTGTCTTTATATTCACCAATTTGAAATTCAACCCAAACTTGTTCACCTACCAAGGCTTATTTCTCTTTGCTCAATCATGAGACTTTGTAGGGGCAAGGATGGGGAAATTTCTTCAATCTAAGCTTGTTGATCATCTCAGTTGAAGAAAGATTATCCATTGATCCTAAGTCCTTAATGACTTTAAATACCTTTCCACTTACATTGAAAGCAGTTATAAATAGTGTCTTCCTCTGTGGTGGCTCCTTGATGGTTGGTACCTTCAAGAGGGTCCTTTGGAACATCAAACACTGCCCTTGTTCTGAGTCTACATGTCTTGAAGGTGAGTTCAGCCTTTGGGTGTCCTCCTCCTATGCCCAATGAACTCTCCTTTCTCCACCTTGATTGTTAGAGCCTTATTTTTCTGGACATCTAAATGAGTGATGGACAACTTGATTACATCTGAAACACTTTCTGGTGAACACATTGGCTCCTCTACCTCCAAATATACCTTGGCCATTTGGTCTCCTTCCTCTGAAACTACCCCTATGACTTGGTTCTCCTTCTGATTCCTGATTACTTGACTCTCCTTGTGGTTTAGGAGATGTTCCCCTTCCACCAAATCTACCTTTTCCTCTAAAGTTACCTCCTCTTCCTCTACCTTATTGGTCTCCCTTTCTTCCAAATGTTTCTTCAATCCATAGTACCATCTGATAGCATTTGTGAATTGTCTCTGGATTCAAGAGACTTAATTCATCTTTAATGGCATACTTGAGGCCATTCATGTATCTTGCCAACTTTTACTTTTCATTCTCTGGCACCCTTTCTCTCAAGGACAGTTTGTGGAACTCCTTTGTGTATCCACTGACATCTAAATCATTTTGTCTTAGGCTATGCAACTTCTTGTACATTGCCACTTCATAATCCTCAGGTACAAATTGTCTTTTCACCTCTACAACCATCCTCTTCCATGATGAGATGGGGTTATTTCCCTCTTCTACTCTCTCCTTTTGCAAGAAGTTCCACCAACTAAGGGCAGATCCTTTCATCTTGGACTTAGCAGTATTCATCTTTTGGTTCTCAGGAACATATTCACACACAAAGTGATTCTTTAAGGCCTCCAACCAATCCATCAACTCCTCTGGGTTCATCTTCCCAGTAAACACAGGTAGGCTTGCTTTGTCATCTCTGCTACGTACTCTCTCAAGGGCTTCAAGGAAACTTCTTTGATATGCAGGAATCCTTTCCCTTGGATGCAAAAGGGAATCATTCTCATTCCATTATTCCTCTTCTTTTTCAGATTCTCCTTTCTTCTTATCCATCTTACCCTTCAACCTATCCAATTCTTTCCTCATCTCTTTATTGTTTGTCGTATGCTCTCTTACCAACTTGGCCAATTCAACGTTGGTCATCCTTCTTCCATCACTAGTGTCTTCTCCTTTTGACATCTTACCAACCTCCTTCTTCCACCCTCAAGAACCTTTAAGACTTTGATACCACATGTTGCAAAGTGGACAACAAGAAGGTAAGAAGACCCAAATCACCCTTTTTTAAGCCTAGACAAGGCTTATCTCAACCCACGACTAGGGTTCTACAAACACACTAATGTACTCAATCAACCACAACACTTTCTAAGAAGGTTTAGGGATATTTGACAATCAAGGAAACTCATCCTATTGCTTTCCCCGAAGTTTGAAGACTTCTTACTGCACCCGGGTCAAGGAACCCCCAACTAGACCTATTTCTTGTAGCCCTATCTGACCGGTATTTCCCAAATAATTTAAATTTCCTTTAAATAATGATAGGAAAAAAATATATTTTGGAGTACCCTTTTGAGACTTACATCCAATTCCAAGAGATAGAGTTACAACCTTCCTCCAGCATCCATAAGCACCTACTGGGTTGGCAGACCTAATAGGCCTAATTGGGTCTTTTTTCCAAAGCAACTACTTAAGAATGGGGTTGCAGAATCTAACTCACCCCTTGGGTATGTTCCTTAAGTGTCTAAGGAGCTAAACCCACCCTTAAATCAGTTACCAAACTCTACTTAGGTGATTGTTGGTAGATGAATGTTTCACATGGTAAATGAATGCCCCTAGTAGATGAATGTTTCTCATTCCTCCTCAAGGCTAGTCTAAACACATGGTGTTTTTTAATCTAGGGTGTGGTGAAAACCACACCAAAACTCACTCCCAGATTCTAGCCCTTTGGAATCATGATATACATATCCTCAACCTACATTTCCCAAAGGGATGATGAGTTCCTCAATAGGATATGCAGATTAGGGTCATGTAATTGGTGAAACCCTATGTACCAGGTCCTTGAGTGATAGTTTTTGGTAAACTGCCTACAACTTGCTCCAAATGCCACCAATTCGAGTCAGAATATTTGAAAACAAACCTACACTCACACCAAAATCCAACCAATTCAAAATTTTAAGCCAACCAATTCTCTATCAAATCGTACAGTATGGAAAACTAGTGAAAATTGGCAAAATCTAAGTTTTTTTTGTTTATTCAAACCACCAACTTCTTACATTCATCATCCAATCAACTCATTGATGATCTCTAAGGCACAAATAGGCCTTCCCCCGATGGCTGAAAATGATTTTTAATTTTTTAGGACCGTTGGAACTTCTTTGCCAATTGGTGGGGAAATGTTACTTAGCACCTATTGTAACTTTTTACATCTTTTGACAACTTTTCAATTTTGACATTCCAAAGTCCCTAATGGACTTATAGACCAATACTAAGCCTTAAAAAACTTATGATAGATGAACCCATGGTTATATTTGGTCACTAGGTTTATAAATGACCTAGGTCCAACTGACCTTACAAGAGGTTTCTTTATTACATTCATAGGTTCCAAAGATCCATGCTAATTTAAAATACCATTCTAGGATGTAGGACCATCTACCAACAAAGAAACAAAAAAAAAACAAATTCCAAAACCAAGAGGTTCCTTCTACCAGTTTTCCTCGTATATACTGGTGTCATATGAAGTGCCCTTGTGTATGCTTGCATTGCATTGTCTTGGTTTATTTTATTAGCGGGCCTATTAGGTATTAGGATGTTAACTAGTAAACATACTTAGATGATTAAGGGTTAGGAAATTGGAAACCACTGATTCACCCCCCTCTTAGTGGCATCTTGTATCCAACAATTGGTATCAAAGCCTAGGTTCTCATTTGATAAGCTTTCTCCAACTTGGGTAGATTCCAGCTTAAGGACATAATGGTCTATTTAGTATCAATCCCAGCTCCGATATTTGATGGTTCAAACTATTCCATTTGGAGTTGTAGAATGGAAGTCTACATGTCCTCATTAGGGTATGATGTCTAGATGTTTGTTGTAAATGGATGCCCTAGAAAAGTCAATCCTCCCATCAACTCAGATACAGAAAGAAGAAATCAATGCAATGACATTGCAATGAAGGCTATACTCTGTGGGTAATTAGATGATGTCTCCCCATAGGTGGACAGATGAAGATTGGAAAAAATCTTATTGGATAGATTGAAGAAGCTCTATGGAAATGATCCTACTACTGTAGAACCAACTTGTGAAGATAGGATGAGAAATGTACCTCATGTATCTGCAGATGATGAAAGTAGATGTGTTAGTAGTCACAACAATGATGAAGAAGAAACTCACCTCTTCATGGCATAAGAATTAGAAGATGAGAGACACACATCTAAGAATGATCACGCAGATCATTCCTACTGGCGAGATGCATTTGGAAGTGATAGTGAAGGTGAAGAAGAAGAAGAAGTAGAAGTTGATCTTGAAGGAGAACTTGTAAGTGCACTCAATGAACTTAGTAAAGTGAGGAATGAGTACAAGTGATTCAAGAATGTTGCAATTATGGAGCAGAACTAGTTGATCAGATGCCTTGAAGAATCTGAGAAATGTGTCTCAGAGTTAAAGACTCAACAAGAAGACACCAAGGTGTGTGAGTGTAATAATCTAGCATTTGAGCTAAAAGACAAGTATAAAGAATGTCAGCAACTGGTAGTAATAATGGAGATTCTCTTAAATGACCTTGAGAAATGTCAGGATGAGCTCAAGGTAAGAATCTAGTTTGATAGAAGCGGTGATGCCTTGGACAAAATGTTGAAAAATAAAAAGCATACAAAGGATACCCATGGATTAGGAAGTCGTGTCAGTGAATGCTCCACTAGAAATAATGTCCCACACAATGACATTCTATTTGTCTCCTCAAATGGAGATAACATAGTTTAGACCTTCATAATTAGAGATGCTCCCCGAAATAAGGTTAATCTAACCACAACCGGTTAAGACATGTAGACAAGGATGAAGACCAATGTTGCAAGAAGGAGAAAAAATTCAAATCCCAAAGGAAAAGGGAAGATGGGAGAAGGCAGCTTCATCAGAATCAATAACATCAAAAGACAATAAAGCAGACCTCCTACTGCTAGAGGACAAGGAAATGCTACCACCCACAAGACAAATAAAGTGTGGGAAAAGAAGGGATCATATGGAAGAAATGTAAAGAATGGACAACCTAGGGTCCATCCCCAGAGAAGTAGAAATGCAAATGTCAAACTTGCAAGATCTCCCCATGCATGGAAGAATAAGTTTGTAAGTTATAAATCTTCCTTCTCCAGTTATTGTTTTGCATGTAATGGTTATGGCCGTAGGGCATCAAAAAGTAGAAAGGCATCTAGAAGGAATAATCTAGGATCTCACAGATATAATGATATGAGAAAAATATATCAAGGAGTAGATACATGCATATCCCCTCTCTCGGTTATGCAAATAGTATTTCTTGTAATTGTAATAGATTTGGCCATAGAAGTTATAAATGCATGAAGAAAAACTCATAGTTCTATGCCAACCAATGGAACAATCATGCTCAGTACAGTATGAGTTATAGAAGATATGACTATCAAATACCTGCATGGAACAAGATGAGAAGTATACCTGTACATGCAAGGAATCCACGGAGACCAAAAGCTAACTACAATGGCATGATCAGAAAACGAAGAGAAAATCAGTATGTGAGAAGGTTCCCCAATCATGAGATTGGCATAGATGTTGTATTATACTATAGGACTACTTCTGGTTATGATGTAGAATCTGAAAATGTAAGAATCTATTAGCAGAAGAAGAAGAAATCTTCTCCAAAGGCTGCAAATGAGAAAGAGAGGGAAACCAAGAAGGTTTGGAGGAAGAAAGAAGAAAGTAGGACCATGGACCGACACTATGCATTCAATGCACAGGCGATATCTCCTAAGGCCTAAAGGAGACGGAGGACCTCAGGGGAAAAAATATTGATTAGATCATTCACCCCTTAGTGAAAAAGGACATGTGGAAGAACAAGTTGATCCCGGTATGAAGGAAGAAAATGAGATGGCAAGTGTGTGTAGTGGGTGCCTTGGTTGTATACCTACAGATGAAAGATGGATCACTAATGCATGTGTTAATAGTTGGAAAATTTTCAATTGGGATCAGATGCAAATTGACACAAGAAGATGGGAGTTATAGGAAGGTGCTCTGGTAGTGATGATGGATCAGTACAAGAAATTAGTATGTGCGGGATGTTATTGGTATGAATGCTAAAAAGTACTTGCAGGTTATGTAATAAAATGAGGTTTGAGATCATTGCATTAGCCTCAGTAGCATGGAATGAGGATTTTATGTCTCAGGCACTATTAGGGATGACCTAAATGACAAATCTTGGATCAGTTACTGATCACATTATAATGGTGAGAAAATGGTGAGTGATAAATCAAGAAGGAAACTACCCTTTCACTCAAAGAGAGGTGATAATTTTGCTATCAATTACTATTCAAGAAATTTTCACCATTACATTAGGAAAAGGAAAGGATAATTCACTAGATTCAATCTCTCCACACAAAGATGGTAGATTGAATTCTAAATGAATTGGGAATGTTAAGTTGATCTCCTCTTCCTTGTTTGATTTGGAAAGGAAATTGATTATCTTATGTAGTGAAAAAGTGACAATAATTGATTATAAGTTGAGATCAAAATATGGGATGAATTTGTGCACTTGGATCTGGCAATAAAATGTCAAGATGAAGTTGCCCTGGTATTTTCAGGAAAATTTGCCAGGACCGTGCCGGGAATGTACACAGTCCTTTGAAAAATCCATGAAATGAAAATGGTTTTTCTGCCTCAGCAAATGAAGCCTAAATCTGAAAGTATATCTAGGCACCTACAACCTACACACAGAAAAGAGAGGAAAAATGGGTTGGGATTGGAGGTTTTCCTTTAGGTCGAACCCCAGTTTTGGAATTAACCAGGTAATGAAATAAATTACTTTCAAGTAGATGTAAATGATAGACTAAATTGTAAATTACCTCAAGGGAGGTTGTAGTAGTAATGTTGATATAAATGCTTGTGTGTAATTAAATGTTGAAATTAATCTCCTCTTCAATGGTTGAATCCTTGACTTGAATGCAACACCTAGCCTTGAAGGGAGACTTGAGAATGCTTAATGCTTGAATTATTGAATTCTCCTAAATGCTTGATCACCTATACAACATGACCTTATCAAAATTCCAACTTCCAAACTTATACAAATGAGAGGACCAATTCTCTCTTAAATACATGTTAGTGGAGTTGATTTTCCTCATGGGTCGATATCGGGAGAATTTCCCACTCGAGGCACAACCCACAATGTATTCTCTAGAAAGGGTCCTGCCCCAAAATAGTGTAGGGATAGGGGTGCCATGCCCTTATCCTGCCACTTTCTCTAGGACAGAGTGTGGGCGAGGTGATGTAGAGGCCAAGGAAGAAGTTGTTTCCGCAAGCTGAGAAATCTTCGATCTTCTATTAGGCTAGAGGATTCAAATTCGCATGCATAAAGACCCTAATGCAGTCAAAAATTCCTAGGATTGTAATTTTATGACACTACATTTAGCCCCCAATTTAGCGGGAATATAAGTGTATGCCAATACTGTTGGTAAAATACAAGGAAACAAGATCGAAATATTTTTATGATTTTAAGGAGGAAAGATGCGCCAAGCCCCCAGTGGACTTAGGATCTTACAACTTTGATTGAAAAGTAAAAGGGAAGATCAAGAAGGCGATAACCATGACTGCAAGTAGAAAAGTTCCCTTCACTATGAGTCATGAAAACCAAAGATACTAAATATTACCAAGCAAAATAAAGTTCACTAAATAATTCTAAGTATCACAAGAAGGAAAGTATGAGCAAAGTGTATGCCCTCATGTTAAAGCGATTGCACATACTTTATCAGGAGCGATTTCTTTAAGGTAGGATACACCCAAGAGAGAGAAGGAATGGAGCATGTTATCAAAAGTATTTAGCCCCCAATTGAAGTGTAAACCAAAGAATAATAAACACAAAACATGAGGTAGCTTTCCTCGGGTTCAGTATGTTGCATGATAATACATGTATATCATGTATCTATATGCATATAGTAATCTTCATTCCTCAAAGAAGGAGACTACCTTAGAAGAAAGGGGAGAGAGGATGTCTTTTGAGTCAACATGAAAGAGACCAAGAAACGAGCCCAATGCTTTGCATTGTCCCCAAGTATACATTAAGGGAACAATAAAAGAATGGGGATACATATAGAAGAATGGTCACAAAAGAGAAAGAAAGGAGAGGGATAAAGATCCATAGTGCTAGTATTGCTAATCTATCATGGCATCTGCCTCCCGCTCTTGTTGATCACTATTTTAGGAAGGCAAGCAACATGCTAGAGGAGAAACATCAAGCACAATAGATGGAGATATCACAAGATCCAAACAAGGACTATGCTCATGTTGTAAGTCACTTTCTTTGATTCTAGGAGCTAGGATTAGAGTTTGAGAAAACTCATCTGATAAATGTTTGTCTACATCAACAAACTCATACTCACTAACAGAAGCATTAGGAGTTGTATTTCCATTATGAATAACATTTTTACCCATTTCTTCATCAAAGTTTAGAGAAAGAGGACAAAGAACACGAATAGGATTAAAATCATCATAAGTTTTATGCTGCTTATGATTTGGCGATGTTGGTTGACCATCTTGCTTAAGAGAAAAGGGAGTCATGTTAATTGGTGGAGTCTGAGGAGTTTGAATATTTTTAGGGATAGTTTCACGAGCTCAAACACGATGTCTTCATTGGCATTCTCTCACACAATGATTTTTTTGAGTCTTAGTTGAATTTTGAGAAGGAGGAGGAACATTTGAGAAAATACAAATGTTTCTCTCCTTGATAGTGGTAGGTTTTGGTTGAGGTCTTTTTGGATGAATGATAGGAAAAGAAATCCTCTTCTCTCGATAAGAGGAAGGAGGTGGAACTGGGCCATAGAAAGGAGGAATATTAAGTATAGGAACGAGACAAGGTCCATCTTGAGGAGGAGGTATAGATCTAACCATAGGAAGAATATTGTTATTGTCCTTAAGAGAATGTAAATGCAAATCCATAGGTGTTGCCAATTGAAGATTATTGGTATTTTGCATAGAGATTGCATTAATGATATGTTGTCATTGATATCAGTTGAACCTATAATGGTATTCATGATATTATTGTTGGTATTTTGGTATGATTTTGTCATTGATGTCAACACCTACTAAAACTTATCAACTCTGGCACTTTGGAGAATCAGCAACATTCCCCGGCAAGAAAAATGACTCATGCATAGTTTGTTGCCAATATTACATTATTATAGACAATGAAAGATTGTTGACATTTCAA
Source organism: Cryptomeria japonica (assembly GCF_030272615.1). Taxonomy (NCBI): domain Eukaryota; kingdom Viridiplantae; phylum Streptophyta; class Pinopsida; order Cupressales; family Cupressaceae; genus Cryptomeria; species Cryptomeria japonica. The sequence continues at coordinate 87,611,956 of NC_081411.1, read as the reverse complement.
TAAGGATATTGAGAAGGTTGTTGATGATTATGGACATAATTGATTAAAGATGTTTTACTATCTTGATATTATTATTTTGTCATTGATGTCAAGAAATTGATTTTCTAATTCAGTATGATGTTGCCATATCTTGAGAAGTATGATATGAAGATTATAAAGAAGTCGGTAAATACACATGAAAGAATGTGATGAATAAGGGGTAAGCTGTTCAATGAGCAACTCTACCGAGTTAGACAATGATGAGATCATGATGTTTTAGATTGTTTTAACATCATACATATGTTGTAAAATGTAAAGGTTAATACTATACTATGTTATCAAGCAAAGAACCTAGTCGGTAAACCCTAAGGAACCTAGTCAGTAAACCCTAAGGCTATTGCTATCGGTTAATGAAGATAGAATGTCTACCGAGTGAAGTTTAGTATTCACCGAGTTGTAACCAAGCTATAACAGAATGCATTAAATGTTTAAATGTGATATTTAATGAAAGAAGCTGATGTGCTAGAGCGGATCAATGATTGGTAAGCAGTGGAAGAAGTTTGTTAACAAATCTAAGGCAATGGAAAGCTACCATGAAGATCTATAGCTCAGATTGAACCGCATTACCCTAACACAAGTTCCAAGGTGAATATGCAAGTTCCAAGGTGGGGTAAAAAATTTTCAGATCGAAAGATACAATGAACCTGGACAAGATTGAAGATTTGATGCCTATGATTGATCATGGGAAATGTGATCAAGGAGATTAAGTGGTTAGAAGATTGTTTATAAATAGGAAATTGTTGATAAACAATGCATGTGGGCAAGTGTATGCACAGGGATGCTACATAGTGATTACTGAGCACAGAAGCTTGAAGAACTATTAAGAATAACAGAGTATCGATGCCCAGCAGATAGACAAGATTAGTTCTATGTCTAGATTGTATTGAACAAATAGGAATCTACTTTAGCATTTTAGATGTGAAGTTGCAGATAGATTTTATTACTGTTATTTTGTGAAAGTGATAGGAAATCTCTTAACCGAGTGGACTTAACAGTCTTATATGTAAATCCTCTAGCAAGGTGACATTCTGATTGAGTGTTTGAAATCCTTTGACAAGGTCACTTCTAACAAAGTGAAGATCCTAATAGATCTGATGGAAATCCCTTAACTGGGTCACATATAGCAATGTGTTTGTAATCTTTAACAGGATTTTCTTTTAACCGAGCATACTCTAGAAGAGTATACTTCTTAGTGGGTCCAAAATCCCATAGTGGTTTTTCCCTATTTGGGTTTCCACGTTAAATTTGGTGTTATGAGGTTTATATTGTTCATATGCTTTTAAGTTTGCATGTTTGACAGTTTTTTGGTTATATGACTGATATATATGTTACCGAGGTTGAATCTGATGTTTTTATGGATGATTAAGTTTGTATGATTCACCCCCCTCCCTCTCATCTTGTTGGCTATTGGATCTGTACTTATATTAAGTATCAGAACTATCATAGTCACCGATATCTGGTACACAGGCAGGATATAATGATCACCAACACTCAGAATGGCATGGAAAACACTTGGTTATGTCGAAGACATCGTTTGACACTTTATCTTGGAAATTTGTTTATTGGCATATTTGTATTTGCACATTTGTTGTTACTAGCAAATAGGTCCAGGTTATACACTAGCAGGATTATCTTTTCCAGATCAGCATGACATGCTATGGAGATGATTTATTATTATTGTAAATGCATTAAGCCAAGATGTTGAATCGTTTATTGCATCGGATATTGTTTTATTTGTAAATTGATTTTATTGTAATATCTTTTAGAGCTGACCTACTAAAATTGGTCCTAGGTTATGATATATATGTAAGATCTTATTTGTAAGATCGGATGTGGAATGCGAAGAAGAATTGTGTGAAGGTATATGTTAGAATAAGCAGAGCTATACACGCTGACATCATTTGAAAGTGAAGCAAGGTTTTTGTGAAAGCATAACAAAACTGCACTGGGACTAAATCTAGCATATGAAGATGCTATTTTGAGTAGTACATCCTTATTGGATTTAACCATCCAATTGTAGTCAGTGTGACTCCTATTTTGTGTTTGAGCAGTGAGCTCTAGGTGCTTGGCCTTTCTGCATGTGCAGACCCCATTTGTATACACTTAGTATCTATAGTAGTATCATCTGATTGTGGGTAAGGTTTCCCATAGTAGTTTTTCCCCTTACAGGGTTTCCACGTACAAATATTGGTGTTATGTGTTGTGGATGAGTTTGTCTTTCTATTTCATGCATTAATCTTTACCAATATTACAATTATCTGATAAAATTGTCCACCGGTATAAAAGATTGGTTTACCAGTATTAAGCAATAAGTTGGTTAAGTTGTTTTGGTTTGAATTTATTTGACAACTGATTCACCCCCCTCTCAATTGTCTTCAGGACCTAACAATTGGTATTAGATCCTGTTTCTCTTTTACAGAAGTTTAACAGCTTGAGGAGATCCAATGTCTACTAACTATTTCAAGAAGGATAGTCCTAAACTTGATGGAACCAACTATGGCATATGGAAGATCAGAATGGAGATGTATTTAAATTGCATTGGAAAGGACATTTGGGAAGTTACAAAGAATGGCTATACTACTCCTACTCCTGGTCAGCCAAATCCACCTACCTTGGGAAAAGATGAAGAAAGTGATTGCAAAGCAAGAGAAACACTTTTGAGCACATTAACAAATGAACAAATCATGGGATTATCAGATAGATCAACTGCTAAAGCTATTTGGGATCATTTGGAAACACTGAATGAAGGAGATTCCACAGTCAAAATTGCAAAGCTTGAAAGCTTCCGAGTCAGGTATGAAAATTTGAAAATGGAACAAGATGAAAGGATTTCTACTTTTATGGAAAGAGTTAATGAAATTGTTTTGGGTATTAAATATTGTGGAGGAACCTAAAGTGAAGATGAAATTGTTTCAAAAGTTTTAAGAGGATTGCCACCGGCATATAAAATGAAAGTCACTGCTATAAATGAGTTAAGAACAATGCCTAATACATCAGTAACTAGAGATACATTGATTGGAAAACTTTCAGCCTTTGAAACTGAGGAATTTGGTCATGTTGCTACTATAAAGATAGATTTATCTTTTAAAGAATCAACATCATCTGCACCATCATTTGACAAATCTGATTGGAAAGCCTTTTATGCAAGAGAACTTGAAGAAAGTAGGAAAGAAAATGAAGAACTTGAAGAACTTGAAATACTATTTGCAAGGAAAATGCCTAAAGGTCCAGTTGGAAGTAATTATGAAGGTAAAGCACCCTTTAAATGTTTTAATTGTAATAAGATTGGTTATATGGCTTCAAGATGCCCTGATAGACATGCTAGAATAAGAGAAGAAGCTAGAACAACATACAACCCTAACCCTGAATATCAGAGATACAGATTTAAGAAGAATAAAGACAAATCTTGTTATCTTGTTGATGAAGGAGTGACTGATGATTATGATGAGGATCCAGTAGACAATAGATGGGTTCTTGTTTCTGTAATAGAAGACCAACCGACACCTACCATTCAACTGGTAGAGCAGGCCCTGGCAGCTAAAGTTGAAGTAAAGGATGAATGGATCATTGATTCAAGATTCTCACATCATATGACAGGAGATAAAAGTAAATTCTTGACTTTTCAAGAATATAATGGAGGTCTAGTGAGATTTGGAGATGATAAAGCTTATTTGATCAAAGGTAAAGGTACAATAACTCTTGATAATAAACATAATACTGACAATGTTTACTATGTTGAAAGTTTAAAGCATAATCTCTTGAGTGTTGGTCAATTTGTTGAGAAAGGATTTCAGTTACAATTCAAAAATGGAAAATGCAAAATCATGAATACAACTAGTTTGGAAATTGCAACCGGTAACCAGACTATAGGTAATATCTTTCATTTGAATAATAGTGAAAAGACATGCTTGATTGCATATATTGATAAAAGATGGCTATGGCATAAGAGACTATGTCATGTAAACTTTGATTGCATGGTAAAAATCAGTACTACTAAGGCAGTTATAAATTTACCTAAAATTGTCAAACCTCACAATATAGTATGTAAGGAATGTCAATTCGGAAAACAAGTTAGAGCTACTTTCAAAATTATTCTAGAAAAATCCAATAATGCTATTGACTTAAATCACACTAATTTATGTGGTCTAGCTAGAACTAAAAGTTTACAAGATGATAGATATTTCATGTTAATCATTGATGACTATTCTAGAAAGTGTTGGGTTACTTTTCTCAGCAAAAAAATTAGAAGCACTTGGGAAGTTCAAACTGTTCAAAGCAATCATAGAAAATGAAACCAGTATGAAAATGAAATGTCTAAGATCAGATCAAGGAGGAGAATTTACATCTAAGGAATTTAATGCATTATGTGAAGTGAATGGAATCAGAAGATAGCTATCAACACCTCAAACACCACAGCAAAACAGAGTTGTTGAAAGAAAAAATAGTACTATCTTGGATGCAGCTAGAAGTATGTTATTAGAAGCAAACCTACCACATGTATATTAGAGAGGAGCAGTAAGTAAAACGGTCTATACATTCAACAAAGTTCACATCAAAGGTGAAACCGGTAAGACCCCTCATGAACTATGGTTTAGTATTACTCCTACTCTTAAATATTTCAGAATATTTGGAAGTAAATGCTATATTAGAATAGATGAGTATATTGGGAAATTTGATCCTAGAAGTGATGAAGGAATATTTCTCGGTTATTCATCTAAGAGTAAAGCATATAGATGTTTTAAAAAAAGATTGCAGAAAATTGTTGAGAGTACAAATGTGAAGATTGATGAACAACTTAGAGGAACCTCAAGGTATATAGATTCTGAAACGGCAACAGAAATTTTGAAAAATGAACCTACACTGAACCCACCGGTACAGAATGAAGATCCAATTACACTGATATCATCTGAAAATTTCACTGTAACAGAGGAACAACAACAATCTAAGACACCTCGGTATGTAAGACAATCACTCTGAAGATCGGATAATTGGAAACAATTAAAAGGGACTTATGACAAGTGGAAGATTGGCAAATGAAGAGGTATGTCTTATTTCTCAAGTTGAACCATCGTTAGTTAATGAGGCATGTGAAGATATACATTGGACTAAAGCTATGGAAGAAGAATTAGAACAAATTGAGAAGAATAACACTTGGACATTAGTTCCTCGGCCTAAAGATAAAAATGTAATTGGAACCAAATGGGTATTCAGAAACAAACTTAATGAAGATGGTAAAGTTATCAGAAATAAAGAAAGACTAGTGTGTAAGGGATATTCTCAAAAAGAAGGAATTGATTATAATAAAACCTTTGCACCAGTAGCTAGAATTGAGGCAGTTAGATTATTCTTAGCTTTTGCAGCACATAAGAACTACAAATTATATCAAATGGATATTAAATGTGCATTTCTAAATGGAGATCTTGAAGAAGAAGTTTACATTGAACAACTCGATGGATTTTCTTTTACAGATAACAAAGATATGGTTTGTAGGTTAAGGAAAGCTTTGTATGGATTGAAGCAAACTCCAAGAGCTTGGTATGCAAGATTCGATAAGTATCTTTTGAAGATTGTTTTTTCTAAAGGTAAAGCTGATAGCAACTTATATTATAAAGTGACTAATGATGACATCCTGGTTATAGAAGTTTTTGTTGATGATATAATCTTTGGAGGAGAAGATGGATTATGTAAAGACTTCTATTGAAATGCAGCAAGAATTTGAAATGTCTATGATTGGAGAAATAAAATTCTTTTTAGGATTGCAGATTTCACAGACTGACAAAGGTATATTCTTGAGTCAATCCAAGTATTGAAAGGAGTTACTAAAGAAATTTGGGATGGAGAACTCTAAACTAGTAAGCAAACCTATGACTACAAGCGATAAACTATCACTAAGGGATGAATCTACACCTGTTAATCCCACTAGGTACAAATCTATGATAGGAGGTTTACTGTATTTGACATAAACCAAACCTGATATCATGAATGCAGTATGTATTGTTTCAAGATTTCAAAGTAGTCCTAGAGAAAATCATGAATCAACAGTAAAAAGGATTTTCTGGTACTTACAAGGCACTACAAATCTTGGATTATGGTATCCTAGAAATGAAAAATTTGAATTATGTGCATACATAGAAGCAAATTGGGCAAGAGATGTTGATGATAGATAAAGCACCACTGGTGGAACTTGATGTCAAAGGGGGAGAGATTGGTATGGAAAAACACAAGGAAACACATGTCACTCTCAGGGGGAGAGATTTTTACAATTGTTGGTATTTTGGTATTTGGCATTTCTGTTTTGGCACTTTGATGGTTTTTCCATCTTGTGTTTCCATCAATGCCAAAGGGGGAGATTGTTGGAATTTTGGTATGGTTTTGTCATTGATGTCAACACCTACTAAAACTTATCAACTCTGGCACTTTGGAGAATCAACAACATTCACCGTCAAGCAAAATGACTCATGCACAGTCACTGATATTTGGTACATTGATAGTATATAATGATCACCAAAACTATGAATGCCATGGAAAACACTTGGTTATGTCGAAGACAACGTTTGACACTTTGTCTTGGAAATTTGTTTATTGGCATATTCATATTTGCATATTTGCTATTACCGGCAAATAGGTCCAGGGTATACACCGACATGATTATCTTTTCCGGATTAGCATGGCATGCTATGGAGATGATTTATTATTGTTGTAAATGCATTAAGCCGACATGTTGAATTGGTTATTGCATCGGATATTGTTTTATTTGTAAATTGATTTTATTGTAATATCTTTTAGAGTGGACCTACTAAAATTGGTCCTAGGTTATGATATATATGTAAGATCTTATTTGTAAGATCGGATGTGGAATGCGAAGAAGAATTGTGTGAAGGTATATGCGAGAATAAGCAGAGCTATACACACTGACATCATTTGAAGGTGAAGCAAGGTTTTTGTGAAAGCATATCAGAACTACACCGATACTGAATCCAGCATATGAAGATGCTATTTTGAATAGTACATCCTTATTGGATTTAACCATCCAATTGTAGTTAGTGTGACTCCTATTTTGTGTTTGAACAGTGAGCTCTAGGTGCTTGGCCTTTCTGCATGTGCAGACCCCATTCGTATACACTTACTATCTGCAGTAGTATCATCTGATTGTGGGTAAGGTTTCCCACCGTGGTTTTTCCCCTTACAGGGTTTCCACATACAAATATTGGTGTGATGTGTTGTGGATGACTTTTCCTTTTCATTTCATGCATTAATCTTTATCGGTATTACAATTATCTGATAAAACTGTCCACCGGTATAAAAGACTAGATTACCGATATTAAGCAATAAGTTGGTTAAGTTGTTTTGGTTTGAATTTATTTGAAAACTGATTCACCCCCCCCTCCTAGTTGTCTCTAGGACGTAACAATTTTTGATATTATTGATTTTGATATTGGCTAGTAACCGGTAAAAGAGATTTGTGGAACATGTTGTAAACCGGTGAACCAGTATAAAGGGTTAAACCTTTCTATGTAATGTAACTAGTAAAACCCTATCAGTTGTTAAACCCTAACCGACCAAGTTTGTTGGTTTATTATCTGATAAGTGGTAATGATGGAGACATGTGTTATCATTTGATTGAGGATATATTCAAATTATTTTGGCACGTTTGTTCTTGTCTAGGGAAGGAGCAAGAAGGAGAAAATTGGATTGCATTTAATGCACAGCGTGTGATGAGTTACAAAGTCCGATGAAGTGGTGATCATGGAGCGGTTGAAATTTTCTTGAAGAATGTGAAGAGATTGTCATGATTTCCAATGGTCAAGATTGTACTGACTTATTTGTAATCTCGATGATGAGAATTAGGTTTTTGTTGTGTTACCGACCTAACTGATTTCTATTTAAGGTCAATGAATTTGTTTGTAAAGGTTGTTGGCAAGGTTGGTAGAAAACCTGTTGAGTGTGTAGTTGCCCAACTAGTGAATGGATATGCACTTTGAGTGAAGGGAGATTGAAGGTTATAAAAGGATTTGATCAAGAAAAAGTAGTGCTATTCACAACAGATCAACAAAACAGTTATTTTTTAACAATTATAGTAGAAGTTAAATCCCTTAACCGGGTGATCTCTAACAAGCTTGGTTACTCATTAAATCCTCTAACAAGGTTATCCATTAGCTTGGATTCTTAAATCCTCAAGGGAGGGTACTCCTAACAGAGTATTTTACTTCTAACAAGGCATATTTGTAAAATCCTTTAACTGAGTGATTTCTAACTGGAATTAGTTCTTAACATAACTTATTGTAAAGCTCTAATAGGATTTGGCTCCTAAAAAAGGGCGAACTTCAGAAGAGTTCAGATAGCTATCTTTGTGAGTTCCACCTCACCATGGTTTTTACCTATTTGGGTTTTTCACGTATAAACATTTGTGTCAAGTGGTGAATGCTTTTGTGGTTGTGACTTTACTTTTTGATATGGTTAATTCCAAATAAAGCATGTTAATTTGAAGCATTGAAGATGAATATGTTGAGTGATGTTTAAGCATTGTTGATGTTTATATAGATGTTGAGGTTGTTAACTATTGAAGTTGTAATAACAGTTAAACCGGTCAATGTCAAATATTCTTATGAGTATTGATCTTGACTAAGATATGATTACTTTGTTTGACTAAGTTTGAGTTTGGGAAATTTGTTTCAGTTTTTCTATATACTGATTCACCCCCCCCCCCTCTCAGTATTCTACTAGATACTTATTCTTTCATCATACAATCAATTCGTATTAGAGGGTCTTAGGTCTTCTTAATCTAAAATCCTAATAGTTCGAAGAAAAGATCTTATAGATCATGATGAAGAAAGAAGCTGTGAAGTTTAACAAAGATAACTATAGAATATGGAGTGACAGAATGAATATTTACATTAAGAGTCTTGGTAGTCAGTATTGGGAGCATATAGAAAATAAGTATACTACACCTAATGGACCCCTGACAAAAGAAAATCATCAGGAATTAGAAGCTATTATCAGTTCTCTATCTGATGTTGAATATGTAGATGTTCATGGTCTTGAAACTACATATGAAGTATGGAAGAAACTAGAAGATATCTATAGCGGTGATGAGCATGTCAAGATTGTTAAAGAAGAGAGTCAAAGAGGAAAGTTTGACGATATGAGAATTTCTGAAGGTGATAACATCCAGCAGTATGCTCAAAGGATTAAAGAGATAGTTGGTGAATAAAGAGTGCAAGAGGGAAAGTGGAAGATGCCACAGTAATTAGTAAAGTACTGGGAACCCTGCTACCAGTCTACACTATTCAAGTTGCAACTATTCAGGAGCTGAAATCCATTAATAAGACAAAGGTAATTCTTGACTCTATTATTGGCAAACTTACTACTTTTGAACTAAATGGCTATGATGGTAGTGTACAGAGATCAGAATCTATGTTTTGAGCTTTTGTCTCCAACATATCTGTGAGCAGAAGTAGAGACACCGACCATAACTATGAATCTAGATATAACAAAGATGTTGAAGATGATGACGTCTTAGTGGATCTTGAAGCATTGTTGGCAAAATGACTTCCTAAAGGCACTGGTAAATATAAAGGTAAGCTACCTTTAAAATGTTTTGCATGCAACAAGATTGGTCATATAGTAGCAAATTGAACTAATGGTGAAAATGAATACAAGAGAGAGAAATTTAAGTATAAGGGTAAAGGCAAGAGATATTGTCTTGTAAATATTAATAGTAGTATTACTGATGAAGAATCTAATGATGATGATGGTGAAGATATCATGTTTGTAGCAATTAAGGAAGAAATATCATATCAGAAGGCACTAGTATTCAAAATGGATAACTCTGATGATTGAATCATTGATAGTGGTTGTTCACATCACATTACCAGTGATCAGAGCAAATTTCTTTCACTGAAAGAATTTAATGTCGGTGTTCTTAGATTTGGCAATGACTCACCCTAAATGGTGAAAGGCAAAGGAGTTATTTCTCTTAATGGGAAAAGCAGTGCTAAAGATGTCTACTGGGTTGAAGGCCTAAAGCACAATCTTCTTAGTGTGGCACAACTTAATGACAAAGGATACCTACTAGAATTCAAAAATGGTATATGCAAAATCTTTGACAACAAAGGAGAATTGATTGCAACTAGTAAACAAACCAAAGGTAATCTGTTTTATCTCAATCCTAAAGTTAGCAATTGTTTGATTGCAAAGATGGATGATAGTTGGCTTTGGCATAGGAGATTTTGTTATATTAATTTTGACAATATTATTAAAGTAAGAAAGTGTAAGACTATAAGAGGTCTGCCTCAACTAGACAAATCGGTTAATGCTCTTTGTAAGGAATATCAACTAGGAAAGATGACTTATTCAACTTTCAAGAGAAAGTCTTTCTTAGTAGAGCACTTGTTAGATTTGGTTCATACAGATCTATGTGGACCAATAAGAACAAGAAGCATTCAAGGTGATAGATACTTTATGATCTTCACTGATGATTGTTCAAGGATGATGTGGATCACAATCTTGAAGGATAAGAATGAATCTTTTGACAAATTCAAGGCATTCCGAGCCTTAATTGAGAAAGAGAGTGGCAAAAAGATTAAATGTCTGAGAACAGATCAAGGTGGTGAATTCACTTCTACAGAGTTCCCTAAATATTGTGATGACAATGGTATCAAATGGTAGCTTTCTCCACCAAGGACACCACGACATAATGGTATAGTAGAGAGAAACAACTGGTCAGTAGTTGAAGCGACTATAACTATTTTGATACAAGGAGGTATATCAAAAACATTATGGAAAGAAGTTGTAAGTATAGTTGTGTATACAATGAACCAAGTTTTGGTAAAGAGAGGTAAGGACAAGACCCCATATGAGTACTGGTATGGAAGATCACCTGATGTTAGCTATTTTAAAATATTTGGAAGAAAATGTTTTATTAAAAGAGGTGACTACATAAGTAAGTTTGAAGCTAAGAGTGATGAAAGCATATTCCTTGACTATTCCACCAAGAGTAAGGCTTATAAATGCTTCAACAACCGGACATATAAAATTGTTGAAATTATTGATGTCTGTGTAGATGAATGTCCTAAAATTTCATAAGGAATTAGTTTTGAGAAAAAGGATGAAGATCCTTGTATTTTTCTTTTAGAACCTAAAACTGTTAAATCAGAAACCAGCAAAGCAAATCCTGATGAAGTTGTTCAACCAGAACAAATAAATTTAGAAGAAGATGACAGTGATGAATCTAAACCTAAAGAGAATGATCATGGTTTACCTAGGTAAGTAAGACTAAATCACAACCCTCAACAGATAATTGGGAATAAGGATGCAGGTGTACAAACTAGAAGGAGATTAAGAGAGAACTCTTGCATGATCTCTACCTTTGAACCTAAAAGTACTAAAGAGGCATTTGGTGATGATCATTGGGTGAAATCTATGGAGGAGGAGTTGGATCAAATTGTGAAGAACAACACTTGGACCCTGGTACCCCGACTTGTAAGCAAGAATGTTATAGGTACTAAATGGGTGTTCAGAAACAAATTAAATGAAGATGGTGTTGTAATTCAGAATAAGGCAAGATTAGTATGTGAAGGTTATGTGCAAGAAGAAGGAGAAGATTATGGAGAAACTTTTGCACTAGTAGCAAAACTCGAAGGTGTTGGAACATGGCTTGCATTTGCAACTTATAAGAAGTTCAAGGTGTACCAGATGGATGTTAAGTGTCATGCCCAAAATTTAGGGCAAAAACAGAACAAATTTAAAAACATACTAATTTAATTAACAAGTGCGCTCACACGACAAGCGTTATTGAAATCTCCATTATTAAATTCGAGCTAGTTCTGAGATGAACCAAGCTTCGATAGATTGTTAAATATTATTTGTGGAAAATTAACTGGTTTAATTTTATCTCCATGATATACCTAGTCTTTAGGTTTATTAAATCAATCACGTTAAAGAAAAGTAAGAGAGAAAAATTAATTTAATCTCCAATATGACTATATAGTCTAATCAACCATTTTTTTAAATTTCTCTTTATTATTTGCTCCAAATTATAACCAGGATTATATATATATATATATATATATATATATATATATATATATATATATATATATATATATATATATATATATATATATATATATATATATATATATATTTTTATAATTAAATACTTAATCCAAATTATGACCAGAATCTATATATATATATATATATATATATATAGATACATATATATATATATATATATATATTACATATACTTTTAAATATTTTAATTCTAATTCAAAAGCACATTACTTTCTAAATATTAATCCATATTTTCCCCAACCCTAATTAGGGTTCTATTTTCTCACATAAATATTATCAAAACTAATTAACATATTATTTTTAAAATCCATTTGCCCTAGCCCCACCCGGGTTAGGGTTTAACCCATATATTTATTTATATTTTTTTTTCACAGGGAAATTTTTGTTTTGCTGGGCCGAACCCTTGGCGGCCATTTTGTTTTATTTACTACAGGTTACGGAAGGAGGCGGGGAGAGCCATGGCGCCACTGTGTGGGCGCACAGTGGGTGCCGTGGCACCACTGTGTGTCCACACAGTGGGCGCCGCTAGCGGCTCCGTACTGTGTGGCCACACAGTGGCGGCCGCGGCCGTCCACTATGTGTCCACATAGTGGGAGCCGAAACGGCTCCACTGTGTGTGCACACAGTGGGGTCCGCATGGACCCAAAAACAATTTCCCCTTTTTTTTTTTTATTTATTTATTTTTTTTAAATATATAATATATATAAATATATATATATATATATAAATATATATATATATATATTTATATTTATATAAATTTATATCCATAGTTAAAAAGGGTGAAAATATTTCAATAAATATATATATATATATTTTTAAAAGGAGATTTACATGCAAAGATTTTAAACTAATATAATAAAGGGAAAAAGCATTAAGTTTATTTAGAAATATATATATATATATATATATATATATATATTAAGCTTTTAAATCAATGCTAACTAAAATACAATATACTTTTCTGGAATAAAAAGAATTTCATTGATTGTTTTCTTTTCTCTAATACAATATTTACATAAAACATTTTTTTTTCTTTAAACTACTTAAGATCTTTCAGCATAAATAAACTTCTATTTTTCCACAAGTAAATTATAAATAAAATTTAAATGAAACAATTCTCTTTTTTTTTCCTTTTCCATAATTCAAAGAAGCTTTTGCATGCAACACAAATTAACTTTTCTTTTTCTAAAAACCAGAAGTAGAAATAAACAAGCTTTTTTTTTTTTTTAAAACAACTCTAAGATATTCTACCAATTTACAGGATGTTTCTTGAATAGTCACAACAATAAAACTTCAAGTCTGTTTTCAATATGTACAACTTGCTTCTCTTTTCTATGAATGAGGCATACTTCTATAACATATTTAAACAAATATCTGCAACTGAATTTAAGTATCTTCAATAACAATCTTCTGTGTCTCTTTCATGGTTCCTACTCTCTTTCCTCTGACTTTCCTACATAATAGAAAACACAAATATGACCACGGAGTGCTCACCTCCCAGCCTAGGCTAACTGGTAGCCACCCCCGAGCTCAGAGAACCAATTCCTAGATGGGTAACACACAGGCAAACACATAGAAAGCAATGCATACAGATATTCTAGACACATTCCCAACTTGGCTTTCACAGCACCACACTTTGGTGATGAACATTTTCAAGGGGTGGTAGTGGACCAATACCCTGAGGAGATCTGCAAGTATGAAATAAACAAGAAGCCACCTCATGGCACAATAATAATATCAAGAATCTCAACCCCTTATTCCTTATGCCCCCCAAAGGCATTCTAGCCTTATATCCCTCCTTATGACCCCCATTGCACAAACAGGCCATGCAGCAAGGGTCACACAAAGATCCCTTGTGATCGCTCTCAAAAGAGAGTCTCTCACTCGAGGGTTGTCACTGCTACCACCCTCAAGATCCTCTTCTCTCCCAAGAGTAAGAGATCTTGAGAAAACTCCCAAAACACATCAAATCATAAAACAAACATTCCAAAAGATTTTCTACACAAACTTTCAAGAGCAAAGATTTCTTACACCAACAAACTTCCAGACATAAACAAGAAGAAGACATTAAAAAGAATAACTAAAACCAACCTTAATCTGCCAAAAGGTATTATGATATTTGATGAAGAGCTGCCCAATCCACAAATCGTTTTCCTTCTACCCTTAATCAATTTTTTTTATTCCATAACATTATTTTCTCTTCAAATTTTCTTCTGTCTCCAAAAATGGAGAGTGGGTGATTACCCTCCAATTCTCAAAAATCTTGCTTAAGAAGCTCACTCACAGAGTTCTCACAAGATTCTAAAAAAAACCAAAAAAGAAGGAAGAAAGCAAAAATGCAAAAAGACTCTCATTCCAAAAGGAAAAAATCCTGATTAGATTTAACTTCTAATTTTCAATTTTCGCTCAACTCAAAAAAGCCAATTTTTAAAGCGTTAAAAAGATCATAATAAAATAGAAACTTGCCTAAAATTACCCCTAACCCCTAGGTATACCTTATGGGCTTTAGGAAACCCTATTAAACTACCCCTAGGTGTTCATTTAACCCATTTTAAACCCCTCTGAAGTTTATTTTCGGGTCAAACATAAGTTGACCACCCCAAATATTATATCCCCAAAGTATTTATGACAACACATTATTTTATTAAAGAAAAACTATAATTAAACACTTTCCCACCAAGAGACACAAATAAAACATTTAAATTTAAATCCACACGTGTCAAGTGACACAAATAAAACACTTTTACAAAAATAAAACATGAAATTGTCTCTTGTGGTTTGTACACAATAAATTTAATTAACACTTAACACTCATGCAGCATATACTGTTACGAATAAAATACAACACAAACGGGGTGTTGTCTCTCCAAATAGACAAACCCTGGCTTACGAACATACATAAGTCTAGGTTTTGATTCTCCGTAATTTTCCATGGTCACATGGTAAATTTCCTGCGCATCTCAATTTACACATTAGTACTTCCAAATATCCATATATAATATAATTCAATAATATAACAATACACATCATTACTTGCATACAATTTTCATCTGCATAGATTGAATACATCTTTTATCAAGCAAATTCACATAAGCAATTTCATCCCAATTCACATAAACTAAACATACATCATAGTTCTATATTCAGAGTAAAGTCCTGCAAATTCAATAACGACATCTATCATTGCAATATCATCCTATCTAACAATCATGTAGTGTTCTATCTCATAAAGCATATAAGTAAATCACCAAATCATAGCAATGTTATCCAAATCCTGAAATCATATAAGTTCTAAGTCTCAAAAAGCATCAAAATAAAGTATCCATAATAGTCTAAAATATAAAATCCACTGAATGTCAGACTGAGTCGAGGTGAGGCCTCACATTAAGTCTACATTTTTAAATGGGATACTAGAAGAGGAGGTTGATATAGAGAATTCTGATGGTTATGCATTGACAAATAAGGAAGACATGGTATGCAAATTGCATAGATCTTTGTATGGATTAAAGCAGTAACCTAGAGCATTGTATGAAAAGATTCATACTCATTTGATGAAGATACGCTTTGCTAAAACTAGTGATGACAACAACATTTATCTCAAGTCTGAAGGAGATGATATACTGGTCAGTGAAGTATTTGTAGATGACATTATATTTGGAGGTAATTATGACACGAGTATTATTTTGCAGATGAAATGAAGAATGAATTTGAGATGTCATTAGTAGGTGAAATAAAAAATTGCATAGGCTTATAGATACAGAACATGAAGAATGGTATTTTCATTACTCAATCCAAGTATGTCAAAGAGGTTTTGAAGACTTTCAGTATGAGTGATTGTAAACTAGTTGGAACCCCAATGGTTACAGGTTGTAAATTATCCAGGGAAGATGCATCTGAGTCCGTAGATGAAAAGGAATACAGGTCAATGATTGGTAAATTACACTATGTTGTTCACAGTCAACCGGATATTGCTCATGCAGTTGGTATTGTTGCTATATTTCAAAAGAATCATAAGGAGGCACATTTGATGGCAACCAAGAGAATTTTGACATATCTGAGAGGTATTGTTTACTATAGATTATGGTATCCATATGGCGTAAATTTTGATCTGAAAGAATACACAAATATTGATTGGGTAGGAAACATTGATGACCGGAAGAGTACTACAGGTGGAGCATTCTTTTTAGGAGGAAGGTTGGTCTCTTCGAGAAGTAAAAAGCAGAGTTGCACTTCACAATCTACTGCTGAAGTTAAGTATGTAGTAGCTTATATGAATTGCACACAAGATATGTGGATGAGGCACATTTTGGAAGGTTTGAAGATGAAAATATTTGAACCTATAAACATTTTGTGTGATAATACAAGTGCAATAAACATTTCAAAAAATCGTATTTTGCATGCAAGGACTAAGCACATTGAATTGAAATATCACTTCTTGAGGGAAAAAGTTCAAAGTAAAGATATTATCTTGGAGCATATTTCTACCAAGGAGAAACTTGCAGATATCTTTACCAAACCTCTTCCTAAGACCACTTTTGAGTATCTTATAAGTCAATTGGGGGTTGTCCCTCTTCATGAAGTCAGTTGAGCATGATGTTGATTGCATTGGTCCTTGATTTACTTGCAGAATTCTACATGGATTGATGAAGGAGTGGATGTATTCCACAGGAGGAGTATCAACATCACAGTGAGAGAAGAATTACATGTTTTACTTTCACTTTGGCATTGTTGTCAAAGGGGGAGAAGAATTATGTGAATTGGGAGAATAATTATGTGTCTAATTAAGTGAACCAGCAACAGGCTGAAGACACACAAAGCAAGATGAATATTTTGTAATGTAAAAAAGGATTCCTATTCACCAATCTCAGCAGCAATTAGAGGCATTGATATTTGTATTGCCATCAATGCCAAAGGAGGAGATTGTTGGCATTTGAATATTATTGGTATTTCGCATAGATATTGCATTAATGATATGTTGTCATTGATGTCAATTGAACCAGTAATGGTATTCATGATATTGCTGATATTATTGATTTTGATATTGGCTAGTAACTGGTAAAAGAGCTTTGTGGAACATGTTGTAAACCAGTGAACCGGTATAAAGGGTTAAACCTTTCTATGTAATGTAACCGGTAAAACCCTATCAGCTATTAAACCCTAACCAACCAAGTTTGTTAGTTTATTATCTAATAAGCGATAATGATGGAGACATGTGTGATCATTTGATTGAGTATATATTCAAATTATTTTGGTGCATTTGTTCTTGTCTAGGGAAAGAGCAAGAAGGAGCAAAGTGGATTGCATTTAATGTATAGCATGTGATGAGTTACAAAGTTCGATGAAGCGGTGATCATGGAGCGGTTGAAATTGTCTTGAACAATATGAAGAGATTGTCATGATTTCCAATGGTCAAGATTGTACCGACTTATTTATAATCTCGATGATGAGAATTATGTTTTTTTGTGTTACAAACCTAATTGACTTCTATTTAAGGTCGATGAAGTTATTTGTAAAGGTTGTTGGAAAGGTTGGTAGAAAACTTGTTGAGTGTTTAGTTGTCCAACCAGTGAATGGATCTGCACTTTGAGTGAAGGTGGATTGAAGGTTATAGAAGGATCTGATCAGGCAAAAGTAGTGCTATTCAGAATAGATCAACAAAACTGTTGTTTTCTAACAATTAAAGTAGAAGTTAAATCCCTTAACTGAGTGAGCTCTAACAAGCTTGGTTACTCATTAAATCCTCTAACAAGGTGGTCCATTAGCTTGGATTCTTAAATCCTCCAGTGAGGTTACTCTTAACAAGGTATTGTGCTTCTAACAAGGCAAACTTGTAAAATATTTTAACCAGGTGATTCCTACCTAGAATTAGTTCTTCACAGGACTTATTGTAAAGCTCTAACAGGCTTTGGCTCCTAATAAGGTGAACTTCAGAAGAGTTCAGATAGCTATCTTTGTGAGTCCCATCTCACCATGGTTTTTACCTATTTGGATTTTCCACGTATAAACATTTGTGTCAAGTGGTGAATGCTTTTGTGGTTATGACTTTACTTGTTGATATGGTTAATTCTAGATAAAGGATGTTAAGTAGAACAATTGAAGATGAATATGTTGAGTGATGTTTAACCATTGTTGATTTTTATAAAGATGTTGAGGTTGTTAATTTTTGAAGCTGTAATAATAGTTAAACTGGTCAATGTCAAGTATTCTTATGAGTATTGATCTTGATTGAGATATGATTACTTTATTTGAATGAGTTTAAGTTTGGGAACTTTGTTTCAGTTTTTCTATATACTGATTCATTGCCCCCCCCCCTTCTAAAAATTCTACCAGATACTTATTCTTTTATCATACAATCACATAGGAGTAGGTGGATAATTTTCCTTAAGAGGGAGATTAGTTCTATCTATGAGGGGAAGAACCTCATCTTGAACAATAATAGGAATGCCAAGTGTTGGTGATCTAGATTGACTTAAGGATAAGATCATAACATTATTCCATTTTTGATAAGATTGAAAAATAGCATCTCTCCTTGATGGAAGAGATTAAAATTGTTTAGGCCAAAATAGATCAATAAGAACACCAAGGCTTCTTTCGGATGGACAAAATAAGCTATGGTTCATGGTTATAATTTCTCCATTGTGAGGAAATTTAAGACACTTGTATATAGGAGAATAAATAGACTTCATGGAAGATAGCCAAGGATATCCCAACTTCACATAGAATTGCTCTGAAGATGGTATGATAACAAAGTCAACATCCATGGATTTAGCATGAACCTCAGCAGGATGGTGATAGAACCAATGGTAGGACAAGATAAGCCATCAAATAACTTCACAACCACATTAGAAGCATCATGTTTTGGTTTATGCAATCGTAAAGTGAAAAGATACTCTTCAGTTATGACATTAACCATGCAAGAAGGATCAATCAGGGCACCACAGCAAGGGATATCCTCAACCTTCACAACTATGTATAAAGAGAAAATGGGTTCTCTAATGGTCTAGCTAGGGTCTAATGTAATATATGGATCCTTAGGAAAATCATGTATTTCTAGCATATTAACCAAGTTCGGAGCCATAGAGGTGAATTCTTCAAAACTGAGAGAATTAGGCACAATCTCAATAACGTTAGAGGTAATAGATGGCAAGGGATCAATGAAAATATTAATATTTTGATTAGGAGGTGAAACTAATTTATTCCATTTATCATTCACACCTTCCATAGATATAGTACTATTATCAATCAAGTCTTTAACCTTATTTTTCAATGCAAAACATTTCTCAGTATCATGACTAGGTTGATGATGAAATTGGAAAAATGAATTATTATCAAAATAAGGAGATGCAAGTTTGGAAGGATCAATTTTTTTTCTAGGAGGAATTTTGATAACATTTTTGTGAAACAACTGGGATAAATACTATGTAAAGATTCATTCAAAGGAGTAAATTGTCTTTCTCTTTAGAAGAATTTGGAAATAGAAGGAACACCTATTGTAGCATTCACATGATTGTTGTTGATTGTATCATTGAGCTTGATGAAGATTTTTGTTGGTTTGAACTTTTAAAATAGTTTCTAAACACTCTCCCCCTTATCACTCAGACCCAGAGGAGTGGATTGCTCCATTTGACTCACAACCAGTTGATAATTGTGGAGTGTTGCACACAACTACGAAAAGGAAGTAAACTTAGACAAAAGAAGCTTTTGCCTTATATCTTTTTGTAAATTAGAAATAAAAATTCTTTGAATATCATTATTAGGAACATGAAAAGAAATTTGAGCACATAAATTCTTATATCTACCAATGAAATCAGTCGCTTTTTCTTTAACACCTTATTTACAATGCATTAAAATAGTCAAAGTGATTTTAGGACCAATTTTGTTTTCAAATTGTTGGATGAAAGCTTTTTCTAGTTATTGAAAGGAAGTATACAATAAGAAGGTAAAGAGTAATACCATTGTAAGGCCTTATCTCTTAGTGTTCTTGTAAACAATTTTGCAAGCAAACGTTGGTCATAAGAAAAATTAGTACACAGGGTTTGAAATGTTTTGACATGCGTAAGAGGATCACCTTTTCCATAATAGAGTTCCAATTGAGAGATCTCCACATGTTTAGGTGTCCTGGCCTTAACAATATCAAGAGAAAGTGGGATCGTAACATCAAAGGTAGGCACACTAAATTTGGATTAACTCATAGAAGCAATTTGTTGTTGTAAGGAAGACATGGTTTGAGAAATATTGTTGATTGTCATATCAGTAGAAGAATTGATGTTAGACATAGGCAATTGAGAAGGTGGTGTGATGTTATTAAAAGAAGGCATGGACTAAGAATAAGGTGGTGGGACATTATGATAAGTATGCATTAGTGATGATTGGGTAGGAAAAGAGATACTTAAAGGAGGATTAAAGTTGTTGAAATAAGTGTCCCCTTGTGTCACATTGATTGATTGAGGAATAATAGGAACACTCATCAAAGACATAAGTAAAGATGGAGGATTAAATGAAGAAGAGGGATTTCTCCCATGTCTTATGGTTGTAGGAATAACATTTTGAGTTGAACTAGCCATGATGTTAGATGTGAAGGTAGGAATGCTAGTCATACCATTAGTCAAAAGAATAGAGGAATTGATTTGTGTTGAAGGTTATGAGTAACCTAGGGTTTCAGCATAACTCCTGATAGGAATGATATAAGAATCAATAATATGTGCAATGCCACACAATATATCAATTCCATTATTATCACTTTGAGTCATGGGTTTAAGGCCTTCAATTAATTGAAGAGCTTCACTATTAGGGTATTCTTGGGACATCCATTATTGAAAGTGATCAAATTGATTATCTGATGTAAAAAATTGATATAAAGAAACCCTAGTTAAAGCTTCTTCTTTGTCATGAGATCCATCAATGGAGTGAATAGGCACATGATTAAGATGGGAAGAATTAGCATGATCCTCATTAAAGAAGTCACCCTAATTAGGCTCCATCTCCTCGGTAATTAAACCTTGATAAGCCTTAATTCTAATGCTTCGGTTTAACAGGGATAGGATAGGTAGGACTTCTTGTTCACCAAATCTAGTTAACCCAAGTTCACCTAAAATCTTTCTATGAAGTGGCCAATTTCAATCTATGAAATGCATTAGGACTTGGACAAAATAACATACGACCCTAATTGATCCTCCTACACTTCAGGTTTTGCTAGACCTAGGGGTGACACCCTTTTGATGCATAGAATTAAACACATTATAGACATATGACAACATCAAACAATAAGCAGATAGAACAATTCACAAGCTCAACAAGTTAGGAAAACCACAATGGATTGGTTGGATTTGTATAAGCAATAGATCAATAAGAGCTTGGAATGAATAGAACACAACCACTAAACATGAAGGGAAATAGATTTTCTTTAAATTTGAATGGACCTGAAAATATCCCCAAATTCCTCAAAGACCAGTGCCTTGTTCATTGGGCATGGAGTCACACACAAAACTAAAAATGCAAATCTTAGCTACAAATTTGTTCTCCTTATAAAATATTCCTACATCAATACCTCATATTAATGCATTACTCACTTCATTCAAAAAATTATCAGATCTTGGATACATATTCCATTATTTATGACTGATTACAAAATTTAAAACCTTCACATAAGGATGCCTACAAACAATCATAACAATCTCCTAGAGATGATAGATTCCAGCCTCCTTGAGAATTCAATTTGTAATAATGAAATACATGCCGAGAGATAATCTTGTGTAAAATTTACTCATGCCTAACATAAGTAAAACCTACAACTAGAAAACCATCTGCAATACAGAAATGTAGTTCTATATCCTAAAAAAGAACCAAAGAGTTTTACAAACATGGGTCAAGAAATTCAGAACTGGAAACCATGAAATTTGGAGCGTTTCTCCAAAAATCTGGAACCCTTACAATTGAGAATAAATGGGAATATGAAGGAGGTGGGAAAAGATCAGAATGCACCAGAGATTGCCAAGTGTCCCTTTTTCCCTAACTGCAAAAATATCTCCTTTTCTTCCCATGCAAAATTCTCTCAAAATATCTCATGTTTGTTGAAACAAACTACATGACTAAATTTTTCATCTCGAGAGCTTTCTGATGATATATAATACTTGCCATTTTTGGTAAAAAATACCAATGGGCGAATTAATTTTTTTTATGCAGGCCATCATTTAAATTTTTTAATTTTACCTATAGTCTGAACTATGCATTTAATGTTGATTTTTTGGCCTGATTTTTGACAAAGCGACGTGTCCACCACTTCACCGCCTGCCAGCTCATCGGTCGTTGGTTCACAATGGTTAACCTTTGAGAACCTTCGCTTTGCAGATTAGTGACAACCATTGATCGTCCTTGAACATGCTCGATCTTTAATCCACCATTTTCTACAATGCGATATAGCGACCATCGTCCAATCGCCTCAAACCTGCTCACCAATTAACTCATTCTTTCACTGCAAAACTCACTCACCTCAGGAATTGTGCACATGTGAGGTCTACCTGGTCGCCAGCTAGCTCAATGGTCACCTCAAGATTGTGCACGCACATGTGGGGTCCACTGAGCACCCATCCGGCACCTTGCATCAAAATACCAAAATTTCCCCGCCCAACCAATGTGGGATAATAGCCTTTTGCCTAGCATTATATTTTCTTGAAAGTTTCCTACTGATTGCATCTGCTTGGAAGTTTCTAATATCTTTCTTGTTTTATACATGGGGGGAGAGGATGGTTATACACCTGCCATTTACATTTTCTCTGAGAGATTTTAATTCCATTCTCCAACACCACGGCAAGGAGAACATTGCTTTGCCTGGAGTTTTTAATTCTTTTTCCATCACTACGTTGCCTGCTGCAAACCTGCTAATTGCACTTTTTTTAAAGATTTTTTAACTTTTAACACAACATTTCATTAATTTTAAAGTTTAATGGGCTTTACCCATACCGCAGAGGAGGAGAATGGTTGGTTTACACGTGCAAGCTTGAAACATTTTATAACGCCCCTCCTCCACCTTCTATGCCACACTCCAGGAGCTCTACATAGGGAGGAGAATACTGGTTCTAAACCATCCAATTGTATTTACTTTGGAGTGTCTCTACCACTTCATTTTCCACGTGGGAGGAGAGATATTTACGAGTTTTACTTATGCCAAATATATTTGTAGAAGACTTAAACACACTTACAACCACGCAAGGGAGGACATGGGCATTAAAGTTTCCATGTTGCACTTGCTGAACGTCTACAAAACCTGCTCCATTTTCATCCTGGTGCAGAGGGACGACTAGAAATTTACAACATGCCAAAAGCATTTGCTACTACTTGCAATTTGCTGAAAGTTTCTAATGTCTTCCCTCAGTCTGCAGCCACGCAGGGTGATTTCATTTTTTGGCATAGAAAGTCAAAACCAGTGCAAACTATGGGCAATTACAACTTTGGCACATGAATTGCAAAGAGGAGTTGCTGAAGTAATTTGGCCAATTAGATTTGCCAGTAGTTTTGGTTAATCAATTTTACCAGCATCAAGTTTCAGATTCCATTCTTGTACAACCTCAAATACTATTTTTCCTTGATCATGAATACACCTTCTTGTTATATCTTGTTCAATGGTATTGCCTCCATGTGTTTTCTCCCACAAAAAATGAATACCTTCTCCAATAGAACCTTGAAAAGGAAATAACTGTGGACATTGAGCTCCCATTTTCAAAGGCAATTTGTTCATCTTTTCCCAACAATTGTCCATCAATAAGAACCTCGAAAAACCTTATATTTTGAAGATTTACAATTGCCGAGGCAACATTTCTATATATTCTAAAAGAATTTAAAGTAGCACCATCTTCTTTAATTTCCATACCTTTATGCATCATGATGCCACGTACTAAGAATATTTTTGCCATAGAACCAACACTGCAAAGGCATGAGCTAGGTCGAGCCCCAAAGTGGGTCCGACTAAAAAAAATCATTTTCATACAATTGACTGTTGAAAACACCTCAATAACCTTGAACATGCCTCTGGAATCGATAAGCATGGTTTTTTTATCATTAAACTAAGTTTTGCAACTTTCAGGTGCTTGCGCCACATTTTCACATTTAATCCCAAAGATGTAATTTTCAAACTAGTCAAAACATCTTTCTGGACTTCGCAAACTGACAGACGTACTGTCTGATATATAATAATTCACTCTGCCAAGTCATTTCTCAAGACGAATCTCGAGTGAAGAAATATTAATGGTCAAAGATGACCAACTGGCTCTATCAGCACTCTGAACTTGATAAAATCAATGTGCAGGGACCACAAACTGCCTTTACTAAAAATATTAAATGATCTTCGTAGACCCTCAGATTTGGGGCATAAGTACATTGAAGTACAAAGAAGATTGTGGAATTCTCATTTCAACCAGAAGGCTGACTGGGTGCAAATAGTGAGCTCATGAAAATAGCAACTAAACGGATGTAGCAATGAAAGTGCAGAAAATTGAATAAAGTGGCTTAAGAGATCATCTTGGAAAACTGATCAAGCGGATTCATAAAGACCTGAAACTTGGCATGTTGACTCACATTTATACATAGCATTCAATTCACTTTGAATTTCAATATGATGATCAACCAGTCAACAGTTATAGGCACTCAAACTAGGCCACTTAATAAAATCCGCATTTGCACCTATGATGCACTTTTAGCTCACCCCTTGAAATGGGTACTTAATAAATTGATCCAAACTGAATTCTAAAAGTTGCAAAATAGCATAGGCCAAATGAAAGGTGTAGGACACATTTCCCAGACCTTTCTCTTTGATGATCAACTGGCTCTATTTTGCATGCCCTCAAAGTACCTATTAGGTTGATTCATTAGGTGGTCCTTTGAAAGTGCAGAGCAAAATTTCAAAATGGGCCTCAAAACTTGACTCAAATTTAATGAGTCCCAATAGGATTAATAGTGGTAAAACTCATGCACTAGAGGGAAAATTTTGAATTTTGAATTGTGAAACAATTTTTACAAAATTGAGTAATGCAAAATTCAAGAAAATAATAATTACATAATTTGAACTTTGTTGGAGAAAGGGAATGAAACAATTTTAAAAAATGAAAGGAAATTGGAATTAATTAAAATTAGGGCCAAGGGAATACTTAGTTTTTAAATCAGAATTTTTAAAATCAGGGCAAACTATAATTAACCTCTTAATTTTCAATTTTTCCTTGAAAGTTGAAATGTTTTAATTTTGAAGGTATTTCTGATTCTAGAGGGATCAAAAATAAATAAAATCAGCCAATCTTCCAGATTAGGATATTAAATACAATCATAACAGTCTCCTGAAATTTCAGAAAAAAAGTTAAGGACCGTGGCGGGAATACACATGGTCCGACCAACTTTTTTTGGAATTTTTGAGGTTGGATATTATGATGATTTTAAATCTAACCCCAAAACATTGGCAAATTTTATGATCTCTATATGCGTGAAATGAAGGCGCAAATGTGAAAATAGGACCCTATTAGGGTTTTGAAGAAAAAAAGGAATTGAATTGCAATTTTGAAAAGGGTCAAGCCTAATGGATAGGGACACCTTTGAAAATGTTTAGAAATCTAAATGTAAATGAAATTGATTTGAAATTCACATAAAATCCAATTAATTTTAAAAATTAGGGTTTGATGACCTAACCACTTAATTTTGAATTTTGGAATTTTTGAAAAAGGGGGGAAATTAAAAATTTGAATAGTAGGAATGAAGACAAATCTGAGAACAATCAGAAATCTAAAAATTAAATGGAAATCCAATTTTTGCACAAGTTCAAGATGTTTTTTGAAGATTAGGGTTTTAACAAGTAACCTCTAAATTTTGTAAATTGTAATTGAAAATTGAACAAGACAATGAGGAAATTCAATTTGACAATGAAAACAATTTTCAGATCTAAGATAACCACAAGCAATTTTTACAAATCACAAGTTCAATTTTAATTTTAAAAACTAGGGTTTTGAATGATTTAACCACTAAGTATGCAGAAAGTTGAAACTTGTAAATGAAAAAAAAGAAAGTTTGTTCAAAGGAAAGCATGCAAGATGTTGGGTTCACCAAAATGTAATGGTGGGAAAATGGTGAATGATAAATCAAGGACACTACCCTTTCCCGTAAAGAGATGAGAATTTCGCTATCGATTACCATTCAAGCACTTTTCACCATTACATTAGGAAGAGGAAAAGATAATTGACTACATTCAATTTCTCCAAACAAAGATGGTAGATTGAATTCTGAATGAATTAGGAATGTTAAGTTGATCCCTTCTTCCTTTTTTGATATGGAAAGGAAATTGATTATGTTATGTAGTGCAAAAGTGACAAAAAATTGATTATAACTTAAGATCGGAATATGGGATGAAGCTATGCACCTGGATCTAGTAGTAAAATGTCGTGACAAAGTCACCCTACCAATTTTAGGAAAAGTTGTCTGGATCGTGGTGGGAATTTACACGGTCCTCCAAAAAATCATGAAATCAAAAGGGTTTTTTCGCCTCTACAAATGAAGCCTGAATTCAAAATTATAGTTGCACACTTGCAAACTACACATAGAATAGAGAGGAAAAGGGGTTGGGCTTGGGGGTTTACCTTTAGGTCAAACACCAGTTTTTGAATTAACCAAGTAATGAAAGAAAGTACTTGCAAGTAGATGTGAATGAAAGATTGAATTGTAAATCACCTCAAGGAAGGTTGTAGTAGCAATGTTGATAGAAATGCTTCTATGGAATTTAATGTTGAAATCAATCTCCTCTTCAATGGTTGAATCCTTGACTTGAATCAAACATCTATCCTTGAAGAGAGACTTGAGAATGCTCAATTCTTGAAAGGAATGCTTGAATGCTCTTGAATGCTTGATTGCTTATGCAACATGACCTTATCAAAATTCCACCTTCTGAACTTATGCAAATGAGAGGACCAATTCCCTCTTAAATATATGTAAGTGGATTTGATTTTCATCATGGGCCAACATTAGAGGAGTTTCTCGCCTGAGGAAAAACCCACAATGCATTCTCTAGGAAGGGTCCTGCCCCAAAATAAGGTAGGGACAGGGAACGTCACACCCCTGTCTTGGGAGGGCAAGGGTGTCATGCCCCTATCCTAGGAGGAAAAGGGTGCCATGCCCCTATCGTATCCCTTTCTCCATGGCAGAGTGTGGAAAGGGTGATGCAAAGGCCAAGAAAGAAGTTGTTTCCACAAGCTAAGAAATCTCTGATCTTTAGTCAGGCTAGAGGATTCAAATTTGCATGCGAGAGGACCCTAATATAGTCAAAACTTGATAGGGTCACAATTTTATGATACTACACACATATGCATGCATCCTCTGTGGGCTAATGGGTTTGATTTATGGCATGATGCTGATATTGTATGGCATTGTGTACCTCTAGGATCATGTCATAGGTTGTGGTAGATATAATGGAGTTGATAGATCATTAGATTGATCACATATGCACAACTCAACCACTAAATAGTGAAGATTAGAGCTTTGGTTATGGACTGACAAACAATATGGACCTGAGATCCATGACTCAAGGGGAGTTGATAGCCATGTTTTCTGACTAAGTATCAGACATGTTGGACACAAAGGTGTTAGGCCCAATATAGAAAGCTAATCTACTAAGAGCGGAGGGGTGAATCAGTACTCCAAAACTTTTCTTTTGTAATAACCTTACTATTATGCATAAATAGAATAGTGTAGTAACATAAAATAAAACTATAATCAACAGATAATATTCATACATGATTCACTCCATAACACATATAATTTGGTCACGCAGAAACTCTTGGTTAGAGAGAAAAACTGGAGTGAGGATGGCACCCACAACTTCACTACTACAATAATAAAGAATGCTCGGTTAGAGCTACATTTAGCTATTTCTGATAGCTTACCCTGTTAGGAGTATTAAGATCAGTTAGATCTACCTTACTAAAGGATTTGTACAACACTATATAAGTGTAGCACCTGGTTAAAGGATTTACAATTTATAGACTTGGTTAGAGTCTTTTACCCTGTTAAAGGTTTCTCTTACAACTTCAAAATATTACAATATAATCATTACAAATATCTGCAACTTTACATCTAAAATGCTAAAGCAGATTCTATGTGCTCTGAATAGGATTACCTAGCTTGTAGCATACCTTAGTAACCCATAATGAAACTCAGTAAACCCTTCTGTTTACACTATTCTTTGATTGTTCATTGATAACCTTCTTGGTGACCTCTCTATGTCTCTGTAACAGTCTTCCTTCATGCATACACAATGCTATCTCATTGCATCTCTTATCACATCATATCATGTCATATCTCTAACCCTAGAATCATGCTATATATATAGATTTCTTACAGCGGTGATCTAATTCATTGCTTCGATCTTACAAAAAGATTCTTCGATTAAACAAAATATCTCATAGGTTAGATTGATCTTGTAATCATACACAATCTCCTAGTGCAATTTCCAATGCAAAAACGGTTAGATGTGCCTCGATCTTGTAACACGGTTTCATGTGCATGTCCAAGTTCAATGTATCTAGTAAGAAATTTTACTCGGTGAATATCAACTTGGTGAGTTAATTATACCACTCGGTAGCCATGAACCTTGACTCGGTAAACAACTTGGTGAATACTATGTTTTGTGACTGCTTTCTTCAGTAATCGACTAGACTGTTCATACCGACTTCTCTGTGTGTACCGACTGCATGATTCAGTAATACTAACTGACTAGAATATAGTATTTCTTTGGATATGAAACTAATGGCAATTTGATAAGTAGTAACAATCTCCCCTTTTGACATTAGTTGAGATGTTTGACAAAAACTACTTACAAAGTCATAACTGAAAAATATATACTTGACAAAATGACTATACTTGACAATATGTACAATAGTCAATAGTATATGCAGATATACTCCCCTTATCATTATCCTATACATAACTCTGAATTTTGCATGTTCGGTTCGATTCTGTACTGTACTTGTGTGCTCTGAATGCTCTGTATATTCTGCTTGGTAGACTCCCCTTGTATACAATACTCAAAATTGTGTTATCAAAACTATACTATTCTCCAAGTGTAGAATTACTCCCCCTTTGCTAGGCTTTCCTCTCCTGTGTAGTAACATAATATTACTCCCCCTTTTTGACCAACATTAAAAACTTAATGTGCATTTGGAGGCGGTAACTGATAAAAAATAGTCTTATACTTGGTCTGGGCGTCAGTGAGGGCGACTGAGAGTGAGTCCTTGAGACTTTCCATTAATGAGTTATGTGCTTGAGTATCAGATAAGAGTGATATCAAGCCATCAAGAGTGCTTCCCTCTTGGGTAGTTGATAAGCTTGTAGCTTGATTAAGCTGCTCTTGGACTGATGAGAGATAAGGAAGGAATAATGTTTGAAGGATCATTATATCCATCCTAATTTTATGCTCTTCATTCCTTAGTTCTAACTATTGAGCCATGAGCTGTTGTAGCTTTTTGTGAAAAGTCTGAACAGAATTAGGCTCAGTGGTCAACTTGGAGGAGAGATCAGTGATCTCTTTCTCAATTGCATCAATTTTATTTTTGATGTCTTTAATAAATAAAGAGAATGTACACAATTTCTGGAATAAATAAAGAATGTGCTTGAGTTGAGGGGTCAACTCAGCAATGAATTTGATAATTTTTACCTTGCCAACAGCAATTGATTTTTGGACTTCCTCTATCATTTTTGTTGTGAGCTCTTTATCCTTGAGCTTTCTTAGGTATTCAGATGCATCAACTCTAGATGTTTCAATCTAATTAAGGAGTTCATCCAACTGAATATGGATGGCTGCATCGGTTGACACTGTCGCTAATGGTAGCATTTGTATGAGTTGTGTCCTAACCTTTTGAAGTACCTTATTCTTTTTCTGTATTGCCAGTTGTTTCTCCTATTCGGCCTTTGCTTTGCATAGTTCACCGAATTCAGTGAGTGCTTGCCATTTTAATTTGGAGACGTCGACATTGGGTAACACGATCAGTTTAGATAAGTCAAATTTAAAACCATGCTTTCTCACCTTTTTCTCTTTTCCTTTTGTCTAGGGCACTAAGACAAGTGCTTGTGAGGCTTGCTGTCCCTCGGTAGGTTGCTCGATAGATGAAACACTTTGCACTATTCCTGTAGTAGTTGCAATGTCTTTGGATGGCTCAATGCTAGGGGTCTCTATTGTAATATTTGTTGTGCTTGTCTGTCCCTGAGATGATTGATCTTTTGTTGTGTCCGCTGTAGCTTCAAACTTGTTACCTGTATCTTCTACAGCTTCAGATTTGTTACCTTCGGTAGCTTGTTTGGTGTCCTTGGGGGCTTCAGTTGGTACTCTTCACTTCACCGGTAGATAAGGTTGAACTTGTTCTAAGACTGATTCACTAGACACAAGTTTTGCATAAGTGGTGCCTTCAATCATTTCTTGCTCCGGTGCGGCTCCATCCATTACATCTTCATCAATTTGTATTGTGTCAACCGAGTCTGGACCTTTCTCGGTGACATCTAGATCTTGCTCGGTGACATCAACAATTTCAATTTGAGATTGTTCACCGACATCCTTTTGTTTGAAGATCTCCTGCCACTAGGCCTTTGTCTCATTCTCCACATCAATAAATAGCCCATTCATCAATTTTAAGGCTCTCTGTTTCATTAGAAATTTTGAATTGTATGTGGACAAATGCTCCTTGATTTCAGCTACGGACATATCTGGAAATAAGTGGACAAGACTTCCTTCTCTTATTTGCCTCTCTGAATCCATTGCATATTTCCATCTATTATCAATATGTGAGTAGAGTTCACTTGGAAGTGACTTTTCTAGTTCCAATGGTGCTAACCGAAATTTCAGAAGTGTACATATGACAGCTTCTTCAATCTTTCATTTCTCATCATTGTTCCTAAACTCATACTTAACATATCTGAATCCTGCAAATCCACTGTATTCCTTAAGATTGGCACAAAAGTTTTCAACACTGTGAATGTTTGCCTTTTTGCTCTTCACAATCTGGAATTTGTTAGCATCATCAGACTCTATATCAGTCGACTCTTTTGCCAAAATGGGTCTCCGAGTAGATTTTTTGTAAGTCTTTGTTACCTTAGGAGCAGCAACAGTCTTTTGTTTCTTCCTCGGTGATGCAGCTGATGCTCTATTGTTGGGTCTCTTTGTTGGTGGAGTCGGTAGGGCCTTTGTAATGTCCTATTTCTTTCTTTTTAGAACTTTTCCCTTTGGCAACTCTGTGCTCAATGTTATTGTAGCCTCCTGTACTTTTGATTCTTCCCCGATAATGGTAAGATTGCCTTTGACAGGTGTAGATGAGGATTCTTCTCCTAATTTCTCAGATAAAGCTTTTATCATCTTTGTTGCTTTCCTTGTAGCCTTAGGAACTACAATGCTCATTTTTACTTTCTCCTTTACCTCTTCATAGGTTCCATACCTTAGTTCAGTTGTATCCCTTGGAAATGATAGGTAGGCATTAATTTGTTGTTGTGTGATGTCATAATCAATTTCATAACCCATTGGTTGCAATGACTGAATCCTCGGTTCAACAGCATTTACATAGGAGTAATCAGTGTCGACTTCAAAACAAATATTGTCCTTGTATTTTTCAACTAGCTGTGGTGGGATCCTGTACCTATTGTGCATTTTCTCTTGGAATTTGCTAAAGTAATCATCCATGACATCATTAAAGTTATCTCCTAACTTCTTGATGTAATCATTGATCTGATGGGTGATAGGTTGGTGTAGCTCCCATACTACTTTACCGACTGAGGGAAAGAACTTTTCAAAATAGAAAAACATACATACAAGTAGTGAACCGAACTTGAGTGTGTTTGCCGAGTTGTTCTTCTTCGGCTTCCTTATTATGTTCAGGTTCTCAAATAAGTTCTTTAGTAGTACTTCACACAAGTCTACTTTCATTCCCTTCTTTACTATTTTGTAGGCCAAGTCCACTGCAGCACATGGTACACTGTTTTCCCTTGCAGATTGGAAGAAATAGTAACCAATGACTCTGATTGCAAATTTCAGCTCAACATCAGTGACATTATTCAATTTTAGTCCTCGGTAATCAGATTCTACTCTGGTTAGACTGATTAGCTCCTTTTGTGATATCATTTTTTGTACACGAGCATGATCGTAGATGGGATATTCAGTGATCAGGTGAATGACTTCCTTCGTGATCTTGAATGGTTGCTCTTGTAGCCACATGAAATCCTCATGTACTCTACTTAATACAAACTTAACCCATTGGGGTTTGAACACATGAGGATAGACTAGGGCTTCAGTTAATCCCTTGATTCTGATATGTTCAAATTTACTATCCAGTTTGCCGTCAGTGCACAGTTCATCATATGTGTTACTAATCTCTACATGACTGAGTTCCTCAACACGGCACTTGGTAAAGAATCTGACATCTTCTACCAATAAGACTCAATCTGGGATGAGTGAAAATGTAGTTTTATCATCCAGTTCTGAGGTGACTTTAGGAGTTAGGGAATACTTCAGAGATGGCTTCTCCACATTTTGGACAACTACAGGGTCTTGGATCTTGGGCGCCATGGTAGATCTCGTGTAAAAATTTGACAGGTTATCCTTAGGGTTTACAAGTAGCTTACTCTTCACTCAGTAGACACTAGCAATTTGACTAGATCAGAAACCAGCTAAACAGTGTGAATAGATTGATGTAAATACCTTGAAAATTCACTCTGAATGAAATTTGGTCGCTTTGATTCGCTCTGCTCTGCTTCTCGAAAACTTGGGTGAATTAAAATGACCGCGAAAATACTTTTAAGTACTCAAAAATACCTTATCGAGCTCCATGCAAGTTAGGTCATGGTATTAAATGCACTCAGTTCACCTTTTACTGATTTACTTCATTTTCTCTTTCACCAAGTATTCAACTTTGCTTTGTTAACCGACTTTATAGGTTTCTTGTATACACTGACTTGACAGGTTTCCTGTATAGTTTACTAACTGACTAATTGTATCTTAACTATGCAGATTTTGAATTCTTGTTCATAATAAAATAGGAACTGTTATGATTTAACTTTTAAAGAATGCAGTCCCTTCATACCTTTTCTTGGCTAATTTGAACTAGGTGCACCTAACTCGGTAGGTAAGGTGCTTTCTTCATTAGACATAATTTATTTCTTTTTCCAAATCATCTTGAATTTTTCTTTTATCTCCTCAGTGTCTCTTCTCAGTTGATCTCTGCAATCTCCAGCTAAATGTCTAGCTTTGTGACAATGAAAACATGCCATACCGGGATTTCTCCATGATCTCCGATTGTTCATTCCAAACCTTATAAAATAGTTGGCACTTATATGTCCATATCTTCCACAACATTCACACCATATCCTCGTATTGTAATCCCATGGTACTGCTGCATATTGTCGATGAGAATCTGTGTGAGTTTGGTAACCTCCAGTGTTTTCTCGGTGTGGATACTTCATGTAGTTCTTTTGCTTAAACTAGCATCTCTCAATACTATGTCCATATCTATTGCATTTTTTACAAAACCCTTTGAATTTTGCCTTCTGATGGTTGTTAACAGACTTTGTTCTACATTGATTAGGTATGTGACCATATTTATTGCAATTATAACAATATCCATTGGACTTAGAGATATTCGGTTGCTTACCTTTTTTGATCTGGCATATGTTCATAGTATGACCTTGATTTCCACAGTAGTAGCAAATAGGCTTCTTCCTTTTGATGTTATTTTTTTTTTTAGCTTGTTTTGATTATTCTCCTTTCTCGGTAGTATTATTCCCTTTCTTGGTAGAGTCTTTTCCTATGTAACTGAGTCCTCCATCTTTGTAGAGTCTTCTTGTATTCAGTTGCTCATCCAACATCTTTGATGCTTCATAACTCTTCTCCAATGATTCTTTGGATTTCTTTTCTATTTCAAGTTCACCAGTCAACCTTGATACTTCAAGTTTCAATGATTGATTTTCATCATTCTTCAGAATTGCTTCATGATGAGCATAACCTAGTTGATCTGTCATATTTTGTTGAATACCAATTAACCTCATGATTTCATCATCCTTATCAGATACTAGAGCTTCAAGTTGTTGTTTCTCTCTTTGTAGATCTCTTCCTTTATCCTCAGCTCTCCTTAATGCATCTAGATTTTTAGTCATTTGTGTACTAAAATGTTCATGTTCAATTTTCATTGCTTTTAGTTGATCAGCCAATGCTTTGTTCTTTTCTTTCAACATTCCAATCATTTCTTCAGTTTCTTTAGATATACTATTCTCAGATGATGTCCCAATTTTTTCCACTAGCTCTTGAGAATCCTACAAGTCATCAGATAATCTTCTCCTTACTTTCAGAGATTTTTGTATTTGCCTCTGCATGTCTGCAATCACTTGATTTGCATTATCTAGCTCTTCTTGAAGATGCACAATTCTCTGATATTGTTTGTAGCCTTCCATTGCTAAGATCTTTCCCTTCAGGTGGTTAAACCCTTTTCCAAGATTCAAGCTCTAATACCAATTGTTAGGCCCAATATAGAAAGCTAATGTACTGAGAGGGGAGGGGTGAATCAGTACTCCAAAACTTTTCTTTTGTAATAACCTATAGTGGGGAGGGGTGAATCAGGGGAGGGGTGAATCAGTACTTCACTATGCATAAACAGAATAGTGAAGTAACATAAAATAAAACTATAATCAACAGATAACATTCATACATGATTCACTCCATAACACATATATTTTGGTCACACAGAAACTCTTGGTTAGAGAGAAAAACTATAGTGGGGATGGCACCCAGAACTTCACTACTGCAATAATAAAGAATTCTCGGTTAGAGCTACATTTAGCTATTTATGATAGCTTACCCTATTAGGAGTATTAAGATCAGTTAGATCTACCTTACTAAAGGATTTGTACACACTATATAAGTGTAGCACCTGGTTAAAGGATTTACAATTTATAGACTTGGTTAGAGTCTTTTACCTTGTTAAAGGTTTCTCTTACAACTTAAAAATATTACAATATAATCATTACAAATATCTACAACTTTACATCTGAAATGCTAAAGTAGATTCTATGTGCTCTGAATAAGATTACCTAGCTTGTAGCATACCTCGATAACCCATAATGAAACTCGGTAAACCCTTCTGTTTACACTGTTCTTTGACTACTCACTAATAACCTTCTTGGTGACCTCTCTGTGTCTCTGTAACAGTCTTCCTTCATGCATACACACTGCTATCTCATTGCATCTCTTATCACATCATATCATGTCATATCTCTAACCCTAGAATCATTTTGTATATATAGATCTCTTACAGCGGTGATCTGATTCATTGCTTCAATCTTACAAAAGATTCTTCGATTAAACAAAATATCTCATAGGCTAGATTGATCTTGTAATCATACACAATCTCCTAGTGCAATTTCCAATGCAAAAAATGGTTAGATGTGCCTCGATCTTGTAACATGTTTTCATGTGCATGTCCAGGTTCAATGTATCTAGTAAGATGTTTTACTCTGTGAATATCAACTCGGTGAGTTAATTATACCACTCGGTAGCTATGAACCTTTACTCGGTAAAGAGCTTGGTGAATAGTATGTTCTATGACTACTTTCTTCAGTAACTGACTAGACTATTCATACTGACTTCTCTGTGTGTACTAACTGCATGATTCGGTAATACTAACTGACTAGAATATAGTATGACTTTGGATATGAAACTAATGGAAATTTGATAAGTAGTAACAAAAGGGTGTGCAGTGTTTGTGACTATACCGGAATGTTTGTGTCTTTGGAGGTATCTAGGATTGTGAGATATTTGAATGCTTATTCAATTGAAACCACAATCGGATCACCAGGAGTGTTGCTTGCTAAGAGGGAAAGTTGCCTGCACAAGATAACATGCATTTGGTATTGAAAGAGATACAATTGGTATCACTATTAGCCTAAACACTTGATATAAGAATTTTGAGGTCAGAATGACTTTTGCATATCAAGGGGAGAAAAGTCTGTCAATGCCTGGTAGACACAAGGAGGAGAGAAACCCCGAAATTGCCCTTTTCCATTTTTGTCAAATGGGGAGAGAGATTTTATAGTGTGCCACATAATACATATATGAGGATCCTTATATCACACAAAGGGGGAGAAATATTATGTAGTATGCCAGATACTACATGTATTGACATCAATGCCAAAGGGGGAGATTGTTGGCATTGTGTTGTCATTGATGTCAACCAGTATAGGATGGAAACCAGTATGGGAAAGGTATGTCCAATAATGTCATTGATGCATACCTGATGTGATGTCTTTCATGTCACCTAGCTTAGTAGGCCACTAGTAAAGGAGAGAATGTCACTTAGCATAATGGCCATTGGAGTCATCATTACATAGGTTAGTGTTTGACTTGGGTTAAAGATATGGACATGAGACTAGTATGATATAACAACCAGTAAATGATGATATTTGTAAGTGGGAAAGATGTTGGGATGTTGATTGTGATGAAGAGGAGGAATATAACCAAAATCACATCAACACCAGAGGTCAAGTATGTGCAAGCCACCGATATCTTGTGTGGATAAGATATAGTAGGACTCCTATTGGATAAATATATAGTCACCATTTGAATAGATGAATGATAGTGAATGTGGCCCAACCAAATCTCATCTACCTATTTGAAGATATGTTACTCAAACAAGGAAGCCACATTGGTGCATTGCAGGATGCAGATGATAAGGATACACTCCCACTAGTAAGATGGGATTATCTCCTATTATGCATGGAATGCATCATAGTCCTCCCAGATAGGAGAGAAGAGTAGAAGGTAGGTGATCGAAGGCTCACACTGGATGAACTGGTGAAACACTAAGTTTTCTTAGGTGCATGAGATCAAGGTTAAGCACTAGATAAGTGAGGTAGACATGATGAGTTGTCAGTACAAAGATCGGAGGATATGGTTGTCACTTTGATAAAAATGTTAATAGAAGAATTGGTCTATTGATGAATAAGGAAAGGTTGAGCAGTTTTAGACAGAGGATTTTGTTAGAATGTAGATGGAGTTTTGTGCCATCAGTGTGTATGGTATCTTACCAGTATACATGCAGAAGATACTACTGGTATAAATGTAAACCAGTAAGCAGACATGTGCAGCAATGAAAGGCTCCCATCTATTAAAGATATGCATAAGGTAGGTTAGCAAGTGTGCTAACCAATTAAGCGTTCCACTAGAAGAGAAGCAGAGTGCAAGGTTGAAAGAAGACCGATTAGGGTATAACTGGCAGGGTCTGTGAACCAGTAGATGAACCTAGTTGTGTGGTTGGTCAGTGATCCTATCCAAACCTTCTTAACTAGCCCAACAAAGGTGAATTCCAAAAAAGGGGCCACTTGTAGGTGAAGTGGCATGCATACACAGGTTGGTAAAAGTATTGTCAGTGAGGTAGGTGGTGACTGGTCGACATCAATGTCGATAGCATGTCTCATGGGTCGAAGAGTAGAAGAGTGTGGCTTGATACTAATCAGAGGATAGAGATTAGATTTGATGACTTCATGATTGAGGCCAAGTGTGCATGTGTTGATCAGGGTAGGTGAATCTATATTCATGATCGCTTCATAGGTGTTGGAGAAGTTTATACTAAAGGAGTCATGTTTTCTAAACTTAGCAAACTTGTATTGGAAGTCGCACGAATGGAGGATTCTAATTGATCCATTATAGACGGTCAATCTCTAGATGGAAATCTGATAAGATTTGGTTTGTCTTGAGGTTTATGAAGAAACACGAACCACCTAAATTTTGAATTATTTTATGGTGGGAAGACTTTTTTATGAATATGCAAGTCAAAATTGATGAAAGTAGTTGTTGTTGAATGATAGAGTGGTGTTGTAGCATGAGAGATAAAATTAGTCAACTACTCAATGAGAATTAGAAAAGAGACTAAGTGTGTGAGTGAGAAATGAGTTGAAGAGTTCAACTAGTAATAGTGAAGTAACTAGTAGATGGTCATTGACTCTGACAGAGGAGTAAACCGGTTGTGACCAAACTGGTAGAGAAGAGTTGCAGAAGATTGTAGAAAAGGAAAGTTGAGAACCGATGTGAATCACATGGTAGACATCTGACTAAGCTATGAAGATAGATGGTGGATAGAAGCAATGTGGCAGAGAGAAAAGAGAACCGAAAAAGAGAAGAACCGAATAACAAGAAGAAGAGATTGACCTGGAGAAGGTGCAACAAATAGTAAGTTGCATCAAGGGATAGGGTTGAAGCTAAGAGGTGAGTAGAGAATTGGCAGAGAATTGAAAATAGGAGAACTAGTGGAGAGATTTGCATAGGAGTTACAAAGCCCATTTTGTAACAAGGATATTACTTTTGTAATTGATTATGTTCATTGAAGATCACTGAGTTGGATCTCAGTGTAGGGGTTGGTTCTCCTTGGGTTGGTGCCCTAAATTAGGGGTTGGTGCTCCTTGGGTTTGTGCCCTAAATATGGGGTTGTTTCTCCCTAGGTTGGTTCCCTAAACATTGTAATAAGATTTTCATTATGATGCTAGATTGGTGCAGTAGACTCTAGCAGCATTTCTCACCGAGGTTTTTTCCCATCTTGGGTTTTCCTCGTATATATTGGTATCATGTGATGTTCCCTTGTGTATGATTGCATTTTATTTTCTTGGTTTATCTTATCAATAGGCCTATTAGGTATTAGGATGTTAACCAGTACACATACTTAGATGATTAAGGGTTATGAAATTGGAAACCACTGATTCACACCCCCACTCTCAGTGGAATCTTGTGTCGAACATCTAGGATAGGGATTTCATGGTTGAGGGACCTTCCTAAGTTGTTGTAGTTAGAGGAAATGGTAAATATGCACCCATTCATCTTGAATTTGGATATGTGATGGCTTGTGCAACATTGACATTGGGCATTTTTTGGTATAGACTTCCTCTAGTGGATGGTAGGACTTGAAAATGAGAAACATTTGCATTGGATGGAGTGGTTTGCAGATATAGTGTGCTTAGATAAATTCTACTAGGAGATGGAATAATTTACCAAGGTGAATTGTTTCTATTTTTTCTTGCCTCCCATGTTTTACTTAGGTGGTTGTTCTCAGAGGGGAGGTTATGTTTTCTTATGCTATGGCTATGGCTCTTGGGCCCTATTTTGTCTATATCTTTTCAGGTTATTTTTTGTATCAGTCTAGAAAACTTATGGTTTCTATTTTATTAAGGACTATAGGATTGGTTTTTTTTGTCTTGTCTTCCTGAGTATGTCTACTAACTCTAGGAAATGAGTGGTCTTGGTTTGGGCACTATGAATTCATTTTTTGTAATGGTA
Source organism: Cryptomeria japonica (assembly GCF_030272615.1). Lineage (NCBI taxonomy): Eukaryota > Viridiplantae > Streptophyta > Pinopsida > Cupressales > Cupressaceae > Cryptomeria > Cryptomeria japonica. The sequence goes on along the minus strand of NC_081411.1, from coordinate 87,572,523 downwards.
TCAGTGCAAACTATGAATGGGTATTTGATATAAATATGTATGCAACACTTTTAAAAATATTATTAATATTTCTTGCAACCTCGAATGCATTTTGCAGATAAAAAAATTAATTTATTGTACCAATAAAATATAAATTACCACTATTGATGAAACTATCCATCCCTTATGAGTGAATTATAAATAATAATAGGAATGATTAATTACATGGATTTATGAGGTTGATACCACCTAAAAAACCCAACAAATCAATCAATATTTAAGCAAAAAAAGGAATAGATCACTTGTTGCTTGACTCTCTTTTAGTAGAGTTTGTCAAGCTTTACATATTTGATCTTGTTCATATTACAATGTTTTATGGAAGAGGGTTTGGTTCTAGTTAAGTTACTAGCAAGATTTGTTTATCTCTCTTCCATATCAAGTTCACTATTCAACAAGAATGCAAAGCATACAAGCTTGAGTGTATTTACAATGTAGGCTAAAGTTGAACGTATGCATTGTAAAATTGATGTCATATGTTTATATGGTGATTTGAATCTATGTGTTAATGTTGAGAGCACTGAATCCATCCTTGATTCACCAATTTTGGGGTGGATAAGGGTGTTGGGAATCCTTGTCCTATTGATTAAGGGCACTAGGAAGCCTTACCCATCCAAAAGGGCCCATTTTTAAATATGTTGGTGCCCAATTACTCCTAGTTGATTCCAAATCTTGATATCTTAATATGACCATTGTAGATTGGCCTAATTTATGAAATACCATAAGAACCCAATATAAGAGCATATTTTCAATTTATTTTCACATCCTACATCCACAACATTGAGCACTAATAAGTTCAACTACTAGTGCAGGAGCACCTAGGCCTTAGGCTTATAGTCCTTCCATAATTTTGGCTTGTACTGACCTTACCTAAGTCAAGTTCCTAATAAGGACTCTAGGAGGGTCCAAGGTGTGTGAGTAAAGTTTGTTTTGAGTCAAGTGTAAGCCTAGTTAAGTTAGATTTCTTTCTAGGCTTTCATCTTTGTGAATAGGTTATAGTTTGAGTAGTCGAAATGGCCTTCTTGTTGGTCAAAAGAGGCATGAATTGGTATGAGCATTGGAGAGGTTTATAATACTCTTAGGAATGCTTAAAAATTCATGAGTAATGACTTGAAATAGGTTGCTTAGGTTGGCAAGGCAAAATGTGGAAAGTTGAAAAAGTTGTCATGACAACTTTTGTCCTAAAAGAGCTTAGCGGTGGAGTTAGGGATAGCACAATGCCCTATAATGCCTCCACACATGGGGAAGACTATTTAAACCTCCTCGTACATGGTTACCAAGGTTGGAAGTTTGATTTTGTATGATTGACAATTTGAAACTACTCATTTTTGGACTGTTATCACTGTTTTTGGCTTATTTTGCTTAAAATGTGAATACAAATGTATTGAATCCATTGATCTAGAAATGGATTGAATCCATTGATCTAGTTTTGGATTGTATTTCTTTGGTGTGTTCCAATTTTTTTTTATTCATTTCATGCTTTATAGTTAGTGTGTGTTAGTACTTTCTTTGTTTTGTTTCCAATCAGCCAGTTTTGGCTTGTAAATAGCAATTTCATGTAAAATGGTTGCCCCATAAAATCCCTCTGTGCTACCATCACAACCTGTTGGGACATGGAAGGAAACCAATTTTATAGTGTAAATATGTAGGGAGGAGTATTGGAAGTGGATATTATTATGGCTACCACCTTTTTCTAGGCAATCCTAGGAGCAACCTCGCTAGAAAAGACAGGGTGAAAATTGAATGCATAGTACAGAGATGAACACGAAACCTTAGACAAATCATTTGGAGAGGTTACAGAGGTCCATAAAAAGTTTCCACTACAAGGAGAATCCTTGACAAGACCTTTAGATTCCCATTTCACTAAATTGATCAGTCATTGTCGGTTCAAGGCCTAGAAACCTAGCAAACCCTCATTTATGGGTTAGGGCATTGTACGACGAGTTGGAAGACTGAAACCAACAAAATCTCTTAGGGTTGGGTGAGTGTTTGAAGAAAAAAAAACTTTTTGCAGGGTCTTTTGGACCAATTCCCTCAAAACCCTCGAAAACCGGATTTTGGAGGCCTAATAGGGGCTCATTCCTTGTAGCCCTATTTCTAGGCAAATTGGTGAAATCGGTAAGGAAGAAAGTGAATGCCAAACCACAAATGGAAAAAAATGAATTCACTCCATGGTAAATTCCACCTCTACACCTCTTCAATGACTCACAATAGTATGGGGATGAAATTGACAAGTTGTTGTCAAGATAGCAAAATTGAGCATATGGAAGGCACTTTGTAATGGTAGGGTTCCTAGTCAAACACTTGTTGCAAACACCTAGAGATTGGAAAAGAGCAAGTCTTCGAAGAGATTGAGGAGGTCTTGGAGCATAGATAGACCTAGAGAGGTTGGTGGAATTGAGAAACACCAACTAGCTGAAGTGTGAGCAAGCTAGGCAGACCCTATCAAATTGGTATTAGAGCCTATAAGATTTGGGCCAGGTGACTAGATGTCCTCAGTGGAATCTATAGGAGACAACACCATGGTGACCAATCTAGAGTTGGCAAAGAAAGTGGATGATTAGGAGGAAGAGAATAGACTCCTGAAGGAAAAGTTGATAGAATTAGAAGGTAAGCTTAGTGAGATTGAAACCAAGGCAGATGAAGTGTTGGTAAAGGTTGAAGGATTAGAAGGGAAGGGTAAAGAGGTTTTAGAGATAGACAAAGTACCTGAACTTGATCCTATCTTAGAACAAAAACCTTTCCTAAAGGAATTGAAATCCTTAAGTGGTAAATAGCTAGAAGGATTGCCATTATTTACTAGTAAGATGGAAGTAGAAGTGGTTCTAGAATGGATAGAAGGCATGGAGAACCATTTTGAGTGTGAAGGCATAACTGAAGCTCAAAGAGTTAAAGTGGCCAAGTATAGGATGAGAGGAGATGCTCTCACATGGTGGAAATTTATGCAAGATGAGAGAAAGAAAATTGGTAAAACACCCATCTCTTCTTGGAAAGGGATGTTAGTCAAAATCAAAGAAGTCTATCTCCCTAATGACTATGGAGTGCAAACTCATAGGAAAGGACAAAACCTAAAACAAAAATACCTTAATGTAAGTGGCTATATGGAGGATTTTCACAAACTATCTTAGATCCCATGTGGTGGAAGAAGAAATTCTCAAAGTTGCTAGGTACCTAAATGGATTACAGTGGAACATCCAAGAGGAAATCAGTCGAATGAGCCCAAAGACTGTTCATCAAAGATATCAACTTGCCCTTAAAGTGGAAGAAAAATTGAAAAGAAAATATCATTCAAGTAGTAATAGGGGAAGAGGTAGAGGAAAAGAAAATAGAGGACATAGGGGAGGCTTTGGAGGAAGAAACTCAGAGCAAAGAACACAAGGTGAGTCTAAACTCACTGAGCAACAAGAAAGTGGCACTGGTAAAGGAGGTTTCAATAGAGGAAGGGGGTCAAACAATGGTTTTAGAGGAAGGTCTAGTGGACAAGGTAGAGGTTCCTTATATTTTCCCTCAATAAAGTGTTACCATTGCAACCAGCTTCATCATCCAGCATATAGGTGTCCAGAGAACGGATTATCATCATAGAATAGTGAAAGGAGAGTGAACTATCTTCAAGAAGAGACTTCAAGTAGAAAGACTTCAGAGGTTACCTTAGAATCAAAGGTAGGTGAAAACTTGATGATAAAAAGAACTTTGATAAAAGAACCTATCAAAGAAGAGCCTAGCCAAAAGAGGTCATTATTTAGGATCAAATGCAAGATTATGGACAAAGTTTGAAAAGTGATCATTAATTCAGGGTCAAAAGACAACATTGTGTCAGAAGAGGTAGTGAGTAATCTCAAGTTACAAAGGGTACCTCACAACAACCTATATAGGGTCACTTGGTTGAACAAAGGCCAACATGTCCTCATCAATGAGCAAGCATGGGTGGATTTCACCATTGGGAGGTATAAGGACAAAGTTTTATGTGATGTCCTACCCATGGATTTATGCCATCTTCTATTAGGAAAACCATGCCACTTTGATAGACAAGATATTCATGATGGAGCCAAGAATGCATACTCATTCAAAAAAGATGGAGTCACATTCAAGATCCAATCTATCCTTGAGGAAGGTAACAAGAGGGTAGCAGGTCCTAATGTCCTTTTGGTGAGTTAAAAGAAGTTCTTGAAGACACTTGAGGAAGATGAAAGTTTAGGGTTTGCATTAGTAATCAATCCTAAAGAGGAAGACAAGAAAGAGTAACCAGATTTGCCAATAGAGGTTCAAGACCTATTTAAAGAAGTTCAAAGGTATAGTGAGTGATGGACAACCAGCCACCTTACCTCCTAAAAGAGCCATAAGCCATCAAATAGACTAAATTCTTGGAGCATCCTTACCTAACAAGGCATCTTATAAGATGACTCCCCAACAAAATGTTGAGATTTCCAAACAAATCCAAGAGCTTTTAGACCAAGGCCTAATTAGGAAAAGCATTAGCCCTTGTGTTGCACCTACCATTTTAGCCCCAAAGAAAGGTGGTACTTGGAGATTGTGCATTAACTCTAGGGATATAAATAGGATCACTATTAGATATAGGTTTCCAATTTCTATAATAGAACACCTAATGGATTGTTTAGGGGAAGCCAAATACTTTACCAAGACTGACCTTAAAAGTGGATACCACCAAATTATGATTAAGGAGAGTGATGAATGGAAAACAACATTCTAGATAACAGAAGGTCTTTATGAATGGCTTGTAATGCCATTTGGCTTATCTAATGCTCCAAGAACCTTCATGAGACTCATGAATGAGGTTATGAAGGACTTTATAGGTAAATTTATGGTGGTATATTTAGATGATATTCTCATTTTCAGTAAGGATAGGGTAGATCATATTAATCATTTGCAAATTGTGCTACAAAGATTGTATGAAGAGAAGCTAACCATGAACTTGGACAAGTGTTAGTTTGTTAAGCAGGAGTTAGTTTACCTTGTGTTTGTTTTGTCTCAAGCAAACCTCAAGATGGATCCTAGAAAGGTTGAAGCCATAGTAAATTGGCCTACTCCTAAGTCATCAACAGAGGTGAGAAGCTTCCATGGACTAGCTCAGTATTACAATAAGTTCATTAGGCAATTCAGTGCTATATGTGCACCAATGTTGGGCCCTATTAGAGGTGGAATGAAGGAAAAGTTTTAGTTGAATGAAAAATCAAATAGAGGTTTTGAAACCTTGAAGGAAAAGATAGCTACTCAACCAATGTTAGTCTTGCCTAGTTTTGAGAAACTCTTCACATCGGAATGTGATGCAAGCAATGTTGCAGTAGGTTTTGTCCTAAGCCAAGAAGGACTAGTAGGTTTCCAAAGTGAGAATCTAAGTGATGTAAAGAGTAAATACTCCACATATGACTTGGAATTATATGCTTTAGTGCAGGTTTTGAGGAAGTGGAGACACTATCTCCTTCCTAAGGAATTTGTAGTCTACACTGACAACCAAGCTTTACACTTTCTAAAATCACAAGAAAAACTCAGTCACAAACACATGAAGTGGGTGGAGTATATGCAAGCCTACACATTCACAATCAAGCACAAAAAAGGTCAATTAAACTAGGTTGTTGGTGCATTAAGAAAAATAATTTTGACAGTACAATAAATTTAGTTGAGAAGCATAGGTGTTGACAATTTTAGAGACCTATACCTGGATGATGAAGACTTCTAAAATGCCTAAAAGGTATGCAAAGAGTATCAAAATCATTTTCATAGTGACTATTCAGATTTTACCTTGCAAGATGGGTTATTGTTTAGGGGAGGACAACTTTGTGTGCCTAGAGGGTCAAGGAGAGAAAATCTCATACTAGAGAAGCATAATGGCAGTCTTAGTTGTCACTTTTGGAGTCAACAAGACTCAAGAGTTAGTTCGAAGGTATTATTATTGGCCTAGGATGAATCAAGATGTGAAAAATTATGTGGAGACTTGTATTGTTTGTCAAAATGCCAAGGGCACTTCTTCAAATTCTGGTTTATACCAACCTCTTCCGATACCAAATATACCTTAGGAGTGCATTAGTATGGACTTTGTAGTAGGATTTGTTGGTATTTTGGTATGGTTTTGTCACTGATGTCAACACCTACTGAATACACCTACTTTGGAGATCAAACAACATTCACCGACAAGAAGTTAACTTTACAATAGTTACTGGTATATGATTCACCAGCAGGATATATTGTTCACCGATACCTGGAATGATATGAAAGACACTTGGTAATGTCAAAGACATAATGTGGACACTTTATTTTGAGGAAATAATTATTGGTATATTCATATTTGCATATTTGCTTTTACCGGCAAATAGGTCCAGGTTATCTAGGGTTACACCGACAGGTTTATCTTTTCCAGATCATCATGGCACACTATGGAGATGATTTATTATTGTTGTAAATGCATTAATCTGACATGATTAATTGGTTATTGCATCAGATATTATATTATTTGTAAAATATTTTTATTGTAATATCTTGTAGAGCTGACCTACTAAAATTGGTCTTAGGGTATGGTATAAATGTAAGATCTTATTTGTAAGATCAAGTGTGGAATGCGAAAAAGAATTGTGTGAAGGTATATGTGAGATCAAGCAAAGCTATACATGAAGACATCATTTGAAGTTGAAGTTAAGTTTTTGTAGAAGCATATCAGCATTACACCAGTATTGAGTCCATCATATGAAGATGCTATTTTGTCCAGTACATTCTTATTGGATTTAACCATCCAACTGTAGTCAGTGTGACTCCCATTTCTGATTGAGCAGTGAGCTCTAGGTTGTTGGCCTTTCTGCATGTGTAGACCCCTTTTTGTAAACTTACTATCTGTAGTAGTATCATCTGATTGTGGGTAAGGTTTCCCACCATGGTTTTTCCCCTTATAGGGTTTCCACGTACAAATATTTGTGTCATGTGTTGTGGATGACTTTGTGTTTATGTTTCATGCATTAATCCTTACCGGTATAGCAATTTACTATTAACATTGTCTACCGGCATACTTACCTGGTTTACCAGTATTAAACATTAAGTTGGTTAAATAAGATTTTGGTTTGAATTTATTAGACAACTGATTCACCCCCCCTCCCCTCTCAGTTGTCTCCGGGACCTAACAATTGGTATCAGAGCATAGTCCTCTTTTGTAGAAGTTTAACAACTTGAGGAGATCCAATGTCTACTAATTATTTCAGGAAGGATAGTCCTAAACTTGATGGAACCAACTATGGGATATGGAAGATCAGGATTTGGAGACACATCTGAATTGCATCGGTAAAGACATCTAGGAAGTTACTAAGAATGGTTATACTGCTATTGTAGCTGGTCAGACTGCTCCAACTACCTTAGCCAAAGATGAAGAGATTGATTGCAAAGCAAGAGAAGCACTTTTGAGTGCATTATCAGATCAACAAATCATGGGATTATTAGATAGGTCTACTACTAAATCTATTTAGGATCATTTGGAAACACTAAATGAAGGAGATTCCACAGTAAAAATTGTAAAACTTGAAAGCTTCCAAGTCAGGTATGAACATCTGAAAATGGAAGAAGATGAAAGGATTTCTGCTTTTATCGAAAGAGTAAATGAAATTGTTTTAGGTATCAAATGTTGTGGAGGAACCTTGAGTGAGGATGAAATTGTTTCAAAAATATTAAAAGGTTTGCCACCGGCATATAAAATGAAAGTTATTGCTATAAATAAGTTGAGAACAATGCCTAATACATCAGTAACTAGGGATACATTGATTGGAAAACTTTCAGCTTTTGAAATTGAGGAATTTGGTCCTATTGCTACTATAAAAACTGATTTGGCCTTTAAAGCATCAACATCATTTGCTCCATCATTTGACAAATCAGATTGGAGAGCCTTTTATGCAAGAGAACTTGAAGAAACCAGAAAGGAGAATGAAGAGCTTGAAGAACTTGAAGCACTATTTGCAAGGAAAATGCCAAAAGGTCCAATTGGAAGTAAGTATGAAGGTAAAGAACCCTTTAAATGTTTTAACTGCAATAAGATTGGTCATATGGCTTCAAGATGCACTGATAGACATGCTAGACTAAGAGAAGAAGCTAGAAGAACATACAAGCCTAATCCTAAATATCAGAGATATAGATTTAAGAAGAACAAAGATAAATCTTGTTACATTGCTGATGAAGGTGTGACTGATGATTCTTATGAGGATCCAGTAGACAATGGATGGGTTTTTGTTGCTATAATAGAAGATCAACCAACACCTATTGCTCAACTGGTAGAACAAGCCCTAGCAGCTAAAGTAGAATCAAAGGATGAATGGATTATTGACTCAGGATGCTCACATCATATGACTGGAGACAAAGGTAAATTCTTGAACTTTCAAGAATACAATGGAGGTTTAGTAAGATTTGGAGATGACAAAGCCTGTTCAATCAAAGGTAAGGGTTAAATATCTCTTGATGGTAAACATAACACTGACAATGTCTACTATGTTGAAGGATTAAAGCATAATCTTTTAAGTGTTGGTCAATTAGCTGAGAAAGGTTTTTAGTTACAATTTAAAAATGGAAAATGCAAAATCATGAATAGAACTGGTTTGAAATTTTCAATCGGTAATCAGAATAGAGTAATATCTTTCATTTGAATAATAGTGAAAAGGCATGCTTAATTGCACATATAGATGAAAGTTGGTAATGGCAGAAGAGACTATGTCATGTAAATTTTGATTGCATGGCAAAAATCAGTACTTCTAAGCCAGTTAGAGATCTACCTAAAATTATGAAACCTCAAAATACAATTTGTAAGGAATGTCAATTTGGAAAACAAGTTCGAGCTAGTTTCAAAAGTATTCCAGAAAAATCCAATAATGCTCTTGATTTAATTCACACTGATTTATGTGGTCCAGCTAGAACTAAAAGCTTACAAGGTGATAGATATTTCATGCTAATTATTGATGATTATTCTAGAATGTGTTGGGTTACTTTTCTCAGAGAAAAATCAGTAGCACTTGGGAAGTTCAAACTATTCAAAGCAATGGTTGAAAATGAAACCGGTAAGAAAATCAAATGTTTAAGATCAGATCAAGGAGGAGAGTTCACATCTAAGGACTTTAATACATTTTGTGAAGTGAATGGAATCAAAAGATAGTTATCAGCACCTCGGACACCACAGCAGAATGGAGTTGTTGAAAGGAAAAATAGAACTATCTTGGATGCAGCAAGAAGTATGTTATCAGAAGCAAATCTACCACATGTGTACTGGAGAGAGACAGTAAGCACTGTTGTCTATACATTCAACAAAGTTAACATCAAAGGTGAAACCGGTAAGACCCCTCATGAACTATGGTTTGGTAATATTCCTAATCTTAAGTATTTCAAAAATTTTGGAAGTAAATGTTATATTAGAAGAGATGAGTATACTGGCAAATTTGATCCTAGAAGTGATGAAGGAATATTTCTTGGTTATTCATCTAAGAGAAAGGCATATAGATGTTTTAATAAAAGATTGCAGAAAATTGTTGAGAGTACAAATGTAAAGATTGATGAACAATTAAGAGGAACTTCAAGGTATATAGACTCTGAACTGACAACAGAAATTGTGATAAATGAACCTACACTGAATCCACCAGTACAAAATGAAGATCAAGTTACCCCGGTATCATTAGAGGATTCCACAGTAGTTGAAGAACAATAGCAAACTAAGACACCCTAGTATGTAAGACTGAATCATTCTGAAGATCAAATAATTGGAAACAAATTTAAAGGACTTATGACAAGAGGTATGTCTTATTTCTCAAATTGAACCATCATCTATCAATGAGGCATGTGAAGATAAATTTTGGATTAAAGCTATGGAAGAAGAATTAGGACAAATTGAGAAGAATAATACTTGTACATTAGTTCCCCAGCCTAAAGATAAAAATGTAATTGGAACCAAATGGGTATTTAGAAACAAACTTAATGAAGTTGGAAAGGTTGTCAGAAATAAAGCAAGACTAGTGTGTAAGGGATATTCTCAGAAAGAAGGATTTGATTACATTTAAACCTTTGCACCTGTAGCTAGAATTGAGGCAGTTAGATTATTCTTGGCTTTTGTAGCTCACAAGGATTAATAAGTTTATCAAATGCATATGAAATGTGCATTTTTGAATGGAGATCTTGAAGAGGAAGTTTTTATTGAACAACCTAATGGATTTTCTTTGACAAATGACAATGATATGGTTTGCAGGTTAAGAAAAGCCCTGTATGGATTGAAACAAGCCCCAAGAGCTTGGTATGCAAGATTGGATAAGTATCTTTTAAAGATTGGTTTTACTAAAGGAAATGCAGATAGCAATTTATATTACAAAGTAACTAATGATGACATCTTGATTATTGAAGTATTTGTTGATGATATAATCTTTGGAGGAGAAGATGGATTATGTAAAGAATTTTCTCTTGAAATGCAGCAAGAATTTGAAATGTCTATGATTGGAGAAATAAAATTCTTTTTAGGATTGCAGATTTTATAGACTGAAAAAAGGTATATTTTTTAGTCAATCCAAGTACTTAAAAGAACTACTAAAGAGATTTGGGATGGAGAACTCTAAACCGGTAAGCACACCTATGACTACAAATGATAAATTATATCAAAGGGATGAATCTACACCTGTTAATCCAACTAGATACAAATCTATGTGTAGCGTCCTAAAATTGTGACACTTGCAATTTCGACTACATTTGGGTCTTCATGATAGCGGTGCAACGTTGAACCTGAATGGAGACCCCGAAACCTGTTTATAACACCAAAAACTGCATTTTCTGCACCCTGGCCTAATCCCTCCTTGCACCCTGCCGTCCCGGGAGGTGGGACCATGGCGCCCAGCACCCTGGTCCTTCTGGACTAGGGCGTCCAGTGCCCTGGTCCCCCAGGACCATGGCGCCCAGCGTCCTGGTCCCTGGCCCTATTTTGGGCCCGGACTCTTTTGGGCATCGGGTCTTTAAGTTTGCAAATTGGAAAATAATGTTTCCTAGTCAGCCTAAGGTCGGGAAAATTAGTCTATCAGTCCTAATTGACAAGTATATAAACTAATTTTCCTCTCCTAGAAAGGGAGGTAAGAAAAAGGAAAAAACATATGCGAGCAAAAGGCGGAAGCGATATTCAAATATTCAAACATTCAAGCATTCAAGCATTCCTTCAAGCAATTGAGCATTCTAAGTCTCCATTCAAGGCTAAGTGTTGCATTCAAGACAAGGATTCAACCATTGAAGAGGAGATCACATACAACATACTACATAACACCTTCGCATGTAAGAATACAAACATTCTTACAACAAGGTATCAGTACTTGTTTACATTACAAACATTTACATTTACAACATTCTCATTTCTTGGTTAATTCCAAAATCGGGGTTTGACTTAAAGGCAAACCCCTCATCCCTAACCCCCCAATCATCCTCTCTTTTCTGTGTGTAGGTTGCAGGTACGCAGCTGTAATTGAAGATCTGGAATCCTTGTGCAGAGACGAACAGATCCCCCTTCGTTTCGCGGATTTTTTGGAGGACCGTGTGCACGCCGGGCGCCATCGTCCTGTCAACTTTCGCTCAAATTTGTAGAACAGCACCGTCTCAACATTTTACTGCTAATTCTAGGTCCGCAGCTTCATCCCATATCCCTATCTCTGTTTATAAAAGAATCTTTCTTGCTTCTACATGCATTCCTAGTTCAATCTTTCTATCTACATTCTTTACAAAAGAGGGTATCCTTGCTATCACAACCCTTGAAACTCATTTAGAATCCAATCTTGCATTGTGTGGGATTGGATCTTGTGGGTTTCAACCCCTCTTTTGAATGTAAAGTCTCCCCTAAGTGAAAACCATCAACCCTAGTGACTCTCCCTTCTCTCTCCTTGGAGTTGGGGAGGGGAGAACAACTAGGGTTCAATTTTTCCGCTTTACATTTTGGTGAACCCGACGTGAACATCCTCATTCTAATTATTCATGGTTAGATCTGAAAATCTTGCTTCCCTAATTATATTTCCATGTTTGATCTTTTGCAAATTTTAGAGGTTAATTGCATAAAAACCCTAAAATTTTCTTTTGAAGTAATTAAGCTTGTGAAATGGTTAATTGTTAATGCTTGTTTCAGATCTACCCTTCTATTGCAAATTGTCAATTCATATTTGTGCTTTAATTCTGAAAATTAAGTGGTTAAATGTCAAAACCCTAATTTTTAAGACCTTCTTGATTCAACCTTTGACTGATAATTTCACTAATCAAAACACCTCCAAATCGGTTGTAACTTTGGATTTCGCAATAAAATCACAATCTCTTTCATCCCTGAAAATTTGGAAAAAAGTTGCGAGGACCGTGTGCACCCCGAGCGCCATCGTCCCCGACATTTTTTCCGAAATTTCGGGAGCTAGATCTTATTGTATTTTTTTGCTAAAATCCAGAATTTTGGTTGATTTTATCAACTTTAACACTTTCAAAATTAAAGTCAAAGTTGGTCTAGCGATTGCTTGGATTGAGGCTTCTAATCATTCAAAAATTGTTGAAATTGAAATTCATATCAAAATTGTGTTTCTTACAGTCCTAAATCTGAAAAGTGTGTTAGCATTCATTCGAAATTTCAGTGTTTTATACAAATTTTTGTAGTTTGTGACTTTTGAAATTAAGTGTCTAATTGCAACAACTTTGATTTCCACTTTCAAATTCGAATTTTGCATGAAATCGAGTCAACTTTTAAATTTCAAAGCCTGCATTGCTTTCAGTATTCCTTCTAAAATCATAAAATTCAAAATTTTAGTTTCCCAAAATTTACATTTTTCAACAATCTTGGTAGGGTTCAATTTTGAAATTGCAACTTTAATTTGGCCTATCTATAGATCATAAAATCACTCAATTTTTTCAGATTAGCTTTAAAATCATCATAACTTTCATCCCTGAAAATTTTGAAAAAAGTTGCGAGGACCGTGTGCACTCCGTTCGCCACGGTCCCGGACATTTTTTCTGAAATTTCGGGAGATTGTCCTGATTGCATTTAACAGCTTAAATCTAGGAGATTGGTTGATTTTATTGAAATTTGCTACCTCTAAAATTCAAAATCTTCTCTCTCTCTTTAGTGCATGAGTTTTACAACAATAAGCCCTACTTACACTATTCCCGTTAGACGAAGCCTTAGAATTAAGTCTTTCCAAGGTGTAATTACCGAGGAGATTGAACCTAAGTTGAATGGCCTTTTTAACGAGGACATGGGTAATTCCTCTAATCCTCTTAATGATGAAGAAGCTCTCCATGAGGTTTCTATAGAACAACTTTCAAAATTGGATAACCAATTTGATGATTTTCGACAATGGATGTCTCAAGAATACCCCGATAGTCAAGCTCTTCCTTTAATTGAGGGTCTAAAGCGTATGGTTCAAATTGATAAGAATGGAATTGATATTTTGCATGGTATTGCACACATTGTGGATTTGAATGTGATGCCTATGAAGAGTTGTGCCGAAACTTTAGGTTATACACAACCTCCTACTCAAGTTAATCATTCTATTCCTTTGACAACTTCTATTGCTAATATACCTACTTTTACATCAAACATAATGACTACTTCAATACAAGACATTCCTCCTATGATCACCAGTCATGGGGGCAATCCTTCTTCTTCAATCAACCCTCTCCCTTCATTCAATCCGACTTCTTCATTCATTCCTTTAATGAGTGTCCCTATTATATCTCCATAAATGAACATAATGCAAGGGGGCAATTCATTTAACCCTTCCATTCCTCCTTGTAGTGTTCCTCCTTTCCAATCATCTCCTATGACTAACTATCATAGTGTCCCACCACCTTACTCTCTACCTTATTTCAATAACATAACACCTCCATCACAATCTAACACGTCTAATATGAACTCTTTGACTGAAGCGACCATTAACAATCTTGCACAAACTGTCTCTTCTTTACAGCAACAAATTGCCTCTATGAATCAATCTAAGTTTAGTGTGCCCACATTTGATGTTGCGAGCCCACTTTCTCTTGACATTTTTTGAGCTATCCCCCCTAAACATGTTGAAATTCCGCATTTGGAGCTTTATAATGGTAAGGGTGATCCTCTAACACATGTTAAGACCTTTCAAACAATATGTACTGATTTTGCTTATGACCAAAGGTTGCTTGCAAAACTGTTTACTAGAACATTAAGAGATAAAGCCCTACAATGGTATTGCTCGTTGCCTTCTTATTCTATTACTTCTTTCGAACAACTTGCAAATGCTTTCATTCAACAATTTCAAAACAATATAAGTCCTAAAGTTACTTTGATTGATTTAATGCATTGTAAACAAGGTGTTAAAGAAAAAGTGACTGATTTCATTGGTAGATATAAGCATTTCTATGCTCAAATTTCTTTTCCAGTACCCGACAATGATATTCAAAGAATCTTTATTTCTAATTTACAAAAAGACATTAGAGAAAAACTTCTGTTTTTTGAGTTTACTTCTTTCCAACAGTTGTGGGCAACTCTTCACAATTATCAACTGACTGTGAGTCAAATGGAACAAGCAAATCCTATGGCTCTGAGTGATAAGGGTGATAGTAGTCAACAACCATTTAGGAAGTTTAAACCGAACAGAGAGTCCATTAAATTCAATGAAAACATCATCAACAACAATGTGAATGCAGCATCAGGTGTGCCTCCTATTTCTAAGTTTTTCAAGAAAGAAAGAAAGTTTACTCCTTTGAATGAATCATTGCATAGTATTATGAATAAGTTATTGGAACAAAATGTGCTTACTCTTCCTCCTATAAGGCAAATAGATCCTGCAAAGATTAATTCACCCTATTTTGATAACAAATCTTTTTGTCAATTTCATCGTCATCTTGGGCATGATACTGAAAAATGTTTTGCTTTAAAGGGTAAAATTCAAGATTTGATTGATAATAATACTATCTTTGTTTCTGGTGTGAATGATAAAGGCAATACATCTGTAGCTCCTCCTAACCAAAATCTTCAGATTTTTACTAATCCATTACCTTCTCATACCTCTAATGCGATTGATAATAATGATTCCTCTGTCTCACCTGATGATCTTGTGTCTATGACTCCGAATGTGATTAACTTTGTAGAGCAGCAGAAAATCCCTAAAGAACCTTCCATCACCTTTGATTCTAGTGAAACTATCAGGGCACCTTATAGTCCTTTATATATAGTTGCAAAAGTCAAGAATACACCTTGCCGTGGAGTGCTTGTTGATCCTTCTTGTATGGTTAATATCATTACTGAAGAATTTCTTTTTACTTTGCAATTGAATCAAGTGATCTATGATGAAACAAATGTGGTTGTGAAACTATTTGATGCATTTTCTTCTCCTGCAATTGGTTCTATTACATTACCTATTGAGGTCCATAACAAATCCCTTGATGTGGACTTTGCTATTATTCCATCATCCGAACAATTTCGTGTGAAGCTAGGCTGTCCTTGGCTATCTTCCATGAAAGCTACTGCTTCTCCTATTCACAAGTGTTTGAAATTTCCCCATAATGGTGAAGTTGTTACTGTCAATCATAGTCTCTTTAAACCAGCTAAAAGAACTTCTAGCGTTCCTATTGATTACTTTTGGCCTAAACATTTCCAATCTCTTCCTCCGAGAAGTGATCATCTTTTCAAATCCTATCAAAAATGGAAAAAAGATATGATCTTATCTCTAAGTGAACCTAGAGCACCCAAACTTGATATTCCTATCGTTCTTGAGAAGGAAGTCCTCCCTTTGAAAGATAAAACTAATGTCTTTCCTCAAGAAGATTCCCAACCCATCCCTATGAATGTGACTATGCCTATATCTAATAAACTTCCTAAAAGTAGACCTATACCTCCTCGTCATGAGGGGCTTGGTCTCCTTCCTAAACCAAATATTCCTCCCTTATATCGAGCAGTTCCTCCTCCTTCCTCTTATGGAGAGAAGAGACCTTCCTCTTCTCCTAATGTTCAACCTAAGAGACCACAACCTAAACACCCAAGTGATAAGGATGAGAACATTCCTCCTCCTCAATCTTCGCAACTTCCTACTAAGACTAGATGGAATCGTTCTGCACGTGAACGTCGATGAAAGCTTCGTCTTAGAGCTCAAGCAGCTTCTTCTCAAACTTTGCAATCCCAAAACACACCTTCAGCCAGTATTATTCCATTTTCTCCTCAGCCGACGATTGAGCCGAAATCTCCTAAACATAAGATGCATGATGGTCTTGATCCGGTGCGAGTTAAAGATCCTATTTTTATAAATCTTGATGATGATATAGATGAAAATGTTATTCATGATGAAAATGTTACTCCTCTTCATTCTGATAGTGAATATGAATATGTTGATGTTGATAACCATTTATCTAATGAATTTTCTAAAGCACTTATCCTAGCTCCTAGACAAGAACACTGTGGCTTGGGGTATGAACATAGCCCTTGTTTGGATCTTGTGATAGCTCCATCTGCTGTGTTGGATGTTCCTCCTCTAGCATGTTTCCTACCTTCCCAAAATATTGATCAGCAAGATCAAGGGGTAGATGATGTGTTAGACTAGTTCATTAGCATAGCAGACTCTCTCCTCCTCTCTTTTGTTACTTCTTCTATGTGTTACTCTCATTCTTCTATTTGTTGTCCTTAGTGTTGTCTACTTGAGGATGATGCAAAACATTGAGATCTCTTTTGGTCTCCCTCATGTTGACTCAAAAGACACATGTGTTCCCCTCTTCTAGGTGACCTTCCTTGATTGGGGAATGAAGAACAATTATGCATACATACATATGATATACATGAATTATCATACAGCATACTGACCCTGAGGAAAGCAAAGTCACCTTGTGCTTTGTGTTTTGTGTCTATTATCCTTGGGCTTATCTCACACTTGGGGGCTAAATCCTTGTGATAACGTGCTCCTGTCCCTTCTCATTTCTTATATGTATCACTACCTTAAAGAAATCACCCCCGATGAGGCGTGTGTGATCGCTTTAACGTAGGGGGGCATACATCTCGTTCATATCTTTTCAAGATACTTGAAAATTTCTTGGCAAATTTCGCTTTGCCTTGAAAATTTTTGATATCTTTCTTGCATGACTCATAGTGAGGGAACCTTACTACTGCCAGTCATGGTTCTCCCTCGTGATCTTCCCTTTTACTTTGTCAATCAAAGTCGTAAAGATCCTTAGTCCACTAGGGGCTTGGTGTATCTTGCCTTGTTGACATAGTGAAAGTCTTTCAATGTTGTTACCTTGTACTTTACCAGAAGTATGAGCGTACGCTTATACTCCCGCTAAAGTGGGGGCTAAATGTAGCGTCCTAAAATTGTGACACTTGCAATTTCAACTGCATTTGGGTCTTCACAATGGCGGCGCAATGTTGAACCGGAATGGAGACCCGAAACCTGTTTATAACACCAAAAACTGCATTTTCTGCACCCTGGCCTGATCCCTCCTTACACCCTACTGTCTCGGGAGGTCGGACCATGGCACCCAATGCCCTGGTCCTTCTAGAATAGGGTTCCCAGCGCCCTGGTCCCCCAGGACCATGGCGCCCAGCGCCCTGGTCCCTGGCCCTATTTTGGGCCCGGACTCTTTTGGGCATCGGGTCTTTAAGTTTGCAAATTGGAAAATAATGTTTCCTAGTCGGCCTATGGTCGGGAAAATCAATCTATCAGCCCTAATTGACAAGTATATAAACTAATTTTCCTCTCCTAGAAAGGGAGGTAAGAAAAAGGAAAAAACATATGCGAGCAAAAGGTGGAAGCGATATTCAAATATTCAAACATTCAAGCATTCAAGCATTCCTTCAAGCAATTGAGCATTCTAAGTCTCCATTCAAGGCTAAGTGTTGCATTCAAGACAAGGATTCAACCATTGAAGAGGAGATCACATACAACATACTACATACATTACACCTTCGCATGTAAGAATACAAACATTCTTACAACAAGGTATCAGTACTTGTTTACATTACAAACATTTACATTTACAGCATTCTCATTTCTTGGTTAATTCCAAAACCGGGGTTTGACCTAAAGGCAAACCCCTCATCCCTAACCCCCCAATTGTCCTCTCTTTTCTGTGTGTAGGTTTCAGGTATGCGGCTGTAATTGAAGATCTGGAATCCTTGTGCAGAGACGAACAGATCCCCCTTCGTTTCGCGGATTTTTCGAAGGACCGTGTGCACGCCGGGCGCCATCGTCCTGTCAACTTTCACTCAAAATTGCAGAACAACACCCTCTTGACATTTTACTGCTAATTCCAGGTCCGCAGCTTCATCCCATATCCCTATCTCTGTTTATAAGTGAATCTTTCTTGCTTCTACATGCATTCCTAGTTCAATCTTTCTATCTACATTCTTTACAAAAGAGGGTATCCTTGCTATCACAACCCTTGAAACTCATTCAGAATCCAATCTTGCATTGTGTGGGATTGGATCTTGTGGGTTTCAACCCCTCTTTTGAATGTAAAGTCTCCCCTAAGTGAAAACCATCAACCCTAGTGACTCTTCCTTCTCTCTCCTTGGAGTTGGGGAGGGGAGAACAACTAGGGTTCGATTTTTCCGCTTTACACTATGATAGGAGGTTTACTATATTTGACACAAACCAGGTCTGATATTATGAATGCAGTATGTATTGTTTCTAGATTTCAGAGTAATCCTAGGGAAAATCATCAATCAATAGTGAAAAGGATTTTCTAGTACTTACAAAGCACAACAAATCTTGGATTATGGTATCCTAAAGATGAAAAATTTGATCTATGTGCATACACAGATGCAAATTGGGCAGGAGATGTGGATGATAGAAAAAGCACCATTGGAGGAGCATTTTTTATTGGAAAGAGATTAGTTTCTTGGTTGAGTAAGAAACAGAGTTGTACATCTTTATCAACAGCAAAATCAAAATATGTTCCAGCAGCAACAAACTGTACATAGGTACTTTGGCTTAAGCAAATGTTGAAAGACATAAAGGTAAAATGCAAGGAACCTATTACTATATACTATGATAACACTGCAGCAATTGATATATCTAAAAATCCGGTATTACATTCTAAAACAAAACATGTTTCTATCAAAGTGAATTTTCTAAGGGAAAAAGTTGAAGAAAAAGAGATAAAACTAGTTTATGTGAATACTAAAGAACAGCTTGCAGATATTTTCACAAAACCTTTGCCTAAGGAGACTTTTGAGAATCTCAGAGATCAGCTTGGAATCATACCACCACCAGTAGAGACTTAGATAGTTGATGATTGTCATCAACTGGTAGAATTAAATGGACAAATCTTTATTTCGGTATTTTATGAGGAAGCTACTTCTCAGGAGGAGTAGTTGGTATATTGAATTGGTTGGTATTTTGTGACTTTTGTGACTTTGGCATTTGATGTCAAAGGGGGAGAGATATCTAAGGAAAAATACATTATCCTTTTGGTCAAAGATTTTAGGGGAGAAATTTTGGAAATTACATTTAAGGAGAAATTGGTATTGTTACTCCCAGGGGGAGAAATGGAGATTGTTGGTTTTTGTATTTGGCATTTCTATTTTGGCACTTTGATGGTTTTTCCATCTTGTGTTGCCGTCAATGCCAAAGGTGGAGATTGTTGGTATTTTGGTATGGTTTTTTCATTGATGTCAACACCTACTGAATAGACCTACTTTGGAAGTCCAACAACATTCACCGACAAGTAGTTAACTTTGCAACAATTACTGGTATATGATTCACCGACAGGATATATTATTCACTGGTACCTGGAATGATATGAAAGACACTTGGTAATGTCGAAGACATCATGTGGACACTTTATTTTAAAGAAATAATCATTGGTATATTCATATTTGCATATTTTCTTTTACCAACAAATAGGTCCAGGTTATCTAGGGTTACACTGGCAGGTTTATCTTCTCCAGATCAGCATGGCATGTTATGGAGATGATTTATTATTGTTGTAAATGCATTAAGACGACATGATTAATCAGTTATTGCATCGGATATTATATTATTTGTAAAAAAATTTTATTGTAATATCTTGTAGAGATGACCTACTAAAATTGGTCTTAGGGTATGGTATAAATGTAAGATCTTATTTGAAAGATCAAGTGTGGAATGCGAAAAAGAATTGTGTGAAGGTATATGCAAGATCAAGCAGAGGTATACACAAAGACATCATTTGAAGGTGAAGTTAGGTTTTTGTAGAAGCATATCAGCATTACATCGATACTGAATCCAACATATGAAGATGTTATTTTGTCCAGTACATTGTTATTGGATTTAACCATCCAACTGTAGTCAGTGTGACTCCCATTTGTGATTGAGTAGTGAGCTCTAGGCTGTTAGCCTTTCTGCATGTGCAGACCCCTCTTTGTACACTTACTATCTACAGTAGTATCATCTGATTGTGGGTAAGGTTTCCCATCGTGGTTTTTCCCCTTATAGGGTTTCCACGTACAAATATTTATGTCATGTGTTGTGGATGACTTTGTGTTTATGTTTCATGCATTAATCCTTACCGGTATAGCAATTTACTGTTAACATTATCTACAGGCATACTTAACTATTTTACCGGTATTAAACATTAAGTTGGTTAAATAAGATTTTGGTTTGAATTTATTAGACAACTGATTCACCCCCTCTCAGTTGTCTCTGGGACCTAACAGGATTACCAAGGACAAAGTAGGGATTTGACAACATTTATGTCATAGTAGACAGATTTAGTAAGATGGTCCACTTTGTACCTTGCAAGATTACTCATGATGCATGTCATATATCTCATTTGTTCTTCAAGGAAGTGATAAGGATACATGGTTTTTCCATGAGCATTGTTTCAGAGAGGGACTCAAAGTTCATGAGTAATTTTTGGAAGACACTTTGGCAAAAGCTTGGCACCAACCTATCTTTTGGATCAGCCTACCATCCACAAATAGATGGGCAAACCGAAGTGGTTAATAGGAGCTTGGGAAATTTATTGAGGTTCCTTACCAAGGAGTATAGTCATACATGGGATCAAGTGCTATTACAGGTTGAATATGCTTACAATGACACAATAAATAGAACCACCAGCAAGAGCCCTTTTGAGGTGGTCTATGGTCTTCACCCAAGGGGTATATTGTAGCTAAGGAACTTAGGTAATGCAACAACAAGAAGTGGATATGCAAAAGATTTTGCCCAGTCAATGAAAGAGGTACATGAATCAATCAAGCAAGCATTGATGGAGAACACAAGTAAGATCAGGCAAAAGGTTGATGAGAGAAGGAAGAACCTATAATTCCAAGTAGGATATCTTGTCATGGTGCATCTAAACAAAGAAAGGCTACAACAAGGAGTACCTAATAAGTTGCAAATGAGAAGGTTGGGTCCATGTGCCATCCTAGCTAAGTATGTAGAAAATGCATACAAGGTGGACCTACCTAGTGATATAGGATTGTCACCGGTTTTCAACATAGAAGACTTAGTTCCTTACAAAGGACCAATTCAAGATTCAGATTGTAGTCACTCAAAGGTATCCAATGATTTAAATAACCTTCAAGTACCAGCAAAACCAAGTCCAAAGGCTGAAAAGGTATTGTGTTCAAGGATCGCTAAAAAGACAAGGCATAAAATTTATTGGGAGCACCTAATCAAGTGGCAGGGTATGGATGATGTTGAGGCTACATGGGTGCTTGAGATAGAGATTAACAAGTTAGGCATCGATCAGAAATTGACCCCCAAAGAGGTGACCTATTTTTTTTTTGTTTGGAAGAATGGTGCAGGAGCACCTAGGCCTTAGGCTCATAGTCCTTCCACAATTTTGGCATGTACTGACCTTAGTCAAGTTAGGTTCCTAATAAGGACTCCAAGAGGTTCCAAGGTGTGTGAATAAATTTTGTTTTGAGTCAAGTGTGGGCCTAGTTAAGTTAGATTTCTTTCTAGGCTTGCATCTTTGTGAATAGGTAATAGTTTGTATAGATTAGGAAATGTGGAAATCATCAAAGCAAATCAATATTAGCCTAGTTCAATCATGAAAACTCAATTGCAATGATAACAATCCTAATTACACTCAATAAAGACATGAAAACAAGACATCAATTCAAATGCAAACCATTGGAAACTTGAATGTCTCCTTCATGTGGCTCCATTGTCCTTCTTTCTCCTTCAAATAGCTTTGTTGTGGATCTCACCTACTAGTGCATGAGCATGATGTGAAAGCAAGTAGACAAGATGATAGTGCAAGAATACTGGAAGTGTGATTGATTCGACCAGGGATCAGGGATCAGGGGATCTTGATTGAAGAAAATCATCCAATTTATAGACAAATTGGAGAAAAGATCAAATTAGCATGAAGAGATTCGAATGGAAATTGCAAATCAAGAATGTCAATTATGACAAATTATGACAAATTTGCACTTTCTATGCAAGATTCATTGATTGATAATTCATGACAAAATTACGACAAATTTCTATGTCAAAATTGATTGATTGTCAATTATGACAAATTGAAATGTCATTCCCATGAAATTAGGAGGAAAATAGGAGAGAATTGAAAAATAGATGAAATAGAAATTAGGAAATTAGGAATTAGAAATTGATGAAAAATTAGGAAATTAGGAATTAGAAGAAATTAGGTAAATCAATTAATAATTTGTCATTTATTAATTAATTCACAAAAAGAGGAATAATTAGTTAGCCAATTAAATAAACATTTAATTGTGACACGAAGACTTAGGATAAATAAATAATTTATTAATCCTAGAGGGGGAAACGACAAATAGGGTTAAATGAATACAATCATGAAACCCTAAAAGATGAATTAGAAATGCAAGGATGACAATTAGGTCCTGACAAAAGATAATTGATGTCGATTCAATTTGATCATGATTCTGACTTGATAAATGACCAATGCTGATAAGTGATTTGATTGATAAATGCGCCAATTGATGAGGAACAATGACTAATTGATCCAAATTGACATAATTGAGAAAGACAACGATCGATGACAAATCGATCCCAAAATGACAAAATTGACAAGAAGACAAGGATCGATGACAAAATAGATTGCAAAATGACAAGATTGAAAATGTCAACGATCAATGACAAATCGATCACAAGAAAACAAGATTGATAACAAATTGATCAAAAGACAAGGATCGATCACAAATCGATCACAAGATAATAAGATTGAAAACGAAAATGATCGATGACAAATTGATCGCATGATGACAAATCGATCACATGATGACAAGATTGATAAGAGGACAAAACCCTAATTAGGATTGACGATGTCCAAAATGATGACAAATGAATACGCACATTGATGCGACAGGATAAGATTGACCAAAATCATGACAAATATTGTTATCGACAAGACCAAATTTGAAAGCGAGAAAAATGAGGAATGCAGAAGAAGGACTCGATGCTCACAAATGATAATGACCAAGTGCGAATCATAGGAGAAATGTTAATGTGATGCAAAAACCCTAAAATAAGGCAATGCGCAAATGTTAAAGTATGATTCCGCAAGCATTGACCATTTTTAGACGTCTACATTTTGCCCCTCTTTGAGACAATGCGATTTTAAGCATTGTTTCAAAGAACAATAATGAAAATGCCCTAGACAATAACAATGACATATGCATGCCCCCTTGAGGAATTGGCCGGAAACATGCAGAAAAGAGGCCAATTGATCGATAATAATGATAGAACATCATAGGAGCAAACAGACTGAAAATCGGGGATCGGATGCACGAATGACAAGAAATTGAAGGTGCAAAAGACCATGACAAACATGAGATGGGGAGAGCGCATGTCCATCTATGCACTGACAAAGATCTATAAAAGAAACAAAGAGAGTGAAAATTGCTCATTTGCACTAGCCAAAGAGGAGAATTTGTTGCTCTAGAAAAGGACACTTGCAGAGAGATGGTGAACATTCCAATGGAAAATCACCTCAGAGAACATGTACACACATACAAACGACCGGACGACATGGGAGCAGTGGTATGTATCTCAAAAACCCATATTTTCAATTTTATGAATTTGACTGGCTTGCAGGACATTGCGGGGCCCACAGGGAATGCAGAAACTGACTTCTATGCTTGTGTAGGGGACACAGGTGCAGGTTGTGTTACACAGGCATAGGACTTATCACACAGGCACAGTTGTGCATTGTGAACCCTAATTTAGGCAAAAATGGCATACGAATGAGCTGAAAAGGGGGGATACGGGTAGGATAGGTCAAAAGAGATTAGAAACACCCTGATTTGTGGATGAAATGAGGAAATGCAACCCGTAGGAGAAAACCCTAAAACTGACAAAATATGCCCCAATTGTGATGCAGAGTCGACAGTATCCATTGATCATGTGGGAGAACCGACCAAATTGCTTCATGTTACGACATAGACTCAGGAGCACAGACAGAGATACATTAGCAGGACTTCGAATATACTATATCACATTCATGCTCGAGATTAGGGCAAACATAGGACCGCTTACCGCATTGGCAAAGCGATGGCATTTCGAGACTTCCTCTTTCCATTCGGTGACTGGAGAGGTGATGGTGACACTAGAGGATGTATGGCGTATCCTCCGCATTTCGATTCATGGAGAGATGATAGAGTATGACCCAGTGATAGGGAGAGATGCTTTGTGCAGATTATTTGAGTGTGACGCAGATGATTTGGATATCGTAGAGAGGGAGATCGACTGGGAGACCATGGCATCAGAGTATGATCGGTGATATGTGGTGATAGCAGTGGTGATAGCATGCCTACTAGTAGGGGACAAATGAGGACATGGATTCCTGATTGGATGGGGAAGAGTGCTAGAGCAGATGGCGACAGAGGGGATGGTGTACGCATGGGGACCATGTGTACTGGCTATGCTGTATTTTCAGTTGCATCAGATAGCATATTAGGGAGTGCAGACTTTAAGCTGTGGAGAAATTGGAGCACTAGACCGAACTGACTATCCAAATTGATGGAAGAAATGTTAGTAAGAAGAAATGAGATAGAGGATAGTTAGAGACGAAGAAAAACTTGCTTTCAATAATGCACTTTGTAGGTGAGAACCTTTATTTTAATGTAGCAAAATGGATGCGTAGCATCATGGCATTGAAGGCCAGAGCTGAAATGCAACCCTTTTTGCAAAAGACAGACACATCGCAGACAAACAACAATCACAACAAAAAAGAAAGGGACCATGAACCATCCTGGTCACTCTAAATCACTCAGTGACATCATCGAGAAACATAGGAACATGATCGAAGCCAAAGATAAATCAGTAAAAAGATAAGATGCACAAATTCCAACAAGTCAAACAAACATCTTGATCTTCATTGTCAAAAGTTGAAAGTGTTGATAGGATGATCATGCTGTCTGGTTTCAGGGAATGTGGTACCCCGTCTAAGACAAGACACAGTCTGGTTTCGAGTATACCACACCCTGTATAAGACCCATGATAGTAGTGACAAGGATAGATGATATTGATGTTGATTTATTGATATGACAATTGTGATCAGTTTGAATGTCTGGTTTGCTTGAAAAGTTCATTTGTTAATGCGTGATTTGCAGTAAAGCGTAGTGTGTGATTGCGTGTCGTTGGAGGGATGCTTAGTGATTTGTCTTATGCACAAAAGGGGATACATTTTTTATTTTATTTTTGCTTTTCAAGTTTTTATAATTTTTTTGTGTTCATTTTTTTAGGACTTTATATGATTTTTTAGGGATTTTCTCAGGACATTATTTGATTTTTAGAGATTTTTTTAGGACATTATTTGATGTTTAGGGATTTTTTTTAGGACATTTTTCAATTTTTTTGAATTATTTCAAGACATTTTTCGATTTTTAAAAGTTCTAGTGATTGATCATGACAAGGGGAACGCACCCAATGCACATTTGAAAGACATATGTACAAGAAACCAGAGTATGCAAGACAATGATGTTGACCAATCACAGGCCTAGAACAGAACATTGGGTCAAGACAAAGATAGACATGATAAACCGGCTGAGAGAACGCATAGCTAGAGGTCATGATAGATGACGGAGCAATGATCTCGTTACACATGGCACCTGATTGCCAGGTTTTCATCATGGTACTTGCCCAAAGCGCCTGTTTGCCAGGTTTTCACTAGAGGGCGAATCATTTTTCTTTACTTTTTTGCTCTTTTTCTCTTTTGTTTTTTTCACTTTTTTTGTATCTTTTTGCTTTTTTTATTTTTTTTTGTATTTTATGCTTTTTTGATTTTTTTGTATTTTTTCAGGATCATACTTGAAGAAGTGCTGATAGAAAATTATGCCCAGTACTTGCGAAGGTGCATGCTATTGACAGGATCAGACAAAGGTTCACCTTTTGGAGTGGCAAGCTGATATGCCCCCGAGCCATAGGCTGCAGTCACTATGAAAGGCCCAACCCAATTAGGTTCAAACTTGCCTTTGATGATGTCAGTAGATTGTGCATTCTTGGGGTTTGCCTTTAAAACTAGATCTCCCACTTCGAAGTGTCGCCCTTTAACCTTCTTATTATAAGAGCGACGGAGACGGTTTTGATATGCTTGCAAATGTGTCAGGGTTGTCTGACGTTTCTCATCTAACATCTCAAGTTGATGCAACCGAGAGACTCTGTGTGTCTCATCATCAATCAGATGTTTCAAGGAAACACGCAAGGAAGGAATCTCCACTTCCAAGGGTAAAATGGCTTCTGCACCATACACCAAGGAATAAGGTGTTGTGCCAGTAGGTGTGCGGATAGAAGTGCGATAGGCCCATAGTGCTAGATTCAACTGTACATGCCAATCTCGACCAGCATCATTGACAACCTTTTTCAGGATCTTGATAATGATTTTATTTGATGCTTCGGCTTGACCATTACCCTGTGGATAGTATGGACTAGAGAAACGGTGTTGGATATGAAACTTTTCACAGAGTTCCTTGACATCTTTATTTTTGAAGGGACGACCATTATCTGTGACTATGGAAAGGGGAACCCCATATCTGCATATGATATAATTCAATAAGAATTTTGAAATTTGCACACCAGTGATATAGGTCATGGGGATAGCCTCGATCCATTTTGTAAAATACTCTGTAACTGTAATGATGAACTTGTGTCCATTTGCAGATGTCGGGTGAATCTTGCCAATAAGATCCAATCCCCATTGAGAAAAATGCCACGGAGATATGACAGAATGAAGCTCTTGGGCTAGTGCATGAATGTAATTTCCATGGATCTGGCATTTGTAGCACTTTTTAACAAAATCATGAACATCTTTTACCATAGTGGGCCAATAATACCCAGCACGAATCAACTTTTTGGCTAAGCTCAGACCATTGAAATGGCCCCCACATATACCATCATGAACGTCGTGTAAAGCCGTTTGTGCTTCATCAGAATCCAAATACCTAAGGAGGGTATGGTCATAGGAACGACGATAAAGGGTGTCGACAATGATGACATATTTGGCTATCCGTCGGATGAAGGCTTGATGTTGGTTAGCGGAAAGGTTAGGTGGTAAGGTTTGGGATTTCAAATATTGATATACATCTTTGTACCATGGGGAGTTAGGACCAACAAGAACGCACATCACATCGATTGTCAGAATGTCAAAAGAAGGGACAAGCAACTGCTCAACCAAAAATTCACATTTGTCCATATTGTGGGGCATATTTAACATGGAAGCAATCATAGCCATCGCATTTGCCGACTTGTTTTGCATTCTTGGAACTTGACTGAAATGGATAGCCGTGAATTTTTTCTTGAAGAAATCTACCATATGCTTATGGGGAATAAGCTTTTCATCTTTTGTTTCATAGTCATCATTCACTTGTCGGATGACTAATTGAGAATCTCCATAGACTTGTAAATGTGTGATGTTCCAGTGGACCGCTACTCGGAGTCCTATGACCAGTGCTTCATACTCTGCAATGTTATTGGTACAATGAAAAGTTATTCTGTAGGACTTGGGAATAGCATCACCATGAGGGGTGACAAACAAGATGCCTGCTCTGGACTCAAACTTGGTATGGGATCCATCAAAGTATAACTTCCATTCATTAGAAGATGTGAGAGCAAAGACTGATTCATCTGGAAAATCGGTCAACATGGGATGATCATCATAAATAGGAGCCTCTGCAAGTTGATCTACTATGACTTGTCCTTTTATCACCTTTTGCTCCATATACTCAATATCAAATTCACCGAGGATCATAACCCACTTTGCTAGGCGACCCGTCAAAGCTGCTCTGCTAAGCAAGTATTTTAGGGGATCAATTTTTGCAACCAGCAATGTTTGGTGATTTAACATATAGTGTCGGAGCTTCTGTGTTGCAAATAACACTTCTAAGCATGCCCGTTCACGTTGGGTTCACCAATTAATGTAGATTAGGAAATGTGGAAATCATCAAAGAAAATCAATATTAGCCTAGTTCAATCATGAAAACTCAATTGCAATGATAACAATCCTAATTACACTCAATAAAGACATGAAAACAAGACATCAATTCAAACACAAACCATTGCAAACTTTAATGTCTCCTTCATGTGGCTCCATTGTCCTTCTTTCTCCTTCAAATAGCTTTGTTGTGGATCTCACCTACTAGTGCATGAGCATGATGTGAAAGCAAGTAGACAAGATGATAGTGCAAGAATACTCGAAGCGTGATTGATTCGACCAGGGATCAGGGATCAGAGGATCTTGATTGAAGAAAATCATCCAATTTATAGACAAATTGGAGAAAAGATCAAATTAGCATGAAGAGATTCGAATGGAAATTGCAAATCAAGAATGTCAATTATGACCAATTATGACAAATTTGCACTTTCTATGCAAGATTGATTGATTGATAATTCATGACAAAATTATTGCAAATTTCTATGTCAAAATTGATTGATTGTCAATTATGACAAATTGAAATGTCATTCCCATGAAATTAGGAGGAAAATAGGAGAGAATTGAAAAATAGATGAAATAGAAATTAGGAAATTAGGAATTAGAAATTGATGAAAAATTAGGAAATTAGGAATTAGAAGAAATTAGGTAAATCAATTAATAATTTGTCATTTATTAATTAATTCACAAAAAGAGGAATAATTAGTTAGCCAATTAAATAAACATTTAATTGTGACACGAAGACTTAGGATAAATAAATAATTTATTAATCCTAGAGGGGGAAACGATAAACAGGGTTAAATGAATAAAATCATGAAACCCTAAAAGATGAATTAGAAATGCAAGGATGACAATTAGGTCCTGACAAAAGATAATTGATGTCGATTCAATTTGATCATGATTCTGACTTGATAAATGACCAATGCTGATAAGTGATTTGATTGATAAATGCACCAATTGACGAGGAACAATGACTAATTGATCCAAATTGACATAATTGAGAAAGACAACGATCGATGACAAATCAATCACAAAATGACAAAATTGACAAGAAGACAAGGATCAATGACAAAATAGATTGCAAAATGACAAGATTGAAAATGTCAACGATCGATGACAAATCGATCACAAGACAACAAGATTGATGACAAATTGATCAAAAGACAAGGATCGATGACAAATCGATCGCAAGATAATAAGATTGAAAATGACAATGATCGATGACAAATCGATCGCATGATGACAAGATTGATAAGAGAACAAAACCCTAATTAGGATTGACGATGTCCAAAATGATGACAAATGAATACGCACATTGATGCGATAGGATAAGATTGACCAAAATCATGACAAATATTGTTATCGACAAGACCAAATTCGAAAGCAAGAAAAATGAGGAATGCAGAAGAAGGACTCAATGCTTGCAAATGATAAAAACCAAGTGCGAATCATAGGATAAATGTTAATGCGACGCAAAAAACCTAAAATAAGGTAATGCGCAAATGTTAAAGTATGATTCTGCAAGCATTGACCATTTTTAGACTTCTACATTTTGAGTAGTTGAAATGGCCTTCTTGTTGGTCAAAAGAGGCATGACTTGGTATGAGAATTGGAGAGGTTTATAATAGTCTTAGGAATGCTTAAAAATTCATGAGTAATGACTTGAAATAGGTTGCTTAGGTTGGCAAGGCAAAATATGGAAAGTTGAAAAATTTGTCATGACAACTTTTGTCCTAAAAGAGAATAGTGGTGGAGTTAGGGATAGAAAAATGCCCTATAGTTCCTCCACATATGGGGAAGACAATTTAAACCTCCTCTTGCATGGTTACCAAGGTTGGATGTTTGATTTTGTATGATTGACAATCTGAAACTACTCATTTTTGGACTGTTATCACTATTTTTAGCTTATTTTGCTTAAAATGTGAATACAAATTGATTGAATCCATTGATCCAATTTTGGATTGTAGTTCTTTGGTGTTTTCTAGTCTCATTTTATTAATTTCATTCTTTGTAGTCAGTATGTGTTAGCACTTTCTTTGTTTTGATTCCAATCAGCCAGTTTTAGCCTTTAAATAGCAATTTCATGTAAAATGGTTGCCCCAAAAAATCCCTTCGTGTGGCCTATTGGGACATGGAAGGAAACCCATTTTAAAGTGTAAATATATAGGGAGGAGTTTTGGAAGTGGAGATTAATATGGATACCACCTTGTTCTAAGCAAGTCTACGAGCAACCTGGCTAGAGAAGGTAGTGTGAAAATTGAATGCATACTACAAAGGTGAACACAAAACCTTAGCCAAATCATTTGGAGAGGTTCATGAGGTTCATAAAGAGTTTCCACTACAAGGAGAATCCTTGAAAAGACCTTTAGATTCTCATTTAACTAAATTCATCAGTCACTATTGGTTAAAGTCCCAGAAACCCTAGCAAACCCTCATTTTTGGGTTACGGCACTATACGGCAAGTTGGAAGACTAAAACCAAAAAAATCTCTTAGGGTTGGGGGAGTATTTGAAGAAAAAAAAACTTATTGAAGGGCCTTTTGGACTGATTCCCTCAAAACCCTTGAAAACTAGATGTTGGAGGCCTAATAGGGGCTCATTCCTTGTAGCCCTATTTATAAGCAAATTGTTGAAATCGGTAAGGAAGAAAGTGAATGCCAAAACACAAATGGACCAAAATCAATTCACTCCATGGTAAGTGCCACCTCCTCACCTCTGCAATGACTCACAATAGTATGGGGGTCAAATTGACAAGTCGTTGTCAACAAGGCAAAATCGAGCATAGGGAAGGCACTTTGTAATGGTAGGGTTCCTAGTCAAACACTTGTTGAAAACACCTAGAGATTGGTGATAAGTTGAGACTTTGTTATATTTTTATCCTCAGAACTCTTGAGTTTTTGTTATCTTTTGGTTTGCATAGTAGTAGTGATGTATTGGAAGTTGACTATATGTATTCCATATGTTAAGCTTGAACTTATTAAATCAGGTTTTATCTTTGCTAGTCTATTCCTGTAGCCATGCCATTTATTCTTGTAGCCATATTATTTATTCTTGTTGCCATGTGGATTATTTAGGGTAGTATCATATGTTAATTAATAGATGTGTTCATTAAATAAAATACGCATGTATGTCCTTGTATGACATCTCTATTGTAGTGCGGGTAATAAATGATGTCATGGTGGATGTTCGCCTATCGTGCCTGATGAAGGGAAGGATACGTAAGAGATAATAGAAGATCAAACTGTAGAGGACCTGAGAAAGCACAAGGTACAGCATAAGTGAAGCAGTCAAGCAACACTACCAATGTCTAACTTCAGTGGGCATTGAATTTGCAAATACCGCCACAGTATACAAAGACTGTGGTTCGGTTTGGATCCACGTTTCCTGCAACATAGCTCCAGTTATCTTCTTTATCAGTCAATCGTTCGTCTCTCCTTTTGGGCATGATTTGTGTGTGTTAGGATTCCCACAGATACTGAGAGGGGGGGTGAATCAGTATCTAACCAGTTTGAGCGATTTCTTAACTTAAAACATGCAGAACATATTAATATTATATACTGGTAAACAAAAAATAATACAATAAATAGATATAATAGCAACCACATGAAAAGCACACCATAACACAATATTTTAGCAAGGAAACCCGGTGTGGGGAAAACCTTGGTGGGATTTGTGACCCACAATATTCACTCACTGGCCAATAAGAGAATACTACTACTACAAGAGGGGCCTACAAATGTAGGAAGGCCAAGTGCCTAGAGCTCACTGCTCAAATACAAAATAGGAAGTCTCATTGACTTACAAAATGGATTATATAAATCCAGTGTCTTGTACTACTTCAAAATAGCATCTATAATGCTAGATCCAGTACCGGTTTCTACTCTGCTTCTTACATAAACTCTTAACCTAGAATTCGCATAATAGGTATGCCTTATTTCGCCTAATTACATTCTTCCATACTTACCTAAATGTTCTACAATGACCACTTATATATATGAGTCATTTTACAATGTTACCAAGTCGGCTTATAATGATTTTACAATAATAAACAAAATATATTACAACAAAAATCCTATCGGCTTCTATGTCGGTATGCTTCCTTTCACTGCCGATGTCAGTGGTCTGAGTGCCGGTGTAGAGTCTGATCTTGCTAGTGCCGGTGGAATGCCTTGCTGGTGTCATAGGATTGTAAGGTTGCCATCAATGACAAAACCTTCAATCACCTACAATGTCTCATTGGAGTGTGCATTTGCCAACAATCTCCCCCTTTGGCATTGATGGCAACACTCATGAGAAAATTCAAAAAGGTGTAGTCCAAAAATATGTTACCAAAAATGTGTGAACTCCCTCAAGCAGATGAGCCTTTAGCTAATTATTTTCTCATACCACTACTCCCCCTTTGGCATCAATGACAAAGGTTGTCAAAGTGTCAATAGAGTGTGGTTTCTTGTCTCAACCTTTCAACCGGGTGGTTACAATTTGGAAAAGATCCACTAAAACCAAATTTAGGATTTCAAGAAACTTTTTACTGTCTTTTATTGCTGCCTCTATTCTTTGAACTATACCAGTGAGGTGTTGCATTTTCTCTGCCGGTGTTTTTTGTCCTTGTACTAATGCCTCAGATATTTCTTTCCTTAAACATGCTAGGTAGTCCAATTTTGGACTTAATGTCCATTTCACATCCTTAGCCTTGTATTTTATTTTCTCCTTTTCTCTTTCTAGCTTTAGTAACTCTTCCTCAAAACCTATTATATTTTGCTCAAAAATTGATAATGAATCAGATAAATTAATAAAATTGTTAGCTAGCTTATTAATTTCCTCCTGTATCTTTCTCATTTTCATGTCAATGTCAACTGTCAAAAATTTTGTCTTGCAAGTATCTCTGTACAAAGTTTTGAATTCTTTCAGTGTGCTGCATAGTTCCGATAGAAGTGTGTCAAATTGCCTTGTAAACTTCTTTATTTGATCCCCAAAGAATTTTTGTTTTTGTTTTTCTAACTTCTATTTGAATGCATCTTCCTTTATTTGTTCAACTATCACTATGTTGTTAGTAATATACTTAGATAAAGTGTCAAGTTGACTCAAAGAATCCTTATTATCTACATTACATTTTGGAGCTATCATCTTCAAAATTGGAATTGTGTCATCTATAGCTTTATATGCCTGTGAACTACAATCTGTTATTTTCTTTATAGAATCTAAAAGAACTTCAGTTACATTTGTTGATTTAAATCTTACCGATGGGAGCACTATCCTTTCTTGTAGTGACCTCTGGTAGGTCAGTCTATGTTTCCATTTCTTTAAGCAAAGGTTTTTGTTGCTCTCCTATTGTCGGTGGCACTATTTCCACATGAACCTATTGCTATTTTGGAGCCTGTTGCTCTACCTGTTTCTCTATTTGTTGATCTATTTGTGTTTCTGTTTGAGTCTCTTCCTATTGCCCTATGTTATCATTTGCCTCTTTTCCTTCGGTGTTATTAGTTACCGGTGGCTCACTAGCTATATCTGTCTTACCGGTTGTGTCCTTGTCTATCATAATGTTGACTTTCTGAGTATCAACATCAACTGTCTATAGTACCTCAAAATTAGGGTCTGTATCCTCTTGTGATACATCCATACTCTCATCTATTGGTTGATCTTCAGTTGTTGGTACCGGTGGAGTAACTAGAGGCGGTGGGGATAAATTATCTCTTATTTTAATGTTTGGAGGTCCACCAACCTTTCTTTTTCCCTTATCTTTGTCTTTCTGATATACCTTGATTGGTTTAGGGTTTCTATACTCTTCCTATTTTTCCTTATCAACAAGGAATATATCCCATTCATTTTTAGTATCCTCTATAACCTCATTTACTCTTCCAACCATTAGTGTAATATGCCAGTGTGCAGTAGAGAATACTGACTGGTTAGCTTCTGTAATTAGATCATCTATCTCCTTCAGTGAGTTAACTGGGTAGACATCAAGTAATTTTTCAACTTTTATTTTCTTGTCAATCTCTACAACAGCTTGTCTTCTTGCTTCCAGTCTCTTGAATATTTCATCTAGTAGTTCATCTACAACTTGCATCAAGAACTTCTTGTAGATATCCAAGTGTAAAATAACACTGTTTCAACTTGCTCTTTGTCATCAGCTGATAATGTATCATATAATTTTTCGATGTTCTTAAGCTTTCCTTCCTCTGTTATTTCACCCAGTAGTTTGTTAATTGGGGC
The DNA here is from genome assembly GCF_030272615.1 of Cryptomeria japonica. Classification (NCBI taxonomy): domain Eukaryota; kingdom Viridiplantae; phylum Streptophyta; class Pinopsida; order Cupressales; family Cupressaceae; genus Cryptomeria; species Cryptomeria japonica. Next base: position 87,537,958 of record NC_081411.1, on the reverse strand, counting down.
AATGTTTTGTTTAGTTTTCTTCTTGGGTGTTAACTTTTTCTTCTTGGGAATTATCTTCTTGACCAGAGGCCTCACTGCCTATTGTTTTTGCCTGGTTCTTCTAGGTGAAGGTGTGGATACCAGTGAAGGTTCCCTTTTCCTTACAACTCTTTTAAATCTTGTAGGCATATCACTCTCTGAAGAAGTAGCTACTAGTGAAAGGTGAGTTTCAAGCTGTAGTGCTTCCAACTCATCTTTGGTGATACCGGTTTGTTTCAGTACATCTTATTTGGTAGCCTTACCCTGTCTTGAACCTCTCCTCACAGTTGCTTCTACTTTCTTCACTCTCTTTTTGGATTGAATTTGATTTTCAATGGTTTCTGCACTGCCAAATACTTCTTCCTTAGGTTCCTTGGGTGCTTCCAGAAGGGATTTTGCATATGTTTCAATGATGTGGTCATCGGTCTCATAACCCATTTCAATAACCCAAATTATTCTTGGGATAACTTCTTCCATCCAGATCTCATCCTTCTTAATCACAAAACATATATCATCCTTATATTTGTTAACAATTTCCTATGACAGTCTGACTCTTGTGTTCATTCTGGCCTTTAATGCTAGAAAATACTCATTGATATTCTTCTCTTTGTTTTCACCCATATTTTTCAACAAGTCAGATAACCATTTCCCTATTGGTATGTCAAATCCAAGGTTCTTGTTACCTATACCAGGCACCTATTTTGTTATATGTAGCATTAAGCATACAAGTAAATTGCCAAATCTAAATGTCCCTTTCTTATCCTTCTTGATCTTTCCTAGATTATCAATCAATTCATCCTTTAGCCATTCACATACATCAATTTTCACATTATCTTTAACCATGTCATTAGCACTTTTTATGCATAAGATGGAAACTGAGTTCAGTTTGTTTGCATGTGTTGTTTTGTATCCTAAAATCATGCTAATAAATCTCACATTTATGTCAGTTACATCATTAAACCTCAAAGATCTTTTGTCGGATGTTGCACATGTTAGGTTCATTACCAAGTCATTTGAGACCTTCTTTATCTTGTCGGGTCTGTTACCGGTGGAGGGTAACCCTATCACAGCTTTCACAGCTTCCTTGGTAATTTTATCAACTGAATCTAACCAAAATAATTCACCATGTACCCTATTCAATACTATCCTAATAACTTCCTTAGGAAAATCCGAAATGTTGAGGATTTCAATGAATCCTAGGGTTTTCAATAATTTTGTGTTCAAGTTTCACATTATCGGAATCATGACATATAATAGTTTTGTACATGTTCTTAATTTCTTCATCTCCTAATTCTTCTATATGGAAATGGATGTACTTCTAGGGACTTCTGCAAAAACTACTTGTTTGGGGATTTGGGAAAATGCACCAACATTATCATCCTTTTTAGCTATCTCGGGAACTAGCTAAAATATGGGCCTAGGGAATTTGATTACCTCGACTATAGTAGGGTTTTCTATGAATTCAGGTACAGAAGAGGATGCCATGATTATAAATACCTTTTTCTACCTTTGGAAAGATTGATTTCTGAAAGTCTTTGCCTCTTTGCTCGAAATGCCTTATCTCTAGAAATTTCACGCTCTTTGAATGTTTGAATGCTCGGTGAAGTAAAAGGGAGCCAAAATCACTAATTTATAATGTTAGTTCTCCAACTACAACATTTAATGCATGCCAGTTAAGTAGTCACTTAACTTTATCTGCCGGTATAGAAGTAATTTCTACTTCTCACCATCAACCGAGGGAATAATAGCATATTTCACATTTGATTGCCAACCCCTCAAAGAAATTTTCTTCAATTAGTTGAAGAGTCTCCTGTCGGTGGAGTGCTACTCTATTCTGCCAATGGAGTGTTACTTGGTTCTACCGGTGGAGGAGTATTCCCAACACCATTTAGGTCTGACTTTCTAATCCATTGTTTTGAGAATTCTTGCTTAACTTCTTCAACTTTTTCTTTTCCTTTCAAACTAGAACCTTTGTTGTCTGTCGGTGATGCCTTACTTCTACAAAATTTTGCAATATGTCCAATCTTGTTACAAGCATAACAAGTCACATTATTTTTTTGAATAGCCTTCCCATAACCTATGCTAGTTTGTGTTCTACATTGATTAGATAAGTGTCCAAATCTTCCACAAACATAACATCTTACATTCATTATGCAATTTTCAGAATTATGACCAACTTTTTTGCATTTTGAGCATTGACCAGTGGGTGTATTGGTATCCTGATAATTTCTAGATCTACATTGATTTTCTCTATGACCAAACTTGTTATAGTTAAAGCATTTGCCATTGAATTTATAAGCAGTAGGTTGTCTTACCGATTTGCTATGATCCTATGTGTTTGCAGTACCGGAGCTTTCTCCAACTTCAAAGCCAATTCCACAAGTGTCACCTTTAGGTTTCTGATTCTTCAACAAGTCACCAAGTTCTTATGACCTTTTCTTGAATTTATCTTTGTGTTGATTTGCAGTATCCATTTCTCTTTCTAAGATCCCTTTCTACATCATCAGTTCATTGGAGTCATTCTGTGTATGCATCAGATCTATCTTCAACAAATCATTTGCATAGCTAAGTCTTGTGTTCTCATTTGTTGCAGCACTTAGTCTTCTAGTCAAATCATCTTCATTCTTCTTTCTATCTTCAATTTCCTTGCAAAATCTCATAGTCATATCCTGCATCTCATTCTTTGTTGTCATGTTCTCTTGCTTCAGCTTGTTTATCATATCATTAAGAGTTTCCTTTTCATCATTCTCAAATCGCATCTTTTCACAAAGTTCTCTTCTTTTGTTTCTTGCAATGGTAAGATTTTCTAGAAGTGCTTGAATAATATCTAGAGCTGCCTTTAGATCATCTTCAAGTTTGATATTTTTCAATTTTTTTGTATCAAAATCTGATAGAGCTGCTTCCAATTGCTTCATCAAATTTTCCATCTCTACCGGTGTCAAGATCTTCCTCAAGTTGTTAGGCTTCTACAAAAAGAGGACCAAGCTCTGATACCAATTGTTAGGATTCCCACAGATACTGAGAGGGGGGGATGAATTAGTATGTAACTGGTTTGAGCAATTTCTTAACTTAAAACATGCAGAACATATATACCGGTAAACAGAAAATAATGCAATAAACAGAGATAATAGCAACCACATGAAAAGCACACCATAACACAATATTTTAGTGAGGAAACCCGGTGTTGGAAAAACCTCATTGGGATTTGTGACCCACAATATTCACTCACTGGCCAATAAGAGAATATTACTACTTCAAGAGAGGCCTGCACATGCAGGAAGGCCAAGTGCCTAGAGACTGCTCAAATACAAAATAGGAAGTCTCACTGACTTACAAAATGGATTATATAAATCTAGTCTCTTGTACTGCTTCAAAATAGCATCTATAATGCCAGATCTAGTACCGTTTTTTGCTCTGCTTCTTACATAAACCCTTAACCTATAATTCGCATAATAGGTCTACCTTATTTCAAGTAATTACATTTTTCCATACTTACCTAAATGTTCTACAATTATCTCTTATATATATGAGTCATTTTAAAATGTTACCAAGTCGACTTATAATGATTTTACAATAATAAACAAAATATATTACAGCAAAAATCATGTCGGCCTCTATGTGGGTATGCTTCCTTTCACTACTGGTGCTGGTGGTCTAAGTGTCGGTGTAGAGCCTGATCTTGCTAATGACGGTGGAATGCCTTGCCGGTGTCATAGGATTGTAAGGTTGTCATCAATGACAAAACCTTCAATCACCTACAATGTCTCATTGGAGTGTGCATTTGCCAACAGTGTGGTCTATTGTAGTTGATTTCTTTTTAATATTAAGCTCTTCTTCTTCTCAGAAGCTAGCTAGAAGGGAGAAGAATTGAGCAAAGGATTTTTTATAATCATTCTTGAGTTTTTTTTTCATATTTAAACTATGTAATTACTTTCAGAAAGCAATGAATAAAGTTATGTTATTCTGATCTATTAAGAGTTGTTTTCGGGAAGCCTGGTATCACTCATCCAAGGGGGGCCCACTTAGTGAGTGATCATGTGTGTTCGTTAAAATTAGTTTTCTTTCCTTAGCTGCAGTAGAAGTTCTTGCGTTGATTGTTCCTGTAGCCACTGGAAATAGATCCACTAATTATTCCTACAGCTAAGCTAGAACAGAGTAATTTATGTTTATCTATATTGAATTTATGTAGCATTGCTTTTATGAATTTGTTCAGAAATTTCCCTATAGCCTTTCCATAGTTTCCATTCTTGTTTACCTTTTTTCACATAATGTTAGTTAGTGTAGTAATGCAGAATAGTTGTTGCAAGAACTTAGTGCATATATAGTGCAGACCCATTTCAAGTACTACGTCCCTGGGTTGGCAATCAAATGAACACTAGCTATGGAAATAGTGACTTTACCAAATGAATGTCCAAACTTTGGATTGAGACTTCAATTAGAGTTATTATTCTTATTGTTGGGGTGAACATTTTTGGGTTCTTCATTTTGGGTTGTGTAATGCTCTAGCCACTTTTCAAAGAGCAGTGATCAGTATCTTTTCTGATATTTCTCAAGACATTATGGAAATCTATATGGATGACTTTACAACTTATGGTTCTAAATTTGAACAAGCATTAGGGAACCTGAAAAAAGTTTTGCAGTGATGTGAGGACTATAGTTTGTCATTAAATAGTGAGAAATGCTTCATCATGATGTAGGAAGGAATAGTCTTTGGTCATCATATCTTTGGAAAAGGAATAAAGGTGGATCCAACAAAGATTGAAGTCTTTCAGCATATCAATGCCCCTGTGAAGAAAAAAGATGTAAGAAGTTTCCTTGGTCATGTTGGATACTACAGAAGGTTTATCAAATATTTCAGCAAAATTGCAAGTCCCTTATATTCACTACTTACCAAGGATATAGAATTTAAAAGGGCCTCTCCATACAATGAATCTTTCTTAAAGCTTAAGAATGCCTTGACTCAAGCACTAGTTCTTAAAGGTCCAAATTGGTCTTTACCATTCCAAATCCATACAGATGCATCTGATTATACAATAGGGGTAGTGTTAGGACAGAATATTGACAAATTGGAAAATGTAATATATTATATTAGCAAGAACTTACAAGGACCTGAGTTAAATTATACAGTCACTAAAAAGGAAATATTAGTTGTTATATATGCACTCAAAAAATTTAGGCACTATATCACAGGATATCCCATATTTGTGCATACAGATCATACTACAATCAGATATCTCATGAATAAGCCTTCAATTACTGGTAGATTGGCTCACTAGTTATTGTTGATGCAGGAATTTGATATCACAGTTGTTTATAAACTAGGGAAGTCTAATGTGGTTGCAGACTATCTTTCAAGTCTTCAGTTACAAGAAGATTCTACAGTGATAGATGATGCTTTTCAAGATGAACATTTATTTCTTATCCAAGCTCATACTCCCTGTTATGCTAATATTGCTAATTATTTAGTTGTTGCTAAAATGCCAATGTTAGGTCCCGGAGACAACTAAGAGGGGGGGCTAAATCAGTTGTCTAATAAATTCAAACCAAAAACAACTTAACCAACTTAATGCTTAATACCGGTAAACCAGTCTTTTATACCGGTAGATAGTTTTATCAATTAATTGCAATACCGGTAAGGATTAATACATGAAACAAAAAGACAAAGTCATCCAAAACACATAACACCAATATTTGTACATGGAAAACCTATAAGGGAAAAAATCATGGTGGGAAACCTTACCCACAATCAGATGATACTACTGTAGATAGTATGTGTATACAAATGGTGTCTGCACATGCAAAAAGGCCAAGCACCTAGAGCTCACTGCTCAAACACAAATAGGAGTCACACTGACTACAATTGGATGGTTAAATCCAATAAGGATGTACTGCTCAAATTAACATCTTTTTATGCTAGATTCAGTACCGGTGTAGTTCTGATTGTCTTCACAAAAACCTTCCTTCAACCTTCAAATGATGTCTGTGTGTATAGCTCTTCTTATTCTTGCATATACCTTCACACAATTCTTTTTCACATTCCACACCTAATCTTACAAATAAGATCTTACATTTATATCATAACCTAAGACCAATTTTAGTAGGTCGGCTCTAAAGGATATTACAATAAAATCAATTTACAAACAAAACAATGTCTGATGCAATAACTGATTCAACATGTCAGCTTGATGCATTTACAACAATAATAAAACATCTCCATAGCATGTCGTGCTGATCTGGAAAAGATAAACCTACTCGTGTATATCCTGGACCTATTTGCCGGTAACAACAAATATGCAAATACAAATATTCCAATGAACACAACTCCAAGACAGAGTGTCCAAACAATGTCTTCAACATAACCAAGTGTTTTCCATGCAATTCCAAGTGTTAGTGAACATTATATCCTGTCGGTGTGCCAGATACTAGTGACTGTGCATAAGTCACTTGCTTGTCGTTGAATGATGTTGATTCTCCAAAGTGCTAGAGTTGATAAGTCTTAGTAGGTGTTGACATCAATGACAAAACCATACCAAAATACCAACAATCTTCTCCTTTGGTATTGATGGCAACACAAGATGGAAAAACCATCAAAGTGCCAAAACAGAAATACCAAATACCAAAAACCAATAATCTCACAAAAGAGATCATAACCAGAAATCAAAATATAGAGAGTAACAATCTCCCCAAAATAACAATCTCTCCCCAATGAATAATCTCTCCCCAAAGGATAATGTGTTTTTACATAGCAATCTCTCCCCCTTTGACATCAAATGCCAAAGCAATATAAAGACCAATTATTCAAATACAAAATACCAACCAATTCACTATACCAACTACTCCCCCTGAGAAGTAGCTTCCTCATCAAAGCTAGAGTAAAAGATTTCTCTGTTATTTATGTCGGTTCATGACTATCATCAATTGTCTAAGTTATACCAATTGTTAGTTCCCAGAGACAACTAAGAGGGGGGTGAATCAGTTGTCTAATAAATTCAAACCAAAAAAAAATTAACCAACTTAATGCTTAATATTGGTAAACTAGTCTTTTATACTGGTAGATAGTATTATCAGTTAATTGCAATACCGTTAAGGATTAATGCATGAAACAAAAAGAAAAAGTCATCCACAACACATAACACCAATATTTGTACGTGGAAACCTTGTAGGGGGAAAAACCACAGTGGCAAACCTTACCCACAATCAGATGATACTAGTGCAGATAGTATGTGTATACAAATGGGGTCTCCACATGCAGAAAGGCCAAGTGCCTAGAGCTCACTGATCAAACACAAATAGGGCCAATTCATTTCTCTCCTAAGGAAAGAAGATTGTTAGTTAAAAATTTTTAACTTCTCATGGATTGCTGATTGTTTGTTTTATATTGGGCCTGACCAAGTCATGAGAAGATGTGTGAGAGAAGATGAAACATATGATATCATATATGCATGTCATGACGAGCCATGTGGAGGACATTTTTCTGCCAAAAAAACAACACTGAAAAATACTAAATACAGGGTACTATTGGCCCACATTACATAAGGATGCAACACAATATACACAAAAATGTGACAGATGTCAGCGAATGGGAAGACCTACAAAATCCGATGAGATGTCATTATATCCACAAATATCAGTTGCACCATTTAATAAGCGGGGATTAGATTTTGTTGGTCCAATTGATCCACCTTCTAATGGCAAATCCTATATTTTGGTATGTACAGACTATGTAACAAAATGGGTGGAAGCTTGTTCCATGACACATGCAAGAGATAATAAGGTGGATGAGTTTCTTTATGAAGATATATTTACAAGATATGGAGTACCAAGGGAGATTGTCTCAAACTAGGGAACTCAATTTACTTCAACATTGATAGAAGCTTTGGTCAATGAATACAATATAAGACACATGAAATCTACTCCTTATCATCCACAAGATAATGGGTAGGTAGAAGTTACAAATAGGGAGCTTGAGGATATTCTTACTAAAATAATATCTGTTCATAAAAAAGACTAGTCTCATAGGCTTTCAAAAGCAATTTGGGCATATAGAACAACTTGAAAAACACCAATTGGTTTTACACCTTTTGAGATGGTTTATGGAAAAGCAGCAATGATGCCTATGAAATTTGAGCATAAAACTTTGAGGACAGCTTTGCAATTAAATATGACATTACCTGAAGCACAGAAAGAATATATTTAGGAATTGAATGCTCTGGATGAATGGAGGAAAATAGTTGTCCAGCAGACAGAACTAATTCAAAATCAGAGAGAAAAGTGGCATGATAAGTATATCAAAGAGAAGAAGTTCAAAGCGGGTGACTAGGCACTACTATATGATTCTAGATATAAAGATGCTATGGGGAAGCTACAAACCAGGTGGCTAGGTCCATATGAGATAGAAGAAGTTTTCAATAATGGAGTTGTTTGTTTGACCACAATTGATCCTATTAAGTTTATGATTTTGGTGAATGGTCACCGACTGTGTCTTTATCATAAGCCAACCACTAAAGAGGTGTTCCTACAACAATTTGACCAAAAGGATAAAACAAAGGTTCCTGCAGCAACTACTAAGGTTCCTATAGCAACTGATCAGCTTCCTACTATAATTGAGCAAAGTAATAAAGGTAAGGTTCATGTAGCCACTACAATGAACATGCTTGCCACTTCATAATTCTTCTCGTATCATTTCACAATAAATATTTCCATATCTTATGAGAATATTCTTCTCCGTAAATAAAATTCCATCCACGTCATTCCATCCCACTTTCTTATCTGTCATTACGCCATCATTTTCATATGACTACAAGTATGTACATATTATGTTTTGTTTTAATTACACATTTATTATTTTATTATGATTATGCCTTTTTTTAATCCTCTATACTCCTCGAAATCTCATCAGCTTGTGTGGACACATGCTAGGTTAAGCTGGGGGGCTATTTTATGGTTTGGTTTCCAAAGTTATTCATTATCCATCCTTTTTGGTACTTAGAATTGATTTCTTCCCATCATTGTTTAACAAGTTATTATTTCACACAAGGAAATAATAAATACTGCCGCCAGAATTGAGATATGTATGGAATTTTCAATTTAGCAAGTCTGTTCAATATTTTGCTCCTATGTTTCTCAACTGTAGAGTGTTCAATACTAGCAGAGTAAGAGATGGGTGGTGATCCAATCTGCCATGAGCCAACAGTTCATGAGGTGTTGTTGTAGGATGCTCTTTGTGAGCATTATTTTAGACACCATGGCTAGCTGGATTACTTCTTGAAAATTCAAGATTATAACAAAGAAATTGCTGCAGAATTTATGCATTCCTTCAATGAAGGAGAAGCTATGGTTAAAGGCTTAAGGGTTATTGCTATGGAGAAGCGAATAGCAAAAGTAATAAGCTTTCTGCAGTTAAGGGTTGAAGATGCCCCTGTTGAAGATGCTCCTATTGCAGATAATCTGTCGATTGAAGAAGAAAATGTTGCAGAACCCTCTTCTCCCGTAATTGTTGCAGAGGATGATTTGTTTTTTGATGAAGGAGCTGCGGTTATTATGGAGGAAGAGATGGCTGAAGAAAATGTGGAACAACCCTCTACTTCTCTTTAAAGAGAGTCACCAATTGCTATGAGAAAAGGGAAGGAGTTGGAAAGGAATGAAATAGATAAAGAACCCATGGCCCAACCGCAAGCAACTCAAATTTCTCCTACAGCCAAGAGACGTAGGATAAAAAAAACTCTTGCAACAACTGAAACCATTCCTGCAGCCACTCCAAAAGTTTATGTGAGAAGAACATGAAGTAAGACCCAAAAGTCTCATCCAGCAGGTGATCCAAAAGAGGTTATTGCAATGGAAACATTAGAAGAAGGAAGCCCTACAGATATTGAAATACAAGAAGAAGGAAGCCTTGTGAATGCTGAAATCCAGGTAGAAGTTGATGAAGATAGATTGTCAAATCTTTCTTTTGTGGCACAATAGCTTAAGGAGGTTAATGAAGAAATTCCATAATATCTTGAGGAAACTGTTGGAGACATTTTACAGCAACATGAAGAAATAATTGGAAAGATTCTAGAGCAGTTTGAAGAGACTATTGGAGACACCTCACATTAGATTGAGGAAAATGTTGGAGAGATTCCAGCACAGATTGAGGAATTTATTGAAGAAATCCCATGGCCTGAGGTAACACCTATTAGACCTCCTTCATCCCAAAGTAGTTTATCTATTTCTTTAACATTTTATAGATAATGGGAAATAGAGAGGGCTGGATTGCAAGGGAATATTGATAAATAGCAAAAAGAAATAGAAAAGAGAGATAAAAAAAATTGAGGAATTAGAGGCTAAGGCTGAAAAAATTTCTAGTATGGCCCCCGAATTGATGCAATATAGGGCACCTCCAAGGGTTTGTTCTGTGCATTTGAAGGAGCAGTATTTAAATTTCAAATTGAACTGCATTGTTAGGGACCTTAGCCCCTCTTTAGAAACCCCTGAAGAATTCTTTTATGCTTACCAAACATCTCCACTAGTTGTGAAGAATTTTCTATGTGAATTTTATTTGCATAACTATGTTGTACCCTCAGACAGTGAGTGGAACCCTTTATTATATATTGGGGATATCCATATCAAAGCTTTAATGTCATAGATCCAAAATGAGCTCAGCATGGGGGCACAAGCTAGAGAATATAAAGATTTAGAGTTTGAATTTCCATTGCCATTAAGGAAAGAATCAAAAGAACCAATAGTTCTTTATTATGAATGGCAAAAATTACTGGTAAGGGATGATGTTAGAAAACTAGTGCTTCCAATGAGAGAAGAAATCTATCAGGCATATGAGCATTTAGTTCAAACTGATAGTGCAGATAGATGGGTTAACTCAACGCCGGAATAACTTACCAAATAAATTAAAGCGGGGGGACCTTATTCACTACAAAATTTTCAAGCAGCTATGCAAAGAGCCCCCAGATATATATAGCTAGGCAGAGAGAAAACCAAAAACTGGCTACCACCGATCTTTCAGCCTCCTATTCTCATGTGGCCACTATTGGGATGCCAACCTATGGATCAGAACTATGATGCAGTCATAGAAGAATTGGCCAGATGGTCCAGGCTGGAAAAACTAAAGGGATTTTATTGGAATTTGGCTTCAGGAGGGATAGGTAAGGGCACCATTGGTGATTTGAGAGTTAGTGCAAGAGTCATAAATTTTCCTTTTGTTGTAGGATCAACAAGCTCTTAAAGTTGGGGGGCATAATAAGTTGAGACTTTGTTATATTTTTATCCTCAGAACTCTTGAGTTTTTATTATTTTTTGGTTTGCATAGTAGTAGTGATGTATTGGAAGTTGACTATATGTATTCCATATGTTAAGCTTGAACTTATTAAATCATGTTTTATCTTTGCTAGTCTATTCTTGTAGCCATGCCATTTATTCCTACAGCCATATGATTTATTCCTATTGCCATGCAGATTATTTAGGGTAATATCATATGTGAATTAATAGATGTGTTAATTAAATAAAATGTGTATCTATGTCTTTGTATGTCATCTTTGTTGTAGTGCAGGTAATAGATGATGTCGCTATGGATGTTCGCCTATCATGTCTGATGAAGGGAAGGATACGTAAGAGATAATGGAAGATCAAACTGTAGAGGAACTAAGCAAGCTCAAGGTATGGCATAAGTAGAGCAGTCAAGCGACACTACCAATGTCTAACTTCAGTGGGCATTGAATTTGCAAATACCAGCACAACATGCAAAGACGTGGTTCGGTTTAGATCCATGTTTCCTGTAGCATAGCTCTAGTTATCTTCTTTATCATTCAATCATCCACCTCTTCTTCTAGGCATGATTTGTGTGGTCTATTGTAGTTGATTTATTTTTAATAATAAGCTCTTCTTCTTCTCAGAAGATAGCCAGAAGGGAGAAGAATTGAGCAGAGGATTTTTGATAATCAGTCTTGAGTTTCTCTTTCATATTAAAACTATGTAATCACTTTCAGAAAGCAATGATTAAATTTATGTTATTCTGATTTTTTAAGAGTTGTTTTCGGGAAGCCTGGTATCACTCATCCAAAGGGGCCCACTTGGTGAGTGATCCTATGTGTTCGTTAAAATTAATTTTCTTTCCTTAGCTGTAGTAGAAGTTCTTGCATTGACTATTCCTGCACTCACTAGAAACAGATCCACTAACTATTCCTGCAACCAAGCCAAAATAGAGTAATTTTTGTTTATCCATATTGAATTTATCAAGCATTGTTTTTATGAATTTATTCAGAAATTTTCTTGTAGCCTTTCCATAGTTTCCATTCTTGTTTACCTTTTTTCACATAATGTTAGTTATTGTAGTGATGCAGAATAGTTGTTGCCGAAACTTAGTGCATATATAGTGCAGACCCATTTCAAGTACTACATCCTTGGGTTGACAATCAAATGAACACTAGCTATGGAAATAGTGACTTTACCAAATGAATGTCCAAACTTTAGATTGAGACTTCAATTAAAGTTATTATTCTTATTGTTGGGGTAAACAATTGGCAAAGAGCAAGTCCTAGAAGAGATTGAGAAGGACTTAGAGGTCTTGGAGCATAGCTAGACCTGGAGAGGTTGGTGGAATTGAGAAACACCAACTAGGTGAAGTGTGAGAAAGCTAGGCAGACCCTATCAACTACTAAGAGCTAGCATTATTAGTGAATTCTTTCAGATCTAAGCCTTATGGAAAAACAAGTTACAACAATATTCATGCAATCATATTTCCATGATTGATTCCTTTATACATTGTCATGACAAGTTATTATATTATCATTTGCAGGTCACATTCAAGAGCATTGCATTATCACCATTATCATTTACAACAAGCTTAAGGTGTAATATTCAACATTCTACTTGAGAGCTTTCCATTCAATTTATCTATTTTATTCAAGGGTTAATTCTGACCCTAGGTTTTTTCAGCCCTGTCAATGCAACACTATTTTTCCTCTCTTATGTGTGTGGGTAACTAGATCTAGAGACAACAAATATATATTTGGAAAGAGTAGATAGAGACACACTGAACCAAATTTTTCATAAGCAAAAGGACCAAGTCAAGGTCAACTAACATCATTTATGACAATTTTCCCATGAATTTTTAGGGAGATTCTGAGATCAACATCTTGATTCTAACAACATCTCTATTGTCTGCATCTAATAGTTTTGAGTCAAGTTTGCCTAGCATCCTTGATTTGCATTGCCGAGTCCATATTTCAGACATAGGTTCCTCTCTGCTTCACACTTCCATAGCTATACTTAATTTCTATATATCTAATTTGAAACTATTTATTCATGTTGATATTTGTTAATTTTGCTTCATTAATACTAGTTCTCACATTGAATCCCTCACTTTCAATATCTCTTTTTAAACTCAAACAAAATGAATGAACTCCAATATGCATTCAGTCCTTTCCATAGGCTTAAGGTTGAATGTATTGATTTTATTCCCCTTAATGTCAATTTATTGGTAGTGAGTTAATTCATTGTTTACGTAGCTAAATTAGTGAACCTTCATTTCCAATCAATACACATATATAAAATATACCAACCTAGAGACAAAAACACAATTAGTGTATGATAATGTGTAAAATGTTCCTAAATAATCTTAACTTAGTGTTGAAAGGATGTAAATGGATAACTAGTTGAGTAATATAGTAGCTAGGAAATATATTATTCCATTCATACTAACAAATGTGGATAAGAAAACATTCATCAACATCAAGGGTAAAGTCAAGGAAATTAAATGAGAACCTCAAAACCCATGATTTGCATGATAAAGATAGGTTTGATATTAACAATTCTAAATCCAATTTGGAACCTCAAGACTATTTTTTAGGGTAAATTCTGGGTGAAGTCACAATACTGGTACCCACTTTTTTTCCAACTTTGACACTAAGATGAACATTTTTTGAATTATCTTCACTTTTCAACACCTATAACTTTTAAACCATTAAGAATTTGAAGATTATGTAAATTACTAATTTGTAACATCTTGTCTTAATATTCTAAATTACTTTTTTTTCAATTTTTTTTTGAATAAAAATATTTTATTTTTTCATCTCCCTCAAAAAGTAATTTTTAACAACAAACAACATTTTTTAAGAGTGATGTGCCTCCCGAAACACATAAATTTTTTTCTATAAATGATAAAAAGTAAATTATTTTAAATTTTGGTTTGTAACATCAATATCTAGGGCATGAAGTGTTGATTGGTTGTGCTCATTTAACCATGGGCAATCACTCAGATCTGTTGTCTTCACAACCGTAAACGATAAAGTGTTATCGTCACCCCCGAGCACACTTCTTATATTTTCCTATTGATTAATTTATCTCCAAATGAGATCACCCTTCTTATATACCTAAATTAAATGAAGAGGCATGACCTTTCACAAGGGTCATCATTGAATGACATGATTTTTCCATGAAGAATGACAAGATAGATGAAGTCAGTAGCTCACCTAGTAAATTAAACTATAATGTATTAATAGCTTTGGGATATCTCTCATCGCTAACCTCATACATCAACACTCCTTCTTTAGCTAGAGGGATATCTTTTTAGGTAATCATGTCAATGGCATCCACCATGGCTAATCCTAGAGGGTGGATCAATCATGGCTACTCCCATGTATGGAAAAGAAAATGAACACAAGTGCTTATCATGGAATCGCTCAATGTGATGTTGTCATCTCATAATGATGTTCACCATTGCTACTCCCAGAGGGTGGATCCACCATGGCTACTCCCAAATGGTGGAACAGCAGCTTTCACCTCAAACTTCTCCCTCATAGAGAACAATGCATTAGCAAGGGCTTACACCTAAAATCTCTCCCTGACATAGAAGAATGCATTAACAAGGGCTTGGACCTCAAACTTCTCCCTCATAAAAGAGAATGCATTAACAAAAAATCCTCATAATGATGTGGTTCCCTCTAAAGCTCCAAGTACATGTATCAACTTCCTGACCTCCTCATCCAAGGTTTCCTCTGATGAATTTGTTAGACTCCCTCTGAATATTATTTCCTCCTCTTTGAAGAAACTAATTGCAAATACAATTTGTATTCCTCTTTGATAAATGCTTCCAGCTAGCAACTAAGTCCTATGATTGCAAGCATGCAATCTCTTTGTTGGCATATGCACACTCCAATGAGACATTGTATGTGATTGAAGGTTTTGTCATTGATGGCAATCTTGCAATCCTATGACACCGGCAAAGACATTATATCGGCATCAACAGATCACACTCTACACCGGCACTTAGGACACCGGCACTAGCATAGAAGAAAGGAAGTATACTGGCATAGAGGCCAACAGGATTTTTGTTATATAATATTTTGTTTATTATTGTAAGCCAGCTTGGCAAATTGTAAAATGACTCTTATATATAAAAGAGATCATTGTAGACATTTTGTAAGGTGAAGAATGTGAAGTAGAAGGATTAAGAAAAATATTAGGCACACCTAATGTGCGAAATATAGGTCAAACGGTATATGTAAAGATCAGAGCATGAACCGGTATTGAATCAAGCATTGAAGATGCTATTGTAAAGCAATACAAGTTATTGGATTTGTATAATCCTTATTGTAAGTCAGTGAGACTTCCCATTGAGCAGTGAGCTCTAGGCAGTTGGCCTTCCTGCATGTGCAGGCCCCTATAGTAAGTAATATTCTCTTATTGGCCAGTGAGTGAATATTGTGGGTCACAAATCCTACATGTCATGCCCAACTCTTGGGCACGAACGGAAATTTTTTTTTTTTAAATATACTTACTAATTAGCGACTTACTTATTTAAAATAGTCAACTAAGTGTGATTAACTTAATTAAGATAATGCTTTTGGGTTGAGTCTAAACTATAATTGTATAAAGCGGTTGATTAAACTCAATTGGGTAACATGGTTTACTAAGTTATCAACGAGCAAATATTCCTCAAGAACGGGAGATCGCTAAGCATCATTAATAAATAATTAAAAGTTCAAGTGTAACGATTAATTTCAATTTTAGGCATTTTTAAATTTTACCTTCTCTTCTTATCCACTAGAATTCTAAGTTTAGATAACCTCGTCATTTAAAACACTTTACTAAAATTAAAACCTCTTGGAATAAAATACTTCAGTTAATTTAGGCCCCCATAATTTAAAACTACGCTATAATCATATACTTAAATTGGCCCTCTTTGGCCCTACCTAATTCTTAGTGGTCACACCCCTTTTTTCTTTTATTATTATTATTTTTTTTTTTCTTATCTATTCCACCTAGATATAAAAATCCCTTTTATAACGTTTCTCCTTCGTTGGTCAAATATTGCAAGAAGAATTCTTAGAACATAATTTCACCACTAACCAAGTTTTAAAAGAAAAACCAATTTAAACTTCTTACCTTAAATATATATATATATATATATATATATATATATATATATATATATTTATACATATATACTTATACATTTACCTATGCCTCCTCAAATTGAGTTCATGATTTTATGCCAAGAAGAAGAGGGATAAAGTAAGTCCCCTTTTAAAAGTCGTGCTTCCCTCCACACCCATCTTGTTTTCAAAACCATGTGGGTCTTTGCCCTAACCGAACTAGGGTTAGGGCGAAATGACATCTTTTATATATTTTTTGTTTATCTTCTATCTGCTGTGTGTGTGCGCGCAGGGTGAGTGGGCGGCCGAGAGGCGGCAAGCAGGCTGGGCCGAATGCCCAAACCGCTTCCCCCCCCCACCCCGCTAATTCCTTACGGGTTCGAACTGAAACCGGGCGTGTTAAGGGTTTGGTTTTTTTTTTAAAACACAGCGAAACAGGGGGCGGAGGAAGTGGCGGAGTAGGGTTTAAAGGCTGCGGAGGCGGGTATGCACGCGGCGCAGCGCAGGGGAACAAGGGCATGCGGAGCGGGTCACCAGTGGGTGAGGTTACCCCCGGGCGCCGCTGTGGTTGCCCACAGTGGCGGCCGAGCGCCGCTCACTGTGGGTAATCACAGTGGCAGCCGAGCAGTCCCCGCGCCACCGCTGGCCACTGTGGAGGTGGTTCGGCGTTTCCCCTTTTTTTTCCACCAGCGTCACAAAATGTGCTGCTTTCTCTTGTTTTATTTTTTTCGGGATTCTTTTTTTTTTATATTTTAATTTAAAGGTTTATATATATATATATATATATATATATATATATATATATATATTTATATATATATATATGTATGCATAAGGTAAAAAGAACAATGTTTCAATATGGATTTAAATGTAAACATATATATATATATATATGTGTGTGTGTGTGTGTGTGTGTGTGTGTGTGTGTGTGTGTGTGTGTGAGCAAGGTAAAATAACAATGGTTTCAATATGGGCAGTTTTATCTGTGAAAGTATATATATATATATATATACATATATATATATATATACATATATATATATATATATACATATATATATATATATACATATATATATATATATATATACATATATATATATATATATACATATTTATCAGTTTTCCTTTTTTTTTGTGGTAAATAACAGATCTGGAAATATATCATTTCCATACTTTTTGATACAAATTTTTACAAAGGATACTTAATGGTTAAATGTATATATATATATATATATGTTTTTTTTTTTATAACTGATTTTACAAGATTATCAGATCTTCTTGCTGTTGTATAACATTAACAGGGCTGCATCTATTATTTTTTTTTGTGTAACTTAGATTATCCAAACTACATTTTTAATGCAATAAATATTTAAAGCTAAATGGTTTCTTTTTTTTTTGAAGGAAATAGACTACAAATGATAAGATTTCTTTTTCTGCAACTATTGGAAAATAAATGACTCTCTTCCTTTTTTTTTTTAACTAAATAAACAGCAAAAGAGAAGTCTGATTTTAATTAAATATACAGCAGCATACTCACTAAAAAAAAAAGAAGAAAAAGAGTAACACCCAATCTTTAAATTTCAGCTTACTCAATGAGCATACATTTCCTCTCTTTTCTTTATGCAAAACATTAAAAATCAAAGTGCAACTAACATTTTATTTTCTTTTGCAAACTACAAGTAGGTAAAACAAGTGTCTTCATTGACAATGTAAATACAAGATAGTTTTGAGTACAAAATAAACATGAGTTCATATGGGATGAAATCCCAACAATACTTTTTTTCTCTACATCATAACTTGTAAATAATACAACTTTCTTTTTTTTTGAAAGTAAGTACTACACATGCTCTCTTTTCTCTTTTTATACAAACTTCTACATATAATCTATCTCCCTTTTTTTTTGAAACACCTTTCTGCATCACAAAAAAAACAGCCACATAGCTCTTTATTTCATCTTTTCTCATTCCTCATGCAACCTGCAACAAAACACATTTTGACCATGGGAAGCTCACCTCCCAGCCTAGGCTTACTAGAAGCCACCCCCGAGCTTGGAGAACCA
Source organism: Cryptomeria japonica (assembly GCF_030272615.1). NCBI lineage: Eukaryota > Viridiplantae > Streptophyta > Pinopsida > Cupressales > Cupressaceae > Cryptomeria > Cryptomeria japonica. The sequence continues at coordinate 87,519,511 of NC_081411.1, read as the reverse complement.
AGCACTAGACGGGTTACAAACATGCAAAACCCACAACAACATAGAAACACATTTACATTCAAAGTATCCCTTCCCAAGCTACACATTCACCACTTTCATGGTGACTCTTCCATGGGTGGAAGTGGACCAAGTACCTATGGGGAGAATGCATGCCAAAACATTACAACATAAGCCACCTCATGGCAACACAAATGCAACCAAAAATACTCCCTCATTCCTTATGCCCCCCAAAAAGGCTCAAGGCCATATATGCTCCCCTTATGACCCCCAAATGCATACACAAGGCTATGCATCAAGGGCCACCAAGGACACCCTTGAGAACACTCTCCACAAGGAGAGCCTCTCACCCATGGCTGTCATACTTCTTCCACCCCAAGATCTTCCTACCCTCCCAAGGATGGGAGATCTTGGACACTCCCAAAAACAACAAGAAACACAAAACAAACACATAGAAAAGAAAACTACACATTTTACTTCAACACAAAAACTTCATAAAACACAATCTTTCAAGCAACTCTTTTCTTTTACAAAACAACATAAACTATCATTTGCAACATAATAAGAGAAAGAAGGGAGTAACCAACCTAATTCTGCCAAAGGTTTGCTAACTTTAGTTGGGGATGAGCTGCCCAATTCCACCCTAACTTCCTCCAAATCCCACCAAAAATGCTAAATCTCCTACTAACTTTTTCAAAACAAGCCAAAATCTCCAAGAAAGGAGAGTGGGTGATTACTCACTAAGTTTGCAAATTCTTGCCTAAGAAGGCCTCTCACCCACTTCCCAACCCCTTGGGTGAGGTGTGAGTTCCCATTGGTTGCCCTTCCCAAACTCTTGCACATTACTCAAATTGGAAAGGGAAAAGGTGGAAGAGGATGGGGAAGAGAGTTTAACTCCTAAAGGGAAGGTTCTCTATCCTAGGGAGAACTTTCTAAGTTCAATTTTCGTGCATCTTGGAATTATCACTTTTTGAAGTGACTTCATAGTCACATGGGAGAAGCCACATGTTGCAAAACACCCCTAACCCATAGGTATACCCTTAGGACCTTTGGAAAAGCCTAAAAACTTACCCTAGGAGTCCATTAAACCCTTTAGAAACTCCACTGAAGTTTACCTACGGGTCAAGCATGAGTTGACCACTCCCATGACTCCCTACCCAAGACAAATTTGGGACCACGCTCATGTTTTTTAATGGCTTTGGTAGAAACAAAACTCCCTCCAAGAGACAAGTCAACATCAATGACACTTAATCAGCACATGTGTCAAGTGACACAACAAAAATACAATATAAAATCACACATGGAAAATTGGTCTCTTGAAGGATTACACAATTACATATAAATTAAATTTTACACTCAAGCATTATACACATCACAAATAAAATACATTACAAGGGGAGGGGTGTTGTCTCTCCAAATAGACAACTCCCGGCTTAACAAACGCACATTGGTCTAGGCTTGGTTCTCCATTAATTTCCATGGTCACATGGATAATTTTCTTGCGCATCTCAATTAACACATTAGTAACTCCAAATAATCACAATTATACATAATCAAATACATGGATTCCATTGCAAATCAAACACTCATACATTAGGCAACAATAATTCAATATCTCAGTTGTTTTCAAATTCAATTTCACATAAGTAATTAACATAATTTCCCAAAAATGAACCATTCGTAAATATGCATCATTTCTCTTTCATCAAAATAAAATCCTGCAAATGACATTCACCATCATAATATAATCCTATTCTAGTAACATATCTAAAGTTTCATAATCATCATGCATGAAATAAAACATCAACATATGTCAGTGTGATCCAAATCATGGAATCATATATGTTCTAAGTCCATAATGCATTAAATAAAGCATCCATAATAGTCTCAATATGCAAATAACTGAAAGTGTCAAACTGAATCGGGGTAGGGCCTCACACTACCAAGGTTTTTTCCACACCGGTTTCCTTGTTAGCATCTTGTGTTATGGTGTACTTTTCATGTGGATGTACTTGATTCTATTTATTGCATTCTTTCTTGCATACCGGTACACTGTTATATTATGTTCTGCATGTTTTAAGTTAAGAAATTGTAATCACCGGTCAGATATTGATTCACCCCCCCCCCCCCCCCTCTCAGTATCTGTGGTACCCCTAGCAATTGGTATCAGAGTCTCATCCTCTATTTTTAGAAGCTTAACAGCTTGAGGAAGATCTTGACACCGATAATGATGGAAAATCTGATGAAGCAACTTGAACGAGCTCTTACAGACTATGATGCAGAGAAATTGAAAAATATCAAACTAGAAGATGATTTAAGGGCAGCTCAGGATATCATTTAGGCACTTCAAGAAAATTTTACTGTTGCAAGAAATAAGAGAAGAGAACTTTCTGAAAAATTGCAAAATGAGAATGATGAAAAGGAATCACTTAATGATATGATAAGCAAGTTGAAACAAGAGATCATGACAACAAAAAATAAAATGTAGGATATGACTATGAGATTTTGCAAAGAGATTGAGGATACAAAGAAGAATGAAGAAGAATTGACCAGAAGACTAAGTGATGCAACAAATGAGAGTACAATACTTAGCTATGAAAATGACATATTGAAGATAGATCTGATGCATACTCAGAATGACTCAAATGAACTAATGAGACAAAAAGAAATCTTGGAAAGAGAACTGGAAACTGCAAATCAACACAAAGAAAAATTTAAGAAAAGCTCAGAGGAACTTGGTACCTTGCTGAAGAATCAAAAACCTAAAGGTGACACTTCTGGAATTGGCTTTGAAGTTGGTGAAAGCTCCGGTACTGCAAATACTCAGGATCACAGCAAACCGGTAAGACAACCTAATGCTTATAAATTCAATGGAAAATGTTTTAACTGTAATAAGTATGGTCATAGAGAAAATGAATGTAGATCTATAAATTATCAGAATATCAACACACCCACCAGTTAATGTTCTAAATGCAACAAAATAGGTCACAACTCTGAAAACTGCAGAATGAATGTGAGATGTTATGTTTGTAGAAGATTTGGACATTTATCTAATCAACGCAGAACACAAACCGGCATAGGTTATGGGAAAGCTATTCAGAAAAATAATGTAACTTGTTATGCATGTAACAAGATTGGGCATATTGCTAAATTTTGTAGAAGTAAAGGAACACCGGTAGACAACAAAATTTTTAGCTTGACAGGTAAATAAAAAGTTGAAGAGGTTAAGCAAGAATTCTCAAAACAATGGATTAAGAAAGCTGATCTAAATATTAGGAATACTCCTCCATCGGTAGAACCAACCAATGCTTCACCGACAGGATAGAGTAATGCTTCACTAGAAGGACAGAGCAGTGCTCCACCAGCAGGAAGTTCTTCATCTGATTGAAGAAAATTTCTTTGAGGGTTTGGCAATCTAATGACACATGCTATTATTCCCTCGATTAAGATAAGAAGTTGAAAATTACCTATTACCGGCAAACAATGTCAAGTAAATACTTAACCGGCATGCAATTAATGTGGTAGATGGTGAAAAGACATTATAAAATTAAGGTTTTGGGTCCATTTCATTTCACCGAGATTTCAAATTTTTGAAGAGCACGAAGACTCCGAGCTAAGGCATTTCGAGCAAGAAGCAAGCACACTCCAAGCAATAATCCATCCAAGGCAGTAAAAGGTATTTAATCATGGCATCCACCTCTATAATTGAATACATAGAAAACCCTACCATTGTTGAAGTAATAAAAAGACCTAGGCCCGTATTTCAGTTAGTTCTCGAGATAGCAAAGAAGGATAATACCTTAGGTGCTTTTTCTCAAATTCCTAAGGGAGTTGTATATGTTGAAGACCTCAGAATGTACATCCATTGCAACATTGAAGAGTTAGGAGATGAGGAAATTAAAACCATGTATAAAACCGTGATATATGATAATACCCGCAATGTTAAAGATGAACATAAAATCATTGAGACCCTAGGATTTATAGAGATCCTTAGCATTCCTGAATTTCCAAAGGATGTGATTAGGATAGTTTTAAGTAGGGTTCATGGAGAATTTTTTTGGTTAGATGCAATCCATAAGATCACCAAGGAAGCTGTGAAAGTTGTCACAGGGTTACTGACCATCGGTAAAAGACCAGATAAAACCAAGAAGGTCTCCAATGACCTAGTTATAAACCTAACTAGTGCAACATTTGACAAGAGGTCTCTAAGGGTTAATGATGTAAAAGATATCAATGTGAGATTCATCAGTATGATATTAGGGTATAAAGCTACCCATGCTAATAGACTTAATTCAATTTCAAGCTTATGCATTAAGAGTGCTTATGATATGGTAACAGATAATGCAAAAATTGACATATGTGAATGGTTAAAGGATGAATTAATTGACAATCTTGGAAAGATCAAGAAGGACAAGAAAGGAACTTTCAGATTTGGAAATTTGTTGGTATGCCTAATGCTACACATAACAAAACAGGTTCCCAATATAGGCTACAAAGAACTTGGATATGACATACCGATAGGCAAACAATTGACTGAACTATTCAATAACATGGGTGAGACAAGGAAAACAATATTAATGACTTCTTTCAAGCATTAAAAGCCAAAATCAAGAAAAGAGTAAGGTTATCACAGAAGAATGTAGACAAATACAAAGATGATATATGCTTTGTCATCAAGAAAGATGAAATCTGGATGGAAGCGGTCATCTTAAGGACAGTTTGGGTAACCGAGATGGGGTATGAAACAGATGATCACATAGTTGAAACATATGCTAAAGCACTTCTGGAAGCCCCCAGATAACCAAAAGAAGAAGTATTTGGTAGTGCTGAAACTATAGAAAGCCAAATTCAATCAAAGAAAAGAGTGAAAAAGGTTGAGGCAGTTGTAAGGAAAGGGTCCAGACAAGCAAAAGCCATTAAGGAAGATGTATTGAAGAAAACTGGCATAACAGAGGATGAGTTAGCAGCTCCACAGCCTGAAACTCACCTATCACCGGTAGGTACTTCTTCAGGAAGTGACATGCCTGCAACTTTTAAAAGAGTTGTAAGGAAAAGAGATCCCTCACCAGAAACCACACCTTCACCTAGGAGGACAAGGCAAAAGTAACAAGAAGTGAGAGCTCCGGTTAGAAAGACCACACCAAAGAAGAAACTGACACCCAAGAAGAAGAAAAGGACAAACAAAGACTTGGCTCCTCTTGATATACTACTGAATGAAATCATAGAGGAAGGTAAACTAAAAAATATAGAGAAAATTTATGACACTCTAACAGCTGATGAGAAAGAACAAGTTGAAAACAGTGTTATATTGCACATGAATACGTACAAGAAATTTTTGATGGAAGTAGTCAATGAAATTCCTGATGAACTATTCAAAACACTAGAGGCAAGAAGACAGTCAATGATAGAATTGGATAAGAAAATAAAAATTGAAAAGTTACTTGCTGTATATCTGGTAAACTCTCCACAAAAAATTGATGATCTGATTGCAAAGGCGAACCAGTCAGTATTCTCTACTACACACCGACATATTTCACTAATGCCAGGAAGAGTTAATGAAGTGACAAAAGAAACAGAAGATGGATGGGATATATTCCTTGTTGAGAAAGAAAAACAAGAAGAGTACAGGAACCCCAAACCTATAAAGGTATATCAGAAAGATAGAGACAAGGGGAAAGGTAAAGTTGGTGGACCACCAAGTATCAAGGTTAGAGACAACTTACCCCCACCTTCTTTAAATACTCCACTGGTAAAATCAATAACTACTGAAGATCAACCAGCAGCTGAGAGTATGGATATAGAGGATAATAATCCTAATCCTAAAGTCCTATATACTGTGAATGTTGATACTCAGAAGATCAACATAGTAGTAGACAAAGATACAACTGTTAAGTCAGATATGGCTAGTGAGCCTCCGGTAGCAGGGGAAACAGATAAACCAGCAGAAGATAAAGAGAAAAAGGTAGAAACTAAGACACGGACTAAGTCAATTAAACATACAAAGAAACAAACAGAGCTAAAGGCTCTGGAACAACAACAACTAGAATAGGTACATAAGGAAATAGTGCCATTGGCAACTAGTGAAGCAGGAAAGCCAGTGCTTAAAGAAGTGCAGACACAAACAGACCTACCAGAGGTCAATACAAGCTTGGTTACTTCCATCGGTACTCAGATTGTTGGATCATCATCAGGATATAAATCAACAAATGTGATTGAGGTGTTATTAGATTCTATCAAGAAAATAACCGACTGCAGCTTACAAGCTTACAAAGCAATTGATGATTCCATACCAATTTTGAAGGTAATTGCTCCCAACTATGATATAGATAACCAAGATTCTTTAGGACAATTGGATACATTGTGTAAATATATCTTAGAAAACATTGAGAAAATAAAGGAAAAGTTAGTGAAGGATAAGGTAGAAATTGAAAAACAGAAATTCTTTGATGAGGAAATAAAGAAGTGTAATAGTGATTTTGACACACTTCTACCGGATCTATGTAATTTGTTGAAAGAATACAAAAATCTGTATAAAGATACCTATAAAACAAACTTTTTGACTATGGATATTGACAAGAAAATGAGCAAGGTATAGGATGAGTTAAATAAACTTGTAGACAGCTTTGTCAACTCACCTGATACACAATCAGTTTTTAAGGAGAAGACAACAAATTTTGAGGAAGAACTACTCAAATTGGAAAGAGAGAAAGAAAGAATAATAAATAAGGCAAAACATTTGAGATCTAAACTAAGTCCAAGATTGGACTATCTAGCATCTCTACGGAAGGAAATTTTTGAGGCATTAATATAGGGAAGCAAAACACTAGCAGAGCATTTGCAGCATCTCATTGGTACAGTAAAGAGAACAGAGACAGCAATAAAAGATAGCAAGTTTATGGATAGTATAAACTTGATTTTGGGAGATCTTTTTCAAATTGTAACTACCCAGTTACAAGGTTGAAACCACAAACTCTACTGACATCTTGACAACCTTTGTCATTGAGCCAAAGGGGGAGTAGTGGGATGAGAAAATTCAAATCACAGGAATCATATGCTCAGGGGGAGCACACACACATTTTTGGTAACATTTTTGGATACTTTTTGAAATTTCTCATGAGTGTTGCCATCAATGCCAAAGGGGGAGATTGTTGGCATATGCACACTCCATTGAGACATTGTATGTGATTGAAGGTTTTGTCATTGATGGCAACCTTGCAATCCTATGACACCAGCGAAGACATTATATCGGCATCAGCAAATCACACTCTACATCGGCACTCAGGATACCGGCACCGGCACAGAAGAAAGGAAGTATACTGGCATAGAGGCCAACAAGATTTTTGTTATATAATATTTTGTTTATTATTTTAAGCTAGTTTGGCAAATTGTAAAATGACTTATATATAAAAGAGATCATTGTAGACATTTTGTAAAGTGAAGAATGTGAAGTAGAAGCATTAAGAAAAATATTAGGCACACCTAATGTGCGAAATATAGGTCAAAGGGTATATGTAAAGAATAGAGTAGGAACCGGTACTGAATCAGGCATTGAAGATGCTATTGTAAAGTAGTACAAGATATTGGATTTGTATAATCCTTATTGTAAGTCAGTGAGACTTCCCATTGAGCAGTGAGCTCTAGGCAGTTGGCCTTCCTGCATGTGCAGGCCCCTATTGTAAGTAATATTCTCTTATTGGCCAGTGAGTGAATATTGTGGGTCACAAATCCCACAGAGGTTTTTCCCACACCGAGTTTCCTCGTTAACATCTTGTGTTATGGTGTACTTTTCGTGTGGATGTACTTGATTCTATTTATTGCAGTATTTATTGCATACCAGTACACTATTATATTATGTTCTGCATGTTTTAAGTTATGAAATTCTAATCACCGGTCAGATATTGATTCACCCCCCCCTCTCAGTATCTGTGGGACCCGTAACACTCCTATGTTTTTTTCTATGTCATTTATTTATCTTGAAAGACCACTGGCAAAACATGACTTATGTAATTAGCAAATTCACCACCAGTAGTATAAGCAAGAGCCCCTATGGCCAACATTGCTTCCTCATGGATTGTTGCACTTCTGCAAGAAAATACTTATTTTATAAAATGGAAATGTGAAATCTCACAATCTCCACTAAAGTCCCTACCATATTCCTCCTGAATTTCAATCTCACATTTGAAACCACTGAACAAAATAAAACTTCATAAACAAAGGTACAAAAGTTTTGTTTGATTTAATAGTGTGAACAAGGACTCCCATGATGATTTCATCAATATTTGCAGTGTCATAGGGTCTGAATTGAATGCGCTAATTATGTTCTAATCACTCTCAAAGTGCTCGATAGAAAGCAGTTTCCCTGACTCAGTAGGCCCAAACACCATAAGCAAGTTTCCACAACATATTTATTGGGCTCATTAACCTCTTGAATTTCTTAAAAAATACTTAGAAATAAATTATTTTGAGCATAACTTCTATGTCACTTAGCACAAAATAATTTTTATAGCTTCGAAATGAATATGAAGATTTGTCATCTAAATTATGAGTCAAATAGAAAGACTGACCAGTAATTCCACACCGAGGACTATAAAAGGTATCAATATTTCCCCATTGCCAATCTTAGCTTCATGCTACTGCCAATAAATATTGCTTGTTTCAAATTGTTGGCCATTTGGAGGAATTGATTATGTGTTGCATTGATATTTTGTCATTGATGTCAACACTAGTTGTTTTGGATGCTTTACTGACACCCTTCTAGTCCCGGTAGGTTGAGTGGTTTCTAGTTGGTTTGGATCTTGTATGATCCGATATGCTTTGGTATGGTTTGGTTATGGAATTGGCTTATTCATGATACTCATGTTCATATATAGTCAGTTGGTTTTGGTCTTGTGATCGGATGCTATCCTGTTTGCTTAGAAGCTTGGCTTGCGATTCCAGCGAGGGTTTTACCTGCAGAGCTTTGATGAAGATCTTTAATGATATGCATAAGTGGTGTTGGTGTAGCTTCTAGTGGAGATTTAGGATGTTGTTGGTGATCATGTTTGAGACTTGGCAAATTGGAATCATTGCTTTAGTGTGTGGACCTCTATTGGGTCCTGGTGTTATCTAGGTTATAAATCAGCTTAATGTAATATGTGGATTGGACCTCTTGATGTATTTTTTGGATGTCTTATGTGTTGGATATTATTTGTTTGGTCTAAGAATGACATGTTTTATAATTATGTAATTGGTTTATTGTCTAGTGGCTGACCTAACTGTTAATGGTCAAGGGTTTTTATATATAAATGAGAGATCTCATTATAGATCATAGATGGGATTGGTATTAGAACATTATTTGTGTGATTAATGTAATATCATTTAGACAAAGGATTTGGTCGGTCATTGGAGATCAATTTTGGTTAATGGAAGAGGATTTAGTCCTCCAATATTGAGCTTAACCGGAACTATACTTAGGCATAGGAGATATTATCATTGCAGTTCATTCATTCTTTCATATTGTAGTCTAGATTTCTATGTAGTCAGTAAGAATCCTTTTATAATGAGAAATGCACTCTAGGTTGTTAGCCTTCCTACAAGTGCAGGCCCCTCAATTGTAATTCAAATACTTACTGCAAAAGTATTATCTGACCATGAGTAGGCTTCCTACCGTGGTTTTTCCCTTTACTAGGTTTTCCACATATAAATCTTGGTGTCTTGTGGATGGTTTTTATTCTTTGATTATTGCTTATTCTTAATTGGTTTAACTACTATTGTGGTATTCGATTTAAGAATTTTGATACTAAAGTTTTAATTGCTAAATGTTCTGGTAATTTGAGACAACTGATTCACCCCCCTCTCAGTTGTCTTATAGTTATTTGAACTATCTAACAATTGGTATCAAAGCTTTGGTCCTCTCTACAGAAAGATTAACCACTTGAGGAAGATCATATGGCAACTAATAGTTCAAGTTAATCCAGTTCATCTGGAACTATCTTTCGGAGAGATATTTCTAGGCTTGATGGAACAAATTACATAGTATGGAAGATTTGAATGGAGACTCATCTGAGATGTCTTGGCAAAGAGATTTGAGAGATTAGACATAATATGTTACACCTTATAATCCACAATCTTGCAATCCTCCTTTGGAAAACTTGGATAAGGAGCTTGAGAATGATTGTAGAGTAAGAGAAGCCCTCTTGTGTGCACTTTCTGATTAGCAAATAATGCAATTAACTGGCAAATCATCTGGAAAGGCTATATGGGATAACTTGGAGACTCTTAATGAAGGTGACCCTCTTGTTAAAATTGCAAAACTTGATGGTTACTAGGTGAGATATGAGAACCTAGAGATGGAAGAAGATGAAAGGATTACTAATTGTAAAGTACTGATGCCAATAGCTAACAAGATGAGAGGGGGGGGTGATTCATACAAACTTAAACTTCCATAAAATCAACAGATTCAACCTCGGTAACATATACTTCAGCAATATAACCAAAACTCCTAAACATGCAAACTCATAAACACATAATCATCACAACACATATAACACTAGATTTAATGTGAAAACCCAAATAGGGAAAAACCACTGTGGGATTTTGGACCCACTAAGAAATATACTCTTCTAGAGTATGCTCGGTTAAAAGCAAATCCTGTTAAAGATTACAAACACATTGCTAGATGTGACCCAGTTAAGGGATTTCCCTCAAATCTATTAGGATCTTCACTTTGTTAGAAGTGACCTTGTCAAAGGATTTCAAACACTCATTTAGAATGTTACCTTGCTAGAGGGTTTACAAATAAGACTGTTAAGTCCACTCGGTTAAGAGATTTTTTGTCACTTACAAAATAACAGTAATAAAAATCTATCTGCAACTTCATATCTAAAATGCTAAAGCAGATTATTATTTGCTGAAAACAATCTAGTCATAAGACTTATCTAGTCTTCTACTAGGCTCCTTACTCTATTATTGAAATAGGTCTTCAAGCTTCTGTGCTCAGTAATCACTATGTAGCATCCATGTGCTTACACTTGCCCGCATACATTGTTTACCAACAATTTCTTATTTATAAACAATTTGCTAACTGTTAGGGTTTCAAGCAGATCCAAAGCAAATATCAACTAACAATTATATGCAAATTTAAATACAAAAGATAAAGAAATAAAACAGGACACAGATAACACAGAGATTTAACGTGGTTCACCTAGAATGGGTTACGTCCACCATACACAGCCGTCCAATCTTTCTTATTATCTAGCAAAAATAGTACATCAACCTTACAATGCCTTAAGCATCCCAGCTGCTTATAACATGCATTTTTAGGGCAAAAACAAAGTCAGCCTTTTTAGGGTTTTATTACAATGTTGGTTTTCTCAAAGAAAAATACCAAAAAAAAAATTTCTCGGGGGCTCCCGCCCCCGAACCCCCGCTTTTCTTGGGGACTACCACCCCCGAACCCTGACGAGGATACGTGCTGAGTGTACAGTACTTTGTTGATCAGTCACCACATTTCAACAATCTCCCACTTGGAGACTGATACTACATGACACCACTGTACACGCAACATCCGCTAGATAAAACACTAGGACTCGACTGGTATAAATTCCATAATTATCAATCAAGAAGACCAATAGAAACTGATGAAGAAATCAGCTTCTCCTGTGGAACTACCTTCGTGAACATATCGGCAGGATTCTCACTTGTGTGAATCTTCTCAAGCTGTAATTGACCCTCCTCCAAAATAGTCTGGATGAAGTGGTACCTGAGCTGAATGTGCTTTGTCCTTGAATGAAAAGCAGAGTTCTTCACAAGATGAATGGCACTCTATCTATCAGTATACAATGGGCTATCCTCTTGTGTCTGACCCAATTCCTCCTGAAAACATTGCAACCAAATCATCTCCTTACTGGCTTCTGTAGCAGCAACATACTCAATTTCAGTGGTTGAAAGTGCAACAACCTTTTGCAGCCTAGAAATCCAACTGGCTGCAGTTCCCCCTATAGTAAAAACATACCCTGTAGTACTCCTCCATGACTCAATATCACCCACTAGATTAGAGTCAACAAATCCACTCAGAGCAGCATTAGATCCTTTGAAACATAGAGCCTTCGTAGTAGTTCATTTCAAGTACCGAAGAATCCATTTCACAGCATTTCAATGTTCCATACCTGGATTACTCATAAACCTACTCACAACTCCCACTGCATGTGTAATATTTGGCCTTGTGCATACCATTGCATACATCAGACTGCCAACAGCTGATGAATACGGGATGTTAGACATTTTATTAACCTCTTCCTATGCCTTTGGGCACATCTCCTTAGTCAATTTGAAATGACTAGCCAAAGGTGTACTAACTGCTTTTGCATCCTGCATGTTAAATATTTTCAACACCTTCTTTATATACTCACTTTGGGACAAATTCAAGGTTCTATTTTTCTTGTCCCGTGTAATCCTCATACCAAGAATTTGCTTAGCTGCACCCAAATCCTTCATAGAAAAAGACCTGGCTAATTTCTGTTTAAGATCATTTATATGTTGCATGTTAGACCCAACAATAAGCATGTCATCAACATAAAGCAATAGGATAATATAACTGCCATTATCAAACCTCTTAAAATATGCACAATGATCAGAATGACATCTATGATAACCGTGTTCAGCCATGAAACTATCAAATTTTAAATACCATTATTGAGGTGCTTGCTTTAGGCCGTACAAACTTTTCTTCAACCTACACACCAAGTTCTCCTCACCCTTGACCTCATATCCCTGTGGTTGCAACATGTAAATTTCCTCCTCCAAATCTCCATGGAGAAAAGTTGTTTTGACATCTAATTGTTCAAGATGTAAATCATCTGCAGCCACAAGACTAAGTGCAGTTCTAATTGAAGTCATTTTTACAACTAGAGAAAATATTTCATCATAATCTATACCCTTTTTCTATGCAAAACCTTTTACCATAAGTCTGGCCTTATATCTTTTCTAACCTCCTTCCTCCTCCTTTAGCCAATAAACCCATTTGTTAGGCAAGGCTCTTTTTTTTACAAGTAAAGGGACTAAGTCCCAAGTCTTATTTTTCATCAAGGAGTCCATCTCCTCTTTCATGCCTAGCTCCCACTATTGTTTGGCCTCTACCTGCATTGCTTCTTCATATTCTTTTGGTTCACCAGAATCCATTAATAAAATAGAATACAAAGAAGGAGAAAATCTTTTAGGGGGTCTACTTGTCATCGTAGAATGTCTAACACTTGCAGGAGTTTGTGGGACAATCTGTTGTTGCTGAGCATCAGGTACCTGTGGCATTTCATTTTCAAGAATCTCATCCAACACCACATATTCTTGTTTTTCCTGTTCATGCTTCTTTTCCTGCATCTGTTCTTTATACATGACCTTCTCATTGAATATAACATCTCTACTTCTAATTATTTTCTTATTTTCAAAATCCAATAACCGATAGCCATATTCATCTATCCCATATCCAATGAAGGTACATTTCTGAGATTTAGCATCAAGCTTGGTTCTATTTTCTTTATCAACATGGACAAAAGCTTCGCAACCAAAAGTTTTTAGAAAAGAATAATTTACCTTTTTACTAGTCCTATTCATTCTCTCTGACACACCATTTTCCTATGGGGTTCTTGGAACTGTCTTCTACTTTTGAATCCCATTTAAGGAGCAGTAATCTTCAAATGCTTTGTTACAATACTCACCTCCATTATCTAATCTGAGACACTTCAAATTTTTTCTTGTCTCATTCTCAACCAAAGCTTTCCATTCTTTAAAAGTTTCAAAAACATCTGATTTTTGTTTTAGGAAATATACCCATGTTTTTCTGGTTGAGTCATCAATAAAAATAACATAATAACAAGAGCCACCAAGAGATGATACCTGAGCTGGTCCCCATACATCTGAATGCACAAGCTCTAACTTCTCACTCTTCTTCTCTTTCCCAACCTTGAGAAATTTGACTCTTTTATGTTTGCCATAAACACAGTTTTCATAGAACTCTAAATCAATCTTCTTTAGTCCTGGCAATAGATTTTTGGAGTGAAGGATTTTCATCCCTTTCTCACTCATGTGCCCAAGCCTATGGTGCCACATTATCAAATCTGTTCTTGCAACATCTATTGTTGTTGTCCCTGCAGTAACTTTATCTGTAGCAGCTAAGGTAGAGTAAGTGTTACCAGTACATAGATATAATGTGCCTACCTTTGCACCTTTAGCTACTACTAATGATCCTTTACTAACCTTCCAAATACTGTCTAAGAAGGTAACTATGCAACCTTCACTACCTAGTTGCCTTGCAGAAATTAAATTTCTTCTTAAGTTAGGAACATGTCTTACCTCCTGCAAAAACTAGTCATTTCCAATCTGCAACTTGATCTTTATCTTTCCTTTTCCAACAATTTGACAATTCTCATCATCACCGAAATATACCAGTCCAAAATCACCTTGAACATAATCTAGAAAATATTTTCTATGGGGTGTAGCATGAAATGAAGCCCTAGAATCTATTACCCAGGAATCATTAACATTATCCAGACATAAGATTAAAGCATCTTGTAAAGTATTACTTGCAATATTAGCTTCCTTACTATCATTTTCATTTTTATCCCCTTCTTTGTTTTTCCGAGACCAACAGTCTTTCCTTAGATGACCAAGCTTTCCACAATAGCAGCATTCTTTCTTTCCTCTAGATTGAGAGCGTCATTTCTTTGACTTCCCTTGTGAATTCTCATTCCCAGGGCCTTTTCCTCTTTCCTTTGATCTTCCTCTATTCTCCACATTCAAAACACTACCCAATGATGTTGGAGTCTCACCTGTGGTTTTCCTTCGCATTTCCTCACTTAGGATAACACCAACAATATCATCAAATACCAAAGTATTTTTACCAGAGACAGAGTTACTTATAGCCATAACCAAGCTATTCCATCTTTTTGGCAAAGAACATAAAATCAAGAGAGCCCTAACCTCTTCTGCAAAGGTAATTTTTACCGAAGACAATTGATTGGTAATTGTATTAAATTCATTTAAGTGCTCCACTACAGATCCTCCCTCACTCATTTTAAAATTAAACAAATGCTTCATAAGAAACACCTTATTCAAAGCCAAGGATTTCTCATACAACTTAGCCAATGTTGCCATCAAATCTACAGTTGTTTTTGCTTCTGTTATATTGAATACCACAGACAGCACAAGGCACAATCGAATGGATCCTAGTGCCTTTCTATCTAAAATGTCCCACTCTTCATCTGACATTGTGGTCGATTTCTTTGCCTTTCCTTCCAATGGCCGCCACAAATCCTTTTGATAGAGGTAATCCTCCATCTGCATTTTCCATAACTGATAATTCTAGCCGTTAAACTTTTCAACCTTGAATTTGGAATCCTCCATTGCTCCCACTAAAATCTGAGAGTCTTGCCAATTTATAGAATACCTTGCTCTGATACCAATTGTTAGGGTTTCAAGTAGGTCCAAAGCAAATATGAACTAACAATTATATGCAGATTTAAATACAAAAGATAAAGAAATAAAATAGGACACATATAACACAGAGATTTAACGTGGTTCACCTATAATGGGTTACGTCCACCATACATAGCCGTCCAATCTTTCTTATTATCCAGCAAAAATACTACATCAACCTTACAATTCCTTAAGCATCCCAGCCACTTATAACATGCATTTTTAGGGCAAAAACAAAGTCGGCCTTTTTAGGGTTTTATTACAATGTCGATTTTCATCAAAGAAAAATACCCAAAAAAAAATTTCTCGGGGGCTCCCACCCCCGAACCCCTACCCGGGGCCCAACCGGGCCCCAGACCCCAGTGATGATACGTGCTGAGTGTACAATACTTTGCTGATCAGTCACCACATTTCAACAATCTCCCACTTGGAGACTGATCAGGCTCCACACCGAACACATACATTGTTTACCAACAATTTCTTATTTATAAACAATTTGCTAACTGTTTAATCTCCTTGATCACATTTCCCATGATCAATCTTAGCCATCAGATCTTCAATCTTGACTAGGTTCAATGTATCCTTCGATCTGCAAACATTTTACCTCACCTAGGGACTTGCATTCCTTTCTTGGAACTTGCACAAGGTTATTGCGGTTCAATCTGCACTGTAGATCTTCCTGTCGATTTTTCATTGCCATAGATCCTTAACAAACTTCATGCATGGCATTCCAATCATTTATACATCTCCAGCTCATCATTGTCCTTCATTAAATAATGCTTTTATTCATCCAATGCGCTCTATCATAACTCGGTTGCAACTCGGTAAATACTAAACTTTACTCGGTAGACATTCCGCCTTCATTAACCGATATTGATAACCTTAGGGTTTACGGACTAGATTCCTTAGGATTTACCGACTAGGTTCTTTTCTCAGCGACATAGTATAGTATTAACCTTTCAATCAACAACATATATAGGATATCAAAACAATCTAAACATCATGATCTCATCATTGTCTAAATTGGTAATAGTTGCCCATTGAATAACTTATTTCTCCCCTTTCTTATCACATTCTTTCTGTGTCTTTTACCGACTACTTAATTCTCTTCAAATCAATCTTCTCAAGATATGGCAACATCATACTGAATTAGAAAATCAATTTCTTGACATCAATGACAAAATAATGTTATAAAGATAGTTATCATCAGTTTTCAGTTATATCAATAATCTTCAACAACCTTCTCAATATCCTTAATGAATATCAACAATCTTCCTTTCTACTGAAAATGCCAACAATTACTGCATTCATGGAAAGGGTAAATGAGATTGTTATGAGAATTAAATGTTGTGGTGGAACTATGAGTGAAGATGAAATTGTTTCTAATGTTCCAAGAGCCCTACCACCAGCTTATAAGATGAAGGCTAGTGCTATTAATGAGTTGACAACAATGGCTTATACATCTGTCAATAGAGATACTTTGGTTAGGACATTATCTTCTTTTGATCTTGAAGAATTTGGACCTTTTGGAGCTATGAAGTCTAAACCTCATTTTCATGCATCTGCATCAGCAACCAATAAGCAAGATTGGAAAGATTTGCATGCAAAATAATTGGATGATATGAAGAGAGAAGATAAATAATTTGAGAAAATTGAAGCCCTATTTGCTAGAAGAATATGTAAAGGACTGGTAGGAATTAAGTATGAAGGAAAAGAACCTTTTAAATGTTTTGCATGTAATAAGATTGGTCATTTTGCATCTAGATGTCTTGAAAGGAATTTGAGATTTGAGGAAATGGTTAGAAGATATTTTAAGCCTAACCCTAGATATCAGAACAAGTATAAGTACAAGAAAAATAGAGACAAATCATGCTACATATTGGATGGTGAAGGCATTACTGATTTTGCTGATGAACCGATAGAAGATTCTACTAGTGGTTCTGGCAATGGAAAGGAATGTGTGTCCCTAGATATCAAGGAAGATGTTCTAACACTCGAAGAGAATGTATTGAAAGCGAAGGCACTTGCTGCTAAAATTGAAGAGAAGGATGAATGGGTAATTTTGACAGTGGTTGTTCACATCATATGACTGGAGATAAAGGGAAGTTTCTATCTTTGCAAGAATTTGATGATAGACTAGTTAGATTTGGAGATGACAAAACATTTCTGATCAAAGGAAAAGGAACTATCTCATTTGATGGTAAGAACAATACTGATAATGTTTATTATGTTGAAGGTTTAAGGCATAATATTTTGAGTGTATGACAATTGGTGGATAAGGGATTTCAATTATAGTTCAAGGATGGAAAATGAAAAATCATTAACAGATTTGGTTTGGAGATTGCAACTGGTAAACAAACAAAAGGTATTATATTTCATTTGAATCCCGGTGAGAAGACATGTTTGAATGTACAAATTGATGAGAGTTGTCTATGGCATAAAAGGCTATGTCATGTGAATTTTGATTGCATTGTGAAGATCAATTCAACTAAGGCGGTTAGAGATATACCTAAGATTGTGAAGCCCTATACTATGGTATGTAAAGAATGTCAAATGGGTAAATAGGTCATAACCTCTTTTAGGAGTATACAAGATAAATATAATGATTTTCTTGATCTTATTCATACTAATTTGTGTGGCCCTTCTAGAGTTAAAATTTTCCAAGGTGATAAATATTTTATGCTAATCATTGATGACTATTTTATAATAATGTGGGTTAATTTTCTAAGGGAGAAATCTGAGGCATTTGAAAAGTTTAAAATCTTTAAGGATAAAGTGGAAACTTAGATAGGATTGAAGATTAAATGTTTGAGATCAGATCATGATGGATAATTCATACAATAGCTGTTAAATTCATGAGATGTGAACTCACCGCCTTGATCTGATCTCAGATATTTGATTTTCAAATCAGTTTATGTTTCCACCATTACTTTAAAGATCTTAAATTTCTCAAAATCTTTAGACTTCTCCCTTAGAAAAGTCACCCACATCATTCTAGAATAATCATCACTTATTAGCATGAAGTACCTATCACCTTGAAAGCTTCTGGTCCTTACTAGACCACATAAGTCAGTATGAATCAAATCAAGCACATCATTAGATTTATCATGTATGTTCTTAAAAGAAGTTCTAACTTGCTTTCCCAATTGACATTCCATACATATCAGATTATGAGGCTTTATAATCGTACGTATATCTCTAATTGCCTTTGTTGAACTGATCTTAACAATACAATTAAAATTAACATGACACAACCTCAGATGCCATAGCCAACTCTCATCAATATGAGCAATCAAACATGTCTTATCACGGGTATTCAAGTGAAAGATATTGCCTTTAGTCTGAGTACAAGTTGCAATCTCCAAGCCAATTATGTTAATGATTTTGTATTTTCTATCTTTGAACTAAAGTTGGAATCCCTTATCTACCAATTGACCAATGCTTAAAAGATTATTGGTGCACGAGCACCTTGTTTTACCTAGTTTTATTGATGCATTTTTCAAAATTTTGGAGTGAGTGATCATGTTTGGGATCAATAAATGAATAATGGACTGTTGATAGGTCTAAAAGTGTGTTTTGGACTTATTTGAAGTGTTTTTGTCAACAAGGTTTGTTTGTTTTCCTAGTTTTGGCCAATGTGCCCTTGTAAGCCAAAAATGGCATTATTTTGCAAAATAGTGTAAAACTCTTTGTAAGGCCTCATTAGGAATTAAGTCATGTTATTTTGATGTTAGGGAACCATCCCAAGGGGTCTAGAGTGAGTAAAAATGCAAAATAGAGCTAAAGTTGTCATTGTTGCTTGACAACTTTTTGCTAGTTTTGGAGCAACTTTTAAAAATTTGTTCAAATTGGTGGTTCAGAAACTGATGGGGGGATTGGTTATGAGAAAGAAGGCATATAAAATACATTTGTAATGATTGTAAATAGGTTGGAAGTTTCATGATCAAATTTTGAATAAAATTTGGAAGCAATTTTCAACTTTTTTGCATAAGGTTTGTAAACTTGGTAATAACAGTTCGTACCGAATGATCTGATCTTGGTACTATACTTTCATGGGGGTTTAGTATATGTTGTTGTGGTGCTCAGGAAGTGATTTTATTCTTTCTTAGTGCAAGTTTAGTGTGTGTTTACAAATTCTCTTCTGTTGCACTACTCTCGATCTGAACAAGGGTTTAAGACCTTAGATATGGTTCCAACTTGAAATCTCATTGTGTTTGTTCAATGGCCTTTGGGATTCAAATCATGGAGCCTTTTTGTAATGTACATATTCTTTGTGGTGTCTCAAAATTTTCTTCGAAGCCATTTGCCATCATATCCTAGGCAAGCTCTGTTATAGCCCGGATAAGGATATGACTGTTATTTTTACCATTGCTTGTAGGGGAAATCAAATGTAGATGTGCCCATTGTTTGGAATAAAAGAAAGAAGCCTAATGGAGTCTTAGTAGAAGAAAGGAGGTGTGACAAGGTGTATAAATCAATAAACCCCATTGGAGAAGACTATTAACCCTCAAAAAGAGCCATTTTTTGGGTTCGTGCCTATATGTACGTACTAGACAGCCTAACCCACTAAATCTAAAAGTTTTTTCCAAAAGGGTATATAGATTACTAAAGCTCATAGGAGGTCTTTTAGAAGTTTTCTAAGAAATTAAACAAAAACCATGAAGGTAGGGCTAATAGGGGCTCTAGGGCTACTAGGCCTAGAAAATAGGAATAAGAGAAAGTGATGGGAAAATGGAGAGAAACCAATCAAAGAACCACATGAATGGAATTAAAATACCTTATCTACACCCCCCAAGACCTCTGCAAGTGTATGTTGGAGGTTTTGACAACTTGATGGTTGTATTTACTCTAGTGAATCCCAGCCATGCTTGTGAGTAATAGGAGAAAACAAGTTGATAGGGAGCACTCCAAAGGAGTTTAGTTATTTTACTTGATACTATTAGGAATCGGAAGGACAACTAAGAGGGGGGGTGAATCAGTTGTCAATGAATTTCAACCCAATTATTAATTACTTCAACTTAATACTTAATACTGGTAAACCAATCTTAATGTTGGTTAAACATATTAACAATGAATATCAATACTGGTGAAACTTAATGCATGAAACAAAAAGAGAAACAACATCCACAACACATAACACAAAGATTTTTGATGTGGAAACCCTGTAAGGGGAAAAACCAGGGTGGGAAACCTTACCCACAATCAAATGATACTATTCCAGATAGTATGTGTACACAAATGGGGTCTGCACATGCAGAAAGGCCAACCATCTAGAGCACACTACTCAAATGGGAGTCGCAATGACTACAGTAGGATGGTTAAATCCTAGAATAATGTACTGCTTCAAAGTGCATCTACGATGCTGGATTCAGTACCGGTTTAAGCTATGATAAACACCTTCAAACCTTCCTTGAACCTTCAAATGATGTCTATTTGATTTACTCTATGATATGCTCATATGATCTTTAATATTTGCTCATACCAGATTACAATACCATACCATTACCATTCATTACCATTACATTCATCTCACAAATAAGATCTTACATTTATACAAAACCTAAGACCAAATGCTAAGGTTGTCTCACTAAGAATATTACATTCAAATCAATTACATGTCGACTCACTAAGAATATTACATTTATACAAAACCTAAGACCAAATGCTAAGGTCATCTCACTAAGAATATTTGCAGTAAAGAAATGGATGGCTCTATTTGGAGTCAGGCCTTCAGTGCATTCTGGACTTCCAGAAGTTAAAAATCTTTTTGATCTGGCGATAGGGTTTTTGCTATATCTGTGTTGGATAAGCTGGTTGATTTCTCTATCTCTGGTCTGGTTATGACTTTGGTTGGGAGATTTGCTGGTTTTAGACCTAACATTGTTGTTTTTAGGAAATTAATAAGGAGAAAATGATTTCTCAAAGGCCAAGTGGATGTGGCAGCTTTTCCTAGGGGGTTTTTCTCCTTTGCTTTTAATAATGAAGAAGATTTGAATAAAGCGCTTTGTGAAGGTCCGTAGATGTTCAACAAGTCAACTTTGGCTTTACAAAAATGGGCTCCTAACTTACCGCTAGATGAATCCTTCTTCGTGTCGACTCTAGTGTGGACGTGTCTTCCTGGCCTTCCATTGGAGTTTTGGAATGAGGAGGTTTTTAAAGGGATTGTGAGCTCCTTTGGAGAACTCCTATCGATCAAACTGATGACTACAGCCAAATCTAGGTTGGTTTTTCTCTCGTATTTGTGTTAATGTTAATCAAATGATGGATATGCCTCAATCCATTGAGATTTTGTCTAAACTGGGGAAATAGACCTAAGTGATTGAATATGAATCTCTCCCTTTTGTGTGTTTTCATTATAAAAAGTCGGGTCATTGGACGAAATCCTATCCTTCCAAGAAGGGTAAGAATAGTAAAACTGATAGTAATCCAAAGCAGAAATGGAAAATGAAAGGGAAAAATAATGCTCCACCTTCAGAGTTAATCCCTAAGAAGGAAGAGACCAAGTTGGAAAATGAGGAAAATAAGGGTATGAATAACTAGTTACAAGGAAAACGCTAATTGTGTCTGTTCTAATACTCAAAAAGAAAGTAATGAGGAGGAAGAGGATGGTACTGAAGACCTGGTTCAAAATACGGAATCTTTAGATTTGAAGGTTGATCTTATCATCCAAGGTAAAGCTGTTGATTTATCCAGTGATAATATTTCACCTTCATTTAATAACAAGGAAAACGAGGAAGACTCTAATGAAGCTCAGGACTGTAATATCTTGGAAACGGTGCCTTTGTTGTTATTAACCAATGGAAGTCCTAAGAAGACTAGAAATATGAACCTGAACTCCTAATGTAAAACTCCTCCCAGAAGCATGGAGATGGTGGGTCTTGAAGGAAATCCTAGGATTTCCTTCATTAAAGAAGGCAAGTCAAATAAGGGACGACCCAATGGAGGTATTTCAACCAGAAGCAAGAATAAGAAGGTTGCAGATGTTGGAAATCAGAACAAAAAATAGGGGAGACCCTCTCTAAAGAATCAGAGGGAACATGAAAGTTGGAAGAACCGTGTTGATGGAACAAAAATTTCCATCGAGATAGCCTTATCTCCGGTTAAATTATGAAGATAATTTCATGGAATATTAGAGGGTTGAATGCCCCCCACAAGTAGGATGTGTTGCGTAATATTGTTAGAGATTATAAATCGGATGTAGTTCTTGATGCTCTGCAAATGGACAAGGTTAGATTAAAACCTATGGTATTATAACACACAAAAACAACAAGAAAGGGGATTAATATTAGTGTTATTCAACCAAAGATTAACCTAAGCAAGCATATCAAAAGAGATACTAAGATCATGCTGACATATTTAACAAATGAAACAAATATAAGAAGGCAACTCCAAATGCCTCTTAACATGTTCTTAGCTCCTTCTCCTTTGTTCCTCTCCTCTCCAAGTTCCAAAATAGTGTAGCTCTCAGCAGCTTTTTGCACTATGGATGCTTATGGAGATTCAAGATTGTAGATGATCTCAAGCTTATGCTATGCAAGTATAAAACAAACTAATTATATAAATTATGAAAAAGAACTAAGATTTATTTTAGTCCAAGATGACAATATATGTGATTTATGTTAAATTCTCTCTAAAAATCTCTATAGCCTAGATGCATACAAGTTTTCATGATTATGACTATAAATGCTAAATGCTTGAGGATTTGAAAATAAGGAATGTGAGCTCTATTTATAGGTAAAATGGAGTAATGGATGGTTGAGATTGAGCAATCTCAACAAGAGTCAAGATTGAATGATATTCAATCCATGTGATGGCTTTAAACCCAATCCCAGGATGACAAGTGTCAATACGAGATAGGTTGAGAGGAGAGGGAATAAGCATTAAATGCTTAACATGACCTCAGAGTCAACTTGGGGGTTAAGGTCAAAGTTGGGTTGAATGAATAAATTCTTTATTCAAAGAATAAAGCTTTAATCTAATGGATAAACTCTTGTGCAAAGGCAAAAGGGATAACCATGTTCAAAATAATAAATGCTTGAGGAGACATACGAGGGCAAGTTGAAATAACCATAAATGGTTATGTAATAGCCATTAATGGTCATGTAAGAGTCATAAGTGGTTTGGAAGACTTTGGAGGTTAAATTGTTGAACACACAAAGCATTTAATGCTTTTCAAAAAAATTGGAGTCTTTGAGAAGTGACTTAAAGTTGCTTAGGAATGTGACAATAATTAGGGGATGGATTAGGCTAATTAGGAAGGGGTTAGAAGAATCTAGAAGGGGTTTAGGTTTGCAAGTGGATTTGGTGGGTGAAGGAAAATAGGATTTTATTAAAATAAAATTCGTTTATTTCAATAAATGTGTGCAAGTTGCATTTGTAGGAAAATACAAGTGGGGGGAATAATGATTTAAATAAATATTTAATTTAATTTATTTAAAAGAGGAAAAGGGGGTTTTAATTAAATAAATAGAATCTATTCATTTAATTGATTGTGATTTTGGTTGAATGAATTAATTAAAATAAATTGAATAATTTATTTGATTAATAGGAGAATGTTTGAAGATGAATTAATTAAATATTAATGTAATTAACTGATGACTAGTGGATTTTTAATCAAATAAATAAGGAATATTCATTTAATTAATTTGGACAGATTTATGTGACTACATTTGCCCATCTTTGAGACGGTGCGGTTTATCGCGTTGCTTCAAAGAAAGAAAAATAGGTGTGAAGAAATGCCCCATAAAATGTTAATTTAATGGGTGGTATGCCCCCTCGAGAGATGGTCCAAAAAAAATTCGAAAAATTGGTTGATCTTTCGAAAAAGAATGAAAATTGGCAAGGTGATAGAAGAGAAGAAGTTAGCAATGCTGGTGAAAAATAAAAGAAATTGGAGATAAAATGGAAAAATGGGAGGCTCGGGAAGTTCACGGGGACCACGGCGGTGAGCGGGGAAGAAGTTACGGTGACGGTGAAGGGTTTATATGGGGAGAAAGGGGAGAAAACAGACTCATTTGCAAGTGCAACCATTGTGAATTTTGAGCTCTGATAGTGACCTTTTGGAGGAGCAACCAGCAGTCAAGATCCCGGTACTAGTAGCAGAGCACCCATTTGAGCGAGTCCGTCGATTCCAGCAGCCAGACGACTACGGACCAGCAGTACGCAAATTTAAAATTTGAAATTTTATGCATTTTTGACATGTTTTTAGCCGAGTCCAAGTTGAGTTAGGACAATAGCGTTGAAACTATGTTTTAGCACTTTTGTCCAATTAATTAACATTTTTGCGCCACAATGGCACTATTGGGCTGTTGTTTGAGTGCTATATAATATAAGTAGTGCTATTGTATGCATGTTTGAGCGCTTTTGTTGGTGTAGCACTATTAAGGGGTCTATTGAGTGCTTTTGATGTTAAGAAACGCTATTGCCTAGCTATTGTAGCACTTTTGTAGGGTTGATTAAGTGCTTTTGTTAGGGGTTGAGCACTATTGCATAGTTGTTGTAGCACTTTTATGATTTTAGCATTTTTGTAGGGTTGATTAAGCACTTTTGTTAGGTGTTGAATGCTATTGTTTTGAAATTAGCGCTATTGTGCTTAATATAGCGCTTTTGTTAGCAAGACAGCGCATGTGTTAGGGTATTAGCACTAGTATCTAGAAAGTAGTGCTTTTGTTTGTAAGATAGCGCTTTTGTGTAGGAAAATAGATGCCCCAGTTTGCGTGAATAAAGATCTCCCGATGCTAATGATGGATGGATGGGGATGTGAAGTGAGAGTTGTTTTGAACCATAGCAGCCTTGATGAGACTTAAGTCATTAGGATAAATGTATGTTGAAGTCTAGGTGTGCCATGATTGCTTACGTGTTGAGACCCGAAGATACTTGATCAAAGTATCTGATGATAGTCTAGGTTTAAACTTAAGAAAATTTGAAACAAAACAACAGATGATGATTGATGATGCACGTGTGCAAGAAGATCTACATGTCTTACAGTTGTGTGAGAGACATCCAGCTACATAGGGGCTACGTGATCGCCTGATAGAGATCGAGATTGATTGTATTGCAGTGACTGGGCTATATGATGTGATGCATATGCCCGTGATTCGGATGAATTGTGGTTTGATTACAGCCTTGGCAGAGTGTTGGCACATTGAGACCTGCACATTTCACTTGGCACAAGCGGAGATAATGGTGACACTGGAGGATGTGTGGCGCATCCTACATATTTCTATTCGAGGTGAGATGGTCATATACGATAGATCATGGGGGACTCTAGTGGTACAGAGATTCTTTAATGAGGATGTGTACATTGATGATGGCTCCATAGCTTGGGAGGAGATTATGGCTTTGTACGAGCCATTGCCAGCAGTTTTGTTTGGGATCGCGGGAGGGCTACTGTGTCCTGATAGGTGATCGCATGGTCTGGCCGTGGGGTGGGGACAAGTGATAGAGCAGATGATGACAGAGGGTACCCAATTTGCCTGGGGACCATGCATGTTAGTGCACATGTATCAGGAGCTGCATGAGGTAGTGTACCGTGGGAGAGGCTCCTTGGCAGTGGGAGTGACGCTGCTTCATATATGGGCATGGGAGCACCTACCAGTGACTCGACCAATGAGTCTAAGATTTTGGGCAGTTGATCAGCCCTATATGTTCATGTACAGTGGTATGATGAGTCAACCCCTTGGGGAAGTTAGAGTGGTGGCCGCGGACACTAGATGATATGGATGCAGTGATTTGGAGGCCTTACATTGAGTGCAATTCCTAGGAGGATGACGCGGAGGCACTGCCATGCATATTCATGACCCAATTCCTCATTGGGAGGATATGCTATGATGTAGAGCGACAAGTGTTGGACAAGGTGATGAGGCAGTTTGGACGACATCAAGGATTGTCGAGGGGATCAAGAGAGTACGCCAGAGTGATTCAAGAGAGGTATGCATGGGGGCCAGTACTTCCTTATGATCAGGCATTGGTGGAGTTCCGAATGCTACAGGTGAGGCCATGGGATATGCAGGTGAGGGTGGTAGATGTAAGGGTGCTAGAGGAGTATACGCAGTATATGGGGGCTCATCTGATACTTCAGATCTTAGATCCAGTAGAGCTGATTCCTGCTTTTGAAGATGAGAGGAGACGGAGACAGAGGAGAGGAGGAGGGCAAGGACTAATGATAGGTGGATGAGGAATGGTGGAGGTGGGGGAGGAGATGGTGGAGGAGGAGGAGGAGATGGTGGAGGTGGTGGAGGAGGTGGTGGAGGAGGTGGCTTAGGTGGTCAGGTCCAGCGGAGAGGGAGAGGTGGATTGCCTCTGTGGATATCACAGGGACCGTTGATGTCGGGAGGAGTCAGATTAGGTGGCCGAGGTATGGAGAGGGAGATACCGATGGATAGAGGGGAGGGAGCCACTAGAGAGGGAGCTGTAGGTGGTGGACCTATGGATATAGGGGAGGGAGTGATAGGGGATGGTGATCTTCGGGATCATATGCCAGCACATTTGCATACTCGATTAACAGCAGCTGAGACACTAGTGGAGGATTTGGAGGTGGAGGTTGCAGCGAGAGATGTGCAGCTATTTGCATGAGAGTCGAAGCTGACTGTAGTGCTGCGGGAGAGGGATAGTGCAGTGGAGAGATTAGCAGAGTTGTAGGAGAGAGTTTGGGTGGGAGTAGGAGCACAGGGTCCTACTGGGGAGGTGATGAGATAGTTTGGGCGAGCACAGGCTGAGATAGAGTATTGGTAGGGATTATATGAGCCAGTGGTGCCAGCTAGTCAGTGAGCATTGAGCTATACACAGATGCGGAAGACCAGGTCAAAGAGGTCTCAGAGGATGCAGAGCAATGGGGGTGTGATGGGTCCATGATAGAGAGAGGTGTCAGGTGGTGGAGGAGCTAGTGGTGGTTTGATGGGGCCTCCATGGAGAGATAGATCAGATGGTGCAGGGACTAGTGGGGGAGCAGGTGGCGATGGTGTTGCAGCATCTGGTCAGATTGGCATCTGAGAGAGCATTTTGCATGTATGTATTTATATTGTTATTTTGGACTATGTCCTGGATGGCTCTTGGTAGCCAATTTTGTAGACTTCATTATACTCTGATACATGAGATGATATATATGAGCAGATCCCATATTTTTGTGATGATATGCATGTTGATATGTATGGATGTTATGCAGGATGGTGATTTTATGAGTTTATGCTTAGATGTATATGTGTATATGTATGCATTTATGAGATGATTCCTCTGTGCATGTTTTGATGATGATTTTTGATGTTGGATACTAACACATGAATGCAGGTTTATATATGTGTGCATGATTTACTTGATGTAATGCTTTATGTATTTAATGCCATGATGATGATGTATGCTTATGATGATATAGACAGGATTTTTTGTGCTTCATGTTGATATAATGATGAGATAATGATATGCAATGATGTGAATGTAGTGAATGATTTGATTTATTTATGGATATGCATCTATATGGGGAAAAATGAATGTATATGTGGATAAACAAATTTAAAGTATAAATGTTTATATGAATGATTTCTAAATGAATTTATATGTCTATAATGTATGAACTAGTGTTGGAAACAAATGGTTTTTAGGATTTCAAATGCCTAAATATGATTAAGTAAAATGATAATGCGATGATAATGCACCTTATGGTTAATAATTGCACCTTAATGCATTTTAAAAAGGGATAATGAATGCAATTTTAAATGAATCCTAACAAAATGAACATAATAAGACATTAATAATGGATAAATGAATGCATGCAATGATAAATGATAAAGGATAATAAAGGATGATAAAATGATAATTGATAACTAACACTAAATGAATGCATAGTAAATGGTTAATACAATCAAGGACAATTGGTTTATATGAATGAATCTAAACATTATGCCATGATAAAATGATATAAGAAGACTAATGTTAATAAATGATAATGAACTATATGCATTTTAAACAACTAAAATGATATGAGAAGACTAATGTTAACAAATTATAATGAACTATATGCATTTTAAACAACTAAAATGATATGAAATGTTCTTGATGCAAAATGTAACTAGATGTAATGATGATGATATGATCATGATGAATGCAAGGTGGTTTAGACTTTGCATGATGCACTGATGATGTATCAGAGTACTCAGCCGTAATTTGTATCCAAGACCAACTTAATTTTCTCATAACTGCTCATATTAACTTTGTTCACATTTGCATACAAAAATACATATATGAAGGAGTAAATGGATGGGCGATATGCAACAGAATGCAACATATAAATAGATGAGAGGAAATGACGATCCATAGTGCTCTATTTTCATCATTGAGCTTTAAAATGTTGTAAGAAAATACAAGCAACTTGACATAATTATTTAAGATGACCAGAGTATTTCTTACAAGGATTTGATATAGAAAGTTAATACAAACAACCTGATATAATGGGTCAAGTTGACCAAAGTATTGCTTGCGGAATAGACAAGGATTATCTCCTTTCATGCATGACTTGGATCATCCTCCTTGATCTTAGGCTGATCATATCCTGAGACAAGTTCATACCGTAATAAGAGTTAAAAACCATTATCCAGTTTGGATGAGGTAGGAGGAGGAACCAAAGAAAGAGCATTGTACCTACAAACAAATAGTATACACATAAAGAATAAAGAATATGGATCCTTGGTAATGGTTCATGCTCATATGGTCGAGGTATACGTTGTAGTTAGCAAGCCGTAGTGATCTATGACTATATTTTGCCTATGATCACATAGTTTAGTGAACTTTCCATGTAGACACCAATAGTACATGCCCCAGAACTTCATCGGAATAATGCGCAGAAGATATACAAACAATGCTGGAGGAACCTGATATAAATAACCAGCCCATAAATCAACCAAGTATTTGATAGCTTAAACAAAATTTTCTTGTCAAAGAAAATGTCATCTTGTCTTTGTTTTGGTAAGGAAGGATGCATCCTTGTTGAAGACAGTTTGAGTGTTGATTTTGATTTGTTTGGTCGATTGATAAGTGGTCATTTTGTGGAGTATATCACAATGTTTGTTCGGTATCTACGTAGATGAGCATGTACAACATGTTGCCATGTTTTTGATTGATTTTTGATGTTTTCTAATGTTTTTGGATTTTGTTGATCGTTTTGAATGTTTTTTGATTTTTTTGATTTGTTTTCCAATGTTTTTGGATTTTGTGAGATAGTTTTGAATGAAGAACTCAATGAATCATAAGTAATGTAGAAATCCACTTCCATCAATAGGTTAAGGGCATTGCCCCTAGTATAGGCAGGACCATGAAAAAGCATGATGCAAGACACATGAAGTACTATCTCTTTATTGCAGATCAATAACCAACCATGGTGTGGACAGATAGATGTGTGTGTGTAATGAATGTGATCACAACAAACCTGAAAGATAATGGAGCCATAACATTTACGAGTGGCACCTATTTTGCCAGGTTTTCACCATTGCACTTACCCAAGGTGCCACTAGAGTGGTTGTTTACCATTTGGATGTATGATTTTTCTTTACCATTTTGATGTTTTTGTATGTTTCCTCAGATCATTTATCTGGATGTTTTTGGCAGTTTTGCCAATATGTAAAGGAGCTTGATGCTCTGTGCAGCTCATGTATAAAACCTTTTGAGGTGCATGTTGTTGATCGGATTTGCTAGTGGTTCTCCTTCTGAAGTAGCCAATTGATATGCCCTGGACCCAAATACAACAGTATTAACATATGGACCCAGCCAATTTGATTTAAACTTTCCCTGATGTTCTCTGTTTGGTTGGTTACGAGGATTCTCCCGGAGAACAAGGTCACCTACCTCAAATGTACGAGGTCAAACTCGATGATTATAGCTTCTTCTCATGCACTGCTAATAGGCTTTGAGGTGATTGTATACAGCTTGTCATTTCTCATCAAGTAGCTCTAAGTCTTGAAGACGGGATACTCTGTATGCTTCATCATCTATGAGATTGTGTAAGGAAACCCGTAGTGATGGTATCTCAACCTCAATAGGTAAAATAGCTTCTACACCATAGACCAATGAGTAGGGAGTTGTGCCTGTAGGGGTTTGAATGCCAGTTCGATATGCCCTTAGTGCTAGATTTAATTGAACGTGCCAATCGCGACTGGCATCATTGACTATCTTCTTTAGGATTCTCAATATGTTCTTGTTGGAGGCTTCGTCCTGACCATTTCCTTGTGGGTAATAGGGAGTGGAAAAGCAGTGTTGGATGTGAAATTTCTCACAGAGTTCACAGACATCCTAATTTTTGAAAGGAAGACCGTTATCTATGATAATGGACATGGGTGCACCATACTAGCAGATGATGTAATTGAGGATGAATGAGGCGATTTGCTTGCCGGTAACTTGGGTAAGTGGAATAGCTTTGATCCACTTTGTGAAGTATTCGATGACCTGGTAATGATGAATTTATGGCTATTGGATGAAGATGGATGAATTTTACCCACAAGGTCAAGGCTCCATTGAAAAAAAGGCCATGGTGTTGTGATTGGTTGCAGTTCCTATGCTGGTGCATGTATCAGGTCTCCATGAACTTGGCATTTCTTGCAGTTTCTAACAAAGTAATAGGAGTCCTTTTCAATAGATGGTTAATAGTATCCAGCTCACATGATCTTCTTGGCTAGTGATGGGCCACTTAAGTGATTCCCACAAATTCTTTCATGTACCTCTTCCAAGGCCTTTGTTATCTCATCTTGTTCCAGACATTGAAGGAGAGTACCATCAAGACTACGTCAGTATAGGGTGTCAACAATAATGGTATATCGAGTAGTTTGGTGAATGAAGGTTTTACGTTGGTTATTCGATTGGTTAGGAGGAAGTGTGTGATCACAGAGATAAGTGTAAAATTCACTGTACCATGGAGATTCGGAACCGACAAGATGACATATCATCTCGGATTCGAGGATATCATAAGTGGGAATCCAAACTTGTTCAACCAAGAACTCATAGCATGTTGAATTCTATGGAAGATCTAGAAGAGATGCGATAGTAGCCATAGCATCAGTAGCTCAATTTTGATCTCTAGGTATCTGCTCAAAGGTTATAGTAGTAAATGATGCCTTGATATTGTCCATCATTTTCTTGTATGGCATGAGTTTATCATCCTTGGTCTAATATTCATCTGTTGCTTGTCGAATGACCAGTTAGGAATCTCCATATACTTGTAGTTCTTGTAACTTCCATTGTTCGGCAAGCCTAAGTCCTATGATTAAGGCCTCATATTTAGCTATGTTGTTTGTGTATGGAAATGCAAGCCTATAAGACTTCGGGATGCTATCACCTTGAGGTGTGATAAATAGAATGCCTGCCCCTAAGTCGTGCCTAGTGTATGAACCATCAAAGTACAGCTTCCATGATTGTGCTTCTGTGATCATGAATATATCTTCATCTAGAAAATTAGAAATGAGGGGATGATTTCCTATGAGTGGCACATCGGCAAACTGATCTGCAATGACCTGACCTTTGATAGCCTTATGGTCCACATACTTGATGTCAAATTTACTCAGAATCATCACCCATTTGGCCAAGCAGCTTGTCAATGCTGCTTTACTAAGTAAGTATTTTAGTGGATCAATCTCTGCAATGAGTTGTACTTTATGTGTCAATAGATAGTGCCTCAGTTTAGTGGCTGCCAAGATTACTGCTAGGCAAGCTCGCTCAATAGGGGTGTAATTGAGTTCATAGCCAACCAGTGTGCGAGAGATGTAGTAAATAGCACACTCTTTCCCTTCTACATTATGTTGTGCCAGTAGTACACCCAATGTTGTACTTGTTGCCGATATATAGAGTAATAACGGTCTACTTGGATCAGCAATGGTGTATTCATGAGATAATCTTTAAGCATCTGGAATGCTTGCTGGCATCTAGCATCCCACTGAAAGCGGATATTTTTTGTAGCAGGTGTGTGAATGGGTGACACTTATCTGCCAATTGTGTAATGAATCTTCAGATGGATTGGAGCCGCCCTTGTAATGTCCTTAGTTGACTAATATTCTTTGGTGGTGGCATATCCATGATTGCTTTGACCTTTGCTGGATCGATCTCAATGCCTTTGCTTGAGACAATGTATCCGAGGAGCTTCCTAGAGGTTACTCCAAAGACACATTTCTTTGGGTTGAGTTGAACATGATATTATTCCAGTCGAACAAAGATTTTCTCTAATGTGTTCAAATGACCTTCTCTTGTGAGTGATTTCGCTAGTAAGTCATCCACATAATCTTCCATTATATTGTGCATCATATCACGAAAGATAGTAGCCATTGCTTGTTGATAGGTCACTCCTGCATTCTTTAGACCAAAAGGCATTACATTCCAGCATTATGTGCCCCATGGACATGTGAAGGTTGTCTTATGTTGATCCTTTGGTGTGATCTTTATCTGATTGTATCCTGAAAAGCCATCCATGAGTGAAAGCATGGCATGTCCTGCTGTTAGATCTACTATGATGTTGATGTTTGGGAGGGAGAATTCATCCTTAGGACATGCCTTGTTTAGATCTCTGAAGTCAGTACAAATGTGGATGCCCCCTTTTGGTTTGCCGACAGGAACAATATTGGAGATCCAATCTACATAATCAATGGGTCTAATAAAACCAACATCTAGAAGTTTCTTAAGTTTTGTTTTGAGGATGCATCTTACGAAGCTTCTGCTTGATAGGTTTGGCTCCTTCTACTACTGTGAGGTGATGCATGACTAAATCTAGATCAAGACTAGGCATGTCTTCATATGACCATGCGAAATTGATCTAGTGTTTCTGGAAGAATTCGACAAACTTGGGTTGTTCCTCTGAAGTTAAAAGAGATGCCAGATGGATGAGGTGAGGAGTTTCAGGACTCCCCACATTGTATTCTTTTGTTTCTTTAATGAGAATCGTCAATCATTCCCGCTATGTGCTACATGGAAGGATGTCAAACCTTTCATCCTTAGGCAACTCAGAGAGGTTTTCACCATTGGATACACTCTTTCTTTTTATTTTTGTGGGATCAAATAGTGCCATAGTGTGGTTTTCACTGGAAGATCCATGTTTTATTGTTATATTTTTGCAGCTAAAATGTTTGGCATCCACCCCAAAGTATGTTGCGCTATTAAGTTCTATGGCAAATCCAGCTATGTGATCCCTGCTTGGTATGTTATCCCGTAGTTTCAAGAAGTCAATGATTGCCTCATCATTTTGGAAATGGTCAAGACATGGGGGATTAGATTTGTTCCATTCAATGAGTTCAGGATGAATAATGGGCATTATCTCATCGATTAGGTTAAGTTCGTTAGATGTATCAGTGAGGGTTAAGATGTTGTGGTGAAGGGCATTGATGGTACTCTCCCTGTCAGAATCAGGCGTAGGGTGCGACGTAGGGTCTATGGAAGAAGTTTCCAGCTTAGGAACCCAAGAGGTCTC
Organism: Cryptomeria japonica; assembly: GCF_030272615.1. Classification (NCBI taxonomy): domain Eukaryota; kingdom Viridiplantae; phylum Streptophyta; class Pinopsida; order Cupressales; family Cupressaceae; genus Cryptomeria; species Cryptomeria japonica. Next base: position 87,485,637 of record NC_081411.1, on the reverse strand, counting down.
TATCTGTGCTTCTCTGTAAATAGGGATGTCTTTGCGGGGTGGAGGTAGTGATGTGTCTTCCTCATCTAAAGTATTAAGCTGAACAAAATCAAATTCCCACTCATGTGAGTCACTCTCTGAGTCACTTTCCAGTAACTGGTTACTGTACCATACTGGGATATACTTTGAGTTAAGCACTACAGGTGTGATTGGTTGATGTACCTTTGTGGATGAAATGATTGGTTCTATAGGAAGGATGATGGGGATCAATGAATTCAATATGGGGAGCATTGGGAGTGTTGATTTTGTTGCTTCTATTGGACCTGTTGGTGTTGTAGATACTGTTGGGTATTTGGAGATAGTTGCGGCCACTAATGGGACTATTGATCTTATCACTACTGCTGATGGTGTTATTGGTTTGATTGATGGGACAACTGGCGTTGCGGATGGTTTTGCTAGGATCTTTAGGTTCAATGAGATAGTTGTGATGGTTTGGGGTACTGCTTTTATAATCAAAGATGACCACTTTGTAGTAGGTTGATATAGCGGTTTGTTGGGTTTTCCTTTGAATCTGAGCCTAGGAAAGACCTCTTTTTGAAAGCCTAAGCCTGCATTGTCTTTGGGTTGCAATTCCGGTAGTAGTGGCTCATGTTGCCTTTGTTTACAATACCCCAAAGCACTTTGACCATCATATCCCATTCTTTGCATAATGAGAAGACCTTTGCCATATTAATTTGTGGGAAGCTAAGCTTGCGGAATATCAGTAGTGATAGGATCCTTATAGATCCATTCTGCTATGTCTTCATCTTTGTGGTTTCCTCTTCTTAACTCTTTCCAAGGATGAAAGGTGTTAATGCACATGTTGGTTTCACCAGTGCTGTTTGAAGTACTTGTTGAGGTTTGCCATGTGTTTTAGGAGAAGTAGGCATTTGTCCAACATAAAAGAGTTGGCTTAGATTGTATTCTCCTGGACCTTCCTCTGCAATTTTCATCTTGAGCTTCTCTTGCTTGGATATAATAGTGTTTGAACTAGAGAGGGAAGTTGGACTTATGTATGACATGGAGGAGATGGCTTCTCTATTGTTGGGAATGGTAATCTCTGGCTGATGACTTATGTTATGACAGTATGCAAAGGGGTTTGCATCACCCAGGATTGTGACTTCTGCACCATTATGTGGGAACTTGATACATTGATGGTAAGTGGATGGAACGGCTTGCATGGCATGTATCCAAGGTCTTCCCAACAACAAATTGTATGGTAGAGGAAGGTCCAAAACTTGACATATGATGTGCTTCACCATCAGGCCCACTCGGATTGGTAGTACAATAGCTCCTTTGGATGAACGCTTTGGATCATCATAAGCTTTGATTGTGATCTTCTTGTGAGGATCCATGGATTCAATGGCATATCCCAAAGCTATGACCAATTGTAGTGTACAAATATTCAGGCCTACTCCATTATTGATCAAGACTCGCTTGATCCTATGCTAGTTGATAAATCCTTCAATGTGTAGTGAGGCGTTATGTGGTTGCTAGAAAGATGTATTGTCACTTTCGGAAAAAGTGAGACAAGGAGATGATCTTAGACTTCCAACCATGACTTGGAACTAATTTGTATTCAAGTTAGCAGGGACTAATGCCTCTTGGATAGTTTGATCCAAGATTGTTTTATGAGACAGAGATAGATGCAGTAGCTCTAAAATGGATATAAGCGCAGGCATTTTGTCTAATTGTTCCACAAGATTGTACTGCTTTGGTATGGAGGTGGTGCCTTGTGGAGCTACTTTTATGGTAATCTTGTTGTGACGTGTAACAACATTGCAATCAGAACTGGGTGGATTTTTGATGGTAATAGTTGCAATTTGTTCACTGGTATCATACAAGTGATTCACAGTGTAATTATACGCGGCCTACGTATAATCAATGGTATCAGTGTTTCTTCTAGAAATGGAAGGACCCCTTTGATCTTGTGATGGAAGTGGATTTTTGAACATTGAATGATCATTTTTTTTTGTCTTTGGGTTGTGTCCTTCAATTTCAATATCACCTCGCTTAATAAGATCTTGAATAAGATCTTTTAATCTATGACAATTGCTTGTCTTTTGTCCTTTTCCTTGATGAAAATCATAGTGTTCAGTATCCCTCCACCATGCAGGTTTGACTTGAGGTTCATAGTTTGATGTTTTGGGTAGGGTTACCAGGTTTTGGGAAACCAACTGTCGTAACACTATTTCGATGGGTTCCCCTAAGGGAGTGTATGTTCGCTTTGGTTTTTGTTGACGCGGTCTAGGTTCACCTTGAGATGTGATGCGGCCTTGATTCAGAGGAGCAACTGTGTTAGTCTTAGGTGGGGGATTCTATCCTGCAAATCAAACTAGAGGTTTAAATATGTTTGTTATGATCCAAAATGAAGGGGTAGAGGGTCGGATTTACTTGGCATTGTAAGAATTTGTGGTTTGGCAATAAAAATACAAGGTTTTCCTTGCAATTTTGGTCTAAAATTTGCACTTTATTGGTCTAAAACTCTTCTTCTCTGCTTCATTTTTATTGGAAATGGATTTGGAAATGTAGAGGAGTGTTTTTAATATCATTTGATACTATTATTGAAGGTTTTACATTCAAATCTGATACACTTTATTTGTTGTCCTAAAATCTATTGTAGGTGATTGTTTTTGGGAAGTTTTGAGAGTCACAATGCAAATGTGACCCGTTCCACTTTGTGTTGTTGTTGTTTATTGTGGAATGGGTCAGTAATATTGTATTATATGTTTTGATAATCTTACATGTGCAGGGAATAATGTCGAGATGAAGTGTTGATACCCTAGGGTAAGAGATTGAGTGAGGAAAAGCATGAAAATGGAGGCATGAGTATAGAAAAAAAAGATATACCTTAAGGAGGTAGTTTTTTTATGTAAATTAATGGTGAATACCAAGTTTCAAGATTTGGAACTAAGTTTGGGGGTTTGAACAAGGAGGCCCTAGTTTTTAGGCCTAAAAGGGGGGGTTTAGTATCTAACATATCAAATGATTGTGTCTTGTCTTGAAACCTAGAAAATATATGGTTTTGGAACATTTTTAAAGACTTCTTTTGGGTTTGGTGTTGTTTTTGTACCATTTTGTGGTACTTACTTTGGAAAAGAGGGCTAATTGGGCCTACTTGGTGTGTAGCAGGGTGTTGGTCTGAGTATTTCGTCCAAAAGAACCATAGTTGATTTTCACATATTTTAGGTAGCTTTGAAAAGGGTATCCAGATATGTAATTTATTTGTCAATTGTTTTCAAATTATTTTGAGTAAATGTCAGAATACCCGTTGAACAAGGCTACTAGGGAATTGGCCTATTTAGGGACCTAGGTAAGGGTTTGTGAGTTAACTAGTTGATAGGGTGAGTGAAGCCTATTGGGTAAAATCAAATAGGGTATATTGAGACCCTAGGAAGTGTTGGAACAAGTTGGTGAGGTTGAGAGTTCTATTTGGGCATCTTGGTGAAGCCTAGTGAAGGAAGGTGAAACAAGAAGAGTTGACTTTTCAAGAAAAAAGAATGATGAGTTGCAATGTGGTTGTGGGAGTGTCCATGAAGCTCTGCATCATAGTGGCATCAGAGCAAGGTAGTTGATCCTTGTAGATTGCAGATTGAAGGGTGAGAGATAAGAGAGGAAACCATCATGGAAGAAGATGAAGAAATGTGGGCAAGGTATGCTCAGAGGCGCTCTATATTCTGGACACAATGCAAATGCAGGGGTAAATTATGAAAGGTTGTTGTTAGTAGTGGTTCTTTTGAAAATATAATCTCAGTAGAGATGGTTGAGAAGTTTAACTTGCCAAGGACACCTCTTGAGTCACCTTACAGAGCATATGGAGTAAGCAATGATCAATGGGTTGATGTTAAAGAGGAAGTATATGTTTCTTTCAGCATTGGTTCATATTATGATGCTATTCTATATGATATTATGAATTTGAGTGATTTTCATATGATCTTGGGTAGAGTATGGCAATTTGTTGTTAAAGCCTAACATGATGGTAGAGAAAATGCATATGTTATTAACAAGAATGGGAAAAAGTTTGTGATGACATCATTGCAAGATGACAAGGCAGCATGGGGAATGTCAAGGATAATTTTGATTGCAAGAAGAGAGTTCCTAAGGCATGAGCAACATAAGGATGAAGAAAAGATAGAGATAGAAGCCACTTCTAGGCTTTAAGAAGACAAGGTAGAGTCTAAGTTGCAGGAAGAAGATGCAAAGAATGGGTATGAGGTGAAGGAGAACAAGGAAGCAATCCTTGAGAAGGAGCCAAGTGAGATTGTATAGATTAAGAATCCATTGATAAGACATGCAGCATATCAGTTAGATGATGTGAAATATTGTGGTTTAGATAAGTCAAAGGTATTTATAAGAAGAGGAGAAAATGTGAGTGAGAGTGATGGTGTATTGCCCATGATGATGCAAGGATGGCCTAGAGAGGTCATAGTAGAAGATAAATTTGATTTGTTGATAGAGAAAGTGGAGGATGGTCTGATAAAAGGTGATGTTGATAGGGCAGATGTGTATGAAGTTGAGATAAAGATCCTAGGAGAGGATAAAGATCTTAGAGAAAAGGTAAGTTGTCCCTTGGAAGGGAAAGAGAAGAAAGAGCAACAGGTATCTTGTGAAGAGGAAGATGAACCTAATGGAAAACAGGTTCAAAGAGTTGAGACAGAGGTAGATGATAGAGATGTTGGTGATGACAAAAAGGGTACAAGTCTTGAAGGGCTTGAGTATGAAAAAGTGATTTTGATTGGGACAATGGAATGTCCTTTAGATGGAGTAAAAGGTATAGTACAACAAAGTACCCCTATGATAGTGAATTGTGAGGCTAATGATGTAGCCTTGAAGTTGGATAGAGAGTTGGTATGCCAAGAGGAATGGCATGAGATGAGGAATGAGTTGGTAAAGGAAGCTGAGTTGGTTGATAAGATTGTGATGGGCCAAGAGAAGGCTAGAGAAAGTGTGAGTTCTCCTAGCATGGAGATGAAATATGTTAATGATAAGACTATGAGTTGTTTTTGGGTGGTAAGTCTGATTGTTTTGCAGATGTATGCTATTGTGACAGAGATTCCAAACATGGTGAAGATGATGGATGTTGGTTGAAGTCAGATGGTGGAAGGGGCATACTATTGCTTCTTGATTTTGTTGATATTAATAATGAATAGGAAACCAAGAGTGAAGATGAAGGGAAAGAGTCAAAGTATAAGATGTTTTGGCATATGTGGAGATGCAAGTCAAATAGAGAGTACATGGGAGCAGCTTAATCAGAGCATAGAGGAGAAGATTCAAGTGGAAAAAGCAGCAATGAGGGGTACAAGAGACAAAGCATGGATAAGAATCAAAGAGAATGACAATTATAAACCCAAGGTGAAGATGAGAACACTACAAGGGAAAGATGGTGCAGATTTTATGTTTGTTTGTTTTTGCAGGTACACCATTTCCAAGAGACTTGGAAATTTTTGAAGCGGGGAGTATGGTGCAGGATCACCCAAGACAAGATTGGCCACCATGAGGCAATAATGAATATTTATGAGATAATTAAGTCTATGAGGTTAAAATAACCATTTGATATTTTAAACATGGATAATAATTCCATTTGGAGTCATCAAACTCATGTAATGAGTCATTTTGTATTAAGTTGTCAAAATTGCCATGTTGGGCAAATAATGTCAAAATGAGTAATGTTATGGGGTTCAACGGGTAGAATAGGTTTTTAATGAGAATTTTAAGTTTAATAAGGTCTTGTGTGACCATATTAATGTAATAAAGTTTATTAGAAAGTGTCAAGATGCAAAAAGATTAAAAACTTGTCAATTGACAACTAAAAGTGTCAATTTGACAATAAATTAAAGTTGTAAACACCCAAAAGTGGTTGTATGGGTGATTAAGAGTTCAGTTTCCATGAAGGGAAGAGGTTTAAATATTTTTTTTATGATCCAAAATGAAGGGGTAGAGGGTCGGACTTGCTTGGCATTGTAAGAATCTGTGGTTTGGCAATAAAAATACAAGGTTTTCCTTTGCAATTTTGGTCTTAAATTTGCACTTTATTGGTCTGAAACTCTTCTTCTTTGCTTCATTTTTTATTGGAAATGGATTTGTAAATGTAGAGGATTCTTTTTTATATCATTTGATACTATTATTGAAGGTTTTACATTCAAATCTGATACACTTCTATTTGTTGTCCTAAAATTTGTTGTACGTGATTGTTTTTGGGAAGTTTTGAGAGTCATAATGCAAATGTGACCCATTCCACTTTATGTGGTTTCTATTTCTTATGGAATGGGTCAGGAATATTGTATTATATGTTTCTATAAAATTACATGTGTAGGGAATAATGTGGAGATGAAGTGTTGATACCCTACGGTAAGAGATTGAGTGAGGAAAAGCATGAAAATGGAGGCATGAGTATATCAGAAAAAGATCTACCTTAAGGAGGTAGTGTTTTTATGTGAAAAAATGTTAGGGGATGGTAAATTAATGGTGAATACAAAGTTTCAAGATCTGGAACTGAGTTTTGGGGTTTGAACAAGGAGGCCCTAGTTTTTAGGCCTAAAAAGGGGGGTTTAGTATCTAACCTATCAAATGATTGTGTATGGTCTTGAAACCTAGAAAATCTATGGTTTTGGAACATTTTTCAAGACTTTTTTTTGGTTTGGTATTGTGGTCATATCATTTGTTGGTACTTGCTTTGGAAAAGAGGGCTAACTGGGCCTAGTTAGTGTGTAGTAGGGTGTTGATCTGAGTATTTCATCCAAAAGAACGATAGTTTTTTTCACATATTTTAGGTAACTTTGAAAAGGGTATCCAGATATGCAATTTATTTGTCAAATGTTTTCAAATTATTTTGAGTAAATGTCAGAATACCTGTTGAACAGGGCTACTAGGGAATTGGCCTATTTAGAGACCCGGGTAAGGGTTTGTGAGTGAACCAGTTGATAGGGTGAGTGAAGCCTATTGTGTGAAGTGGAATAGGGTATGTTGAGACCCTAGGAAGTGTTGGAACAAGTTGGTCAGGTCGAGAGTTCTATTTGGGCATCTTTGTGAAGCCTAGTGAAGGAAGGTGAAACAAGAAGAGTTGAGTTTTCAAGAAGAAATAATGATGAGTTGCAATGTGATTGTGGGAAGGTCCATGATGCTCTGCATAATCTAGGATCCCTTCAAATCAGGAGATCAAAAAGGCAGTTTTTTCCTTTCTTGGAGACAAGTCTCCTGGTCTGGATGGATTCCCTATGTTCTTCTTTAAAAAATTTTGGAATATTGTGAAGATTGACATCTGTAATGGTGTTAAAGAATTCTTTGGGTCTAGATGGATTCTCAAAGAACTCAATGCTACCTTTATTGTCCTCATCCCTAAGATCCCTGGAGTTGATTCTCTCAGTAAGTTTAGACCTATTAGTCTTTGTAATTCTTTTTACAAGATAATATCTAAGATGCTCACTTCTAGAATGCTAGATATCCTTCCTCGCATAATTTCTGCCCAGAAAAATGGTTTTGTCCCTGGTAGACAGATTCTGGATTCCATCATTATGGTTCATGAGAACATTCATTCTCTAACTATCGCTAAAAAATAGGGTTTTTTCCTGAAGTTGGATATGTCTAAGGCCTATGACAGAGTGAATTGGCAATTCCTTTTCAGAATTATGAAAGCTTTTGGGTTTGGGGAAAAGGTGATATAGATATGTTCTCAGTTGACTAGTACTACCTCTTCTGCTATTATTATTAATTGATCTCCCTCCAGTTTCTTCAAAAATTCTAGAGGCCTAAGATAGGGGGATCCTATCTCTCCAATCTTATTTACTATCTTGTCAGAAAGTTTGGGTAGATTTATTATGAGAAATTTGGAGGAAGGGAAAAACAAAGGCCTTAAGCCTTCCTCATCCAACTTAACCTGTACTCATGAACAGTTTGTAGATTACTCTATTACCATGGGAGAAGATACCATAAGAGAAGCTAGAAATATGAAGATTGTCATGGATTCCTATGAAGCTGCTTTTGGGCAAAAAAAAAATTGGGATAAGAGTTCGTTGTTCTTCATCAACACCCCTATGGATAGACAAAGAAGGATTGAAAGGATCCTTGGATGTAAAATTGTAGAGTTTCCTTCTACTTATTTGGGTCTCCCTCTGTGCTTGAAGCCTTTGGATAATTTCTGGATGAAGTTGGTTGATAGATTTAATTCCAAACTAGTTGGGTGGAAGGGAGCCCTCCTCAGCCAAGTGGGTAAGGTGATGATGCTTAAGGCTACTCTTCAAAATCTTCCTATCTATGCTCTTAGTCTGTTTAAGATCCCTAGGAAGTTTGTTGAGGCCATTGAAAGAATACCAAAAAAATCTTATGGTCAGGAGTGGAAGATAAAAATAGAATCCCCCTTATTTCCTAGACTAATATTTGCACTCGTAAGGCTTTTGGGGGCCTGGGAATAAGGAACATTATGACTATGAACAATGCCTTATTAGCTAAACAAATTTGGAGAATGAAAAGGGAGGAAAGGGAATGGAATTCCATTTGGAAAAACAAATACCTTCATATGCAACCGTCTAATAAAGAATTTATGGATAATTCCTTCCTTGTGGATGGCTCTACTATTTGGAATGTTGTTCAAATGGCTAAAGTCTGGGCTACTGCTGGAAGAAAGTGGAAACTAGGTAATGGGAAAATTATCAGATTCTGGGAGGATAGATGGCTAATGGATAAACCACTGGAGGAAATCCCCAATCTTAATGAATGGAAAGACTGGTTTAAAAGAAGGTATGGAGACCTTGTTAGGGACTACTGGAGAAATGGCAAGTGGATTGAGTTTAGCCAGGTTTGTCTGGGCCTAACATTTTTGGAGACCTTGCTCTATTCCAAAATCTTCATGGAGCATTCTGAGGATTGTATGATTTGGAAGGAAACTTCTGATGGGTGATATTTTGTTTCTTCAACTGTCTCTATACATTACAAAGTTTCAGATGAGATTCCTCTATGGATGGAAGTGTGGATGAAGAATTCGACTCCGAAAATTAATATCTTCTTTTGGATCTTTATCCAAAATAAGGTGCTAACCCTTGATAATCTCCATAAGCATGGATTTGTTTTTCCTAACGGGTGCTCTCTTTGCTGCAGGGAGGAGGATTCTACCTGCCATATCCTTTGCCAGTGCACCTTCAGTTGGTATATTTTGAATATAATTCTTAATAAGTGGAAGTTGAGCTAGGTTTTCCCGAACTCATTGAAAGAGTTCTGGTAGCAATGATTTTGCCCTAGCTCTAATTCTAAGAATGTTGAGCTATGGAAACTTATTCTCCCCATTATCACCTAGAACATCTAGAAGGAGTGTAACAATAGGATTTTTTAGGGAAAAAAGTGTGAACCCTGAAGTGGTGGTGGATAAAATTTATAGAGGGATCCATGATTTCTTATATGACATTGATACTGGATTATTTGCTAAGGAAGATTTTAATGAAAGATGGAACCTTTCCAATAGCATAAATAGCAAGGATAAAGGTAGAGATGATCTTTTCTGGAGCTTTCCTCCCCAAGGATGGATCAAGGCCAATTTCAATGGGGCATCTAAGGGAAATCCTAGCAATACTGGATATGGGGGTATTGTCAGGAATTGTGTTGGAGGTTGTCTTGTGGTTGTTGCTGGTCCTTTGGGTAACCAAACGAACCATTATGTTGAAGTTTCGGTTGCCCTTAATACTCTGATTATTGCTAAAAATCTTAATCATGACAAATTATGGTTGGAGGGAGATTCTCTTAATACTATTAAATGCTTAAAGGGTGAAGTTGAGCCTTTGTGGTCTATCAAAAATATCATTTTTAAGGCCAGAGAAATTATTACTAGTTTTAAATCTATTATTATTGAGCATGCTTTTAAGGGAAAAAATGTCATCGCGGACAGTCTTGTTAACCTTGGCGTTATATCCAAAAAACAAAGCATATGGAATGGTGAAATAATATTGATTTTAATATTAAAGACCTCATTAGAAAGGATAGAATTATGGGGAAAGAAAGATTGCATTTTAATCATGGTTGTATTAATGATTAAACATCAAAACTTTAAAAAGGAGATGATAGCCTGTCAAAAGGGAAAGTTTTAAATAAGAATATTAAAAATTCGCACGCTTTGTGGGTGCTTATTTTTAAGTGTTTGAGTGTCATCTGGAAGCTCACTTCGAATTTGTTGAAGCGAAAAAATTGCAGAACTAATTCAAGAATGGGAGGTGACCTTAGAAGAGAGGAACCCAATAACCTTTCTAGATGGTGGGAGATGCCCAAGGTTTGGACGAAGCTGGAGAAGGGTTTTATGATGTCGTTCATCGAAAAACTAGTGTATTATGACAAAAGAAGAGTTAACTTGGCGGTTACTAGAGTGACTGAAAACTAGAAAAATGGCACTTTCAAAATCCATGGTGTCAAATTCAAGTTGGACGCGGACCTCATCTCTACAGTCACAGGTATGCCCCATACTAGCCTCAATTTCTTTAGGGACCTAAAATTCTCCAATAATGTTGTGAATCTCTTTTTGCACAAAGATAAGGAGAGAGATAAGGAAAAGTATTTGGCGGGTATTGTGAAGCGTCTAACATTTAAAAAAATTGGGGTTTTGTGCTTAATGCCATTATGGAGTATATCACTGTGGAGGGTCACTTCACTAGGGTCCATACCTATCACTTTGTGCTTTTGGACCACTTTAGGCATGAGAAAAGGGTGTCTCTTCCTTATTACCTTTTCAAGTCCCTATCACACTCGTTGAACAAGCACAGTAAGAACCCCTCTTCTCATGTTCTACATTATGGTCTTATTTTGCTCATTTATGAGCATTGTAAGATTTTGGCGATTCGGGAAAACAAAAGGCTGTCGGTGTCCCCGAGAAAAGGCAAGAGGAAAAGTGAGGATTTTGGGCCTAGCAAGGATGAGCAAAAACAGAGTAAAAAGGCTCCGCAGAGAAAAATGTGGAGGACACGGATTTGAGCCATAAACATAAGGATGTGGAGGTTGATCCTGAGTATATGGGAAAAGAAGGTAGTGATATGGAGACTGATGATACTGACAGGGCAGAGAGATTGAAAGATGAGGAAGTGGGGGAAGAGAAAGGAGGAGAAGAGGAAGATTCCAATCAAAACATCTCAGTCAAGGAAACATCTAGAATGGACATTGGTAATGAGAAGGAAAAATAGGAAGAGGATGAGGGTAATAAGGAGGAACCTAACCACAATGCGATCCCTGGTGATCTCAACAACTAGCCCATGGAGGAGCCAGATAACCAGAAAAAATAGGAGGACAAGGAAATAGAAATAGAGTTGAACAAGGATAAGGAGGATACGAGCATGGAAAAGGATAGAGTTGGTGATGAGATGAATACTGGTATGCTTATCCTAGATAAGCTTAAGAACCAATATGATGCTCGTCTAGGTTTCGATAGATGGGATTATGAAAGAATTAATAAAATGATAAAAAAGGCTAAACATCAGGAAGAGCAGGGACAAAAAGGTGAAAGCAACCTGGAGCAATGGAAAAAGGAAATGGACAAAAAGGTGGAGAAGCTAGAAGTTCAGATCAGCAAGCTGGAGGAAGGAATACTACCATGAAGAACTTCTTGATTTTGATTCGGAAGATCCTCAACTCTGCAACTAGGGACATGAAGGAAATAGCCAAATACCTTGATGGTCCAAGTCCTACTAAGTCTATTGTGGATCTTGATGATGAAGAGACCATTGCTGAGGCTGGGAATGTGGATAGTGTTAGAGTAATCAGGTCCTTACTAGATTAATTAAACAATATTTGTTTAATCTTTAAGTTCCCTATTATCTCTTTTTACACTTAAGCTAACATTAAGTGCATAATAATTAATTCTTTTATTAATTATTATGTGCAAGCCTAGGTTTTTCCTTTTAGGGTTTCTTAACCTATTAGAGGTTAATTTTATTTTCCTTGTATCATTATAACATTACACATTTTTGTGAATATTAAGCTCTCTTCTCCTTGTAACAGATTATTTAGCTTGTTGAGATCTTTACGCTCCTATAGTGTTGTGTTTCTCAACTCTCACATGGTATCAGAGCTACAGATTTGCAGCTATCTATTCTTGTTTTGAGAATTTTTGCATTGGAAGCAGATCTAGGGTTTTAGGAAGTTTTTTTATGTAGTTAGGGATAGGCCTTTTTCTGAGCACTTTAGGTCTAAACAGACCTCACCATCATGCTCAGAAGGCACAAAAACCCCTATAGTCATATAAAACTTCCCTAGATTTGACTCTTGAGCATCTGGGGATATTTTTTCTTCACTACCAGGTCGTATGGCCCTAGCACGCAGTTCAAGAAAAAATTCAAAAAAAATATTTTTTTCCTTTTTATGGTATGCAAGCCAAATTTTTTATTTTTTGAAAAAAAAAATCAAATTTATTGGCAAAAGGCAAAAAAATATCCAAAAAGCTTTTGAAAAAATCTTTTGTTCGGAGTGTACTCCGTACCCCTAACTGTCTGGCCGACCAGACCTGTCAATGTCGGTCCCCCGTCGGCCCCAACCTACCAACCCCCATCAACCCTCTGGTCCCACCCTTTGGCAACCGTCAGCCCCATCCTTTGCCACCAGCTTCCACTTCCCGTCGTGGCACTCACTCTCCCTGCCACCGCCGCTGTCGGTGTCTGCTTCCCTGCCATTGCCGCTCCCGACGACTACTTCCCTACCCGCCAGAGCCCTCCCTCTCCACCATCGACTACCTTACTTTCTCCCACTACTACCACTCCCTCTCCACCCCTCTGCCACTCCTCCCCAAAGTGCCACCACTGTCAGGCCCCTGCCACCGGAGCTCCACCCTTTTGTCTTTTTAAGGGGGGGTTCATGTTTTGGCCATATCTTGAGCATATGGAGTCATTTTTTTGAAAACAAATAGGCATAGAAAAGATGGGTTCAAGATAGATCTCGTGGTGTTGGATTCTTTTCTTAATTTTGTTGTTTGACTATAATTTTTTCCAATCAAAGTCGAGACTATTTTCTGCACTCCTAGGGCCATAGAATGGGCAAATGAACTCCATTTTTCAAGAACGAATAGGAATTGGAAAGATCTCAGCATGCTCTATTCAGATATGTGATCTTATTTCTAAAAAATTTCATCAGGTACATGAGATTTCAGTTTGAATTGTTTTTTCTTATGCACTCCTTCCTTCTCATTAGTATGTACTAGGGTTTGCGTTTATCTATTGTGGGAGGTTCTTTTTTCTCATTTTCTATCATCTATATCAAAAATAAAGAACACCAAAACTCTCAAAACAAATAAACCCTTTTGCATCTTTTTTCTATTCTGAAAGATCACATAATACAAAAACCAACAAGCAAGTGCAGGTGCAGAATTTTTATGGTAGATCCTTCAGTTGAGTTGCTGACTTCACACAACTATCGCACCTGGAATCCCTGCATCACAAGGCTTCTCTGGGCATGAGGGTTGTGGTCTTGTTTGGATGAGGTTCAGCCTCTCTTGCACCATCCTTATGAGCTTCTTCAACACAGAAATAAGATGGATGAGGCTATGGGTTTTCTCTCTTTGCATGTCTCCAATAGTCTTCTGTTTCATCTTGATGAGTTGCTCACTCCTCACGCTATGTGGTTGAAGTTTGAGTCCCTCTTCGGGAGGGTTAATGAGATTTAGGCATTACAGATTGTGGAAGAGTTAGTTTCCTTGTCACCTAATTACTTTCCCACCATTGAGGATTTTTTGAACAATTTCAAGACTACAAGATCTATTCTTCAAGGATGTGGGAAGATCAAGATAGACACAGAGTGCATTCACTTGATTCTTTCAAAGCTTTGGGGTCATTTTTCATTTTTTTGCCTCTTGCTTTCTACTCCACCATGGATGGCTTGGGCTCTCATTTCACCATGCCTACCTTTGATGTCTTTTGTGGGCGTTTGTCTTGTGAGAAGTCTCATCTTTCTTAGCTGATACTCTTAGGGTCAAAGAATAAAGCATTGGTTGCTTAGTCCTCTAAGGAGAAGCAAAAACAGAAACCGAAGCCAAAGAAGCCTTTTGCCAATAGTGAGCTTTCCTCCAAGCCACCTCCTACGTCTAATTCTAAACCACCATTTCCTCCAAAACATGAGAAATCTTGATAGTCTGGTGAGTCTTCCTCCAAGACTAAGAAGAAATCAGGAGACACTTGCAATTTTTGTGGCAAGGAAGGACATCTAGTTTCTAGGTGTTGGAAATGCTTAGAGCCTTTAGAGGAAGCCATATAGCAGCATCACATTTCCTCACCTCGGGCGTCTTCTCCTTCCACAAGGAAAGGTCATGCTCTCACTACTCGAGCTTCGACCTATGGGTCCACATGGATATTAGATTCTAGTGCTTCTCACCATATGACTCACACTCAGCAGTTGGTTACTTCTCTTGCCTCTTGTGGTACTTCACAGATTGCAGTGGGTGACTTAGTTCAGCTTTTAGTCTTGGGTTCAGGTTTTGTCTCTTTGGATGGGGTAACTCTACAGGATGTTCTGGTTGTCTCTGACATCTTGATGAACCTCCTATCCATTTATTAGATTTGTCATTCTGGCTCTGGTAAGATAGTTGAGTTCTCACCACATGATGTGGTTATTCGGGACCTCCAAGACTCTTATTTGGTTATGGCTATTGGGAGTGTTGATATTGCATCTTGTCTATACAAATTTGATGGATTTGATCCCTCTACGGTTGTAGGTTTGTCTCTTATAGCACATGTAGATTCAGTGAGTAAGCTTTGGTATGAACACTTGGGCCATGTCAATTACCGATATCTTCAGCAGATGAGTTCATAGGAACTTGTTCTTGGGCTCCCACAGATTTCCTGCACTAATGGTATTTGTTATGGTTGTGTGCTTGGCAAGCATCACAGAGATCCCTTTCTGAAGGGAAGATCCCCTCGTTCTTTGACACCCTTGGAGTTGATTCACAGTGATCTCATGTCATTTCCCACTTGTATTTCTAGGGCCAAGTATGTACTCACTTTTACTGATGAACTCTCCAGACACACATGGGTGTACTTTCCTAAGTACAAGTCTGATGTCTTTGGTTCATTTTGAATCTTCAAGACATTTGTAGAGAAGCAGTTTGGTTATTCTATTTGATGAATACATATAGATAATGGAGGGGAGTATGTGAATCGGGCTTTCAGAGATTTTTGCACTGAGCATGGTTTGCAGCATCAGTTTATTGTTCCCTACACCCCTCAGTAGAATGGTGTTGTTGAGTGCAAGAACATAACTTTACAGGAGATGGTGAATTGTAAGATTCAGTCTAGGTCCATGGATTCATCTTTTTGGGCTGAGGTAGTCAATTATGCCAACTATATTTAGAATCGGATGCCTCACAAGATGATTTGACATATGACTCCTCAGGAGGCTTGGTCTCATGACAAGCCTAATGTTTCTTTTTTCTGAGTGTTTGGTAGTGAGGCATGGGATTTTAGTCCCGATGCTCAAAGGAAAGCAATGGAGTGAAAGAGCCGACCCCTCATTTTTTTTGGCTACTATGAGGATGTTAAGGCATACAAGTTGTTTGATCCTGATTCCAAAGAGGTCATGTTTCAATGGGATGCTTAGTTTGATGAGCGCCTTTCCATAGTGGATACCCTGACTCCAATGTCTACTCCTCTACCTACTCTTCCCACTGCATCTCTTTAGGATTATTTTGAGGATTATTCTAATGTTGGTGTTGATGATCCACCATCTCCACCTCCACCTGCTCCACCTCAGATGCCCAAGTGGGCTTGCTTTACTGTTGAGGTAGCAGGTTCTATGGTCGGTGATCTTTCAGATACTCATCGAACCCGTTCTCATACTATGGGTTCTAGTCTTTTGATTCATGCCATTTCAGATGATCCTCTAAATTTTTTAGAGGCTACAAGACACCCTGAGTGGGATTGTTCTATGGAGGAGGAGTATTCTTCTTTGATGAGGAATCTGATGGGAATGGGTATGGGATAGACTAGCCTAGTCTATGCTCTTTGATCCTCTCCTTGGATCACCAGGTGTTCCAACCACACCCTAGGGTCTCTAGGACTTCCCTTTCTTGTGGAATCCCCTGACCTTGCCCAATCCACTGACCAAAAACATGTCTAAGGTCTCACCTACTCACAAGCTTCAAAAACCCTCACATAGGCTAATAAGGGTTTAACTCTTCCTACACCTTCTTAGGTCCTAGCAAGGATAGGACAGGTCTTTGACATATTTCTCCATCCATTCATTTTCCCCCAAGAGGTTTTGACCTTCCTACTTGTTACCAATCTCACTATTTTGCTTCTTTCCTACAAAATAGGGCTACAAGGAATGTGCCCCAATTAGGCCTCCATTACGGACTTTTAGGGCTCCCTCTTGCAAATGATGCCCAAACTTGTGAAACTTCCCAAAGGGCCTATTATTCATTTGGAAAAGGCTCAAATATTTTCCTATTTTTGGGCCTCCAAGTGTCCATACACTACCCTAGGTGAATTTAGGGGTTTTTGAGGGTTTTTAGGCCTGCCAGGGTCACAGTGATGGTTTGCTATCTTCACCACCTTGTTTGGATTGGTGGAAGCTCCTCCTTCTCACCAATTATTCTCAACACACCCCTCTACAACTCCTCCAAAGGGTTCCTCCTTGCTTTTCCTTCCTTGCTCTCACAGACCTCTGCAACCTTAACCCTTCCTAGTCAGGCATAGTCTAGTCTCGCCTAGGAGTGGGTCTTTGAAAGGCTTCCCTACATCTTCAAGGGCCCTGTTTCCTCTAAGATACTATACAAGGTCTACACTCCTATTACTCATGGTTTCATGGTGTTCCCACAATGGGGATAGGAGTTGTCAACCCATTTACACAAAACAGTCCAAAACTGGACAACAAAGAAGAAATTTGCAAAGTATTTACAAACACACCAAAACTTGGAAAACAAACTTAATCTAAGTTCTCAAAATGAATGTGTCAACACTAAACAAGACTCCTAATACAATTTAGGTTCCAGAACAATCCATTAACAATCCTTCATTGCTCCATTTGTGTCGACTGGCAACCAAAACACAATCACAGTCAAGGTCTTTTTCCTTTGGTCGTACAATCTGACATCCAACCCATCATTTTAGGGTTTGAAACCATATATAATGTCTTTGCCTTAGTTTTTGTGCCAAGTTTAGGGTTCTCCATGCCAAGCTAAGGTTATGACCTATTAGGTGGAAAAGTTGCATGACAACTTTGAAAAGTTGTCATGCAACTTTTTGCAACTTTTGACCAACTTGTGCAATGTTGCTTTTCTTGACTTTTAGGCCTACATTGGGCTATCCTATGGACACAACCATTCTAAAAGGACCCAAAACTCATCAATGGGCACATATACCCTCTAATCCAAAAGAAAACTCAACCTAGACTTGTGAACCTAGGACCTAAACTAGGACCTAAACAAGACCAATGAGCTCTTGGCTCTTATTACATTTACATGGCTTCTTAAAGAAGAAAAATACCAACAAAATCCAAATGGAGGAAGACCTTAGAAGGGTTCTCCTTCACAATACTCCCCCTCTGCACAAAATTAAGGAACTAGGGGAGAGATGAGAGCCGGGTCAATACCAAGTTTCTTGAACTTGCCCTCTTCAACCCAAGTGGCTTCAGACTCAGGTTGACCTGCCCACTTCACCAAGTGTTCCAGGTAGACTTGGTGTCTAGTAGACTTCTTCACCCTTGACTCCAAGATCTCCTCTGCTATGGGCTTCTTCACTTGAGGCAAGTAATTCACATCCAAGTCCTACAGCACCTTGGCTTGATTCTCAATTTGTCCTGCTATTTAACCTTTATATAATATCAGATCAGCAACATTGAAGACTAGTGATATAGCCAAATCTGAAGGAAGATCCACCTTGTAGGCATTCTCACCATACTTGGATAGAATTCTACAAGGTCCAACCCTCTTCATTTGTAGTTTAGTAGGCTTGTTGCTTTGCATTCTAGCTTTACTTAAATGGACCATCACATAGTCACCCACTTTGAACTCAACCTCTCTCCTTTTTTCATCCACTTTAGCTTTCAGTTTTTGAGTAGACTCTAGGATGGCTCTCTTGACCTATTCTCGGACTTCCTTGATGGTTTGAGTGAAGTCCTCTGCTTGCTTACTCTTCATCTCCATGGAACCAAGTTCTATTAGTTCACACACCCCTCTTGGATATCTGCCATAGACAACCTCAAAAGGACTCCTTCCAGTGGTCCTATTTACACTGTCATTGTAGGCATACTCAGCTTGTGGAATAACTAGATCCTAAGTCTACCCATACTCCTTGGTTAGACACCTCAACAAGTTTCCTAACACCCTGTTAATGACTTCAGTTTGACCATCAGTTTGTGGATGGTAAGTTGATCTGGATGATAAATTACTCCCTAGTCTTCTTCATAAGGTTTGCCAAAAATGGCCCATGAACTTGCTATCCCTATCTGAAACAATACTTAATGGGAGTCCATGAATCCTTACAATCTCCTTAAAGAAGAGATGTGCAATATAACTAGCATCATGAGTAGTTCTACATGGAATAAAATGGCCCATCTTAGAAAATTTGTCTACCACCACATAGATGCTATCCATACATGTCTTTGTCTTGGGGATTCCTACCACAAAGTCCATGCTCACACACTCCCAAGGCCTATTTGGGACCGGTAATGGCTGATAGAGGCCTGCATTGCTTGATCCTCCTTTTTCCCTTTGACACACACCACATTGCTCCACATACCTTCTCACATCCCTTGGCAACCTAGGCCAATAGTAGTACCTCTGTACTAGATCCAAAGTTTTATTGTTTCCAAATTGTCCACTTAGACTTCCATTGTGTTTCTCTTGTATGAGATTTTCTCTCATGGATCCTCTAGGCACACATAACTAATTGCCTTTGAACAAGAGACCATTTTGAAGAGTGTAATCTACATACTCACCATGAAAATGATTCTCAAAATCCTTGCAGATCTTGTAGGCTGATGAGAAGTCCTCATCTTCTTCATAGAGATCCTTGGAACCTTCTATACCTATGCTTTGCAATTGTAATTCTTGGACAGTCAATAACTTCCAGATTAAAGCATCCACCACCTTGTTGAGCTGCCCCTTTTTATGCTTGATGGTAAAGGTAAAGGATTGGAGGTACTCCATCCACTTCAAATGTCTATTGCTAAGCTTCTCTTGAGTGTTAATGTAACTCAAAGCCTAGTTATCTGTGAAAACCACAAATTCTTTTGAGAGTAGGTAATGCCTCCACTTCTTGAGAGATTGAACAAGTGCATACAACTCTAGATCATATGTTGAATACCTCTTCTTTGCCTCATTAAGCTTCTCACTGAAAAATGCCATAGCCCTTCCCTCTTGACTCAATACACCCCCTACTGCAATTCCACTTGCATCACATTCCAATGTGAATAGCTTGTCAAAAGTACAGGTAAGAGTAGGATGGGTTTTGTGGCTACTTCTTGCTTCAATAATTGGAATGCTTCATCAGCTTGTTCAGTCCATTTGAACTTAGTTTTAAGGCCTCCTTTTATGGTGTCAAGTACTGGTGCACATATGCCACTGAAGTTCCTCACAAACTTTCTATAGAATTGGGCTAAACCATGGAAACTCCTAACTTGAGTCCCTGTTTTAGGGGCAGGCCAATTCAAGATTGCCTCCACTTTGCTTGGATCCATCTTCAAGGTTCCCTTAGACACCACAAACCCCAAGTAGACTAACTCTTGCTTCAGAGAGTCACACTTCTCTAAGTTGATTGCCAACTTCTCTTCATGCAACCTCTCTAGGACTAACCTCAAATGTTCTAGGTGCTCCTCTTTGGTTTTGCTATAGATGAGTATGTCATCTAATTACACTACCATAAATCTCCCTATGAAGTCCTTCAACACCTCATTCATCAAACTCATGAAGGTGCTTGGGGCATTGGTAAGTCCAAATGGAATCACAAGCCATTCATACAACCCTTTTGTGGTCTTAAAAGTGGTCTTCCACTTATCACCCTCCTTAATCCTAATCTGATGATAACCACTTTTAAGGTCCAACTTAGTAAAATACATGGCACCTCCTAAACAGTCCATCAAATCCTCTATTCTAGGAATAGGAAATCTATACCTTATGGTGATCCTATTGATTGCCCTTGAATCAGTGCAAAGTCTCCACTTGCCTCCCTTCTTTGTTGCTAGTACTACTAGGACTGCACATGGGCTGATGCTCTTCTTGATCAGTCCTTGATCCAACAACTCCTGCACTTGCCTTGCCATCTCCTTGTTTTGTTCAGGTGTGAGCTTATATGCTTCTTTATTGGGTAGGGATGCACCAGGGACAAAGTCTATTTGATGGCTTACAAACCTTCTTGGTGGAAGTGTTGCAGGTGCTCCATCACTCACTATGTCTTTATATTCTTGCAACATTTTCTTTACCTCCTTAGGTACCTCTGTCTGCAACTTATCTTCCTCCTCCTTTGGCTTCACAAAGATGGCACATCCCACTATCTCCTCTTCATGCAGCAGGTGTAAGAACTCTTTACCAGTATTAAGTAAGACACTACGTTTTCATGAGGTTCCCTCATCATTCTCTGTCAGAGACTGAATCTTATAGGTTCTACTGTCCTTCTTGAAGGAAATGGAGTTCTCCTCTTCATCATAGATCACCTTCCTATCAAATTTCCAGGGTCTTCCTAGTAGCAAATGACAAGCATCCGTGGGTAATACATCACAAAGGATCTTATCCTTGTATCCTCCAATAGAAAACTCTACCCAAGTTTGTTCATTGAAAAGCACACTCTGTCCTTGATTCAACCATGTCACCTTGTAAGGGCTAGTGTGGGGTATCTTTGTGAGTTTCAACTTCTTGGCTACCTCATCTAATATGATGTTATCAGTTGACCCTGAATCAACTATCACCTTGCAAACCTTACCAAGGATTTTGCATCTCACCCTAAACAATGCTCTCCTATGCTTAGGTTCATCCTTAACTAGTTGTCTTATCAAGACTCTATTGAACATCAGATTTTCTCCAATATCTGATTCAATATGGTATACCTTAGATGTTTTTCTGCTTGATGTGTCTTCATGGGCATAAGCAACCCTCTTTCCACTATTTGATGAGGTAGGCTTGTCAGGGCATCTATAGGCTGGGTGTCCCAATTGACCACAATTGTAGCATTTCATGGTTGCAAAGTAGGAATTACCCCTGTCAATACCTCTACTCCTATTTGGGCCCCCTTATGCACCTCTTCCTCAAGAATGGCCTCCTCTAAGATTGGTTTCACTGTTATGCTCAGTCAACTTGGACTCTCCTTTATTCCTTTTCTCACTTGTCTTGCTTTGGTAACCACCTCGGTGATTCATTTGATCTCTACCTCTGCCTCTACCCCTATTGTTGGAGTCTCCCTTCATTTTGTTCCTCTCTTCCACCTTAGCAGCAAGCTAAAGACACTTTTTGATAGTGGTAGGAGTCCATAGGCTTATCTCCTCTTGGATGTTCCACTTTAGGCCACTTAGATACCTAGCCACCTTGATAGATTCCTCTTCTTGGACTTTGGATCTAAGACAAAGCTTTTGAAACTCCTCTATGTAGGAGGCCACATCAAGATCTTTCTACTTCAATCCCTATCTCTTCTTATGAAGTTGGACTTCATAATCCTCTGGCAAGTAGTTCTCCTTGATCTTACTCACCATGGCCTTCTAGTTTGCAATAGGTAGCTTCCCCATGCGAATTCTCTCCTCTTGCAAGTACTTCCACCATGTCAAGGTTGCTCCCCTTATTCTTGGTTTGGCAACCTTAACCTTTTGAGCTTCTGTGACACCTTCACACTCAAAGTGGTTCTCCATACCCTCAATCCATTCCATGACAGTGTCAATATCCATCCTTCCACTTAAATGAGGCAATCCTTCAAAAGCTTTTGTATTCAAAGCCTTGATGGCCTTTACAAAAGGTTCTTCATTGATTAAGGGGTCTAGTTCAAGTATGATGTCATCTAGATCAATATCTTTCTTGCCTCTATCACTAGTGTCCGCACCCCAGAGTTCTTGTGCTCTCTGATCAACCACTTCTTGTAGCTTGTTCCTTATCTCACTCATAGCATCTTCAAGGAGTCTATTTTTCTCCTTTTGTTCTTCTACCTCCCTAGCCAGCTCTGCATTAGTGACCATTATTTTCTCCCCTACTGATTCACTAGAATATAGAGACATGCACGGTCTACCAAATCTTTAACTTTGCTCTGATACCAATCAGATGGGAATGGGTATGGGATAGACTAGCCTAGTCTATGCTCTTTGATCCTCTACTTGGATCACTAGGTGTTCCAACCACACCCTAGGGTCTCTAGGACTTCCCTTACTTATGGAACCCACTGACCTTGCCCAATCCACCCACCAACAACATGTGATTTTTCTCCTAAGGTCTCACCTACTCACAAGCTTCAAAAACGCTCACATAGGCTAATAAGGTTTTAACTCTTCCTACACCTTCTCAAGTCCTAGAAAGGATAGGATAGGTATTTGACATATTTCTCCATCCATTCATGTTCCCCCAAGAGGTTTTTACCTTCCTACTTGTTACCGATCTCACAATTTTGCTTCTTTCCTACAAAATAGGGCTACAAGGAATGTGCCCCAATTAGGCCTCCATTCCGGACTTTTAGGGCTCCCTCTTGCAAACGATGCCCAGACTTGTGAAACTTCCCAAAGGGACTGGTATTTATTTGGCAAAGGCTCAAATATTTTCCTATTTTTGGGCCTCCAAGTGTCCGTACACTGCCCTAGGTGAATTTAGGGGTTTTTGAGGGGTTTTATGAGGGTTTTTAGGACTGCCAGGGTCACAGTGATGGTTTGCTATCTTCACCACCTTTTCTGGATTGGTGGAAGCTCCTCCTTGTCACCAATGATGCTCCACACACCCCTCTACAACTCCTCCAAAGGGTTCCTCCTTCCTTTTCCTTCCTTGCTCTCACAGACCTCTACAACCTTAACCCTTCCTAGCCGGACATAGTCTAGTCTTGCCTAGGAGTGGGTCTTTGAAAGGATTCCCTACATCTTCAAGGGCCCTTCTTCCTTTGAGATACTATATAGGGTATTCACTCCTATTCCCCATGGTTTCATGTTGTTTCCATAATGGGGATAGGAGTTGTCAACCCATTTACACAAAATAGTCCAAAACTAGACATCAAAGAAGAAATTTGCAAAGTATTTACAAACACATCAAAAATTGGAAAAAAAACTTAATCTAAGTGCTCAAAATGAATGTGTCAACACTAAACAAGACTCCCAATACAATTTAGGTTCCAAAACAATCCATTAACAATCCTTCATTGCTCCATTTGTGTCGACTGGCAACCAAAACATAGTCATAGTCAAGGTCTTTTTCCTTTGGTCGTACAATCTGACATCCAACCCATCATTTTAGGGTTTGCAACCATATATAATGTCTTTGCCTCAGTTTGTGTCCCAAGGTTAGGGTTCTCCATGCCAAGCTAAGGTTATGACCTATTAGGTGGAAAAGCTGCATGACAACTTTGAAAAGTTGTCATGCAACTTTTTGCAACTTTTGAGCAACTTTTGCAATGTTGCTTTTCTTGACTTTTAGGCCTACATTGGGATATCCTATGGACACAACCATTCTAAAAGGACCCCAAACTCATCAATGGACACACATACCCTCTACTCCAAAAGAAAAGTCAACCTAGACTTGTGAACCTAGGACCTAAACAAGACCAATGAGTTCTTGGCTCTTATTACATTTACATGGCTTCTTAAAGAAGCAAAATCCCAACAAAATCCAAATGGAGGAGGACCTTAGAAGGGTGCTCCTGCACCAGAATCATACTTGGGATCTTTGTCCTCTTCCTAAAGGTAG
This sequence comes from Cryptomeria japonica, assembly GCF_030272615.1. Taxonomy (NCBI): domain Eukaryota; kingdom Viridiplantae; phylum Streptophyta; class Pinopsida; order Cupressales; family Cupressaceae; genus Cryptomeria; species Cryptomeria japonica. The sequence goes on along the minus strand of NC_081411.1, from coordinate 87,461,819 downwards.
AAAGATGGTTAGGTGTTGTTGGTTGTATCGCACTAAGTATGTTGTTGATGATTCGATTGATAAGTACAAATTGTGTCTTGTTGTGAAGTGTTTCTCACAAGTTGAGGGTATTGATTACTCCGAGACCTTTGCTCGTGTCACCAATATGAAGTCTATTCACTTTGTACTATCTCTTGCAGCTTCTTGGGGATGACCTTTTTTTCAGATGGATGTGAAGAGTGCCTTCTTGCATGGGGACCTACAGGAGGAAATCTACATGGAGCAGCCTCGGGGATTTGTGCAGGATATTTCTTTAGTTTGTAGACTTCAGCGTTCATTATATGGTCTCAAACAGGTCCCTCGGGCTTGGTATGAGAAGATGGATTCTTTCTTTCTCTCCACTAGTTTCACCTGCAATCATTCTGATCACACAGTGTATATTCAACTTCTTGATTGTGATATCCTGATTCTTGTGCTATATGTTGATGATCTCCTCATCATAGGTACCTCATCCTCTATGATTTAGCATACTCAATGAGCCTTGATAGACCAATTTGAGATGACAGATCTCGGTCTTCTGCACTATTTCCTTGGTCTTTAGGTGATTCAGTCTTCTGATGGGATCTACATTTACCAGCAGAAGTATGCTCTTGACATGCTGGCACTTTGGTATGCTTGATTGCAAGCCTACTCCCACTCCTTTTTAGCGAGGGGTTATTTTGATTACTACTTGTCCCACTCCTTTAGTAGATTATATACTTTAAAGGCAGTTGGTTGACAGTTTGTTGTACTTGACTCACACTCATCCTAATCTTTCCATTGTGGTTGGCCTTGTCTCTTGATTATCCCATGATCCTCATGAGAGTCATTAGCGAGCTCCCAAATGTATTTTGCGGTACATTCAGGGCTCTATTTCTCATGGCATTCACTACACATCAAGGGAACCTCACATTAGGTCGGTGATGTCACTGATCGGAAGTCTACTTCTAGTTTTGTTTTCTGTCTTAGCTCTAGTCCTATCACATGGTCTTGCAAGAAGTAGACTGCTCATTCATTATCATCTACAGAGGCAGAGTACCAAGTTGTTGTGCTCGCTAGTCAAGAGATCTTTTGGCTTCGACAGTTGATGACTGAGTTTGGTTTTCCTCCTGATAGTCCCACTATTCTTTTGTGTGACAATCAGAGTGCTATTCATATTTCTTGCAACCTGGTAGAGCATCAGTGGACAAAGCACATTGAGATTCACATGCATTTTATTCGCTAATTGATTCGGGATGGTTCTCTCATTCTAGAGTACATTCCCACTACCAAACAGGTTGTATACATCTTCACGAAACCTTTTGCATCGCCGCACTATCTTCAGTTGCGCTCTATCCTTGGGGTGAAGGAAATTGTCCTTAGGGGTTCTTATGAGGCCTTCCTTCCTTCTTCTTCTTTCAACATGTTCTTTTATCTCTTTTTGGAGATGTTTTTTTCCCACTGGGTTTTCTCTTTTTTCTCCATTTCATAGAGATTTCATTGTATTTGGGTACCTAATCAGGCCTTGTTGTCAAGACCCATCTTTCTTGGTTTTAGTAGTTGTTCTAAGTTTTAGCTTCTCCCTAAATCTAGCTTAAGGGGGGGTGTTAGAGTAATCGGGTCTTTACTTGATTAATTAAACAATATTTGTTTAATTCTTTAAGTTCCCTATTATCTCTTTTTACACAAGCTAACATTAGGTGCATAATAATTAATTATGTTATTAATTATTATGTGCAAACCTAGGTTTTCCCTTTTAGGGTTTCTTGACGTATTAGAGGTTAATTTTCTTTTCCTTGTATCATTATCACATTACACATTTTTTATGAATATTGAGCTCTCACTCTTTTGAGCATATTTTATGTGTTTTGTTTTTCTGTTATTTGCTTCCTTGCTTCTCCTTGTAACAGATTATTTAGCTTGCAGAGATCTTTAGGCTCCTATGGTGTTGTGTTTCTCAACTCTCACAGATAGTGCTCCTGGAGGTGTGTCTAAAAGGACCAGGGTGAGCTTGGAAAAGGCTGCCTGGGCTTCTTCAAAGGAAATCCCAATTCTCAAGGAGAATATCAAAGAAATGCAAGGGATTAGCGAGAAATTGGCTAATGCCCTTAGAAACATGATATAATTTTTCTTTTTTCTATTTTTACTGGTTGTTGTTGGTAGTGTTGGACTTTTGTGTTGGCTTTTTCCCAACACTTTGTTGGTTTTTCACTGTCTATCCCATTTAGTTTCTTAATGCTTTTATCTTTTATGGTTCCTTTGTAAAGTTTTTCGGGTTCTCTTCAAAACCTTATTTTCTCATAATGAAAAACATGTCAGGTCAATAAAGTTAAAACAATAATATCCAATCAATAAATCATCTCCATAACATGTTGTGTTGATCTAGAATAGATAATGTGTACCGGTCCATAACCTGGACCTATCTATCAGTAACAACAAATATGTCAACCTAATTAGATCAATAACAAAAACATTAGAACCAAGTATCCAAACCAGGTCTTCAACATAATCAAGTGATCTCTAGATGATAACAACTCATCATCAGTGTCGGTGCACCATATAACCTGTCGGTGAGCATATACTGGTGGTTGTGCATAAGTCACTGACCTTACCGGTGACCACAATGTGTCAGTTCAACATAACCATAGGTCTCCAGAAGGATAAGTGTTGACATCAATGAAAAAACTAATGCAACACATCCATAATACCAACAATATCCCCCTTTGGCATTGATGGCAACACTAGATGGAAAAACATCTAAGTGCCAAAGAAAAATGCCAAAAACCAACAATCTCCCTAGATAGAGATCAATACGAGAAATCAAAATGCAGAGAGTATATATTTCTCCCCCAAAGGATAATATTTTTCCATAGATATCTCTCCCCCTTTGACATCAAATGCCAAAGCAATTAAGAAAATATATCTGAAAATACAACCAACTACTCCCCATGAGAAGTAGCTCTCCTCCATCAAAGCCGAAAAAAGATTTCTATGCCAGTTTCTGTCGGTTTGATGCCAATCTCCAATCATCTAAGTCTTTGTCAATGAGGGTATTACCCCAAGCTGCTCTCTGAGATATTCAAAGGTTTTCTTAGGCAAAGGCTTTATAAATATATCTGCAAACTGCTCTTTAGTATTCACATAAACCAATTTCACTTCATTTGCTTCAACATTCTCTTTTAGAAAGTTATACTTAATAGAAATATGCTTAGTCTTAGAGTGAAATACCAGATTCTTTGATATATCAATTGCTGCTAAATTATCACAATAAATGATTATTGGTTCATGTCCTTCAACATTTGTTTAATCCGTAATACCTGAGTACAATTAGTTGTTGCTGTAACATATTCTGATTCTGTTGTTGATAATGATGTACAACTCTGCTTCTTGCTTATCCAAGAAATCAATCTGCTACCAAGAAAGAATGCTCCACCTGTGGTACTCTTTCTGTCATCAACATCTCCTACCCAATTTGCATCAGTGTATGCACATAAATCAAAAAAAATATCTTTAGGATACCAAAACCAAGATTTGTTGTGCCTTGTAGATACCAAAAAATCCTTTTTATTGTTGATTCATGATTTTTTTAGGATTACTCTAAAATCTTGGAACAATACATATTGCATTCATTATATCAGGTCTTGTTTGTGTCAAATATAGTAAAACTCCAATCATAGATTTGTATCTTGTCATACTAACAGGAGTTGAATCATGCTTTAATGATAATTTATCAGTTGTAGTCATAGGAGTACTTACCGGTTTAAAGTTTTCCATACCAAATTTCTTCAGTAGTTCCTTCAAGTATTTTGTTTGACATATGAATATACCTTTATCAGTTTGTGAAATCTGTAATCCCAAGAAGAATTTTATCTCACCAATCATCGACATTTCAAATTCTTCATGCATCTTGTTAGCAAAGTCCTTACACAATCCATCTTCTCCTTCAAAAATGATATCATCAACAAAAACTTCAATAACCATGATGTTAGCATTAGTCACTTTGTAATATAAGTTGTTGTCCGCATTACCTTTAGTGTAACCAAGCTTTAAAATATATTTGTCCAGTCTAGCATACCAAGCTCTAGGAGCTTTCTTCAATGCATACAAATCTTTCCTTAATCTGCAAACCATATCTTTATCATTTGTCAATGAAAATCCATCAGGTTGTTCAATGTAAACTTCCTCTTCAAGATCACTATTCAAAAATGCACATTTTACATCCATCTGATATACTTTATAGTTTTTATGAGCTACAGATGTAAGAAATAGTCTAACTGCCTCAATTCTAGCTACCGGTGCAAAGGTTTCATTATAATCAATTCCCTCTTTTTGTGAATATCCTTTACAAACTAGTCTTTCTTTTTTCATGCTTACCTTACCATCTTCATTAAGTTTATTTCTGAATACCCATTTAGTACTAGTCACATTTTTGTCTTTAGGTTGGGTAACTAATGCCCATGTATTGTTCTTTTCAATTTGTTCTAATTCATCTTCCATTGCTTTTATCCAATGTTCATCTTTACAAGCTTAAATAACAGATGTTGCTTCAATTTGAGAAATTAAGCATACCTCTTCATTTTCCAGTCATAACACCTTGATACTGTTGGCATATGGACACTCCAATAAGACATTGTATGTGATTGAAGGTTTTGTCATTGATGGCAACCTTGCAATCCTATGGCACCGGCAAGACATCATACCGGCAAAGCATTATATAGGCAAGACAGTGCACCAGCATCAACAGATCACTCTACATCGGCACTGGCACAGAAGTAAACATGTATATCAGCATAGAGGCTGACAAGATTTTTGTTATGTAATATTTTGTTTATTATTGTAAGCCGACTTGGCAAATTGTAAAATGACTCTTGTATATAAAGGAGATCATTGTAGACATTTAAAAAGGTAAGGTAGCAAGCATAAAGAAAATTATTAGGCTGACCTAATGTGTGAATTATAGGTCAAGGGTATATGTAAATAACAGAGCAAGAACCGGTACTGAATCTAGCATTGGAGATGCTATTGTAAAGCAATACAAGTCATTGGATTAGTATAATCCTTATTGTAAGTCAGTATGACTTCTCTTTGAGCAATGAGCTCTAGGTAGTTGGCCTTCCTACATGTGCAGGCCCTTGTTGTAAGTAATATTCTCTTATTGGCCAGTGAGTGAATATTGTGGGTCACAAATCCCACCGAGGTTTTTCCCACACTGGGTTTCCTCGTTAAACATCTTGTGTTATGGTGTTATTTTCATGTGGATATTTTTGATTCTGTTTATTGCATTAATTCTTGCATACCGGTACACTGTTATTTTATGTTCTGCATGTTTTAACTTAAGAAATTCTTACTACTGGTTAGATACTGATTCACCCCCCCCCCCTCTTAGTATCTGTGGGAATCCTAACAGATACTTATTCCCAATTATCTGATTTTCTGAGTGGTTCAGTCTTACATACCTAGATTTATTCCGATGTTATTTTTCTTCAGTCACTGTGGAATTCTCTGATGATGTCGGTGTGACTAGATCCACATTCTCTACCGGTACATTTTGTATTGGTTCATTTATGATCATCTCAATTGCTAGTTCAGAATCTATAGACCTTGAATTTCCTCTAAAGTGTCTGATAAGTTGGGACTTTGTCATGTTTTTATCATCAAAACTCTTAGGTTTTTGACATCTTTTGGTTTGCATAGTAGTAGTGACGTATTATAAATTTACTATATATATTCCATGTGTGAAACTTGAACTTATGAAACCATGTTTGAACTTTGTCGGTCTATTCCTGCAGCCATGCCATTTATTCCTGCAGCCATGTGATTTGTTCATGTTGCTATGCGGATTATTTAGGGTAATATCATATGTGAATTAATACATGTGTTAATTAAATAAAATGTGTATGTCCTTGTATTTTGTTTTTGTTGTAGTGCAGGTAATAAATGATGTCATAGTGGATATTCTCCTTTTGCGCCTGAAGAAGCAATGATCACGCAAGAGATAACTAAAGATCAAACTCAAGAGGATTTGAGCGAGCGCAAGGTATGGCATAGGTGGAGCATCCAAGCAACACTACTAAAGTTTAACTTTAGTAGGCATTAAATTTGCAAAACACCGCCACGACATGCAAAGACTATGGTTTGGTTTAGATCCACGTTTTCTGCAGCCAAGCTATAGTTATCTTCTTTATCACTCAATCATCCGCCTCTTCTTTTGGGTGTGATTTGTGTTGTCTATTGTAGTTGATATTCTCTTTATTAATAAGCTCTTCCTTTTTCTCAAAGGTTAGACAGAAGAGAAAGGAATAGAGCAGAGGATTTTCAATAAGCATTTTTTTAGTTTCTTTTCAAAAACATGTAATCACTTTCGAGAAGCAATGAATAAAAATCATGTTGTTCTGATCCGTTAAAGGTAGTTTTCTGGAAGCTTGATATCACTCATCCAAGGGGGCCCACTTGGTGAGTGACCCTGTGTGTGCTCATTGAAATTAGTTTTTCTTTAGTTGTAGTAGAAGTTCTTGCTTTGACTATTCTTGCAACCACTAGAAATAGATCCACTGATTGTTCCTGTAGCCAAGCCAAAATAGAGTAATTTTTATTATCTATATTAAATCTTTCTAGCATTGTTTTTATAAGTTTTTCCTGTAGCCTTTCATAATTTCCATTCTTGCCTTTCCTTTTCACATAATGTTAGTTGTTGTAGTAATGTGGAATAGCCATTGAAGAAACTTAGTACATATATAGTGCAGACCCATTTCAAGTACTACGTCCCTGGGTTGATAACTAAATGAGCACTAGCCATGAAAATAGTAACTTTACTAGATGAATTTCCAAACTTCGGGTTGAGACTTCAATTAGAGTTATTATTATTATTGTTGGAGTAGATAGTTTTGGCATCATTGTCGGGGATGGTGTCAAACTAAGAACCTCTTATGGTTATTATTCTTTTTAGTTTTCAGTTAATTATTTTGGTATACTTGATCGTTTGAAAAATTTCATGAATCTACATGCATAGAAGAAGAAGAGACCCCAGAGGTAGATTCCTGCCCACTCATTCTAATCATGTAGAAGATAATTTCCCAGATATAAATCTATTTGCTAAACTTTACCAAGCCCCATAGAATTTGAACCACCCTAATTCTGAATTTCTGGCAGGTACTCTTCAATTCCTTTTTGCTCTTCAAGAAGAAGAATTTCCTATAGTAACAACCCCCACAAGTCCAATGCAAGGGAACCCACCTCCTGGTGGGAATAATGCACCACCACCATCGGGTCCAACATTTGAGTTTCCCATATCTGATCATCATAATAATGCTAATCTCAAGAACATTCCAGCATCTTCACTCCCTAAATTCTATGGATTGGTGACAGAGGATCCAAACAAATTTTTGTTTGAGTTTGATGTTCTTTGTAGGAGTTTTGACTATACTACAGATGCCCATAGACTCAAAAATTTTACTACCACTTTGAAGGAGTCATCCTTGAGATGGTTTATGACCTTGGGTACTAGCACAATCAATACATGAGATGAGATGAAATGGTTGTTTCTTGCAAAATACAAAGATTATTGTAGAGGTATTGATCATCATGGTGATGATATCTTTAGAATGACAGAGACTGAAAATGAGAGTCTTGAGGATTATATGGAAAGGTTCACGTTTAGTGTCAAAAAGTCCAAGCGTAGTACTCTCAATGAAGATTCCCTCAAGTTGATATTTTTGAGAGGAATCGGTGATGAATGCACTGATTCTTTGGATCTTATGGGAGGAGGTGACATTACAAAATCTACTTGGGATAAAATAGGATAAATTTGCAAGAAGTATTCCAGATCTGTTTCTAAGAAGAATAGGAGATTTAAACCAGGAGCACCATTATCAACATCTGGAACTGGAGTTTCTAGATTGGAACTTAGTCATCTGTTAAAGGACTTCAAGGAGGACATTATAAAAAATATGGCTACCCAATTGATACACTAGCAGCTAAGAAGAAGCATGAGGAAGCTGATGCATTTCTTGTAGAATTTTGTCCTCATTGTAAACAGTGAAAGAAGGATTGTAAATGTAAAATGGTTGCAAATGTGGAGGTACCTGACTTCAATCCAATTCAAGATGAAGATGAGAAAGTCTTCTATGTTGCTCAAAGAAGACCAAATTTCCAATGACAAGGTATGCCTCCAGATCTACTTTCTTTTTCTAGTTATAGTGGAAATTATTATGCACTAAATAACCAATGGCAATCACCATATTCTCAAGATTTTGGTAATTATCAAAATTGGTATGGTTCTCAAGGCCAAGGGCAGCATTTTGGTAATCAAATGCCACAGTGGCAGCAACCACAAGGGAACTGGTACCCACCTTAGGGCCAAGGAAACCAATTTCAAGGGAATTGGCAACCTACTTCTCAGTGGAGGGGGAGCCAGCCATGGAATGCCCAATCTTCTAGTTATCAGCCACCTATCCAGCAGCCACAGCCTCCTATGCTAATGCCTCCTCTTGCAGCCATTACTGTACCTCCTAAACCAATGTAGTTGCCTACTCAACCATTGCCAAATCCTAATATTAACTCTCAACAACAACCACAAGTTTATTTAGCTGATCTGAATCAATACCCAGCCTATTCTTTATCTCTAAATGATATTCACTTCCAATCTGGGACAACTCTGCCTAATCCCTCTCATCCAGTTATCACTGAGGTACAAGAGGAGCAATAAATCTCTCATCCAAAAGATACAATACCTTAGAACCAAATATTGCCACCATTCCCTCATAGATTGCAAGAAAAGGAAGTTCCCATAGAACAACATCAAAGCTTTGATATTATAGATCAACTGAAGCATATTTGTGTTAAAATTCCATTGTTGCAAGCAATAAAAGATGTTCCCATATATGGTAAGGCACTAAGAGAAGCATGTATAAAAAAACCTGGCAGGAAGAAAAAGGATCCACAAACAGTGCATGTTATGGGTCAACTTGCAGATATTATGTTAGGCAAAATTGTCATTCCTAAGTATTTTGATCCAGGTAGTCCTGTTGTGAGTATAGTCATTAATAGCAGTCAAATAAAAAATGTTTTGATTGATTTAGGGGCAGCCATTAATGTAATGACAAGGGAAGTAATGAAACAGCTTCAGATCAATATTTTAAGGCCTACACCAATAGTTCTACAGCTTGATGATATCTCTATAGTGAGACCTAATGGTATCATTGAATATGTAGTAGTTATTTTGGATTCCTGGGAATATCCAGCAGACATTATGATTTTATCTCCAAAAGCAATATTGAGAGGATATCTGGTGATTTTGGGTAGACCTTGGCTTGCCATAGCTGATGCATATATTGGATGTAGATTAGGGGATATGACTATTTCAGATGGGAGTTCTACAAAAACATTAGCCTTGTATTCTCTAGCGCAACCCCAGCTTGAACAACAACAAGTTGTTTGGCCTATTTTGGGAGAAGAATATGAGGAATTTGACTCTATTAATCATCTTATGATGATTAATCAAGGGCCATTCATGAAATTACATAATGAGGAATCAATTCTTTATAAAATTCTAATAAATGAATTAATAAAAGACCAAGAATTGCAGGAATTGGTTCCGAATGTTGCAGGTTTGGACTTTCCTGCAGCCACTGATATACTGCATACTCTGTTGCAACAGGAATTATCTTCTTCTCATTTTTTTGAGATGAACCAGATTGATCTTACTATTAAGATAGAAGTGGAGTTGAATAAATATTTGAATATCAATAGAGATCTATCAGATACTCAAAAAGAGGGCCTTGTGGACTTGCTAAAACTTCATAAAAATGCTTTTGCATGGGATTACAAGGATATGCATGGGAAAGATCTAGTAGTTTGCACCCACCATATTTATATAAAGGAAAAGTGTTTCCCACTCAGACATCCTCAAAGAAGAATCAATCCTACCTTGAAAGAGATAGTTAAAGAAGAATTGCAAAAGTTATTAAAAGTTGGGTTTATCTATCCTCTCTCTAATAGCCAATGGGTATCACCTCTGGTCATAGTCCCTAAAAAATGAGGAAAATGGAGGGTATGTGTTGATTATAGAACTCTAAACCTAGCAATAAGAAAAGATCATTTTCAATTACCATTTGTGGATCATGTTGGTATTTTGGTATGGTTTTTTCATTGATGTCAACACCTACTAAACCTTATCAACTCTAGCACTTTGGAGAATCAGCAACATTCACCAAAAAGCAAATGACTCATGCACAGTCACCAGTATCTGGTACACCGGTAGGATATAATGTTCACCGGCACTTGGAATGGCATGGAAAACACTTGGTTATGTCGAAAACATCATTCAGACACTTTGTCTTGGAGATTTGTTTATTGGCATATTCATATTTACATATTTGTTGTTACCGACAAATAGGTCTAGGTTATACATCGACAGGATTATCTTTTCTAGATCAACATGGCATGCTATGGAGATGATTTATTATTGTTGTAAATGAATTAAGCCAACATGTTTAATCGATTATTGCATTGGATATTGTTTTATTTGTAAATTGATTTTATTGTAATATGTTTTGGAGTCGACCTACTAAATTGGTCCTAGGTTATGATATAAATGTAAGATCTTATTTGTAAGATCAGATGTGGAATGCAAAGAAGAATTGTGTGAAGGTATATGCGAGAACAACCAGGGCTATACACGCAGACATCATTTAAAGGTGAAGAAAGGTTTTTGTGAAAGCATATCAGAACTACACCGATACTGAATCTAGCATATGAAGATGCTATTTTGAGCAGTACATTATTATTGGATTTAAACCATCCAATTGTAGTCACTGTGACTCCTATTTTGTGTTTGAGCAGTGAGCTCTAGCCGCTTGGCCTTTCTACATGTGCAGACCCCATTTGCATACACTTACTATCTGCAGTAGTATCATTTGATTGTGGGTAAGGTTTCCCATTATGGTTTTTCCCCTTACAGAGTTTCCACGTACAAATATTGGTGTTAAGTGTTGTGGATGACTTTTTCTTTTTGTTTCATGCATTAATATTTACCGGTATTGCAATTATCTGATAAAACTATCTACCGATATAAAAGACTGGTTTACCAGTATTAAGCAATAAGCTGGTTAAGGTGTTTTTGGTTTAAATTTATTTGACAACTAATTCCTCCCCCCTCTCAGTTGCCTCCGGGACTTAACAATTGGTATTTGAGCCTAGTCCTCTTTTGCAAAAGTTTAATAGCTTGAGGAGATCCAATGTCTACTAACTATTTTAGGAAGGACAATCCTAAACTTGATGGAACCAACTATGGCATATGGAAGATCAGAAAGGAGACACATTTAAATTGCATTGGAAATGACATCTGGGATGTTACAAAGAATGGCTATACTGCTCCTACTTAGAGCCAGCCTAATCCACCTAACTTGACTAAAGATGAGGAAAATGATTGTAAAACAAGACAAGCACTTTTGAGTGTGTAGACGTATAAAAATGACCATATTCTTAAATGAATATTTTATGTTCATTTCTATGTTTAATTAAATCCAATTTAACTAAATTATCCGCATTCCTCTATTTAATTAAGTAAATTACTCAATTAAATTCACTATACCATTTAATAGGATAATTCATTTTATTCAATTAAAGCCCCTATCCACTTTTTAATTAAATTCAAATTTAATTAAAATAGTTATCCTAAATTACATAAATCTAATGTATTTAATTACAACCAAATTAAAATAAAGCAATTTATTTTAATAAAACCTATTTTCCCTCGCCCACTTGCAAAATCCTACACCTCCCACTTGCATCCTAAATCCTATTCCTAATTCTTCTAGAATTCTTCTAAACCTAATCAATTAACCCCAAACCCATCCATTATCCCTTTCCCCTAAATTTGAGGAGGTCACTTCTCAAATTTGGAGTAAAGTCTTCAAAAGGCATTAAAGCCTTTATCCATTCAAAAAGCTAACTTGTTGAATGCCCCCAAATTTGGAAGGACTCTTACAAATTTGTCCCCAAAGTCTTCATAACCATTAATGGTTAACTCAAACCTTCTTACATGGTTAAAGAATTTCCATAAACTCAACCTCCATGTAACCCAAGGGTCTCATCAAGCATTTATTGCTTTGACCAAGATTATCCTTAAACCTTTGCATAAGAGTTTATCCATTGGGTAAAATCTTTATCCAATGGGTAATCTTAACTTAACCTTAACCCTTACCCCTAAGATAACCATGAGGTCTTTTCAAGCATTTAATGCTTCCTACCTCTCTTCTCAACCCAGTCTTACGTTGACATTTGTCACCATTTCATTGGTGCCAATTGCAAACATGGATTCCCAACTTTCAAACTCAACCCTTGATTAAGTCTTTCAATCCTAGCCATCCCTTGCCCTATTTTTGCTATAAATAGAGCTCTCATCCCTCCATTTTCATATCATCCAAGACTTTAGCATCTCACTTATACTCAAATCCATTCAAGCTTTCATATCTCATTTTATGCTCATCATTTAGCTTCTCTTTTAAATCAGGAATTAATCTAAATATGCTAATTTAGAGTATGTTCCTTATCATATAGCTTAAATCATTGACCTACTATAGTATGCTAGGATAGTATTTGTTTACTAATCTTGTCATCTTATAACTAGTTTATTGCATTTCTAGAATCATGCATAGCTCAGGATGCATCTCATATTAAATCAACAAAAAGTATCCCTCGTTCTTGCATTTGCCATCCCTAAACCATTTTGCTCAGTGATCTGAGAGAAAAAACCTTGGTTTGAGGGACCGTGCAAGATAAAGAACCATGGAACCATCCTTGGGAAGCTGAGTTATCCTTCATGACTCCATAGCTTGCACCAAGAAGTCATGTGGGTGTGTGAGCAAGGCTCCATAGAGCTCGGTTTTCCACATTTTGAGTTCTATCGACCCGCTTTTCCCTCATACATTTATGGTGCCCACCGTGGGGCATTACCCCATATATATAAACAATTTTGAAATATGTCCACTTTTGCAAGTCCATGGAAAATGAGAATCAGCACGTGGGAATCATTCCCTAGCACATCTGGTTAACAGCCAAGTGCATCTAGTTCACTGTTTAGCGCGTGGGGTCCATCACCTAGTGTGTCAAGTCTATTTATTAGCGCATAAGCATCAAAAAATTTCCTCTAGGTCTCGGTGCGGGCAAAAAATAGAGCAGCACTTTCGGCACACAGAGTAGCGCATCCCGAAAATAGTGTAGCACATTGAAGACTTCTTTTAGCGCATCACGACTATTATGTAGTGCGTACAGTTTGTTCTATAGCACATCCAAAAATAGGCAGAAATCAAAATTCCAAAATCTGTAATCAGGAATAGGAAAATAGACTTGTTGAAGTCCACCAAACATCTAATATTTTCAACTTGTCTTCTTGCAGGATTCTAACAAAAATTGTTGCAGATGGGAGCTTAAACTTTAAGAATTTAAGATAGTTAGAATTTTCACTAACTTAGTTAAGTTAGTTTAAATTTTTAAAGCTTCTTCTATTCTTAAAAGAATTGAACTCACTTATTTCCTTTGGGCTATAAAAAGAATCACTAAATCGAACATTCCTTGCTTTCATAGCAGAAAACCTATTTTTGAGCTCTAAAAAGAACAAGACAAAATAATCTCTTTTTGCAAAAATAGATCAATAAAAAGAGCCTCACCATCCTTTGGTGTTTAAAAGGATTCATCTTCAATTTTCTGTACAAAGGAAATAACCTCACCTAAAAAGCTTTGTTACAATCAAAGAGGGAAGTAATTCCCCTTTTGTTTACCGATTTTTCTTTGTTGACCAAAACGAACCTTTTTTGCTTTGTTGACTCGGTTATTTCCTTAGATAAAATAATCACTAATTTGGAGAAGTAAAATTAACACCATGTTTTTTTGGAGCAACATCTCCAAATAGAGGTTAGCAAATCACTGAATTGAAGGCTTAAAAAGAACCTTGTTTGCCTTGTCTCGAAAGTGGAAGGTATATGCTCTCCCCTTAACTGGGTGATCAAAAAGCCAGACCTCTCTTAAAAAGCTTTCTTTGCTTCAAGAATTTATGTCTTTTAGCAGGCTTGCCTTCCCGAGGAGTTGGAATCAACTCTTAAAGCTATTTATGACCGGTGTGAAGGGAACGACCTAAGTGGGGAATGACTTTGACGCCAAGTGTTCCAACCCACTATAATCAAAAGTGGAAGGTGATGAAAGTCCCTTTCAACGGTTGCGCGCAGTGATTAGCCTTCCCCCAATATCCTCGAGATATGTAAAGCCTTTGTTCTAAAGGTTGGGAAGTCTCCTGAGGGATTTTATGACTAACGGCCAAACAAGAAGCCTGATTATGAGCCACAGAAATAGAAATTTTGAACCGAGTTAGTAACTAGACATTTATAACATCATAGTGCAAGGGTGGAGAAGAATGCTCCCCCAAGATTACTCACCATATATCTCCCAAGATAACTACTCAATTGTGATGCAATTCACTTTGGGTTAATTTCTGGCAAAAGGCAAAAAAATGGGCGCCCTCTAGGGGGTGACACGACTGTTTAAGCTAATGGAGTATCGAGACTAGTGGGCTATGATATTATTTATGACCTTTGAATAAAGAGTCTTTCTGAAGTGTATTTTTTGTATCCAAACCTGTTAAAACATTGAGGATTTGAACACATCCTTGCAGAACATATACCTTTTGTTAGATTAAGAAAAAATGGTTGTCTTCTTTGTGATGTGCTTACATTTATTACTTTAGAAAATCATCCATCAAAGCTAAAAAACTCACAATCAAATCCAAAAATTGCAGAAAAACCAACCAAAGGAAAAATTAGGGCAGATTAGCATGTGGAGACAACTCCTTAGCGCGTAGGGTATTTCGGTTAGCGAATCAAACCATCAAGTTAGTGCGTCTGTTCCAAACAGTAGTGTTTTATCCCAAGTCCAAAACAATGTTAAACATTTAGCGCATCAGAAAAATAGTCTAGCGCATTGAAGCATTAGCTTAGCGCATAGAAACCAAACTTTAGCGCATCAAGTTTAACAGTTAGCACGTAGCAGACCCATAATAGCACATAACCTTTCAAAACAAAGAAAACAAAATTTTAAATAGTCAAAACTTTTAGCGCATGTCTAGGGGCAGCCTAGCGCGTGTGGTCATTCTTTTAGCACGTGAGGTAATTTTGGTAGCGCATTTCGTCTCTGTTTTAGCGCGTGACAAAAAGAAAAAAGACAGGGGGCAAAATAGTGAGGAATTTTAAAATTTTTGAAAACATTTTCAGAGGCCTCTTTCCATCAGCATCATTTTCCATCAAAGCAGAGTAGCAAAAATGAAACTTTAAAAGCTATTTCTTGAGCCAAGTTTGTGTCAAAATAAATGTTGTAAAAATCCGAAACTGATCGCATGATAAAACATATCTATCTTATCATAATCTGGAAACCTCATCACAAGTATCAATAGAATCCTTTACCATCTCACGGATTTTATCTCAAAAACACTTGTTTAAAGTTTTCAGGTTGTCAAATCAAGTCTCCATATCGGGAGGCTTTTATCCATATCATTTGACACACTTTGTCATGAAGGGGCATCTAAACCTTCATTTTGATAGAGTAAGACTTGAATTTTCAAAACAAGGTCAACTGAATCCAAACAAATCAAAGGAAATCATTGATCACTCATGCATGACTAATCCCCATATTCTAAGAAGAAAGAATCTTTATTGTAACATCACGTTGAAGAAACAACAACCTAGTTTTTCCAAATTCATCAAGAGAAATAAGTTTTTATACATCAATCGTCAACTCTTCAAGTCTCATCGAGTATTCCTTCACCACATCAAACGTTATATCCAAAACAAATCCAACGAATTTGACAAAGAACCTTTAAAGACTAGGGCATATTGTCAAAAAATTGCTTTTAATCAAATCATAAACCATGGAGGAAGGATCAATCTGGCATTCTTACCCGATGAGTGTATCACTTATAGCACACCCCGACCAGAACCACCAACCCCCAAGCAACACATCGAAGAAGATTTTGTCCCCTTCATCACTGAAAGTTTCTACTAAAATGCCTGTTACTCACTCTCAACAAAACCAACAAAGCGAGACACACACAGAGTCTAGTATGAATCAAAGATTGTCAAATCCTTTTGAAGGTCCACACTTAGAGGAGACTGAAATTTCTCAAGAGCTTCTTCAGGAATGTCAGGAAAGTGCTTCATTCCAAAAGCTTGTAGAAAGGCTCATGGAAAATGACAAAGAAAAATATTTGCTCATGCTCACAAGTAAAGGAGTAAAACTCCCTGAAAAGCTTGACGCAAATGTGTTTAGGACACACCCTCAGCATTACAAATATCAAGAATGACAACGGGAAAGGGAAGCACGAGACCCTGAACAAAACATCCCAGATCAAAACATACTAGAGCAACATACACCAATGCAAAACATCTCGGATCAAAACATACTAGAGCAACATGCACCAAGGCAATACCTTCCCGAGCAAAACATACCATTCCAAACACCGTTTCAACCCAGAATCAATACAAGGGAAGAACTTTTCCCTCGACAAAACAATGCGCCTTTGGTTTCCCTTACTCAACAAATACAAATGTTACAAAGGCAAATGCAAGACATGCAACAAGGGACAACAATACGGTACTCTTTAAACAAAATCTGTCCTTATCCTTTTGACAAGAGATTGCACATGATCCCTTTTCCTCCAAACTCAAATGTGCCCAAATTTGACAAGTACGATGGAAAAAGTGATCCCCAAGATCATGTCAGAGAATTATGTACCATGAGTCTTGAGTTTTCTCATGATGACACCTATTTGATGAGGTTATTCCCAAGAAGCTTGGGAGGGAAAACAATGGAATGGTTATCCAAAATTACGCCACCTGTCAAATAGTTTGATGAATTGGTTAACAAGTTCATAACACAATACTCCTATAACATTCAACATGATATAACCATGCTAGACATCTGCAACACCAAACAAAAGAACAATGAAACATTCATGATATTTCTTCAACGCTGGCGACGTATGGTATCATGATATCCTTGAGATATTCTCGAAAAGGAGAAAATAGAAATCTTCATCGATAACTTGAATGGTGAAATGAGTTACAGGCTAAAACTCCAATGCATACCATCTTTCACCAAATTGATTGAAAACGGCATTCAAGTAGAGGAAGCGTGTGTCAAAAAGGGAACACTCAAATTCTTCAAGGGAGGAACAAACTCATCAAACTACAATAACCAGAACAACAGCAACTTGGACAAATCTTGATTCTGGACTCAAAACAAAAATGAAGGCAATAATGAATCGCATGATCCAAAATCTAAGCAACCAGTGCTTGCATTATCTGGACATCCTCAAGCTACGAAAAATCCTAAAGGTGCTCTTCCAAACACTAACACCTATGCACCAAATACCAATCAAGGACAACTTAACACAAACAACAACAATGATACTCAAAGCAAAACCATGAATCCAAGACCTAATAAAAATTCACACGACAACAACAACAATTTCCAAAAGCATGTCTTCACACCACTAGGACAATCACTAGAATCGGCATTTAGAGAACTTCTGGCAAACAAGATTCTCTCCTTGCCTGCAATCAGCAACTATGAACCCCAAATCAAACCACCTTGGTGGAATGATTCACACTATTGTGATTTCCATCGTAACAAGGATCATAGGATGAACGATTGCATGAGATTGAAAAACATTGTGCAAGACATGATTGATAGAGGTGACTTAATGGTAGATGGTCTCAAAACAAATGGTGACCACGGAGCCTTTAAAAATCCTCTTCCAAATTACAACAAAGATGGAGCTTCAACCTCGAACAATACACGCAGAGCTCATATCAACCATATCTACAACAACACCATCAATCACATATCAACTGAATATCATCAGGTAAATGTCATCACCATCTGAGATTAGCATGATCATGAATCTATCAATGTAACAACCTGAACTCATAAATATGTCTTAAAAGGACATACCGCACCTACAACTACTACACCAAAGATCCAATATGACTTGGTTAGCCAACTACGCAAAACTCTAGCTTAGATATCCATACTAGAATTGCTGAAACTATCACCCAAACACAAAAACATATTGGAACAAGCGCTATTGGAAACCAATGTACCTCACGATCTAGATGCAGACAGATTTCAAGCCATGGTCACCCATATGACAGGACCTCATAACCTCACCTTCTCAGAGAATGATAATGCTTCCTTGAGTCATCCGCATAATACTCCTCTCCATATTGAAGTCATCGTTTGTAAAGACTGAGCAAAAAGAGTCTTAATGGATAGAGGAGCTGGACTTAATATATGTACTTTAAAGCTTATCCATGAATTAGGATTCTTAGAAGAGTCTATTGATCCCCATAAGAAGATTACCATAAAGGCATATGATGATGACGAAAGGTCATCTAAAGGAACTGTGATGCTACCCATTCAAGTTGGACCAGTGCAAAAGGATACTATATGTCAGGTCTTAGATATAGATCTTACCTACAATATTTTGTTAGGGCGACCCTGGATACATGAAATGCAAGCAGTGCCTTCTACATATCACTAGTGTATCAAATTTCCTTATGATGGACAAGAGATCTCCATATCTGTTGATCACAACCCCTTTCAACATTGCAATGCAATGGGGGTATCCTAGGACAGTTTAGTTCCTCATAATAGAGAAAAGTAGAGATCCTCAACATCAGATCTACAAACAGCAAAGTCCGACTCATTATCTGGAGATTTCAAGCAGCAAATGCGAATCAAAGACCAAGGTATGGGAGAATACTCTTTGGAACCCCTGTGTTTGGCCAAATTACCAACATCACCCAGATCTCATGGATTGCCTACTATATCAATGCATCTGGTAACTCAGCCCATCACCAAATTTGATGGTACCTTCATCCAACTAGGCATTCTAGCACATGAATCAGAAGATAAGGACATTCTTAGCTGGTTATACAAAGATGAGGAAGAAGATAACAGAGCAGCTGCTTTGGACATTGTTCTACCAACACACCTATATTGAAAAGGATATTTAATCATGTAGCAAATGGGATATGATGGTAAAAGACCTACTGGGAAATGCAAAGAAGGAGTCACTGAACCCATAGATCTTCCTTCACAACCCAGTAGAGAAAAAATAGGATTGGGTTGTAAGATCACTTTCCTATTAAGAAAGCTACCATGCATAACTACAAAACCTCAATGGAAAGCAAAGAAGAAGTACAAAGAAGAATCCTGGCAAGAAGCACTATTTGAGTCAGCAGAAACAATCTGCAAGGCACGGGAACGTCAAGAACAAAAGTTACATTAGGAAAAGATTCTAAGTCATAAGAAAGCCATATCTGCAGCAGTAGGTCATATTCAAACACCAATATCTCGAGAACAAATAATATCATCTCTAGATACTATTATTTCTCCCCGAGGAGACACAGTCTATGAACAAATGTAGAAAGTAGAAGCAGGATCTGACACCGAATCAACGAAAACTATCAAAATAGTATCCATCATCAAGGATCTGTTTTCACCATACAACATACCTGTTCACAGCACTAATAGAATATGGGATGATGCCTTAGAAACTGATTCCAATGAATATGAATGGGGTACCTGCTCAAATGCTACTACAGATATCCCTAATAATACTAGCACCATACCCCCTTCTCAGGAAGAGCATAACGCAGAAGATAGACCTCTTGAATTTGGACCACAGAATATCTATGACACCAAGGAAAGCAAACAAAAGCATTATGAACAAGTCTATATGGAAGATAATACCATCAAAGACCTCAACAAAATCCTGGACTTCTTTAAAACCAAGACCAATCATGATGAAAACTCTGTCTTGACACTTACAGTAGCAAAACTTGATCCACCGAACGATTCCTTACCGCTTGTCTTTCCTGACCTCATTGACTGGGATGAACCTGAAATACATGATATACCAATTTTCCCAGACGATGACTCTATTATCCACTACCTATGTACCGTTAATCTAGAAACAGGCTCTACCAAAGAACAAAGTAACAATATCAGCAAATCAGGGAGTGCCAAGTCTCTCAGTCGCAAAAATGAACCAAGTAAAAGATCTGATGTTGAAAACCAATCAATGGCAGCTCTAGATCACAAAAAAGTAAAAATAAAGGATGCATCTGAGGGTGAAAACCTTTTCAAGGCACCTAAAGATGGGAGACTTGACACTCTTCCAGACCACTTTCATGAGCGATCACCCATATTGATTGAGCCCACTCAATCAATCAACATTGGTACCATAGAAGCAGTCAAAAACATACACCTTGCAGAATCTCTGATAGAGGAGGATAGATCAACATTTATCATTTTCTTTAAAGAAAAGCAAATTAACTTTTCTTGGTCATATGCCGATATGCCTGGAGTAGATCCACACTTAATCATGCATCACTTGTCCATCTCTCCAGGAGTTAAACCAATCAAACAAAAGCTATGAAAGATGAATCCACAGGTGGCACTCATGGTCAAAGTTGAACTGAAGAAACTATTAGATGTCGGATTCATCCGACCCATTGACTATGTAGAATGGATTTCCAATATAGTACCAGTATCAAAACCAGATGGCAGTATCAGAATCTACACTGATTTTAGAGCTGTCAACAAAGCCTATCCAAAAGATGACTTTTCTCTGCCCAATATCGACATAATTGTAGACCTCACAGCGGGCCATGCAATGCTCTCACTAATGGACGGTTTCTCAGGCTATAATCAAATCAAAATAGCCCCGAAAGATCAAGATAAAACCGCATTCACCTGTCCTTGGGGAATGTACTGTTGGAATGTTATGCCTTTTGGCTTAAAGAATGTAGGGGCTACTTATCAAAGAGCAATGACAACAATATTTCATGACATGATGTACACATTTATGGAAGACTACGTGGACAATTTACTAGCTAAATCCTTCACTAGAGCAGAACATTTTAGCATCCTAACAAAGATCTTTGATCGATTGGAGAAATTCCAAGTCAGGCTCAATCCTAAGAAGTGCGTCTTCAAGGTTACATCAGGCAAGTTACTAGGCTACATAGTCTTAGCTAAGGGTATTGAAGTAGATCTAGCAAAGGTACAAGCCATTATGGAAATGCCACCACCAAAGAATATCAGTCAACTCAGATCTCTACAAGGATGGCTTCAATCAATCAGGCGATTCATCACTCCATTAGCTGATAAACGTCTACTATTTAACCATTTGCTCCATAAAAATGTACCTTTCAGATGGGAGACCAAGTGTGTAGAATCTTTTTATCAAATCAAATAGTACTTGATGAATCCACCAGTTCTAGTACCACCGGTCACAGGAAAGCCCCTTATCCTTTATATCTCAACAACAGATATATCACTGGGGGCACTATTGGCACAAGAAGATCAACAAGGAAAGGAACGAGCCATCTACTACATCAGTAGGACATTGAATGGCTATGAACTCAACTACACATTCATTGAGAAAGCTTGTCTAATAGTGGTCTTCGCATCTCAGAAGTTCCAACATTATATGCTAGCACACACTATTAAGCTAGTAGCAAAAATTGATCCTCTCAAATATCTACTCAGCAAAGCAACTCTTACTAGATGATTGGCTAAATGGGTCATGATTCTCAGTGAATTCGACATCCAATACACAGAAAGAAGAGCCATCAAAGGACAAGAAATTGCAGATCAACTAGCTGAAGCACCACTACCAGGAAAACAAACTATGGAGATTGAATTTCCAGATAGGGACGTTCTTGCTCTTTCTAACAAACAATGGACTCTATACTTTGATGGATCCTACACCCAACACGGTTTAGGTACAGGCATTCTGTTCATCACTCCTAAAGGACACATTATACCAAGATCATATAGGCTTATGTTCCCATGCATGAATAATGTGGTTGAATATGAGGCATTGGTTATAGGCATCAAAATGGTCATAGAATAGAAAATCACAGAGTTAATGGTCTACGGAGATTCACAACTAGTCGTCAATCAGATCAACAACGACTATCAAACAAAGGATGACAAGCTACTACCCTACAAATGAATGGTGGATGACTTCAAACAGTATTTTGTACACATCACCTTCGAACAGATACCAAGGTTGAACAACAAAGCAGTCGATGCCATGGCTACTATCACTTCATTACTACAAATTCTAGAACAACAGAGTCATTACAAGTTTCTGGTAGAGCAACTGTTCTCCCCAGCCTATGACCAATCTGAATCCCATGTCATCTACGCGTTAACTAGTTCAGATTCCCCTTTATATGGACTGATATATGATTATCTAAAGAACAACATCTTACCCATTGACCAATCCCGTAACCAGAAATGTACTTTTATCCAGCAAGCTGCCTGTTATACCCTTACTGCTAATACTTTGTACCATCGAGGTCTAGATGGTACTCTTCTTGGTTGCCTTGATCATAATGATTCTGATTCTGCTTTACACGAGCTTCATGAAGGTATTTGTGGAACACATTCAAGTGGGACTACTCTTGCTAAAAAGCTTCTAAGGATGGGATACTACTGGCCTACAATGGAGAAAGATTCTTACCACTTCGCCAAGAAGTTTCCTAAATGTCAGATCCATGGCAATATGATACATGAACCAGCACAGGAACTGCAGCCATTTACAACATCCTGGCCCTTTTGTCAGTGGGGGTTGGATTTGGTTGGCAAAATTTGTCCTCCATCTTCAAATGGACATAAGTTCATTATAACTGCAATCGAATACTTTACCAAGTGGATAGAAGCAATCCAAATGACCACAGTGACTAGAAAACAAATTGCCTCTTTTATCCTAAACTATCTGATCTGCAGATATGGTATTCCAAGTTCCATCATCATCGATAATGGACACCCATTCAAAAACCAAGATGTCTAAGATCTATGTGAACAATTCAAAATACAACATCAGTTCTCTACACCATACTACCCACAGGGGAATGGTCAAGCAAAAGCATCCAACAAAACAATACTAAAGATTCTCGAGAAAACAGTAAATGATGCAGGCAAAGATTGGCATATCCAACTCAATCCAGCACTTTGGGCATACAGAACCAGCATCCGTACACCTACAGGAGCAACACCTTTCTCATTGGTCTATGGATCCAAAGCTATTTTACCACTAGAGGTGGAAATTTCATCTCTTAGAGTCTCTCTAAAAGGCTTACTCCCAGATGAAGAGTATCAGGTCACCAGACTGCAAGAACTGGAACTATTAGATGAAAGACGTCAGCATGCTTACACTCATCTCAAAGCATATAAGCAATGCATGTGCAGGAGCTACAATCACAAGGTCATCCCTCACAACTTCAAAGTTGGTGACCTAGTCCTCAAAGAAAATCCAAGAAATCAACAAGCTCGAGAAAAGAAAGGGAAGTTTGAACCTAACTGGTTGGGTCCCTATGTCATCATATCAGTTTATGGATCAGGTGCCTATTTTCTCACAACCTCAGAAGGAGATGTACTTGAAGAACTAACTAATAGCATTCATCTGAAAAAATACTACACTTAAGTAGTCTAATGCACGGAAAAAGCCAAAACAAGCAAAAAAATCAAAAAAATCTAGAAAAAGCAAATAAAAAGGTACAATAAAAGCAACTGGTGAAAACCTGGTAACAGGCACTATTGTGAGAGGATGGCTCCTCTATCTATATCCACATCCTTATCTTCACTGTAAAACACTATCGGCCATCACCCAACACTTAGAAAATATCCATTCAGGACATACTTAGCGTAGTCACTATCCTGGTCTATCCATATATCCTTTTACCACCTTCCACCATGGCTTGAAAATCGTTGTACATATTCACGTCAAGAGGCACACTCAGCTAGAGGCAATAAATCATCAAAACTTGCAACACATTCAAGACATCGAAACTATTTGCAAAACTTAGAAACAATGCATCCAATGAACAAAGCTAAACTTCATCACAAAAGCAACAACAAAGCATCACAAGAAATACCAAAGATGGATGATTTTCTGAAGTAATAAATGTTGCATTATAGCATAAAATCTTGACTATTTTTGCATCTTGAACTTTTTAAATTATTGGATTCTCTGCATTTTCTCACTAAAAGCTTCAAAGCTAGAGATCATGGGGCAACTCCAATATTTTCTTAGTCTTCTGTCTAGGAAGTGATCATTTGTACTGTGTAAATACTTGTCTCAAGACATGATTCAAAGCATATCATTGAAGACATGAATCCACTTTGCGCATACAAATCGTTTAATCTTGTCTATTTATATGCAATACGCACTCAGGTCATCCTGGTTCAATTATACCTTGACGCTTGTGCTATCTTACAAAATCAAACATCATGTAAATTTTTCTCAAGTCATTATGGTTCAATTATACCATTGTGCTTGTATAAATTTTCAGCATATCCCAAACAAATCAATGCTCAATGATGATACTTATCTCGAAAGCAAATAACATATGGTTATATCAGGATGGCTAATGCAGAATGAGGATGCTCCAAAAACATAGTTGCATATCATTTTAACATAGTTGCATATCATTTTAACATAGTTGCATTATCATTTTACAAGTAGTCACATATCATTTTGCATTAGCTGCACATCATTATCACACATCATTATCATCTTACTCTTGCATTAAGTTGCATATCATTTTACACTTGCATTAGCATCATTATCATTATCATACATCTCATTTTCAAGATACATCTCACAGCATATCATTATCATACATCTCATTTTCAAGATACATCTCACAACACGTCATTATCATACATCTCATTTTCAAGA
The DNA here is from genome assembly GCF_030272615.1 of Cryptomeria japonica. NCBI lineage: Eukaryota > Viridiplantae > Streptophyta > Pinopsida > Cupressales > Cupressaceae > Cryptomeria > Cryptomeria japonica. Next base: position 87,437,017 of record NC_081411.1, on the reverse strand, counting down.
TACATTTCCCAGTATTTATTATCATACATCCCATTTTCAAGATACATCTTATAGCATATCAAAGCATACCTCATACATCATGCATCATATCATCTAAGCATTGCATTTTCATAAAGTAAAGAAAGACCACATAGAACATGCATCCATATAACACACCACATGATTAAAGAAAATGATGTCGTATATATATATATCAAAAATGATCAAAATGTACAAAATCTATCATGTATGTGCCCAATACAAACAAATACAATGATCAAAATACAATGGAGACAACGTCTCTCAAGTATGACTATCTCCTGACGGAGGGTCTCGCTCCAAAAGTCCCCACCCCTGGATCCCTAGGAGGATCATGTCTCGATGGTCCTGTCACACCTCGGCTCTCTAACCGCAACCTAGTCTCTCGAGATCGACTAGATCTCGACTATGTGAAGCTCTACACTTAGCGATCCCTAGGTACCGTAGCCTTGTAGTGGCACCGATAGTACTCCACCTCCTGAGCTCTCCAAGAAAGCTCTCTCAGGGTGTCTCTCATCGGACCACCTGCTGCTGCTCTCTACACACTCACTGCATGCTCCTCCACTTGACCCTGCTGCTCTATCTCTGTGTCTCGCTCAGTGGTCAACTACACAATCTATCGCTGATGTGTCAATAGTTGTGCCTGCAGCTGCTATACCATCATCTATAAGGTCCTAATCTAGGCATCCGCCACATGAGTAAGGATCTTGACCCATAGGGATACCTATGAAGGGGTATCCCCTCTCCCTCTGCCTATCCTCAGTGCTGGAGGCAGTATCACATCCATCCTCCTCCTCTGAACTGGTCATGTCACCTCGTCAGTTCCCCCCATTGCAGCTAAAACCTCCCCCACCATCCCCCCTCCACCTACTCCAATGGACAACCCACCTCTCCCTCTGCCCATCACCGCCTGTCTAACTGCTCTCTCCAACCCTCTATCTCCTCTCCTCCCTCTATCTCCTCTCCTCCCTCGATCTCCTCTCCCTTGTCGTCCTCCTCCACCATCTCCATCATCCTCATCATCTCCACGTCCCTCGTCATCATCATCATCAAACGAAGGCCGCATCTCCTCCGGATCTGATAACCTCGCCACTGCCCACATGGTGAACAATCTAGCGAACGCATCTGTCATCCCAGCATCCAAAATCTCTAGGGCATAATCCCATATCTTTGTGTGCTAATGGCCTGGCTGCAGGAATGTGCTCCCAGCACCATACCTATAGGAGCATCACGCCAACTGACAAACTGTCATAACCCAGGTATACCACCTCGTGTAAATCCCTGTATAGATGGGCTAGCATAGCTGATCCCCACACAAACCTGTGGCCCTGTGTCACCATATCCTCTAAAACCAGCCCCCATCCCACAGATAGTCCCTTCGACCTACAATCGGGACATAGAAAGACACCTATAAACCCTGCCAGTACTGATGGAAGAGGTGCATAATCCAAGTCTAGGAACTCCTGCCAGGGGATCTCATATCCACAAACTATCTCATCCTGGAATATGTGGTGAAGTGCCTCTGTCTCGCCCTCCTCCGACTGCTCATAAGGTAGTAGTGAACCTACTACTGGTATGTACAAGATCCTATAACAATCCTCTGGCGTGACTATCATCTCACCCGTGAAAAAGTGAAAGGTGTTTGTATAGCTGTGCCACCTCTTTGTGAGCGCTATAAGTAAACCTCGGTTCATAGTGAACTAAGGCATATCCAATAGGGAAGTAAGACCGCATCTCTCAATAATGTCAAGGTTGGCCTGTGCCAACTATGGTATCAAAGTCCAAGGTCTAGGAAACCACTCATGTGACTGAACCACTCCCAATCGCTCCTATCAAATAGAAAAACAAGTCCAATATCAGTTTCCACATAAAAATAAAGATATCAAAATCAAAATCACATCAAAAACATGAAACACTTTGTTCATCTACATCAAGTTCAACATCATATCATTTCATATCAGCTTGTAAAATAACTCAAGTCATCAAAAACCATATCAAAACTTGTAAAACAACTCAAGTCTCCACATCACATAAACTTGTAAAACAACTCAAGTCTCCACATCACATAAACTTATAAAACAACTCAAGTTTCCCACCCATATCAGCTTGTAAAAATCAAGTTTCCAACCCATATCAGCTTGTAACACAAATCAGGCTTCACACATTGAACCTGAAACACAGTGCAAAAACAAATCATACTTTTATTAAAACAACACATTAATATCTAATGCATAACTTGAAATATCGCAAATCAAAACAAGTTACATTGGACAAACTAACAAACACCATGACAACAGACATAGCAATGCACAAATTACACCCATCCTGGCAAAAATAGCCTTGACCTATCACTTTTTCTCATTCGCAAAAATCACCCTATCTCACAAAATTTTTCTCGATGCACTAAAACAGCTTGCCTATGCGCTAAAATCCATCCACGCGCTAAACTATTTTCTGCATGCGCTATTCTATCCACCCTATGCGCTATACTAACTCTATGTGCTAATTTATCCTATGACCGCGCTACTTATTTAACCCTATGCGCTAGATCTAATCTATGCGCTACTTCCCCCTACACATGCGAGCCTCTGAGCAGCCTATGCACTAGCTTAAACTAATGCTCTAACCTTTTGACTTTCTGTGCTACCCTATGCCACTAATTCATTAATCCAATACCATGCGCTAACCTAGAAACCTAAGGCGCTAACCTAGAAAATAGATGCGCTACCCTAAAAGTTCAGACGCACCCAAAATTTAAACCCCCATGCACTACAACAGTTTTCGTATGCGCTAAAATAAGACCCTTATGCGCTAAACCGTGAACCTCGCGTGAAAAATTCCAAAAAACTGACCAAAACGACAAAATAAAAAATCAAGAAAGGGTCAAAAAGGTTGACTTACTGGTGGTCCATATGCGGCAGGTCTCTGATACCTTCGAACGCGCTCAAAATGATGCCTGGAGTACGGAATGGGCATTTTGACTTCTCTCCAAAATCTCTTTCTCAAAAGTCAACAATACACAAATGAATCAAATTAAAGTACTTTTCCCTTTTTATAGAAGAAAAATGAAATTAGGGTTAGGGAAATGGGCATGTAATTTGCTCACCGTCTCCCTTACACCCTAAAGCACGTAAATTATCGGGAGATGAATCCATTTAAACATTTCACATAGCCAAAATCATACACACCAAACACGAATCACCCAATCAAATCAAAATTTTCAAAATATTGATTCATCTCCCGAGGGGGCATCACCATCAAATATTGAATCTAGGGCATCACGCACCAAATCTGGGGCATGACTTAAAAATCATGAAAACAACATCGATCATAAAATCGCAACAACACACCATTTTCTTTGGAATAACATGTGCACACACGTCACTTCAAAGAGGGGCAAAATGTAGACGTATAAAAATGACCATATTCCTAAATGAATATTTTATGTTCATTTCTATGTTTAATTAAATCCAATTTAATTAAATTATCCGCATTCCTCTATTTAATTAAGTAAATTACTCAATTAAATTCACTATACCATTTAATAGGATAATTCATTTTATCCAATTAAAGCCCCTATCCACTTTTTAATTAAATTAAAATTTAATTAAAATAGTTATCCTAAATTAAATAAATCTAATTTATTTAATTACAACCAATTAAAATAAAGCAATTTATTTTAATAAAACCTATTTTCCCTCACCCACTTGCAAAATCCTACACCTCCCACTTGCATCCTAATTCCTATTCCTAATTCTTCTAGAATTCTTCTAAACCTAATCAATTAAACCAAAACCCATCCATTATCCCTTTCCCCTAAATTTGAGGAGGTCACTTCTCAAATTTGGAGTAAAGTCTTCAAAAGGCATTAAAGCCTTTATCCATTCAAAAAGCTAACTTGTTGAATGCCCCAAATTTGGAAGGACTCTTACAAATTTGTCCCCAAAGTCTTCATAACCATTAATGGTTAACTCAAACCTTCTTACATGGTTAAAGAATTTCCATAAACTCAACCTCCATGTAACCCAAGGGTCTCATCAAGCATTTATTGCTTTGACCATGGTTATCCTTAAACCTTTACACAAGAGTTTATCCTTTGGGTAAGAGCTTTATCCAATGGGTAATCTTAACTTAACTTTAACCCTTACCCCTAAGATAACCATGAGGTCTTTTCAAGCATTTAATGCTTCCTACCTCTCTTCTCAACCCAGTCTTATGTTGACATTTGTCACCATTTCATTGGTGCCAATTGCAAACATGGATTCCCAACTTTCAAACTCAACCCTTGATTAAATCTTTCAATCCTGGCAATCCCTTGCCCTATTTTTGCTATAAATAGAGCTCTCATCCCTCCATTTTCATATCATCCAAGACTTTAGCATCTCACTTATACTCAAACCCATTCAATCTTTCATATCTCATTTTATGCTCATCATTTAGCTTCTCTTTTAAATCAGGAATTAATCTAAATATGCTAATTTAGAGTATGTTCCTTATCATATAGCTTAAATCATTGAACTAATATAGTATGCTAGGATAGTATTTGTTTACTAATCTTGTCATCTTATAACTAGTTTATTGCATTTTTAGAATCATGCATAGCTTAGGATGCATCTCATATTAAATCAACAAAAAGCATCCCTCGTTCTTGCATTTGCCATCCCTAAACTATTTTTCTCAGTGATCTGAGAGCAAAAACCTTGGTTTGAGGGACCGTACAAGATAGAGAACCATGGAACCATCCTTGGGAAGCTGAGTTATCCTTCATGACTCCATAGCTTGCACCAAGAAGTCCTGTGGGTGTGTGAGCAAGGCTCCATAGAGCTTGGTTTTCCACATTTTGAGTTCTATCAACCTGCTTTTCCCGCATACAAAGCGCATTAATAGATAAGAAAATCATGGGATTATCCGATAGGTCCAGTGCTAAAGCTATTTGGGATCATCTGGAAACACTGAATGAAGAATATTCCATAGTCAAAATTGCAAAGCTTGAAAGCTTCCGGGTCAGGTATGAAAATCTGAAAATGGAAGAAGATGAAAGGATTTCTGCTTTTATGGAAAGAGTTAATGAAATTATTTTGGGTATTAAATGTTGTGGAGGAACCTTAAGTGAAGATGAAATTGTTTCAAAAGTTTTAAGAGGATTGCCACCAGCTTATAAAATGAAAGTCACTTTTATAAATGAGTTAAGAAGAATGCTTAATACATCTGTAACTAGAGATACATTGATTGGAAAATTTTCAGCCTTTGAAATTGAAGAATTTGGTTATGTTGCTACTATAAAGACATATTTAGCCTTTAAAGCATCAACATCATTGGCATCATCATTTGAAAAATCCAATTGGAAAGCCTTTTATGTAAGAGAACTTGAAGAAATTAGGAAAGAAAATGAAGAACTTGAAGCACTATTTGCAAGGAAAATGCCTAAAGGTCCAATTAGAAATAAGTATGAAGGTAAAGAACCCTTTAAATATTTTAACTATAATAAGATTGGTCATATGGCTTCAAGATGCCCTGATAGACATGCTAGACTAAGAGAAGAAGCTAGAAGAACATACAAGCCTAACCCTGAATATCAGAGATACAGATTTAAGAAGAATAAAGATAAATCTTGTTATCTTGTTGATGAAGGAGTGACTGATGATTCTGATGAGGATCCGGCAGACAATGGATGGGTTTTTGTTTCTATAACAGAAGATCAATCAGCACCTACCATTCAACCGATAGAGCAAGCTTTGGCAGCTAAAGTTGAAGAGAGGATGAATGGATCATTGATTCGGGATGCTCACATCATATGACAGGAGATAAAGGTAAATTCTTGAACTTTCAAGAATATAATGGAGGTTTAGTGAGATTGGAGATGATAAAGCTTGTCTGATCAAAGGTAAAGGTACAATATCTCTTGATGGAAAGCATAAAACTGACAATGTTTACTATGTTTAAGGTTTAAAGCATAATCTTTTGAGTGTTGGTCAATTAGTTGAGAAAGGATTTCAATTACAATTCAAAAATGCAAAATGCAAAATCATGAATAGAACTGGTTTAGAAATTGCAACCAGTAATCAAACTAGAGGTAATATCTTTCATTTGAAAAACAGTGAAGAAACATGCTTGATTGCACATATTGATGAAAGTTGGCTATGGAATAAGAGACTGTCATGTAAACTTTTGATTGCATGGTAAAAATCAGTACTACTAAGGCAGTTAGAGATTTACCTAAAATTGTCAAACCTGACAATACAGTATGTAAGGAATGTCAATTTGGAAAAAAAGTTAGAGCCACCTTCAAAAGTATTCCAAAAAAATCCAATAATGCTCTTGACTTAATTCACACTGATTTATGTGGTCTAGCTAGAACTAAAAGTTTACAAGGTGGTAGATATTTCATTCTAATCATTGATGACTATTCTAGAATGTGTTGGGTTACTTTTCTCAGAGAAAAATCAGAAGCACTTGGAAAGTTCAAACTGTTCAAAGCAATGGTAGAGAATGAAACCGGTAAGAAAATCAAATGTCTAAGATCAGATTAAGGAGGAGAATTTACATCTAAGGAATTTAATGCATTCTATGAAGTGAATGGAATTAGAAGACAGCTATCAACACCTCGAACACCATAGCGAAATAGAGTTGTTGAAAGAAAAAATAGAACTATCTTGGATGCAGCTAGAAGTATGTTATTAGAAGCAAACCTACCACATGTATATTAGAGAGGAGAAGTAAGTACAACGGTCTATACATTCAACAAAATTCACATCAAAGGTGAAACTGGTAAGACTCCTCATAGACTATGGTTTGGTATTACTCCTACTCTTAAATATTTTAGAATATTTGGAAGTAAATGCTATATTAGAAGAGATGAGTATATTAGGAAATTTGTCCTAGAAGTGATGAAGGAATATTTCTTGGTTATTCATCTAAGAGTAAAGAATATAGATGTTTTAATTGAAGATTGCAAAGAATTGTAAAGAGTACAAATGTGAAGATTGATGAACAATTCAGAGGAACTTTAAGGTATATATACTTTGAATCGGCAATAGAAATTCTAATAAATGAACCTACATTGAACACACCGATACAGAATGAAGATCTAGTTACATAGGTATCATCTAAAAATTCCACAGTAACTGAGGAACAGTAGCAAACAAAGACACCCCAGTATGTAAGACTGAATCATTCTGAAGATCAGATAATTAGAAATAAGCATAAAGGAGTTATGACAAGAGGAAGATTGGAAAATGAAGAGGTGTGTCTTATTTTTCAAATTGAACCATCATCAGTTAATGACGCATGTGAAGATAAACATTGGACTAAAGCTATGGAAGAAGAATTAGAACAAATTGAGAAGAATAACACTTGAATATTAGTTCCCCGGCCTAAAGATAAAAATGTAACTGGAACCAAATGGGTATTCAGAAACAAACTTAATGAAGATGGTAAGGTTATCAGAAATAAAGCAAGACTAGTATGTAAGGGATATTCTGAGAAAGAAGGAATTGATTATAATGAGACCTTTGCACCGGTAGCCAGAATTGAGGCAGTCAGATTATTTTTGGCTTTTGCAGCACATAAGAACTACAAAGTATATCAAATGGATATTAAATGTGCATTTCTGAATGGAGATCTTGAAGAAGAAGTTTACATTGAACAACCTAGTGGATTTTCTTTGACAGATAACAAAGATATGGTTTGCTGGTTAAGGAAAGCTTTGTATGGATTGAAGCAAGCTCCAAGAGCTTGGTATGAAAGATTGGATAAGTATCTTTTGAAGATTGGTTTTTGTAAAGGTAATGCTGACAACAACTTATATTATAAAGTGACTAATGATAACATCTTGGTTAGAGAATTTTTTGTTAATGATATAATCTTTGGAGGAGAAGATGGATTATGTAAAGAATTTTTTATTAAAATGCAGCAAGAATTTGAAATGTCTATGATTGGAGAAATAAAATTCTTTTTAGGATTGCAGATTTCACAGACTGACAAAGGTATATTCTTGAGTCAATCCAAGTACTTAAAGGAGTTACTAAAGATATTTGGGATGGAGAAATCTAAACTGGTAAGCACACCTATGACTACAAGTGAAAAACTATCACTTAGGGATGAATCTACAACTGTTAATCCAACTAGGTACAAATCTATGATAGGAGGTTTATTGTATTTGACACAAACTAGACCTGATATCATGAATGCAGTATGTATTGTTTCAATATTTCAGAGTAATCCTAGAGAAAATCATGAATCAACAGTAAAAAGGATTTTCCAGTACTTACAAGGCACTACAAATCTTAGATTATGGTATCCTAGAGATGAAAACTTTGAATTATGTGCATACACAGATGCAAATTGGGTAGGAGATGTGGATGATAGAAAAAGCACCATTGGCGGAGCATTTTTTCTTGGAAGCAGACTAGCTTCTTGGTTGAGTAAGAAATAAAGTTATACATCCTTATCAACAATAGAATCTGAATATGTTGCAGCAACAACTAACTATACATAGGTACTATGGCTTAAGAAAATGTTGAAAGACATAAAGGTAAAATGTGAGGAACCTATAACTATCTATTATGATAACACTGCAGTAATTGATATATCTAAGAATCTGGTGCTACATTCTAAAACCAAACATGTTTCTATCAAACTGGATTTTCTAAGGGAAAATGTTGAAGCAAAGGAAATAAAACTGGTTTATGTGAATACTAAAGAGAAGATTGCAAATATTTTCACTAAACCTCTACCTAAGGAGACTTTTGAATATCTTAGAGATCGGCTTGGGGTCATACCCCCACTAGTAGAAACTTAGAGAGTTTATGTTTGTCATCAACCGGCAAAACTAATAGAGAAATCTTTTACTCTGGCTTTGATGAGGAAGCGACTTCTCAGGGGGAGTAGTTGGTATACTAAATTGGTTGGTATTTTGTATATGAGCTTGGTTTTATAGTAACTTTCAAATTTGATGTCAAAGGGAGAGAGATTGGTATGTAAAAACACAAGGAAACACATGTCGCTCTCAGAGGGAGAGATTGTTACTTTGGGAAAGATTACTTATATTTTGTTAATAGTTCATATTTTGGTATTTAGCATTTTTGTTTTGGCACTTTGATGGTTTTTCCATCTTGTGTTGCCATCAATGCCAAAGGGGGAGATTGTTGGTATTTTGGTATGGTTTTGTCATTTATGTCAACACCTAATAAACCTTATCAACTATGGCACTTTGGAGAATCAGCAACATTCACTGGCAAGCAAATGACTCATGCACAGTCACCGGTATCTGGTACACCAACAGGATATAATGTTCACCAACACTTGGAATGGCATGAAAAACACTTGGTTATGTCAAAGACATCATTTGGAAACTTCATCTTGGAGATTTGTTTATTGGCATATTCGTATTTACATATTTGTTGTTACTAGCAAATAGGTCTAGGTTATACACCGACAGGATTATCTTTTCCAGATCAGCATGGCACACTATGGAGATGATTTATTATTGTTGTAAATGCGTTAAGCTGACATGTTGAATCGGTTATTGCATCGGATATTGTTTTATTTGTAAATTGATTTTATTTGTAATATCTTTTAGAGCTAACCTACTAAAATTGGTCCTAAGTTATGATATAAATATAAGATCTTATTTGTAAGATCGGATGTGGAATGCGAAGAAGAATTGTGTGAAGGTATATGCAAGAATAAGAAGGGCTATACACACAGACATCATTTGAAGGTGAAGAAAGGTTTTTGTGAAAGCATATCAGAACTACACTGGTACTAAATCCAGCATATGAAGATGTTATTTTGAGCAGTACATTCTTATTGGATTTAACCATCCAATTGTAGTTAGTGTGACTCCTATTTTGTGTTTGAGTAGTGAGCTCTAAGCACTTGGCCTTTCTGCATGTGCAGACCCCATTTGTATACACTTACTATCTGCAGTAGTATCATCTGATTGTGGGTAAGATTTTCCACCATGGTTTTTCCCCTTACAGAGTTTCCACGTACAAATATTGGTGTTAAGTGTTGTGGGTGACTTTGTCTTTTTGTTTCATGCATTAATCTTTACCGATATTGCAATTATCTGATAAAATTGTCTACCGGTATAAAAGACTAGTTTACCAGTATTAAGAAATAAGTTGGTTAAGTTGTTTTTGGTTTGAATTTATTTGACAATTGATTCACCACCCCCCCTCTCAGTTGCCTCTGGGACCTAACAGATCAGGTATTAGACTATCTAGCTAGTAAAAGATATTTTTCATTCCTTGATGGATTTAGTGGCTATAATCAGATCCAGATAGCCCCGAGGATCAAGAGAAGACAACATTTACTTGTCCATGGGGCACGTATGCATATTTTGTTCTTCCTTTTGGGTTGTGTAATGCTCTAGCCACTTTTCAAATAACAGTGATCAGTATCTTTTCTGATATTTCTCAAGACATTATGGAAATTTATATGGATGACTTTACAACTTATGGTTTTGAATTTGAGCAAGCATTGGGTAATCTAAAAAAAGTTTTCTAGTGATGTGAAGACTACAATTTGTCATTAAATAGTGAGAAATGTTTCATCATGATGGAAGAAGGAATAGTCCTTGGTCATCATATCTCTGTAGAAGGCATCTAGGTGGATCCAGCAAAAATTGAAGTCATTCATCATATCAATGATCTTGTGAAGCAAAAAGATGTAAGAAGTTTTTTTGGTCATGTCGGATATTACAAATGGTTTATCAAAGATTTCAGTAAAATTGCAAGCCCCTTATATTCACTACTTACTAAAGATATGGAATTTAAATGGACCCCAGCATGTAGTGAAGCTTTCTTAAAGCTTAAGCATGCTTTGACTCAAGCACCAGTTCTTAAAGGCCCAAATTGGTCTCTACCATTCCAAATCCACACAAATGCATCTGATTATGCAATAGGAGAAATGTTATGATAGAAAATTGACAAATTGGAAAATGCAATATATTATATTAGCAAGAACTTGCAGGGACCTGAGTTGAATTACATAGTCATTGAAAAGGAAATGCTAGCTATCATATATGCACTTAACAAATTTAGACATTATATCATAGGATATCCCATATTTGTGCATACAAATCATACTGCAATTAGATATCACATGAACAAACCATCAATTACTGGTAGATTAGCTCACTGGTTATTGTTGATGCAAGAATTAGATATCACAGTTGTTGATAAACCAGGGAAGTCTAATGTGGTTGTAGATTATCTTTCAAGACTTCAATTACAAGAAGATTCTATAGTGATAGATGACACTTTTTCAGATGAACATTTATTTGTCATTAAAGCTCACACTCCTTGGTATGCTGATATTGCCAACTATTTAGCTGCTGCTAAGATGCCAATTTATTTCTCTCATAAGGAAAGAAGAATGCTAGTTGAAAAAAGTTTTAACTTCTCATGGATTGTTGATTGTCTATTTTATACTGGACCTGACCAAGTCATGCGAAGATGTGTCAGAGAAGATGAAATGTATGACGTCCTACATGCATGTCATGATGAGCCATATGGAGGCCATTTTGTTGCCAAAAGAACAGCACTGAAAATACTCAATACAGGATACTATTGGCCCACATTACATAAGGATGCAGCACAGTACACATAGAAATGTGACAGATGTCAGTGAATGGGAAGACCTACAAAATCTAATGAGATGCCACTATATCCATAAATATCAGTGGCACCATTTGATAAGTGGGGATTAGATTTTGTTGGCCCAATTGATCCACCTTCTAATGGCAGATCTTATATTTTGGTATGTACAAACTATGTAACAAAATGGGTAGAAGCTCATGCCATGACACATGCAAGAGATAATAAGGTAGCTGAGTTTCTTTATTAAGAAATATTTACAAGATATGGAGTACAGAGGGAAATTGTCTCAGACCAGGGACCTCAATTTACTTCAACATTGATAACAGCTTTGGTCAATTAATAAAATATAAGGCATAGAAAATCTACTCCATATCATCCATAAGCTAATGTAAAAGTAGAAGTTACAAATAGAGAGATTGAGGTTATTCTTACAAAAACAATATCTATTCATAAAAAAGACTGGTCTCAGAGGCTTTCAGAAGCAATTTGGGCATACACAACAACTTGGAAGACACCAATTGGTTTTACACCTTTTGAGATGGTTTATAGCAATGATCCCTATTGAATTTGAGCATAAAACTCTGAGGATAGCTTTGCAATTAAATATGACATTATCTGAAGCACAAAAAGAATGCATTTAGCAATTAAATGCTCTAGATGAATGGAGGAAAATAGTTGTTCAATAGACATAATTGATTCAAAATCAAAGAGAAAAGTGGCATGATAAATATATCTAGGACAAGAAATTCAAAGATAGTGACTGGGCACTACTGTATGATTCCAAATATAAAAATGCTATGGGGAAACTTCAAACCAAGTGGTTAGGTCCATATGAACTAGAAGAAGTTTTCCATAATGGAGTTGTTCGTTTGTCCACAATTGATCCTGTTTGATTCAAACTCTTAGTAAATGGTCATCGACTGTGTCTATATCATAAGTCAGCCACTAAATAGGAGTTCATGCAGCAATTTGCTCGACGGGATGAAACAAAGGTTCTTGCAGCAACTAATAATGATCCTGCAGCAACTGCAGTTAAGTAAAGTAATAAAGGTAAAGTTCCTGCAGCCTTTGTAGTGAACATGTTTGCCACTTCATAATAAAATATTTCCATATCTTATGGGAATATTCTTCTCCATAAATAAAATTCTATGCATGCCATTCCATCCCACTTTCTTACCTATCATTTCACTTCATTTCGCCATCATTTTTTGTACAATTGTGGGTATGTGTATATTGTATTTTGTTTTAATTATGCATTTATTAGTTCATTATGATTATATCCTTTTTAAATCCACTCCACTCCCCAAAATCTCATCATCTTGTGTGGACACGTGCTAGGTTAAGTTGGGAGGGTGCTTTATGGTTCGGTTAATTTATTTCTCTCCTAAGGAAAGAAGGTTGCTAGTTGAAAAAAGTTTTAACTTCTCATGGATTGTTGATTGTCTATTTTATACTAGACCTAACCAAGTCATGCAAAGATGTGTCAAAGAAGATGAAACGTATGACATCCTGCATGCAAGTCATGATGAGCCATATGGAGGCCATTTTGTTGCCAAAAGAACAGCACTGAAAATACTCAATACAGGATACTATTGGCCCACATTACATAAGGATGCAGCATAGTACACACAGAAATGTGATAGATGTCAGCGAATGGGAAGACCTGCAAAATCTAATGAGCTGCCACTATATCCATAAATATCAGTGGCACCATTTGATAAGTGGGGATTAGATTTTGTTGGCCCAATTGATCCACTTTCTAATGGCAGATCTTATATTTTGGTATGTACAGACTATGTAACAAAATGGGTAGAAGCTCTTGCCATGACACATGCAAGAGATAATAAGGTAGCTGAGTTTCTTTATTAAGAAATATTTACAACATATGGAGTACCGAGGGAAATTGTCTCAGACCAGGGACCTCAATTTACTTCAACATTGATAACAGCTTTGGTCAATTAATAAAATATAAGGCATGGAAAATCTACTCCATATCATCCATAAGCTAATGGAAAAGTAGAAGTTACAAATAGAGAGCTTGAAGTTATTCTTACAAAAATAGTATCTATTCATAAAAAACACTAGTCTCAGAGGCTTTCAGAAGCAATTTGGGCATACAGAACAACTTGGAAGACACCAATTGCTTTTACACCTTTTGAGATGGTTTATAGCAATGATCCCTATTGAATTTGAGCATAAAACTCTGAGGATAGATTTGCAATTAAATATGACATTATCTGAAGCACAGAAAGAACGCATTTAGCAATTAAATGCTCTAGATGAATGGAGGAAAATAGTTGTTCAACAGACATAATTGATTCAAAATCAAAGAGAAAAGTGGCATGATAAATATATCTAGGACAAGAAATTCAAAGTTGGTGACTGGGCACTACTGTATGATTCCAAATATAAAAATGCTATGGGGAAACTTCAAACCAATTGGTTAGGTCCATATGAACTAGAAGAAGTTTTCCATAATGGAGTTGTTCGTTTGTCCACAATTGATCCTATTTGATTCAAACTCTTAGTAAATGGTCACCGACTGCGTCTATATCATAAGTCGGCCACTAAATAGGAGTTCATGCAGCAATTTGCTCGACGGGATGAAACAAAGGTTCTTGCAGCAACTGATAATGATCGTGCAGCAACTGCAGTTAAGCAAAGTAATAAATGTAAAGTTCTTGCAGCCTCTGCAGTCAACATGTTTGCCGCTTCATAATAAAATATTTCCATATCTTATGGGAATATTCTTCTCCATAAATAAAATTCTATACATGTCATTCCATCCCACTTTCTTACCTATCATTTCACTTCATTTCGCCATCATTTTTTGTATAATTGCGGGTATGTGTATATTGTATTTTGTTTTAATTATGCATTTATTAGTTCATTATGATTATATCCTTTTTAAATCCACTCCACTCCCTGAAATCTCGTCAGCTTGTGTGGACACGTGCTAGGTTAAGTTGGGGGGTGCTTTATGGTTCGGTTAATTTATTTCTCTCATAAGGAAAGAAAGTTACCAGTTGAAAAAAGTTTTAACTTCTCATGGATTGTTGATTGTCTATTTTATACTAGACCTGACCAAGTCATGCAAAGATGTGTCAGAGAAGATGAAACCTATGACATCCTGCATGCATGTCATGATGAGCCATATGGAGGCCATTTTGTTGCCAAAAGAATAGCATTGAAAATACTCAATACAGGATACTATTGGCCCACATTACATAAGGATGCAGCCCACCACACACAGAAATGTGACAGATGTCAGCAAATGGGAAGACCTGCAAAAGCTAATGAGATGCCACTATATCCATAAATATTAGTGGCACGATTTGATAAGTGGGGATTAGATTTTGTTGGCCCAATTGATCCACCTTCTAATGGCAAATCTTATATTTTGGTATGTATAGACTATGTAACATAATGGGTAGAAGCTCATGCCATGACACATGCAAGAGATAATAAGGTAGCTGAGTTTCTTTATTAAGAAATATTTACAAGATATGGAGTACGAAGGGAAATTGTCTCAGACCAGAGACCTCAATTTACTTCAACATTGATAACAGCTTTTGTCAATTAATACAATATAAGGCATAGAAAATCTACTCCATATCATCCATAAGCTAATGGAAAAGTAGAAGTTACAAATACAAAGCTTGAGGTTATTCTTACAAAAACAATATCTATTCATAAAAAAGACTTGTCTCAGAGGCTTTCAGAAGCAATTTGGGCATACACAACAACTTGGAAGACAGCAATTGGTTTTACACCTTTTGAGATGGTTTATAGCAATGATCCTTATTGAATTTGAGCATAAAACTCTGAGGATAGCTTTGCAATTAAATATGACATTATCTGAAGCATAGAAAGAATGCATTCAGTAATTAAATGCTCTAGATGAATGGAGGAAAATAGTTGTTCAACAGGCATAATTGATTCAAAATCAAAGAGAAAAGTGGCATGATAAATATATCTAGGATAAGAAATTCAAAGCTGGTGACTAGGCACTACTGTATGATTCCAAATATAAAAATGCTATGGGGAAACTTCAAACCAAGTGGTTAGGTCCATATGAACTAGAAGAAGTTTTCCATAATGGAGTTGTTCGTTTGTCCACAATTGATCCTGTTTGATTCAAACTCTTAGTAAATGGTCACCGACTACGTCTATATCATAAGTCGGCCACTAAATAGGAGTTCATGCAGCAATTTGCTCGACGGGATGAAACAAAGGTTCTTGCAGCAACTGATAATGATCCTGTAGCAACTGCAGTTAAGCAAAGTAATAAAGGTAAAGTTCCTGCAGCCTCTGCAGTGAACATGTTTGCCACTTCATAATAAAATATTTCCATATCTTATGGGAATATTCTTCTCCATAAATAAAATTCTATACATGTCATTCCATCCCACTTTCTTACCTATCATTTCACTTCATTTTGCCATCATTTTTTGTACAATTGCGGGTATGTGTATATTGTATTTGTTTTAATTATGCATTTATTAGTTCATTATGATTATATCCTTTTTAAATCCACTCCACTCTTTGAAATCTCGTCAGCTTGTGTGGACACGTGCTAGGTTAAGTTGGGGAGCTGCTTTATGGTTCGGTTAATTTATTTCTCTCCTAAGGAACGAAGGTTGCTAGTTGAAAAAAGTTTTAACTTCTCATGGATTGTTGATTGTCTATTTTATACTAGACCTGACCAAGTCATGCAAAGATGTGTCGGAGAAGATGAAACGTATGACATCCTGCATGCATGTCATGATGAGCCATATGGAGGCCATTTTGCTGCCAAAAGAACAACACTGAAAATACTCAATACAGGATACTATTGGCCCACATTACATAAGGATGCAACACAATACAGACGGAAATGTGACAGATGTCAGCGAATGGGAAGACCTGCAAAATCTAATGAGATGCCACTATATCCACAAATATCATTTGCACCATTTGATATGTTGGGATTAGATTTTGTTGGCCCAATTGATCCACCTTCTAATGGCAGATCTTATATTTTGGTATGTATAGACTATGTAACAAAATGGGTAGAAGCTTGTGCCATGACACATGCAAGAGATAATAAGGTAGCGGAGTTTCTTTATGAAGAAATATTTACAAGATATGGAGTACCAAGGGAAATTGTCTCAGACCAAGGACCTCAATTTACTTCAACATTGACAACAGCTTTGGTCAATGAATATAATATAAGGCATAGAAAATCTACTCCATATCATCCACAAGATAATGGACAAGTAGAAGTTACAAATAGAGAGCTTGAGGCTATTCTTACAAAAATAGTATCTATTCATAAAAAACACTGGTCTTAGAGGCTTTCAGAAGCAATTTTGGCATACAGAACAACTTGGAAGACACCAATTGGTTTTACACCTTTTGAGATGGTTTATGGAAAAATAGCAATGATGCCTATTGAATTTGAGAATAAAACTCTAAGGACAGCTTTGCAATTAAATATGACATTATCTGAAGCATAGAAAGAATGCATTCAGCAATTAAATGGTCTAGATGAATGGAGGAAAATAGTTGTTCAGCAGACAGAATTGATTCAAAATCAAAGACCAAAGTGGAATGATAAATATATCTAGGACAAAAAATTCAAAGCTAGTTACTGGGCACTACTGTATGATTCCAGATATAAAAAATGCTATGGGGAAACTTCAAACCAAGTGGTTAGGTCCGTATGAACTAGAAGAAGTTTTCCAGAATGGAGTTATTCGTTTGTCCATAATTGATTCTGTTCGATTCAAACTCTTAGTAAATGATCACCGACTACATCTGTATCAT